>NW_028301621.1:625000-1250000 GCF_987345545.1 Pholcus phalangioides
CAGGGCGATGCGTTCCTTCGGCATGTGCAACTGGTCGTTCCTCATGTCCAAGAAAAATCCGTATCTCCTCAAAAAATCCGTATCTCCTCAAAAAATCCATCTTGTGAGCGCCACGGTATTTATAACCCGGATAGAAACTTTGAAAAATAGAACATTCCACAAAATTCTATTTCACAGTTTCCTAGTCGGCGGCGCCACCTGCGCCGCCGACTAGGAAATAGTTTGTGGATGTTGTCCTGTATATACGCATAATTAAATTTTATCTCATTTTTTTCAAGTATATTTATTACGCATGTTATTTACTATACAATGTTTACATCATATCATCATGTATGTACTCTATATATCTTACGTTTCGTGGCATCGCTTTTTGTCTAGATCATTCCCAGAGCCCATCTGTTACAAAAAACTGACGTTGTACCCGGGCACCTGCTTATAATCAGATCATATATAGTTTCTCACTGCTATACGAAACGCCACAATTTTTGTTATTCATCAATATATTCATGTGTTCGAGTGTATACCGCAGGTGAATCCACTAGCTCACACAACTGAACTTTATATATTCAAGTGAACTTTGAAATTTCTCCGGACTTGATCTCATCATTAGGACTATAATATCCATATCTAAATATGTCTCTATCTGGCAATGAAAAGTTCCCCCCCCCCCCCGGTTCCTTCAGTCTTGTGATATTATTAATACCAGAAATTGGTCTATATCGATAATTCCCACTTACACATTTATAGTTCATTGGACCTGAATTTGTACATGTATCCTGTTTTCCAGCTTCAGATCTGGGCCATGTTTGGTGTTAGTGTTTGTAGTCTTTTGCGTGGGTCGGAGGTCGGCCCATGGTCTTGGTGGCTAGCGGGGCTTTCCAGCATGGCCCAGCCGCAAGGTAGCCTGCTTATATCCCACAAGGGACAGAGCGGGGGAACACATGTTTGGTGTTCACTCAAGCCCCGTATGTCAATAAGGACACACGTAGCTCTTCTCTGCACCCCTTCAACCAAGTCTATGTTCCTTTGTAGGTGTGCCGGTACTTTTCTAGTTTTACTAAATACCAAAACAATTTTTAAAATTTCGAGGCAAACTTAACAACTAATATTATTGCTTATAAAATACCATCTATCATCATGCTTAACTGTTTTTTCCATGCAACGCATTATTCAAAAACCGGTCATCAATTCGAATCATAACAGTTGTGTTTTCTATTTGATAGGTGGCAGAAGGGGTTCCAGTTTAATGATGTTTGTCAATACAATACATACTGTACTGTGTAGTTATTTTCTAGAAGGCATGTTTCGACTGTGGTAAAATTTTATTTTTACCCGTTTGTTAGTTTTTGACGAATGTGACTAACAAAGCCACCATTTTTTAACGGTGAATAAATTTACAAATGATGGACGTTTAGAGTCTGAGAAATGACTTCTCTAGTCATTAATGAAAAATGACTTCTTCGTGAGAATGAAGAATACTGGGAAGTCATTTTTCATAAGTAATTTCACCCCCTCTATAATTTTGTGAAAAGAGGGGTTTTGTTTTCCGAAAAACAGAGAAATAACTCTATTAAAAAAATTACCTAAAATTTTAAGGAGTATTTACACCCATCAACAAAATTTGAAGAAGTGAAATCTAATTTTGATACGCATATACATAAATACTGGCGAACACCGCTGACGATGGCTCAGTGCCTTTGCTCCGCAGACAAAAAAATCCCCGTTAAGGTAACATGATATTTTTCATTTCGCACAGATATTGAAATTCTGTGTGCAGAGAAACTTTTCAGGTGAAATTAAAGAGAACGTACGTAATATCTGTAAAATGGAAAGGATCCTTGGTATCACCTAAATAAAACATTTTATTCAGCTCAACTGGATTTTTTAAGCAGGCCGATGTTCAGTATTTTTTACATCTCATAGATAGCAGGAGGGGGTTTCAACAGGGCCGCAACTATAGGGGAGCAGGCCGATCTTGTGCCCCGGGCGCTGACGGAAGGGGGCGCCGAATGCACCCTTTAACTGCTTCTTCTACATTAGATGGGGCGCAAAAATGTGTTCTTGCCCCGGCTGCCAAAGTATCTAGTTGCGACCCTGGGTTCCAATGTGTATTATTCATTATTTGCGTACTCAATATACATTTTTCTACATTTGTCATTTTTACCTGTAACTATGCATAATTCCCGATTGAAGTTGGTAAGTATGAGGTATGATAAACATGGAAAAAAAATCATGCGAAAATATCACTTAAATTCCACCACTTCTATCAGTTTCACCTGTATTTCGCCTGGGTGCACTACTTATATTTTGCCATAAAAACTAAATTTATGTATTTTAACGTGTACAAGGACGCCCTGATTTTTTGGACTCCAAATTTGGAAAAAGTTTAAAAGATATCTCTATAATACTGTCCTTGTGTATGTATAAGGAACCCTTCCTATTTTTGCGGCCCAGTTTTTGGCAAAAAGGGGTTCCCTTTGAATGAAAATAATTGTCATGATAATAAAAATCGTATAAATTATTATCAGCATTGTAATGATAGCTTTCTTCACATTTATCAACAATATTAAATATAATCAACGTCACGGATCGGAAGTCCACCATCCTAGACTGAAATTTGAGCTAAATTTCCGGTAAATTTAAATAATTTATTGGCGATTTATCATACTATTTACCAATATGAGCCGGGGATTACACATAATCACCGGTAAATGTCAAAACAAAATTTATTAAACCTAAAATGGTTAGTAACTACGCGTAATAGCCGGTGATTATGTACAATAACCGGATTTATCAAATTTCCGTAACATATATAGCGGTTCTGGTTCAATTGGGAGAAATTATCTGGTTCAAATTATCGAGAGTAACAATGTCTAGCAAGGTAGGGGGAGCGGCCTCCGAAAAATTATTTTAGCCGAGTGCCTACGTTATATATGCTATTTTTTTAAATACAAATAAATATAAATATATATTTTTTATTTTTTAATTTTCATTTTTTGTGAAAAAATAAAAAAATTTTTGTGAATAAATACGAAATTTCTGACCTGAATTTTTGTTTTGCGAATATAAATGCGAAATTTTGGATTTTTTTTGCGAAATTTACGTATCCCTAATTATAACCTCCTTGCCTCCTTCTCCAGTAATATAAGCTCGATGCTGGTAAGGGGTCATTCAAGTATTACATCAGCATCGAGGGGGGGGTCAAAAATGGCTGAAAATCTGCTTACGTAATACTTGAATGGCCCCTAACCGTAAATTATTGTGGTGGTGGGTTTCTTTTTTTGAAGTAGCGCTATCTGTTGTGGAAATTGAGAAAAATTACGTCATGAAGGGCACGCGCAGTCGTCCTCTTTTCTGCTTTCGATTCTAGTAACCCTCTAGCACTGAGCTATAGGGGGCCGTATTCACCGACATGGTTTAAACTGTAATCACAATTTTTGGATAAGAGATCAACACAGATTGGTTGAAAACCTGGATTTAACCAATCCGTGTCGATCTCTTATCAAAGAATTGTGACTATAGTTTAAACCATGTCGGTGAATACGATCCAAGGAAAGCTTACTTATAGCTCAGTGCCCTCTAGTTTTCTAACAGAGAGAGAGAGAGAGAGAGAGAGACGGGATTTTATTAAGTAACAAAAATTTCTTGCCAGAATAGTTACTTTCAGTTCGTTGCTGACAGAGGGTGTTGAAGTTCTAGAAATTCGCCTTTTTTTTGGAAAAAGGATATCTCACTCGCGCGCATACAATAAATGTCGGAATGCAAATATATCGGTTTTAGACTAATTTTTTCTCAAGGTTTTTTCTACAGCATGTTATATTCAAATGATTTTCTTTAATGAACGTGTGGGGAATTGGTCAAAGCCGACCACAGGAGGAAGGTCGTCAAGGTGACATAGTTAGTTGGTTTTCGAACGCGCTGAGATTTTATTTAAAATGTATACGGTATGACTTCAAGGTAAATTAATATCAAAACTTTCCTCCATCGACAACAAGCGCGGCCATTCCTCAGCGCGTTCGAAACCGAACTAACTATGTCTCCTTGGCGACCTTCATCCTGTGGTCGGATTTGACCGTTTCCCCACAAACGCAATGATTTGTTTTTCTTGTTGAGTTCAGCTAGCGATGGGCAACTTCGGCCCGCTTAGAGGTTCTATCCTCCGCTACAGATTTCAAAATACACAGTAATAGCGTAGAAGTTTTTTCAATTTCAGTGTTTTCAAAAAATTCATTCAAGGGATTGTTCCACTTGTTGCATATGGAAAATATAGTTGTAAGAAATTAAAGGAGGAGGAAAGCACTAGCACCTGCACAAAATCAAAAAATGTTTCTTTCTTGAGAAAAAAAAAAGTGGCATTTTGCAGAGAATTGTGTTATTACCACTGTGCCAGTTATAATTTATAAAACCGTGGAAAGGGTAAAATTTAAACCCACAACAAAAAATCGCGCAACAAATCTGCAGTGAATTAGAAATTCCTGCCTACACAACGGTACAATTATTCAATCGTTACATTTCACCCATACTTAGAAATATTTATGATAGATGGCAGCATTACACATAACGCGCACTGCATAAAAACAAACCACGTTAGGTTCACGACACGTACATTCAAACATGTACCAATTCGTTAGAAATTCCGCAGAGGAGTATGGACGAGGTACATGTGTGGTTTAGCAGTAGTACGGCCGTATTCACCGCGATACAGTTTAAACTACAATCGCAGGTGAAAGGATTGGAGATCGACCACGGATTGGTTAAATTCATCATTTTTACCAATCCGTGTCGATCTCTAATCCATTAACCAGTGATTGTAGTTTAAACTCTGTCGGTGAATACGGCCGTTATTGGATTAGAATGTCGTTTTCTTATAAAAGTCAAATATGTATATTTTTATTGCTTGAATTATTCAAATTGTCTATACCCGCTATTTCAGTGTGGCTCCTGAAGGAAAATACTGTGTACATCAGAGGTTCTCAAAGTGTGCGTCGCGGCACCGTCAATCATTGTAGGAGGGCACCCCGCTGAGCTGTTTACCTACTCAATACCATCAGGAGGTTCTTTGTTACAAAGGTTTTTAACAGCTGGCTGTACGAAGATATCTTTTGGAAAGAGAGAACATTCAACTGCCCCTGCGGAAAGTCGAACCCACGTACCCTTTCACTTTCCGGGTGAACGTCCTAGACCACTAGACTACAGAGGCAACGAATATCTCAATCGTTCCTTGGAGCTTGTGTGCAATGAAAGGGACCATACATGGACGGTCGGAGACTAACTCAGGCCAAAGCTCACAATTGCTGATAATGCCACTAGATGGCGACTTATCCGATTAAAAGGACGTGGGTCCGATTCCCCGCAGGGGCAGTTGAATTTTTCTTCCAAAATATGTCTTCGCATCAGCCAGCTGTCAAAAACCTTTGTATGGATAGCGGAGAGTGACGTCATCCTAGGAGGTTCTTTGTTAGACTATTCGTGGGAGCCGCAGAAGACGGAAGAGTGAGAAACTGGTGCGTATACATAATTAACCCATTATATGCCAAATATCTATTATTTAATTTAAAAAAAACAATGTAACAATTAGCATAATTACTCTCAAAATAAATTCCACGTTTGTGGCGATATTCTACCGAAAGGAGGAAAGACTAAAATATGAAAAACAGCCAATTTTTTTAGGCCCCCCCCCCCTAAAATTTGTGGGCTGTGGGCACGTGTCCGTTTACCCATGCGAGAAACAGGCTTTGGCCATCTGGTGAAAAAAACGTTCACAGCATATGTATAGAATATCAACCATTCCCTGATTTCTAAGTTTCGGAATCGTATGTAAAATAATCCCGAATTTGGACAACGAATTCAAAGATGAGTCTCGATGAAAAAAGTCGCGACTGCGTCTTGTAAATGCATTTTTCACTTCAATTCATGCGCCACCCACTAATTTTGGTGTTGTTGATCTTTGTCAGTGTTGTGTCAAGATGTTTTCAATGCAGGTGCTTCACGTGGAGCTTACGCGAGTTGCTAATCAAACAATGTTCGTGGTTGCACAGCCGTTTCATTTCCTCTTATTCATGAAGTGTTTAGAGACAAAAAAGGCATAAAAAGCGTGAATTTTTTCCACCTAACTTCAGCGTTACGAGTCTGTTAACGACGCATTTCGTTCATGTGTGTGTGTGCTATCGAAGATACATCACCATTATAAGTTATTTTCTTTCGCATAAACGGGCATTATTATTACTTGTCAATAATTAATATGGGGTTTATAATAGAATTCATACTTTCCGAGCCGTTATGCCGTGTTCGAAGCTTTTTACAAGCAGACGTTTCGTCTACTATTGCGGCGGACATCATCAGTAGTCGGCGGCAGGCAGGGAGACGAAACGACTTCCTTGGATGACCATTTACTACTGCAGTAGTTAACAAAACGTCTGCTTATAAAAAGCTACGAATACGGCATAACAGCCCGAAAAGTATCAATTCTGTTATAAAAGTCCGCGACTGTGAAAGCCTTGCCTTCTCTTTCAGCTTCGGGTTTATGAGTTTTGCTGGCTATTTCTTGAAGGAGCTGGGTTCATATTTGCTATGTGCTGAACACACAGCTGCCAACGCTCCAGAATTTTCTAGGAAGCTCCTGAATTAAATAAGTCTGGTTGTATGAGAATAATTTAAGTATAGGGGAAAAACCCCTCTTCTCTGCGGACATCCGAGTGACAAAAAAAATTCGTCCGTAAAAGAGAGGTGACCAAAAAAAGGGGGGATTCCTACATTCGTACGCAAAGGGGAGGGGGGTTAGAACCCCAACCCCCGCTCAAGCCGAGATTATAGTGTTATTTTGTAGGGAAAAACGTAAACCTCCCAAAAAAGGGGCCTATACTACACTCGTGTGCAAAATTAAGAGAATTAGCACATTATGTCTACTTTCTGAAAAACTAGTGGACGAATTTTAATAAAATTTGGTACGAATACACAGTTATAACAGAGAAAGAGATGTACCATACAAAAGTCATAGTACGCACGCATGATTGTCAGCAAAGCTCATCATTGCAGGAATGTCCAAAATCCACGTTGCGGGATCGAACCGAAAATGAGTCTAATATGGGGTATGGTCCTCTCTCACAGTCAGACAGGTCGCACAGCGCGATGGCATACTAGACACGACGCAGTTAAGGAGTCCCTGTGGCAATCGGTCCCACTCCTGAAGCAACGCAGTTTTTAGCTACGGGATGGTTCTCGGAGGAGGATGGCGAGATGCAATTGCCCTCCCAAGAGCGTCCCAGACATGTTCTATAGGGTTTAGGTCAGGAGATATGGCTGCCCAATCCATACGCCGAATATCCTCACTTTCCAGATAATCGTTGACCAGGTGAGCCCGATGTGGAAGAGTGTTGCCGTCCATGAACAGGAACCGAGGGCGAACTTCGCCCCTGAAAAGTCGAACATAGGGCTCCAAGATCTCTCTATACCTCCGTCTGCCAAACACATGGAGGTGTGTGCGGCCGTCCAGCATGATGCCTGCCCAGGCCATGACACCTCATTTCCCTGACGTGGGAGGGATGGCATCGGGTACCAGGCTCTTTCTGGGTGAGTGTACTCGAGAATCAGTGCCCAGGCTGAATCTCGACTCATCTGTGAATAGCACGGTACTCCACTGAAGTCTGGTCCAAGGCTGATGTTGTCTGCACCATGCTAAATGCGCTCTCTTGTGTACTGCAGTTAGCGGGACGTAAACAGCAGGTCTTCTAGCATAAAGCCCTCTTTCATGAAGCCTTCGGGCAATAGTAAACAGTGAAACTCGAGTTCCAATGGCAGCATACAGCTCACGTGAGAGTTGTGATGCTGTAGCAGTCCTGTGGCGCCGCGCTGAAAGTGCCAAATAACGATCCTCATTGGTCGCCGTGGCTCTTCGATGACCTTGTCCAGGTCTTCTCGATATGGATCCACTGTCCTGAAACTGTTTCCACAAATTGCAGATGACACTAGGCGTAACATCGAGCTCTGTAGCCACTTGCACTTGTGATTGCTTTGTCTCCAATCTACCAATGATTCTTCATCTCATTCCGTCATCCATACATTTGTGGCTACTCATTTTACCTGATTAGCTTAAAAAATTTACCAAACTCTTGTGAGGAACACAGCGAATGCCGCCGAGCAGTACGAGCACACGAATCGTAGAAAGCGCCTCGGGCTCTTATCATCCCCTCCGTGGTCACAACTCCGCTCACACGCACGTGTACGCATGCATATTCGACACTGAAATATTTGCATACTTCGTCGCATTTGCATTTTTAATACTTTTGGTTCGGTGCTTTTTGTAAAAATATACACACAAATGTGCAAATTCTCTTAATTTTGCACGCGAGTGTATGTCGAGGGCTTGATGTTCCGCCGCATGACGTCAGCTATGGCTAGCAGGACCTGGTGTGTCCATGGAAAACATTTTTAAGTTCTCGAAATTTCTTTTCCAGCTCCAGTATCCTCTTTGAGAGCTTCTCGTTGACCGCGTTCATCTCTTGGGAAAGTTCTTCTTTCACTCCAGCGACGGCAGTGTTATGTCTTCCTTCACAGTGGCGACATCCCAAGCCTTAGCGGAGGGGGGCTTGGGTGTCTTTCTGGTCCCCCCGAAATGTGAGAAAATGACCGAATAAAGATGGCCAAATCTATTGTTCAATCACTTTGGTCCCCTCCCCCCCTCCCCGAACGAGTAGAAGAGAGGGTCTAACAAAAATGAGACGATTGAAATTTTCGAGAGTAAACAGTAAACTTGCCAAGTTGGGTCTCAGAAAAATCACACGGACCAGCGGCCCACGATAATCTTAAGACGGCCCTGGGAATAGGTTGTCATTTTGAGTGACTACAAGTGTTAGCCGATTCTGTGCAAATGGGGCCAGCCTATGCCACTAGTACTTCTTTGCAGCAAGGAAAGGCAAACATTGGAAGCGAATGGCTATTGGATACGAGTGTGGCCCCTAGCTTAGGATGCTCATATTTCGTCACATTTTTTTGGAGAAAAAAAGGAAAATTTTAATATTTTTAAGTTGTAAATTCGGTTGTTATCGTAATGCAAATCACGTATGTGCTTAAAAAAAAGTTGACAAAACCCGATCCCTCCAATGGTTTCTTCACGTCGATACCTCTGATTGGGTGTTTCCTACATGAAAACAAAACTAAAATACATATCGAGTAAAAATTTATCACTTAATTCACTATTAAGATCGCCTACACTAAGACGTTATTCATAAGAAAAAGATCATCGCTGAAGATTGAAAAGAATTTCAATTAAAAATGAATTTTTTAAATTATTCAAGCAAACTGAGAAATTGAATTTTGTGGATGTTATGCCGAAACTGATATTTGGAAAGAAAAGTGATTTGCCTCCTCCGGGAATCTAACCCGGGTCCCCTTACATTCGATTCCCGGAGGAGGCAAATCACTTTTCTTTCCAAATATCAGTTTCGGCATAACATCCACAAAATGCAATTTCTCAGTACATTTCTGGCCGAAAAAATACCACCTCTTCATATTCACGCAAACCTTTGCAGGGCCGTAACTAGGACTTTTGTCGCCCCCACAACTTTAAAATTCGATAATTTTGTAACGGTGTTTTGTTCCCAATCCCCCCCCCCCCAGTTTCGGCTCTGCCGTATTCAAAAGATATTCCCTATTCAATGCCACATGCTAAATCATGCAATTAATAAATGCACAATATTCAGTGGCCTATGCAAAATTCTCCTTAGGGCGTGCTAATTTTTTAGCCAGGGCGAAACATATAAATAACAGTTCAGGATATTATCAAATTGAATTTTTTGTTTGTCATATTCGAACAGGGCATCTGTAAGTGCACCGCGGGCGGCTTAAATCATCTGTAACTGCATCGCGGGTCACTCAAGTCATATGAAACAGCATCGCAGGGCACTTGATTGTTCTGCAAATTTATGTGCCGCAGGCCATTTGAGTAATTTGTAGATGAGCCACGGGGTCACTCAAGTGGTCTGCTCTAAATATGTTGCAAGTCGCTTAAATCATCGGGAATGTGCTGCGGGTATATAAGCGATCTCTTTATGCACAGCTGGTCCCTTAAGTGATTTAAAAAAATGTACGACTTAGTTCATTTTTATAAAATTAGGTTTGAGGTCGCTGACCATGGGTGGAATATATATGTTGTAGAGGAATTTATCGTTATATCAAGTATCGTTGTAACGAGGTTTCACTGTACTGTTTGAGGCATCTGGAAATAACACCTGAATGTTTTTTTTTTGTTGCTTATGATTACGAAAGTTTTTTGTTACATAGCTGTTTCTTCTTATTCAAGAAGCATTAGAAAAGAGCCAGCGAGGTATGAACCTTTGATTCATTTGCAGACAGTATGAAAAAATCATGACACTTTTAGCAAAAAATCAGACTTTTTTTATTAAAATTAACTGTGACCACTTATTAATAAAAACAAATCTTAATCATTAAGAATGTATATTTTCATATCACCTACCTAATAACAAGGTTTTTTCTTGCAATAGGTGGATGCATTTATTATGACGTGCTTCCGACTTGCATGCTGCTGCTTAATAATTTACACATTTTCATTCATTCATTCAAGTTGTCATTATTTGCTAATTTTCTTTTGTTTTTTATTGTGCTTTCCCCCCCCCCTCCCCTTCTCCGTAATGTAAATGCAACGAGCCTTTTGTAGATGTAAATATATAAATTCTTTCATAGATTTAATGAGTTTTGGTAAAAAATGAGCAAACTCTAGACTTTCTCCACTTTTTGTATTAAAATTTCAAGTCCAACAGTATTTTATGTTAGTACAACATATATTACTGTTTTGAACCAGCAATTACGACATAGCATTCAATGCTTTACACAAAAACTAATCTCTATTTTTTTTAATCAGAGGAACAACCAGTGCTCCACTAATGAATTGCAACATTACAATAGGAACAGAACAGCTATCTTTCTGTATTGTAAGCATTATAGGTTCAAGTCTATATATTTACTATATCTTCTATATTTATTTTAATCGACAACTTTACAGCATTTCTATTACACGCATAACATACTAAGTTACTTTTACTTCAATATCATTGAAGTTAAATAAAGGAAAAATGAAATTTAAATTTTGTGATTTAAATCCATTTGTGATTTTTTTTAAATCAAGTGATTTAAATCACTTTGTTTGCAGACAGGTTAAAAATGGTTCTTTTGAACTGTTTTCTAGACATAACCTACTACAGGGGGCCCAAGGCCTGACTTTGACCTGTTGGAGCTCAGGGCAAAATAGGCATTAATTGCTCCCCTCCCCGTGGCCAGAGTGAAAGACGTTTACTTGGTCAACGCAATAAATATAGTATAATAGTGAGTTGTGTTATTAAACTAATCATTATCACAGTGTTATTACGACTAATGCAATAATGAATGCAGCTGTTCCTGCTTTGAATTGAAAGCAGTTACAAGATACGTAGAACCAGAAAAGTGTGCATATTCTATATTTAATTGGGAATAATGCGCGACGTACACATATTTGATTTGGACAGAAAAAACACATAAAATGAATAATTTGAAAGTTCTCGAAGAAGAAAAAAAATTATACAAAATAAAGAGAAGAATCGATGATTCTCAGTCTCATTTGACGCCTTGCTTCTTTGACGCTGCCAACTGTTGCTTCAATCGCATCTGATCAGCGTCTCTATATGGAGAATAAATAAATAGAATTATTGCGCTATTTTACACAAATAAAGGAAGGTATTCAACTTCTATTTGCACTGTATCAAATATATAGCTAAATACTAGAAAAAATATATAATGTGAGATTTTATTTGAAAAATATAAGAATATTATTGTGATAAACGTCATTGGAATAATCTGGTCAAATTTTGTATTTTTAAGAATTACAAATGTGATGGCATCAACACCTTCAGACAAATTAAGGGTTATACCCGTGGGCACTTGTTTTTACTTTTACTCTTTTTTTTAAAACAAAATCATTACATCAAATCTCTGGTTTTAGATGTATCGATGACACAGTCATTTTTAACTATGATAATTTTCTTGAACTAAGCGAGAAAATATATCCTAAGGATTCGATACTCAACAGAATCGATCATGACCTTCTTACAGCCAATTTTCTCGATTTGAAAATTAACTTGCATAACAATATTCCCCATTGAAAATAGAACTTTATTGAAAATTCCAAAGTAAAAAGAAAACACATATTATATAAACATATTTATAACATATAACATTTATAACATATTTATAAACACATATAAATATTGACACATCCAATATTTTAATCCAACCTTCACATTTCTCTGTTAGACTCAATCATTCCAAAAAATTACAGCCCATCTTTGCCTCTTCAGATTGTCACAAATTTAGCTTTTTCCCAAGAACTATTATCGACTGGAACAACCTACCATCAAATATTGTAGATTGCACTACGATTTCTGAATTTTCTCGTACCATCAATCGACACTTTTGCCATATATAATTCCACATCCTCTCGTGTAGGCCTCGGCCAAACAATATTGTATAAATAAATAAAAAAAACCTTCAAAAAGAATTTTCCGAAGGCTCAATTTTCTATCATAATTTTAATTCAAATCAGGGTTGGGTTTTTTGACGTGAAAAACCCATGACAAGCATAAAAAACTGGTTTAAGCCATCACAAACCTAAATGAATGCTTTTGGATAATATTTTGAACACAATAGGTATATAACACAAGAAACTTTTTTTTATACATTAGTTTATTTTTAAACATTAATTTATTACACTAATTGAAACAAAATATTAATTATAATTTGATATTTTAAATTTTTCGACATACAAGAGAGTCTAGAATAGACAATATATATAATTTTATGGTCCATTTTATCTAAACTACTGTGATTACCTGCGTTCAATTTACTAAGCAAAATAGAGCTGTTTGTTCTAAATACATGTGATAGAGAATCAGGGTTAGGTTTTTACCTCTGAAATTCATTAGCTCATTATTAAAACAGTCAAAAACCTATATATTGCCAATGTTGTCAAACAGTTTTTTTTTAACCCGATGGATATGTTAAATAAACAGGACACTTACTTTTATGTAGACTAACATGTTTTTATATTTTGAATTGTAACTACTGAGAAAAATTACATGTTTTGATATTTTAAATTTTCTGATCTATCCAAAATTTCATTAGAAATAAATTCTTTTTGTGCAGCATCTGTTAATACACCAAACTTATTTATTCTCACCTAAAAAACCTCATGGCATAGGCTGTATAAATCCAGATTTTTAAAGAGTATTTCCAATCAAAGCAGAGATGGTGAAGCATTGTTTTGTACGTTTAGATACAGCTTCAATTAAAAAACCATTGCATTATGAATGCTAGTAAATATACCGTACTATATAGAACCTGACCACGACGTTTGAAGTGAACAGACGTACTTCTTCCGCTGAGCAACCGAGCGTGAAGATTTGGTATTCAACCCAAATGGGAAACACTGTCAGCGAAACTAGTGGTTAAATTTTTCCTCTGAAGACGGCACCCATTGGTGTTGAAATACATTAGGACTTTTATTATTTTTGTTTATTTGCCTTATTCATTGGTGTCTCCTAAATATACCGTACTATATAATAATCAAACGTAGTCATTCTTACTTTTGCACCATGAATAAGTTATAGGGGTTTCATAAGCATCACATACAAGACAGCACTGCCAAATTAAAGGACATTTTAGTCCTACAATTTAGTGTTTTGATTTCTAGATATATTCTAATGTTATAAACAATATGGGTATTGTTTTAAATGTCAGTGATTATCTAGATAATTTAATAACAGAAATCAGCATTACATATATATGGTGTAAAAGAACTTTTTAAACACCTATCTGTGTATGTGTTATAAAACATGTACAGCAGATGTTTCTGTCTATATTCATATATAAGTAGTTAGAAATTTTGGAAGGTCAAGAATCATCTTCAATTGAAGAATATCAAATCATTCCATAGTTTTTCCTTCAGCTTTTATGCTATGCTTTATTCAAATTGTATATTTTATAAGGAAAAAACCCATTATATATATACTGTCCAACATAATTTTGTAGAATAGAAAATTATTTTACAATGATATTAAGTATTTATTCTTTGTATAACAGTGCCCTTTTAAACCATTAAATGCAATTCATGTGTGTATTTCCAATGGGAATTTTTACATGCAATATTTGAGGTTTTTGACGTGGCAATTTAAGCCATGGTTTAAACTGTCAAAATCTGCCATGCGTCAAAAACCTACCAACCCTGATTCAAATACAGCTGATGCTCATTATAACAATTCCCTTCATTCCATAGAAAACAGATGTTACATTTGGGAGGTCATTATACCAAATGAAAATTAGAAAATACAGCTTCTACACTTTTTCAAACTATTGAAATTTCTCTTCTCATGATCGACTATCATGTGAAAAAAGAAACCACAACTCTTCTTTCATAATTTAATTGCAGTTTTTAATTATGGTGAACACTCTTTGGAATATTCAATGATTCGGCTGTTTTGACTTTCGACATTGATTTCTAGTTGCCTTCCACTAAAACCTTCAATTTGAGATTCTCTCCCATTAGCCGGCATGCCACTAAATTTGAAGGACACCAGATTTCTGAATATTTGGTTGTGCTTCGTTCCTGGCATGCCGGGAAAAGCTAGATTTAATAAGACTAGATTTAATCACAATATGAATTGAGTCAATCCAATGGATTTTCATAATAAATTATATTTAAGAATTATCCAGAATTTGTGATTCAAATATTCCGGCATGCTGCTTTCCATCGATGTTTCCTGGTAAGCCGGCTAATGTGTGGGAATACGGTAAAATAGAGTTCCGTTTATTTAGGAAAGCCATGTCGCATGAATAATTTTCAGAACAAAAACATAGGTTCACTTACCTGTACATTCTACCATTAAGAAATTGAGTAAAATTTCAAAAAATCAACCGCACGGAAAGTAGGAGTGATCCACCATGTGAGAAAATAAAACAGAATGGTGGGGGGTATTAGCATCATCCAGTTGACTCCTGCCTTGCCAGATTCACCCGGTCTTCAGTGAGGGCGTTACTTAACTGCAGGGTTTTCTGTAGAAGTGCAGGCTACTTAAGTGATAGGAAACTGCAGCACAAGTCCATACACGATCTCTTTACGTGCTGCGGGTCGCGTAAGTGATCTAAAAATGTGGCACTTAATTTCATATTTTTACAAAACATTTTTAGGTTGTGGGCCACATGAGATGACTCCAAGGGCTACATCTGGCAGTGGACCATGGGTTGAACATGTATGTTGTAGAGGGATTTATTTATCGAGTATTGTTTTAGCAAGGATTCACTACTGTTTGAGGCACCTAGAAATAACCCCTGAATTTTTTCTGTTCGCTTCTAGCTTTCCTACTCCAAGCATCAAGGGTCAAGGTCAAAGACATTCAACAATGGATTTTGTCAATTGTTTTTATTTAAACAATTTATAAAAAACGAGAGGCTGAGCCGAGTTCGGTCCTTGTAATGGATTGAATGATATTTACCATTGTTACATTAGATAAAAAATATAAGATGGCAGAAATGGCAAAAAATTGGGGCCTGCTGTAATGGTCATAGCATTGTTATAATGGACAGTTGTTATAAGTTTACAATGTGCATCAACTATATCAGTATAAGAATTTTCAAAAACATATTTCTTGGACAGCTGTCCAGAAATAAAAAAACTTTTCACAATGCAGATGATTTTCAAAAAACTTTTTCCTGATTTTACTAATTTTTTGAATGGCAATTGTTTTATTCCATCTTTCTGCATGGGATTCAAAATCTGACATGCTTCAGATTGAAGTACAACTTGCTTGGCTGTACGAAGATTATGTTATATACTTTAACACATGGCTTTGACACTTCCAATGTCACGGGAGCTTTTAAACTCCAAAAAGTGAGAATTTGAATGTGTTTTCTTAGAACAAATGGTAATGTTCTAAATGTTCATTTCTAAATGTAGGTTTTCCATTTTTGTGTTTTTAATTTTCATTACTATATTTTTAATTTTACTCTATTTCGTATTTTTGCATAATTCTTGCTACATTTAATGTTCTTTGATTTCCAAATGCTTGTCTTGTAAAATGTCAGGGAAAAAAGATGGAAAACTGCCTCATTTTAACTCACCAACATCAGAAGCTTTTTCCAAAAACGTCTTTGGAACAGTTTCAGAGGTTCTTCCCTTTGGGAACGATATACACATTGTTAAATTTTTTTCAAATCTTGCATCGTTTCAATTTTGTCTTTGTGATTTTGTTATAGATGAATACAATTTACATGTATTTAGGAGCCCAGTATCTATTAGAACATGCAAATACCCAACTTTGCTGAGCCATGGCATGAGCAAAGTTGATTATGGGCATGTGAGTCAAACTGTACCACGCATATAGGTTTAACAGAAAAATGAAAAAGGAAAAAAATGTCCATAAAGAGTACATAAGATATACTGTAAGATGTAGAATAGCACAGACAAAGTATAAAATGCACAGGAAAAATAGAAATAAAGGAGAAAACAGCACAAGCACAGTGCAAGAGATGGCAAATGAAAAAAAAAAACAAAAAAACATTTTCATCATTTTTGTCGCACCACGGTCATTTTCTGCACACAAGGGCTAATTAGACAGGGACCTACAATTTATTGTCGATTCTGAACAACAGGCTTGTTTTCTATACTCATCAAGAGGTCGGTGCGCTAACCCCTCGATGGGGGACTCCCTGCAGTAGCAATTGTTTGCTGCGGTCAAGTCACCGTTTTTTGTTGAAAACATTTGTAAGACAAATACAGAAAAAGATGGCATGAAGTTAAAAGATCATACGTCATAAGTGCACTGAAAAGAATGGTGTAGTATAAAATGAAATAGAGAAAAAAATACAGAAAAGAATGTCATTGGGAGAAAAAAACAAATATGACAAGAGGGAAAGAAAAGCATGAGAAGAAAAAGAATGAAAGTAGCTCGCAACACAACGAAAGAAAAAACTACCGCTGACGCCTCTCTTCCAAACTCAATCCTTTATTGCCGTCCTTATTATTTGCTCCAGAAGTTTTCTTTGTCTCCTGCTGCTTCTTCAAGTTTTTCAATCGGGCAAGCTCTCGCTGGTTACCACCTGAAACCAATTGCATCATAAGTCATTGGAGAAAGATAATTTACAAACATTATTGATGAGTTCCACTAAATTTCATACAATGCTCATTTTTATGAACTGAAACAGACTTGGACAATTAGTTTGTAAATGGGAAAGACATTTTTAAAAAAAATGGTTTTTTTTCCTTCGAACCACAGAACTAGTTTCATACATTGGAGATTCATAATATCGAACTGAGACTGTATAGGGGGCTTAACGTACCTTTCTTAATCTGATGCTTTACAGGGCAGAGGCACTGACATGAAGAAAACATTAGATTGGCTGAAAATGGCTGGTCGTCCCATATATACGGGACTCAAGTGCGTACGCAGGAAGAGGAAGGTGCATTGCATTGTTCTCTTTCAGAAATCATTGGGGCTCACCCCCCTACAAAATTTATTGGGGGGGGGGGGCTCAAATGACCTCAGCCCTTAGGTTCCAGCGCCTATGCCACAGGGAGTGATAAGTTTTAGGTTTATGGGAAAATTCACAGGCAACAATTCACCACTAGGAAAATTCACAGACGCCTGTAAGTGAGTGAGGAATGACCAAATGAGTTAGTAAATGATACAGTAATTAGTGAGTTAGTGAGTGACAGAGTAGTTAGTGTTGATGAGTGAGAAAACCAGTAAGTGAGCAAGTGGCCTAGAGATAAAGTAAGTGACCTAGTGAGTATGTATCATACTGAGCAACCCAGTGGTAGGCACAATGATCTAGTGAGTGAGCAAGTGACAGATTGAGTGACCTGGTGATTGAGTGTGTGACAGAGTGAGCAACCTAGTTAGTGACTGACAGAGTAAGCAAACCTGAAGAGCTAGTGATAGAATGAGCACCCTAGTCAAGGAGTAATAGAGTGGCCTAGTTAGTGAGTGAGCAACCAGGTGATTGAGTGTGTAACTGAGCGAGCAACCAGGTGATTGAGTGTGTAACTGAGTGAGCAACATTGTGTGTAACTGAGTGAGCAACATTGTGTGTAACTGAGTGAGCAACATTGTGTGTAACTGAGTGAGCAACATTGTGTGTAACTGAGTGAGCAACATTGTGTGTAACTGAGTGAGCAACATTGTGTGTAACTGAGTGAGCAGTCATTTCATTGAAACACACCTTATACATCAACTACTACAGTCGAATCCAGTTATAACGAACTCCAAGTGACCGGAGAAATCACTTTGTTATAACGAAACTTCATTATAAAGGAATTCTAGCTTTTTGCATTGCTCCTATATAAACTTATCTGGGGGATTAGAAAAATTCGTTAAAACAATATTTTCGCTATAACAGTATTCATTAAAATGTGATTTGACTGTACTTATCCGTACATGCATCTCATGAACATTCCTTTAGGGAATTTCTAACTAATTGGCACATGCTGGAATGTGTATTGCGAATGTACTCATGGCCCTAAGGCAGTGCTTCTCTAAGTGTGTGTGGCAGCTTCTACAGGAGCCACCAACCTTTGTCAGAGGCGTTGCGACAAGCTGGGGACGTTGATTGTTGTCCCCATTTATGCTTTGAAGAGGTTCTTTTATGAATGCACAATATCTGCCAAACTATTCTGGGGAACTGCAGATGAATCATGAATTGGGTAAGGAATTGAGTTTGAGAACTACATTGCCCTAAGGTATTAACATAACCAGATTTACGTGAATTTCATATATGTATTCAAAGATCCGCTTGCGTATCCCAAAGCAGAATGTTTTGCATCGTTCTGCATTGAGCACTCAGCTAACTGAAAATGCTCTGTGGTGAAAATTCCCATATTAGCATTCTTCACAAAGAAGAGCTATTTTTCCTTCTTTTTTAAAATTCTTCCAGAGATTGTTCTGTGAGGTATGTCATAGTTTTTAATATATTCGTCTTTGTGTATTTTATGTTCTAGTGGTGATGATGCTCTCTATCCCCCGTCCATATTTTACAGTAAAGATGGCAAATGCTTGAATTTTTGTGTTGCTATGAGGATCGTGTTGAAGGTCTGTCGCTAACAGATTCAATAAATTCAAATGCTGTTGTAAAGGCTATTATAATTACTACAGAACTGCTAAAGGAGGACATCACCTTCAGAGAATAAGAAAGGAAATAGCAATCCAGAAGCTGTATCAATAACTGGCCGAAAATAAACATCAAATGGAAGAAAATAGCTATTTCCATTTAAATTAATTTCTCGCATCACCATTTTTTTCATACTGGCCATTGTAATTTTAATCTCGCATCATGTTTATATTGAACGCAGAGTCTTTTTTACCATGCCTAGAGTTTTTTTCTGTCCTGACCGTTGTATTATTTAAAAGCAAGTCCTGGTTTTTATTTCCAATTCTGTATCTGGTCTAGGATGTCAAATTTTTAATTTCGATCCCTTATGCAGTCTAAGAATGTTTTAGTTAGTTTTTTTTTTAGTTTTAACAGGTACCTTTCTTTGGTGATATGTTGGCTATTTGTTTTTTCTACAATACACCTGAAAGCATGACACAGTTTCATTCTTGGCGACTTCTCGTCATGCTTTTTGGTGTTTTTCTTCCCAAAAAAAATGCCTCAAAAGGGATTATACTATAGTGGTTCTGTCACATGTGTCATATGCCACATATTTTTGCTGTGTTCTCACAGAAACTGCAAATCCATTCTGTCTTTAAAAAGTGTAGGTAATGGCCACATTTCCAGGAAAGTGAAAAAGTGATCTCTTATTATTTTTTGGGTTCTATCCATACATCTGTATAAAGTTGTGGTTATATTGTTGATAAAAAAAAAAACTATTCAAAATAATTTTTCATCCAACTTCATTTGCTGTGAAAGGTCTTTTTTTTTTTTTTTTTCCTTTTAGGAAGAGGGGAAAACCGTCAAAATGACAGTAACATGATATCGTTTTTTTCTGGGTCATCAAAAAGAGAAGAAAAAAAAAATGTGGGACATAACAGCACGAGACGAAAATTCCACTCCCTGTATAATTATTCCGAGACTCAACAATGACCTACTGTTGGATCTATTGTTGAAAGAGGAAACAATACTACAACAATATTACAAACAGCAGACGACCACGGCATAATTAAAACGAGGTTATACTCGTTTTAGGAATTGGAACAGATGCACAGTCGATAAAAAATATTAATAATAACAACTTACGAGTCATAATGATGACAAGGAGTCGGACGCACCAATAAACGTTTTCGTGAAGAGTCCTCGCGAGTATATATTGGATTGATTTACGCAAAATATATCTGTTTGTCTGACTGTGTATTCTAACTAGTAAAGCGACCGCCGTCAAGTCGAGCAACAGTCTCACTGATTAGTGATGGGCGATCCGCTCATGAACCGTCTAGAAGAGCGGCTCTTTTCAAAGAGTGAGTGAGCCGCGGTTCTTAAAAAAAGAACCGCGGCTCTTACACTTCCATCGCATACAAGAAACTACCAAGAACAAGCAGGCTTTTGAAAACGTTGTGAAAAGAACCGTGGCGGCTGACGGCTCATATTGCCGACTCCTGTTGGCTACAAACGAACCGTGACAAGCCGAGAGCCGCAGAAATGAAAGTGAACCGTTTCCCGTTGAAACGCTTCTTGTAATTGGTCAGAAATGACCCGTGAATCGCTTCTTTTTTCGTTTGTGTTGCCTGCTCCTATTGGCTGCAAATGAACCGTGAAGAGCCGTGAGCCGCAGAAAAGAAAGTGAACCGTTGCCCGTTAAAACGCCTCCTGTAATTGGTCGAAAATGAGCCGTGAATCGCTTCTTTTTTCGCTTGTGTTGCCTGCTCCTATTGGCTACAAATGAACCGTGGAAATTCAAATGAGCTGTGTCTTGTTAAAAGGCCTTCTGTGATTGTATATATTTTGTGACATATATTTTTATTTTTTTACGTTTTTCTTTTTTTGCTCTTTCACCTCGGACTGGGTGCACCTGTTGGAGAGGGGACGGAATTATTTTCCTTATTATTATTGTTATTTCAATTGTTAACCAGTGCAGTCTTATGAGGCGATCCCCGGAGGATCTCAGATGTAGAGGCCTCGTGAGAATGAGATAATAAAATTTTCAAAAGTTTTGTGGAATTTTTAGCCCGATAGAGCCGGGCCGCAACTAGGCGAGGGGGGGGGGGGAGTAGGTGGGTCTGGTGCCCGGGCGCTGGACTAGTGAGGGAGTCGGATGCACCCTTTTAACTGCTCCTTCTACATTACACGGGGGCGCAGAAATGCAAGCTTGACCCGGCTCAAAAAGTTCTAATTGCGTCTCTGGATTGGGGGGGGGGGTCCCAGGATTGCTGTCAATACGGCCCTGCTGTTAACCTCGGATTTGTTACCCTTCTTGAGCTGATAGAAATCATTTTACCCAATTTTTCTTCCTTTTGATCGATATTAATTTTTTTTAGCTCTTCCACCTCGGATTTGGCGCCCCTCCTCGAAAGGATAGAAATAATTTTCTTTAAATTTCTCTTTCTTTGGTAATTTAAAATTCTTTTTCTCGCCTTCTCACCTCGGAGAGATGTGGACTTTCTCCTAGAGAGGAGTGAATCCATTTTCCCTAACTTTTCTTTGAATAATAAGATTTTCTTTATTTTGCTCTATCTCTCATCACGGATTTTTCGCCCCTCAAAAAATCATTTCCCTAATTTTTTTCGACTTTTTCACTTCGGATTTGATGCCTTTCCTAAGAACAGACAGAAATCGTTTTCCTTCATTTTTTGTGGTTCTTTAATTTTTTTTCCATTCTTCCACCTCGGTTTTGTCTCCCCCCCCCCCTCCCCTTACAGCGGACAGAAATCATTTCCCCAAATTTTTTGCGTCGTTCTTTAAAATTGCACCCTTGCATCTCGGATTTTGTGCCCCTCCTAAGTGGACAGAAAGAATTTTCGCTAATTTTTTTTGCAGTCAATAAACTTTTTTTTGCTCTTTCTTCACGATTTCGGCGCCCCTCTTAGAGTGGACAGAGATCATTTTCTTCTTTTTTGTTTTTTTTTAAATATTCCCTCTTTCACCTTGGATATGGTGCGCCTTTTGGAGGGGACACGAAATCTTTTTCCTTATTATTATTTGCCTATTCACCAGTGCAGTCTTACGTACGGGCCTACCCGGGACGTCCCCGGGGGGGGGGGGTGTTCGTGAGGTCCCTCAGAGGAAGTCTCATGAAAATTAGATGATACATTTTTTAATAGTAGGCGTAGGCAAGAGGTAGGCCTAAATTTTTAGTCAGATGGAGAAGGGCCGCAACAAAGGGGAGGGGGAGTAGGCGGGTGCGGTACCCGGGTGCTAGATTAGTGGGGAAGCCGAATCCACCTTTTAACTGCTCCTTCCACATTACACGGAGGCACAGAAATGTAAGCTTGTCCCGGCTCAAAAGGTATCTAGTTACTGCTCTGCATTGGGGTGGGAGTACCAAGATGCTCTCAAAACGGCCCTGCTCTTCACCTCGGATTTATTGCCCCTCTTAGAGAGCTGACAGAAATCGTTTTCCCTAATTTTTCTCTTGATCAATATAAATATTTTTTCGCTCTCTCACCTCTGATTTGGCGTCCTCTTAGAGCGGCGCCTCCTGTGGTCGTACGGTTGTGCAACCCAGCGGCCCTTGCATAATTTTTAATTGAAATTTTAATCGTGATTTTTAATTGAAATTTTAATCGTGGTCTTTTTTAATTGAAATTTCACATGCATATATATATATAATTTGCATTATAATTTCATACTCATAATTTTTTTAGTCACAATTCCACATATAATTTTCATTGAAATTTCTGTCGTCTTCAAGTTTCATGCATAATTATACTTATATTTCACTCACAATTTTTAAAATTACAGTTTTACACAATATCCCATTTCACCCCTGCAATATCTCACATATTTGTTTTTTTCTATTGAAATTTCCCTCATAACTTGAATTTTACTCCATTTTACAAGTCGTCAAATCATTCAGAATTTGTTTTTACAGTGATCCCGCTTATAACGTTTTTCAAAAAATTGTCATGAGAAAACGTTGTAAGTGAAGAAACGCTTTAAACAGGAAAAATCTTCACGAGAATTACTTAATGTTGATACCACGAAAATAAGTCGTACGAAGCGGTAGAAAATTGTAAGTTGGAATGTTATAAGCGGGATCGACTGCATTTTTTTATTCAGGAATTTTTCCGCAGATTCATTCTATGTTTTTATATTCTTATTTTTGTGGGCATTTTTGACCAGTTTCTCCATGAGTGGGTGATATCCCCTTCCCATGAAATGACGGGGGGTGGGGGGGGGGTATGAAACGTATTAGTGGGGCGTTCATAGCTACGAATACAATATAGCAGTATTTCTCAACCTCTGGTCCGCGCCGATGGCATAAGTGGTCAGCATGGACACTCGATAAAATTATTCACCCTTTGAAATAGACGTTAATAATTACAATACGGCTTCAAATAAAATTATACCTTTGTACCGAGGTTCCCCACATCATCGAGGGGGAATGCAACAAAATTGCAATCATGAACACGAGATATCACTACATTTAGTCGAAAGTCGCAATTCATTGCTTCAAGTGTAATTTGCTAATTACTGCTAAAATTGCTGAATGGTGTGGAAATAAAGGGCTACTGCAAATCACAGTAAACAAAAATGTATTTCACGAAAAAAATATTCAAATATGACCTGATGATCCTATTTCATTGAGAAAAATAAAATTCGGTATAAACTGGCATCTTAAATAATAATCTGTACAAAACGGGACATCATCAATTGCCATCAGAAACATTGTCCGAAGTAGGCATAATCATCGATCGTAATTAAAATTCCAAAAAAATTGCTACAAAAAATTAAACCTGATTTATGTCGGCATTACAATATAAACGTTTTGTAAAAGTGCTTGTATAAAACTGGAAAAATACAACGAATAAGCTGATCGATTACATTCGAGCAAATGCAATCGATCAGTTTATTGGTCGCATTTTTCAAGTTTTATACAAGCACTTTGACAAAACTTTTATAGTGTAATACTGGCCTTTTATGTATAAACCTGACAAATATGCCAGATAAATATTTACAAGTTTTTTTCATAATTATCGTAATGTAGTGTAATATAATGAAAACACTGTGTGTGTGTAATACGGGACACAATTGGTCCGTAAATTTGTTTCGGACATTTTACTGGTCCTTGTTTTCAGGAAGGTTGAAAAAAACTGCGATGGAGAATATTTTCTGTGGGATCGTTCCAAACGTTTCAGACCTAACCAGAATGAAATTTTGCCTCCTGGTACTGGCCCTTACGGGTCAACTGTGGGCTTACAAATTGTAGCCTCGTGGAGACTATGTGTGAGGAGAAAGGCAAGTGAGTATTTGTGTGTGTGTGTGTGTGTGTGTATTATGTGAGTGCGGTTGTGTAAAAGAGAAAAATTTTGTCAAATCCGGGTAACTGTCTGGTACTGTCACTTTTTAACACAATTTTGCAGATAAAACGCTCCACAACCTTCTATTAAAAATGTTTACACTTGGAAGAGAATAGAGAAAAAAAGGTGTCGAAAAGACAATTGGAGAAAGTTTCCATCATGTACTCACTAATGCGAGCTTCGACAATTTTTTTTTTCTGGTCATTTTCAGGAAATAGAAGAAAAAGTGGGAGGTGGGTGAATATATAGGAGGAAAATTTGGTTAGTTATTGTTAGTGGGGGAAGATGATGTCAAGGGAGGGGGTGAAAATTTTGCCAGTGACAAATCAAAAGTAACAAAAAATTATGCGCTTTTGCTTCAAAAATATTTAATGAAGTAGCAATTTATGATATCATGGTTCAATGATGTCGGTCTTTTGGGGCAATATTGTTGTTGACACAATAAAAAATTTTATATACATGTTGAGCAAAGTTCAACAAATTCCTGGGTAAAATAATTTCAAACTTGATTAAGCATATATTTACAATAGGAGAGAACTCTTTCTCATTCTGCAGGGCCCTCTGACGCGGAAGAGTGCTTGAATTGTTGGTCTCGGTGGGAGAGCCATCCACGGATGACAACATTACAACTTAAGCCTTTTTACTTAAGCCTTTTTTGGTGCATCGAGGGAAAGCCATCGATGCTATTGTTGTACTGTAAACTAAATAATGTTGTATTGTGAACTAATAATAATAAATTTGTTTCTGCGATCCGATCATCAGCGCCCTTTCTGAGGAAGAATTCATGGGCGATGATCCGCTGACAACGAGCGAAGTGCTATTCTCCTGTTGTCAACAAGTGCGTTACTTTTTTGTTATTATTATTTCTTTTAAATGGATTTTTTTTTCAAACATTTCGTACCTTCAGTTGGGGCTTTTTATATGTAGACAGCTGTTTTTGTTGGCCTTCCTCTTCTTGTTAGAGTAGCGTTTCTCAACCGGTGCTCCGCGGTGACTCAAAGAAAATAAAATAAATCAGTAAATTAGATTGATACATGAAAAAAAGAGGCATAAAGGGTTCCGCCATAAAAAATTATATATAAATCTGGCTCCTCAAGTCATACAGGGCTCCGCAATAAAAATTATATACTGAGAAGGGCTCCGCAAGTCAAAAAAGGCTGAGAACTCCTGTGTTAGAGGGTTGGCGATTAAAAGAATTGTTTTTGTTTGATTAAAAATGTATTTCTTGGTTTAACACATTTATTTGCAATTTTGTGTTCAGTGGAACTGAATTAGAGTTCGTTCTAAGGGAGGTCCAAAATTTGTTTGGGCCTTCGAAATTTCCAGATCTCATCATGTCGTAGTCCCCAACGTCTCTTATATGTTGGTGTTGTGAGTTGCCCATTCTGTCAAATTGATTGAGGTTTAATTCTTGTACGGATGACCAAATATGGGAGAGTTGAAGGTCCGTTCATATGTTGATGTAACGGAGGAACCAGTGCTTTTGTTAGCTGTCGAAGGATTTTATTTTGTCTCACTTGCAGGGTTTTTATATTTAGTTTGCGTTCGTGGGCGAACACCGATGAGACGTAAAGCATTGTGGGTCGAAAAAATGGATTTGTATAGAATTATTTTTTCTAATAGTGAATTTCGCTCTGAGGAGTTTCAGGATCAGTGAGGAAAGTTTTCTCTCTGAGACGAGGGCGGTAAAAGAAAAAACGTGGGGAGACTATGCTGAAGCAATTGACAATCGTACCAACTTACCACGGAAGGAAGTGTAATGTGCGTCACTTATTTTTGATTTTTCAGGTGACTAAAAGAAAAACGAATCATTTGCTTAAGGTAGTGGTTCTCAAAGTGGGCGCCGCGGAAAGCTGGTGTGCTATTGATGTGTACTTGTTAAGTGCTTCGAAGTGATTCTCAGACTGCTTTGAGAAGTCGCGGATAGACACTGAGTCTAAGGGAGTCGAAGGCGAAAAAAAGCTTTAGAGAACCACTGGCTTAAGGGTTTTATATAGACGTTGTTTGGATCGCAAAAAGAAATTCTTCAGAAGTTTTCTTTACTGTTTAATTCCACCTCCCCCACAAGAATTTCATTGGTGACTCCCTTTTAGTCCCCCCTTCCCGGTCTTCTTTGCCTCCTGCTAAAATCTACTTCGAAATGAACAGTGACTCAATTGGCACTGCTGCGTACTAGTTTCTTAATATTTTGATTATTTCTAAGTATGCGTGTACTGAGTACACTGTATTGATTGTTGTTGATGTAGAATTCTAATATATTCCATCCGTGCTAAATAGGAACGTTTAAAGTTAAAATATTACGGTATTTATGTGTTACGGTGAATGTGATAAATTCGGAATACATGTTTGAACGAAATTTATCAAACTCATCAAAATGGTCGGCTATTATGCATAATCAACGCATAGATGAAATTTACCCTAACAGACACTGCATATTGGTTTAATGTATTTTTTTACTTAGGGACAGATGAGCTTAAATTTCTGATCAAGACGTTTATATTTTGGGAGTTCTCTCGAGACAAGTTAATCGACGAAACCTCTTGAGGAACCGACCAGCAGACTCAAACTCGAAGCCTTTTAAAAATCAAAAACTGGCTTCAAAGGGGGGAAAGAGCATAGGAATGGTCCCGGGTACGGAGCCATTGTAAATATTTGCTTTTGTGTCCTACCTTCAGTAGTTCTTTATCCTATCGAGGTTTTAACATGGAGTGCTTGTGTGGATGCCGACTGAGGGACGCTAGTCTAGACTAGCGTTGAAGTTCCCTAGTTGAAGAATGAAAGGTTCCCAGGGATTTGTTAACTATTGTGATGAGATACTTGACACAGTATATTTAACTACTTTTGTGGGGACGAAGAAAATGACATGAAAGCTCTCCGGCTTATTGTGGGAATATGACGACGCAAAGAAGATGCATATTCATATGGCGAATGAGTGCACAAAAACACGGGTGGCAGGCACAGAAGAGCGGTTTTTTTTTCTTTTTTGACACCTTTCCGTTTCCATGCGTCTAGTTTTGTGTCCGAGAAATACCACAATCACATATCCCGCGGTAAAGATGTAGTGAACAAACAACATCGTTCGTGTATTTCGGACAATTAAAACTGTTGTTAAGCACTGAATAGTTCTGTTGTGAGTAAAGTTGTCGTGGTGAACTGCAAAAAACTTAACAAAAAACATAAAGGCCTGCAAACAAAAAGCTACTCTTTCTTTCTACACTCTATAAGCTACACAAAAGAACTAGTTAAGCACTTTTTGTGCGCATGTTATTATATAAAGCAGCGTTTCTCTTTCCTTTTTTTTTTGCCCGTCGCCCCCTTCGAATATTTTTTTTCTCGTGGCGCCCCTGAGTCTTCGACCCTCATCTAGAAGCAAGATCGTTTATACGCATTGAATTGATTTTTTCAGTGAATTTATACTGAATGAAAATTTTTGCAAATAAAATTGGCCTCCAGAACACTGGCTTAGAATTTATTGAGCTGCCCACTAATCCGAATTCTATTCAGGACCGTATCAACATCATGGGCCCCCTCAGGCAAAGTGATGCTATGGTAGTCCTACACTTAGCAGGAAATAAACAGCCTACATATTTCCTACTTATTTTAAAAATTTATTGCACTATACAAAATATCATAAGGTGGAGTCACTTGTGTACATGAGACCCCCGGGCATGAACCCTCACAAGAGTGGGACTGACAGAGCTGCATCCCAGGGCCTGATATGGTTTTCATCATTTTTTGTTTTTCCCACTAAATTTAATATAGAGAAGGGGGTCTGTGAAAAATGTAGCCGGAGGCCTGCGAAAAACCCCATCCTAGGGAACCTGCTGCAAAATGTGGGGGGTGAGGCCCGGGTGAGTCCATGCCCTAAGACGGCCCTGGTTTCGTTGGATTCTGCAAGTGTATAGTCAATATAAAAGCATTATTTCTTCACACCTTAATTTTTCTTCTCAGCTCTCTGCAGCCCTCCAAACCACCTGTCGCGGCCCCTTTCTAAATTTATTGCATCTCCGTGATTCCTAAATTTCTACACAAATATTGAGTTTTGAACACCCCTCCCCAACCACTATTTACTGCTCCCGACATTTCCTATTATTTTACGCCTATGATGATGTGGTACTGACTTAAATTCTTCACGGTTGTAATCGCAACAAAATGTATAATGCATAACATGATTCTATTCCGAACACATTATTCGACCTCACTTGGTAATGCATAATTTCTCAAATTATAATGTTTTGTTTCGAAATTCATGGGTAAATTTTTTTCGAGTGAGCCAGATTAGTTCGCAAGCAGGGGTTTTTCCTCCATGTATTTCATTTCATTTTTATGTATTTTTTATTTATGAATTATGTGAAAAAAGTTTGCCGATTGCCCACAACTTCTGTAAATAAATGTATAGAAAAAAAAGGCTATGGAGTGTGTGTGTGTGTTGTGTTTTCGTTGGTGTTCACATTTTTCTAATGATTGACCAATTTTTCATGTACCAAAACAAGACTCAACTTGAAAGATAGAATTGCCGAAAATGTCAAAAAAGTAATAATAATAATGCAGCATAGTATGCAAGGGCGAAGCGAGAGGGGACTTGGGGGTCTGGTCCCCCCCCCCCCGAAATGTGAGAAAATTACCGAAAAAAGGGAAAAAGATGGCCAAATCCATTGTTCTGTCACTTTGGTCCCCCCTCCCCGAAATGGAAGTAGTGCCCCCCCCCCGAACGAAATTTCTGGCTACGCCCCTGATAGTATGCTTATTATCTTGGTTTTAACAATGGCTTTCCGCACATTTTATGTCAGTTACATGGTTTTCACATGGTCGTCATGTTATTGATTTTAAAATTATTATTATTATATATTATAAAAATGATAGCATGATATATTAGGAATTATAAAGGCGTGGTTCATTAAAAACTTTGGCTATTCTAACTTTCCAGGATGCCTGTACTCGTTAACAGGGCCGGCCGTCTTAAGAGCTTCATGGGACCCTGGGCCAAGTGGTTTTTCTGAGGCCCAACATAATTAAGGGGCTCTGGGCAAACCCTCTCGTCAATGCAGAAATCAGCCCAGACCAAAAGAAGTTTCAGACACGAATTATACATTATACGTATTCATCAAATGGGCTTCAAAACTGGGAGATTGGAAGTATGAAAAGATTGGGGAAAAAAGGGTCAAAAACCATAAATCTGTCTATCATCCTGACCCCCCCCCCCATCCTGTAGCAAGCCCCCCGACCGGGACTTTTCAAGGCCCCTCTATAGTTAATTTATAGTGTTAGAAAGTAGAAAACTAAGAATCAGGGCCGTAACTAGGATTTATGCCGTCCGGAGCAAACATCATTTTCGGTGCCCCACAACGATTTATAATGATAAAATTCGACTATCTTGTAATGGTGTTCTTTGTACCCCCGCCTCAAGGGCGTAGCGAGGGGAGGGGACTTGGGGGTCTGGCCCCCCTCCGAAATGTGAGAAAATGACCGAAAAAAGGGAAAAAGATGGCCAAATAAATTGTTCTGTCACTTTGGTTCCCCCCCCCCCCCGAAATGAAAGTGGTTCCCCCCGAACGAAATTTCTGGCTACGCCCCTGCCCCGCCTAAAACAACTGCCCCCTAAATTCTGCCGCCCGGGACCGTCACCCTCCACCCTGCCCCCCTCTAGTTACGGTCTGGATAAGAATAACTGCGAACTCAGCCCCCCCCCCCCCAGTGGGGGAGTGGCGGAATACGAACTTTTCGCTCATATTGCAGGCTCCTTTCAGCTACAAATGAACCGTGACAAGCCGAGAGCCGCAGAAATGAAAGTGAGCTGTTGCCTGTTAAAACGCCTCCTGTAATTGGTCGAAAATGAGCCGTGAATCGCTTCTTTTTTCGCTTGTGTTGCCTGCTCCTATTGGCTACAAATGAACCGTGAAGAGCCGTGAGCCGCAGAAATGAAAGTGAACCGTTGCCTGTTAAAACGCCTCCTGTAATTGGTCGAAAATGAGCCGTGAATCGCTTCTTTTTTCGCTTGTGTTGCCTGCTCCTATTGGCTACAAATGAACCGTGACGAGCCGCGAGCCGCAGAAATTCAAGTGAGCCGTGTCCTTTTAAAAGGCCTCCGGGAGCCGTTTCGCTTGCCACTGTTCTGCAGAACTTAACAACTAGTCTCTTCCCAAGTCCCCACCCTCCCTTCTAAGAAGACGTTGGCCACGCTTTCTTTTTCCCCCTTTTGCAAGGTTTTTTTTGCACAAAAGGCTTTTACAATCCCCCTTTCGCTGCGTTCTTTTTTATTTACTATTATTTTTTGCTCTTTTACCTCGGATTGAATGCATCTCTTGAAGGGGAAGGAATCTCATTCTCGTTGTTATTATTATTGTTATTTGGTCTACTCACCAGTGCAGTCTTACGCATGGGCACGTCCGCGGGGAGGAGAGGTGTAGAAGAGGCAGATCTCCTGAAAATAAGATGTTCAAATTTCCAAGATTCGGAGTACTTTGAATTGATAGGCAGTAATTTTTAGCCAGATAGAGAAGAGCCGCAACTAAGGGGGGGGGGTCTGGGGCTCGGGCGCTGGACTAGTGGGGGAGAGGAATGCACCTCTTTTAACTGCTCCTTCTACATTATACGGGGCACAGAAATGCAAGTTTGTTCCGGCTTAAAAAGTATCTAGGTGCGTATCCCTGGATTGGGGGGGGGGGGGGGGTGTGCTCTCATTACGGCTCTGCTCTTCAGCTCGGATTTGTTGCTCCTCCTAGAGATGACAGAAATCGTTTTCCTGATTTTTCTTTTCTTGACCAGTATAAATTTTTTTTAGCTCTTCAACGTCGGATTTGGCTTCCAGCAAAAATTATTTTCCCCAATTGTTTTTTTGGTCAATAAATTTTTTCTGCCCTATCGTGACAAATTTGCCCCAACCCCTTCCTACAGTGGACGGAAATCATGTCCCCTAATTTTTTTTCGATTTTTCACTTCAGATTTGATGCCTTTCCTACGAGCAGACAAATCATTTACCCTAATTTTTTTTTGGTCAATAATATTTGTTTTTGCCCTTTCATCATGGATTTAGCACCCCACCTAGAGCGGACAGACACCATTTCTCTAATTTTTTTGGGTACATAAGATTTTTTTTTTTTTAAATCTCTCTAACTGCGATAGCCCATGTGAACGTACGGATCATGCGGCTGAACAGTCGCCCCTGCATTCATAATTTTCAACCGCAATGTAATTTGTTGTTTCAGTTGTGATTTTTCAATTAAAATTTCGTATGTAATTTCAGTCGTTATTATAATGAATAAAAGAAGGGGGGGGGGATTGTCGACCTCTTCCTTTGCGACTATACCAGTGATTCCCAACGTGGGCGATGGAATGTTCCGGGGGCGGTAGAAGCTACGGGTATAACATAGGATCCTATGGCTTAGATTGCGTTGGGGGGGGGGGGGATGGGAGAACAAAATTTCTGAAGAAGGGGCCGTTGGGACAAAAAAAAGGGTGGGAACAATGGCCTATACCAATACATTTTTTTTGTGAACTGGAGGGGGACTTGTTATCACTCAAGTTTATCAACGTAACCCCTTGTGAACCCAACTCGCACTCTCGAAAAGGCTGTATTCCGTACGAGAACCTTTCGCGACTCCTTACAAAATGACTTTTGTGCGAGAGAAAAAAAACGGTGATTGCTTATTTTTATGTGAGATGTCTCGAAAATCTACATCAAAAGCTGTCCGGCGTATTAAAAAAGACGACCATAGGCAAAGATAGACTTGGAAGTCTGGAGGGTGGGGGGGCGGCACGATGATGATGATGTCAATTCACATATACATTTATACATTAGATCAGTCGACTCTATCTTTGACGCTGGGGAAGAGCAATGCCCCACCCCACGCCTCCCGTATCTCCGCCCATGAAGACGACACAGGAGATGAATACAAATCGTTTATCGATTGTTACGTAAATGAGAACATGGATGTTCATGCAAATACAGTAATATGGAGATTTTTTTTCTCACCATCTTCAGGGCCGTCTTAAGAGCAACATGGGCCCCCGGGCCAAATGACTTTTCTGAGGCTTTTTTTCTCCTGAGACCCCCGGGTGGGCCCATGCCTTGAGACAGCACTGACCATCTTACGTGTCTGGTTTAGTGCACGAAACCATCTTCTATAAGGGGCCATTCAAGTATTACGTAAGCAGATTTTTAGCCATTTTTGACTCCCCCCCCCCCATTTGTCAGCAAAAGTCGCAAAACACTGACCCCCCCCCCCATATCTTCAGAAACGGGTGGTTGATGACGTAAGTAACCTTCAAACCCCCCTCCCCCCTTATCATCAAAAGTCAGCAAATCCGAACCCCCCCCCTCTCGATGCTGACGTAATACTTGAATGACCCCTAAGGGAAAAAGTTTATTATTATTATTTTTGGAATGAGAGAGAGAGAGAAAAGCTTGATTTTTTGCATATTTCTCTGGTTGATTTTTTAATTGAAACGCAACGCGTGTCTGTCAACTGCAGCGTAAACGCAGTGTGCTGTAATTGAAAAAAAAAATCTAGATATCGTTTGCGGGGGGGGGGGGGAAGGAAAGTAAATCACAAGAGTTTATAAAACCCTTCGCTAGATGGCGCTCTTGATCAACTCTTCAAAAGAGCCGTGTAAGAGCTGCGGTTCATTTTGGTGAGTGAGCGGTTCAGAGCCGCTCACGGAAAAGAACCGTTTTGCCCATCACTATCACTGATCAACAGAATAAAAAAACGAATATAATAATAACAACAATACGACAATGATGATGATGGCGCAGAATAAAATAAATCGATTATCACGCTGTTGGGATTTCTTCCTTTTCTACTGACCATGCGTCCCTGGTAATTCCTTTCAATGAAAATCCTTTGATTTTTCAATCCAATTTTAATATTAATTAAAAATCCTTGCGTGAATTGTGTGAAAATGAAATGTCCTTCAGGAGATATTTGATGGAAATAGATTGCAAATGTGTGACTGACATTGCATATTTTACCAACAGGTACAGAAATTAAATTTCACCATTCGTTTTCCAATGAAACGTGTAAAAGTTATCAAGAGATAAGGGGTCATTCAAGTATTACGCCAGCATCGGGGGGGGGGGGTTGGATTTGTTGACTTTTGATGACAAGTGGGGAGGGGGGTTTGAAGGTTGCTTACGTCATCAACCACCCTTTTTGAAGATATGAAATATCCTAAGCTGCTGACGAAATTTTGCTGACAAGGGGGGGGGGAGGGGGCGTCAGTGTTTTGCTGACTTTTGCTGACAAGGGGGGGGATCAAAAATGGCTAAAAAATCTGCTTACGTAATACTTGAATGGCCCCTAAGTTCGTTTTCAGCGTAGTGGTCTAGCCGCTCACCAATCATGTAAGAGACATGGGTTCGATTCTTCATAGAAGCAGTTGAATTTTGTTTTTCCTAAATTCATTTTCGTATCAAATTATACACGGGGATTTTCAGCAGCCATTATCGCATCAGCCAGCTGTGAAAAACTGCATGAAAAGCGGAGAGTGAGAGAGAGAGAGCCTCAGCCTCTCAGCGCATCTCTCGGAGCCCTGGGGGCAGCCCTTTTTCTTGGGCTCCCTTGAAAAAGTTATGCTAAGAATAAGGGTTTAGGGCCCCCATTCGGCTCGAAATCTAGGGGCTTTGCCCGGTTACCCCAGCTAACTACGAGCCTGGAATGTGTTTGCGAACAACACAAAATGATTCGGTTTATAAACAACACAAAATGATTCGGTTTATAAACAACACAAAATGATTCGGTTTATAAACAACATAAAAAGATTCTGTTTGCAAACACACAAGCCATTTGCGATAACGGCTTGTGCGCCGTTCATGGTCTACTGCTACTAAACTAGACATGCACCTCGTCCATATTCCTCTGCGGAACCTCTAACGCAGTGTTTCTCAAAGTGGGCGATATCGCCCCCTGGTGGGAGATGGAATGGTCCAAGGGGGCGATAGAACCTATCGATTTAACATAGGATCCTATGGGTTTACTTGAGTTGGGGGGCGATGAGAGGAAAAAATTTCTTATGAAGGGGGCGATGGAACAAAAAGTTTGGGAGACTATAATCTACTCGATCGAAAGCCTTTTCAAAATCTGTGTGTGTATATGGTGTCTATCTGTTCCCCATTGATATGTATTCAGACCACGAATTTGGCTGGCAGAGATTTTGAGGGTTTCTTCACAAAGATTAAGGATGATAATGAACATGGCCTTGTCATAATTTTCATCTCATCCCCCCTATTTCATATTTGTGATTATTTTTTTCATTGTTAATTTAATTATTTTCATTGGTTTTAACATTACGCACAAGAGTTGTAAAGATTTACGCTAGAAATTTTCGGAGTCGCAGGAACGGATTAATTCATTTTACAGTACATTGATTCCTATGGGAGAAAATATTTCGGTTTATGAACGGACTTCAGGAACGAATTAAGTTCGTAAACCGAGAGCTGACTGCATTTCTGATGAGCTAAGTCTGGCTCTGTACATCAACCCCCTTGAAAGGGACTGTACAATGTTCAGTCCCGTTCAAGGCAAGCCAGCCCTGAGGAAAGCAGTTTGTTGAGTTTGCAGCGTAGTGGTCCACATATAGGCGTATGCAGAATTTTCTCGAGGGGGTTGTTTCAACATTTTTTTCCTCTGCAAAATGACACTATTATCTCGGCTGGGGGGGGGGGGAGGCTTTGCGTACGCCAATGGCTGTCCAGCTTTCTCACCCGGTAAATAAGAGGACGTGGATTCGATTCTCAGCAGAGGCAGTTTAATTTTCTTTCCTGAATTCATCTTCTCATCAACCGGCCATGGGTAATTTGCCAATTATCGCATCAATAAAGATGCTAAAGATGAAAAAGTCAGCAATTGCAATATTGCTAAAAATCAACAAAAAATTGCCGATGGTGAGGAGATAAAGCACAGCTGGAATCGAAGTGAATTAAATGAATTTGAAGGAAGAAAACAGTTCAACATCACAACTATGTGAAGCGACTATTCGTATTGGTGCATAGCAAGTCGTAATTGTTAAAAGAATTATAAGTTGGGAAAACTGCGTTGAAATATGGGGCTGCTACTACTAAACCAGACATGCATATTCCTCTGCGGAACTTCTAACGAATTTGTACATGTTGGAATGTGTGTGTATGTATAGTGAACCTTCCGTGAAGTTTGTTTCTGTGTAATGCCTGTTATGTGTAGTGCTGCCATCAGTTTTTAAACTATGAGGTTTTTCTCAACTTATAGAGAGTGAAGTGTGATGAATGAATAATTGTAATGTTGTAGGCTTGTCGCTCTCTGCGGTGAAACTTTTTAACGGGGGAGATCAGCGCGAATTCGCGCCTCGAAGTTGGGAACCGTAGAAAACCAACTTCAGCCGACCACCATTGCGGCGATGGATTCTCGCAATGCGAGTTCGTCACTATGACCACTCGACCACCACAGCGGCTTGAAATACGGGGCTAGTGTGGGGTCATCTGGGCATCATATTGGACTCCCATCGTGAGGATCCAGGTTTGAACCTCTGTTAATGCACAATGGTGGTCGGGCAACAACCCACATAGTACAATATCTGGACCATATCGTTATGTAATGGAATGTCAGATGTCATAACTACGATATAGGACGATATCGTTCTATATGGTGCAAATTATTTATGATATTGTTACGAAAATTGTGTAAATAGTGATTATGTTTTATTATTTTAATTTTTTTACCTGTAAATAATCGATGACGCATTTTTTTATCGACAAGTTGGAACGTTTGGCGAGTGTTCCGATGAAACAACGAAAAAGAGTGGAGATTACGAGAACATCCGGAAATTTCCAGAACCCTTCTGTTCCCTATAAAATGATGCCACGACAAAAAAAAAAAAAAACAGTCAGTTAGTTGCACTTTCACCTCGAGACCTCTTATTTGTAGGGCGCTCTCTGATTAGCGTGTTTTCATGAAGAATCGCTGCTTGTAAATACGTGAATAGGTGTTTCTGTGAATGAATCTGTGACGTCCTGCAAATTGTTTCAACCTCTTTCTTTCAAACCGAGCACAACTCAGGTCCAACACTATCTATGGGTGATTTACTATGTAGTGAGTTGTGCCGGAAGTGTAACTATGTGTGTACCTAACAGTCTGAATGTGTGATTTTTCAGTGCCGCCATCTTTATTTCCGAAGTGAAGTGAGTGATGCGTTATGATTGAATTACAATTTGTACTGTTTGTAGGTCTGTTGCTCTCTGTGGCGAGACTTTTTAAGAGGAGATCGGCTCGCATTCGCGCTTTGGAGTTGAGAACCATAGAAAACCAACTTCAGTCGACCACCACTGCGGCGGCGGTGGGGTTCGAACCCGGGACCTCGCTACGCGAGTCCGTCACTATGACCACTCGACCACCACAGTGGCCTGTTTCATCCTCTGCTCATTTCAAGGCCTTGTGTGAGAAATTATACAGAACAATTTGGTTTAAGGAGTGGGGTAATTCAAGGACTTCAGTGGTAAAAACGAGAGGCATGAACATGGACGAGATGCGGGAACATCTGAGCCAGCTGATGTCTGTGATAGGCCAGATAAATTCAGGCATCCAGGACAAGATCCAGTCAACGAGCTCAGAGATGAGAGATGTCACCGCCTTCAACACATCCATCGCTACCGTCAAAGAATATTTTCCATCTTGAATCTGACATAGGAACCCGATCCTAAGTCTGGGCCACGCTCACGTCAAATAGCCATTCGCTTCCAATGTTTGCCTCTCCTTGCTGCAAAGAAGTACTAGTGGCATAGGCTGGCCGCATTGTGCTTTGCGAATATTTTCTTCCAGAACATTCTCCATGTTGCGACTGTTGGTGTTCTTCGACCAATGCGTGGCCATACGGCGGCTCCTTCGACTTGGGGTGGGGCTGGTAGGTCCTGGTCGGTTGTCTTCGACCAGCCTCCAACATTTGACGATCATTACCAATGATGGAGTAGAGCGGCCACACTACTCGCCCATCCATGACCAACCTTTAAACGTACTAGGCTAGGCTGATCATGAGTGTGGCCCTATCTTTACAAAAACGACAAGGTAGTCGAGTTATACGTAGGGGGTGGGGGGGGGAAGAAAAAAAAACTACGTCTCGTAAAACAAGACATATGGTATGAAGAAGTACGGCTTGGAAAAGGGTTGGCGAACACTGGAATACACTACTGAATATGCAGCATTTTATATTAGCCCCTACGCGCGGAAGATTTTGAATAGATTAATTCAGCATTTTGCATTTCCAATAAAGTTTTCACATGGATGACTGAAACATTTTATGAGATTTTTTAATGACTTCTAATGAGGATTTTGCACAGAATCGGCTAACAGACACTTTGTAGTCACTCAAAATGACAACCCATTCCCAGAGCCGTCTTAAGATTATCATGGGCCACTGGTCCGCGTGATTTTTCTGAGGCCCAACCTGGCAAATTTACGTGTTTACTCCCGAAAAATTCAATCAGATCTCATTTTTGTCAGACCCTCTCTTCCATTGAGTCGGGTGGATCCATGGGTTAAGACGGCACCGCCTATCCGAACGAGTGTACAATTCATTTTTTTTGCTGTTTCTGAGCTGTGGACGATTTTCTTCGACCCATTTGAAAGGAAGAAAAAATCGTAGAATTAAGTTCAAAGAACAGAAAAATGCGCAATATAATAAAAGCAGTTGTTTTTTGTAATTCCCTTCCAGTTAGTCTCGTAGCAAAGATTCATCGTGGGAATTGCGTATTGAAATTTACTGTAAATAGTACTACAATAAATATTGTTACGAAGATTATCGGTAGTGCAATTTGTTTAAAACCCCTCGAAATACCGCCGAGCTGGAACGATGCCAAACCAGAAATATAAAGATAAACACTCGAATCATGTTGAAAGACCCAGGAGGTCTTTGTTGACCTCCTTACGGTGGCGCCGCCAGACTGATACTACGGTAGAATTTCTGGAAAATTCGATGTGTCTATAAAAACGAGGTCGATTTGTAAAAATGGATTTGGAAGGAGCAACGTTATCTGTCGAATCGAACGCGCATTTCTGCTGCTTGTGAATAAGTGTAAATGGCTGTTTTCTTTGAAATAAATCTGTGACGTCTTGCAAATTGTTTCATCCTCTGCTTATTTCAAGGACTTGCGAGAAATTATCCCGAACAGTTTGATTTAAGGAGTGGAGTAATTCAAGGACTTGAATAGTAAAAACGAGAGGCATGAACATGGACGAGATGCGAGAACAGCTGAAATCTGTGATAGGCCAGATAAAGTCAGGCATCCAGGACAAGATGCAGTCAACGAGCTCAGCGATGAGAGAAGATGTCTCCGCCGTCAATACTTCCATTGCTGCCGTCAAAGAAGGTGTCACCACCTCCATTGCTGCCGTCGAGAGGATGTGACCACTGTGAAGGGAGACATTGCCATAGCCGGGTGGAGGATGACATTGCCATAGCCGGGTGAAGGATGACATTGCCATAGCCGGGTGAAGGATGACATCGCCATATCGCCATAGCTGGGGTGGAGAATGACATAAACACTTTGCCGTCGCTGGAGTGAAAGAAGAACTTTCCCAAGAGATGACCGCTGTCGACGAGAAGCTCCCAAAGAGGATACTGGAGCTGGAAAAGAAATTTCGAGAACCTATGCTTTCCGCGGACGCTCAGCAGGTCCTGCTAGCCATAGCTGACGTCATGCGGCGGAACATCAAGCCCTCCACATACGACGGCCGTCGTATGTCGAGATGTATTACGATTAGATCGTAAAGACATCAAGTCTTTAATTTTTCTGTCGAATATGTATTTGACTCCATGTGAATAATCTTTGCTTTGAAGAACAACAACTCTTAGAAGAATAAATTATTTTAATGTAGTTTGAAATACATAGATCTCTATATCGTGAATTTGACTCAGACCCAGATCGTGAACCTGAGAAAGATCTATATTAGATTCACGATAGACCTGATATATATATATTTAGCTTCGTATAGATAGCGGAGAGTGAGATTATCCTCGGATAAGCAGGCTTAAGTATTTTGCGGCCAGTGCAAAAGCAGCTTTGCGGCCCTCTAAAACTGGTTTTCCCATTCCCCTGTGTCTGTGGGCTCCCTGCTGCATGCTAGGTTTTCACTGGCATCCTAGGATGATTATCAAACTGCTATTTCATGGTAAGCCATTAAGCAATAAATTTGGACAATAGTGTCCGCTGCTCAGTCCGTATATAGGGAATCATGGTTGAAGGGGGCTAGAGAATCGATAATCTATCCAGGGTCGCTACTAGATACTCTTTCAGCCACCACCACCAGAGTAGAACATTGTCCCAGCTCTGCCCCCCCCCCCCCCAAAGGAACTTAATCAGTTGGATAGATCATGCTGGGAAAACTTTTTAGCATTAACTCGGCCAAGAATTTCCCCATGCATCTACATATACTCTTTCAGCCGGAGCAACCGCACATTTAACCCCCCCCCCCCCAGTGTAATTTTTATTATATATAAGCGTGCCAGTTGGTTCAGCACCCGGGACACCAGATCCACCTGCTACCCACCTTCCCACGGGGGGGGGGGGGGTTCAAATCCTAGTCCTGAGAGTTCAATGTCTGAATATTAAGAGTTCCCAGTCTTGAACAGCGTTTTAAGCTTTACGTACTTTGTTAAGAAGTTAAATAGTAAGTCAAAATGTAAAAATTATTTTAAAATATTTGAGATAAAAGTATTTTATCTCATTTTGCGACCCCTAAAATTTAGGGGCCCGGTGCCGCACCCTTCACCCCTGCTCAAGTCCGGACCTGCGGATAAGTCGTCGTCTGGTGGCAATGTCAGCAAAATGTGAGCTTTGGCCTGAATTAGGTCCGACCGTCCATGTACGGTCCCGTTCAATGCCCTCGAGCTTTAAGGAAAGATTGAGATATTCGTTGCTTTTGCAGTCTATGGTTTAGGGTGCTCACCCGGCAAGTGAGAGGACGTGGGTTCCCCGCAAGGGCAGTTGAATTTATCTGTTTCCTAAACAGTGGTGAATTAAGGTTGGTTGAGTCCCCGGGCGCAGAAGAAAATATTTTGGGACTCCTTGACAGGACCGTCTTAAGAGCATCATGGGCCCCCATGGCCAAGTGGTTTTTCTGAGGCCCTACCTGGTAAATTCTAGAAAATTTCAACCGGATCTCATTTTTGTGAGGCCCCCGGGCCGTGCCCGGGTGGACCCATGTGTTATGACGGCACTGCCCCTGGAATTAGAAAGAAAAAAAACGTAAAGTTTGGGTTTTTCGGGGACTTTTCAGAAGTAACCCGGGTGCGCCCGGTTCCCTGATCAACCTTTGGCCAAAAATTTTCACCTGTACACAGTCAAATGATCTTAAAACTTTTAGGATTTTCTACCAGGTGGTTGATTCTGGAGAAAAATTTTACATTGGAAAAAATTTACTAGTTGATCATTTTTTGTGGTGCTGCTTTTCTCTCGATGCCCCAAGGACGTGCTTAAATTTGCTTAATGGTTTATCCGGCCCTGTAGTAACATGGACAAGATGCATGTGTAGTTTAGTAGAATGGTGGTCGGCTGGCGTTGGTTTTCTGCGGTTTTCGAGCTTCAAGGCGTGAATGCGAGCCGGTTCTCATTTGAAAAGTCTGTCCACAGAGAGCAGCCGATTTTCAATATGATTCTAATATAACATTAAAATTGAAGCATTTACCATCGTTACTTCAAAATATGGGGCATAGACGGCAGCAGTAGCAAAAACTCGAATAACTTAAATAGGTTAGGGCCATGCATTTTCATATTCACACAAACAGTTCCGATTCGTTAGAAATTCCTCTGAGGAATGTGTATTAGGAGCACATTGTGGTTAAGTAGTAGTAGTGAAATACGGGTTATATGGTCACATTTTCTCCCGGCTTTTATTCAAATGCCCGAGTTAGGCCAGCCGATACAAAGGCGAAGACAAGTAATAAATGATTACGATATTTGTGCAGCAGTTGTTGTTAATTCATGGCTGTAAACAAGGGTTGCTGAGGAGTATTTTTTTACACTGTCGTCTGTTTATTTTTTTGCGTTGGTTTCGCGTCAATCGGTGGCATTTGTTTTTGATGCGAAATTCGAGCGGTGGTCGCGGAATCGATTCGGCCTCCCGCGGTCATGTAGCAGCAGCAGCAGCGATTCTTCTCCCAAGAAGGCATGTCGTGAAATCCCAACAGAACAACAGACGATGTGATGATTTTTGTCTTTCCTTTTGTTTTTTCGTTCTTTCCCCCTTCGGAAACACAAAAATGATTCTAAAATAACTAATCGCCGTCGAAACGTTAGGGGAAATAAAACGTCAATTTGCTCAATTACGAAAAATAAACAAAGACCCGCCGGAGAATAAATGCCCAGGGAGAGGAGGGGTGCCGCCACAAAGTTCAAAGGCAGGATAATACAGCAACAAGTTCCTTCTTCATGTGAGTATCATTATTATTGGTATAATCTCAATATAATCATGTTGCGTGTTATGTTACTGCCATCAATTTCTGTATGCCATTATAATCACCAGTTTTGCATTGAGTATGCCAATAGTGTGTTATCAATACCCACAAAGCCTCAGTGACATTAGCGATGAACCATTGCTTTTTGGCCAAAGGGCGATCACCCTCTACCAATAGTAGAATAATTTGGGGTAAATTTGTTAGGCGCAAAAATACCGGATGACCCAATGCAACTACGCACTAAGTAATTTTTCCGACACTTCGCTCTGGATCTGCCTGCTTCCACTTCATTCGCAGCTGAAGATGTCAGCCTTCGCTTCATACAAAGCTGAAGATGTCCACCTCAGCTTCATTCACAGATGAAGACATGTCTCCGCTCCATTTGCAGATGGAGATGTCTGCCTTCGCTCAGGCGCAAATTCAGTGGGGGCGGGGAGAAATAAGAACAATTGTCCCCCTCCCAAGAGCAGAATAATATGGGAAATTTCATGTGTCCTGTAAAATATGGGATGACTCAAAGAACTTACACAATTCACAACTCCCGACACATCCTGGATCCGTTTCTGGTGTGGATATCGTGCTGGACCCTCATCATAAAGATCCAGGTTCAAACCCTATTGGCAACACAGTGGTAATCGTTTGAAGTTGGGCTTTCTGCGGTTTTCCCACTTCGAGGCACAAATGTGAGTCTGTGTTCCATTCGAAAAAGTCTCTGTAGAAAGCAGACAGACTTTGAATTAGATACTTAGATGACATGAACATTGAAGCATTTACCATCTACAATCCAAATATGGAAGGTAGGTGGCAGCACCAGCTGAACACAAAACAAGCATAACTCTGACAAAATAAATGCGTTATAGAGGCCATAGGCCTAGGAAGAGACCTGTAGGCGATCGGCTTGAGTTTTATGCAGGAAATTCTCTATTATGAATAAATTCTGGGGGTGCCCAAACTTGTTTGGGTGGCTCTGATGCCACTGATAGAGGCCATACATACCCTTAGAACACATGTTCCAGCATGTATAGATTCATTTGAAATTCTGCAGAGGAATTACCATGAAGTGCATGAACGTTGTTAAATAGTAGTAGCTATATGCATTGGTGAGTAAAGCATCAATTATTGATTATATGCAACCAGTAAACCCAGCCATCTCTTACCCACACTTTTCTGTATTCTTCCCCCCCCCCTCCCAAGATCTGTAAACGCAACAACTTTTTCTTAAACTAGCACAACTCCAGTCTATCGTGATTGGGAAATTTTCTATAATTTTAACCCATTTTAGGGAGTTAGTTGTGCTGGAAGTATTTGCGTATTCCTACTCTTTATGCAATATTTAATGTTTGTTCCCTAAATACTACTACTACTTAACCATACATGCACCTCGTACACATTCCTACACTGAATTTCTAACAAATCGAATCAGCACCTGCTGGAATGCCTGTTTTTTTAGAGTGTGGCCTTAACATATTTGTTATCGAGTTGCGCTTGTTTCATGTTTGTGCCACCATCTGTCTTCCCTTCCATTTTCTGAGGTAAATATGAAAATACTTGAATTTTCATGTTACATCAGTATCATGTTTTTGCGTCAGTAACATTAAGCAACAGCTTCGGTATAAGGGGTAGCGTGGCGATTTTCGGCGACTTTTTTGGCGCCAAAACATGTCAGACGACCCAATCAAAAGTCGCCAAGGCCGTTAGACACATTACTGGCGGCGAAAAAAAAATCGCCAGTATAAACAACGGAAACCAACAAGCACATAATAATTATTAAATATAATAATAACAATCAAAACAACATAAGGCATCCAGACGCTTTTAAATAAACAGCCCTTCCAGGTGTTTAAAAAATAAAACTGGATAAAAATAAATCGACCAGGGTTTAAATAAAGCCAGAACCCTTGTTTAAATAATAAATCAATCAGGGTATATATAAAATCCCGCACTGTTCAAATAAAGGAAAATATTAAAGGTACAACCTGAGAGACAATAGAAAAATACAATGATATCCGATAATGTTTGGTTTCCGTTGTTTTTTATGCTGCCAATTTTTTTTCCAATGATATCCAAATATTAATCCGATCCATGCACTACATTGTGAATTGGGGGGGGGGGGCAGACTTCCAAGTCTCTCTCCGAGTATAATTTTGCTTTGGTGCCATTTTGCCATGGCAAGAGAATAACAATTGTGATAAATTGGCAAAAAAGGATGGCACATAAAAAAATGGACAAAAACAATGTTCTAGGCTGGCATTTAGGTTAAAAATAAATAACGACCTGAAAGTCAGGTGATTACCAATCATATTTATGCGTCCTTGTGCATTATTGTTCTATAAGCCTCGACCAGGCAATATTTAACATGCCTAGGTTAGAAATATCAAATCTAAATAATAAGAAAATGAAAAACTAAATGATTGTTTAGATACGGTCAATTTTGCATAAGCCTGGTCAGTGTCAACATGGTGAACTCTTTTTCACTCCAATGCTGTCATGAACGTCAACGAAAAATCAACTATTACATGAATCAATCTGATGTATGGTAATGTGCAATATGCGGAAATATGTAAATTCTGAATTTCTTAAAATACATTAAAACCCCTCTTAATGGACACCCCCCCCCCTAAGATGCAGTCACCCCTCTTTTACGGCCAAATAGTAATTTCAGCTTGCATTATAAAAGTATGCATCTCAAAAAACTTCTTATCCAAACAGTCACCCCTTTTTACAGACAAATTTTTTAGTCCTGCCAGTGTCCACATAAGTTACTTATTATATAAAATTATACAGATTTGTGAGTTACTATGCACTCCAAATAGTCTTATGCGAGGTGCTTTAATGGGACTCATATTTTCACATCAGTAACGGGGGATTGTGGGATTGTTAAGATAAATTTATGGAAAACACTGTTTTTCTTGTTAATGTGAAATAAATTATGATAGCAATGTGTGTTTTGTAATTTTAATTTGTTTTCTCAAATTTTTAGGGGATCCTGACGTAGTTTGTGATTTGAAAGGCATTGGGCAGCCGGACAGTCCATCAACTAAGAAGCGGAGAACTGGCTGCAATATTCCACCTGCTCAGGTTTTTCTCCCTATTTTCATTCTTGTTTTACGCATATTCAAATTTGTTCAGTCACGTGGCTGTTGATTGTGATGCTCCAATGCAGAATGCAGTCCACCTGAATTGATCGCCAATTAAAAAAATATCTTTGTATGAAACAACTTTGTTTTTAAATATTTAACAGAGTCTTGATTCACACACGCAGCAACTAGCCCAACAGTATTGGGTAACCACCCCCCCCCCCTTTTCCTTATAGCCACTAGAGCAAGTGCAACGTTTGAATGTTCCATTCCCGTATTCATTTAATTATTTTATGTGTGTTTATGTATCCCAATATTGCACTACAGATGGCAAGAATGAATTGTCAACACATTTTTTTTTTTTAAGACATTTATTTGATTATTCCGAGACCAGATCGCACGCAAATAACATTTCCCCCAACTCAGTTATCAATATTAGGTCTTCGTTAAAGTTTTCTTTTTTAAGAACAAGTTCTAGAAAAAGTTTTGGGCTCACCAATTGCATTGCGTCGGACCACCATCAAAAGAGTCACGCGATTCAATTAAGATGTTCGTCCCAGTCATCACTCGAGGATGCTAGCTGCGGTGACATCCTCGAGTGATGACTGGGACGAACATCTTAATGGGCAGGCAGTGGCATCTCCAACAAACTTCCGCATTAGCAGACAATAAGCTCGCTACTCAACCAATGGTTCATGATGATGGTAAGAGACGATGTCCGGTGCGCACCTGACCGGGCGAAACACCTTAGCAAGAAGAGCAGTTATCTGTGACTTGGTATACTTGTGCCTTGTTTCCAGCATACCGCCGCTATTTAAAGGGGACCATTCCCAGAGCATCGCTCGTTTCACTGTCGAATCAGGATGCGTGATCTTCTGCTCTGGAAAACTAACACATAATGACAGGCAAGTGTTATTTGCATAACTATTCAGAATAAAAATACAACTATGACATGAAATCTGGCAACACTGATACTGAAATGTAAACAATGCTGGCCGTTCGGTGGAAATCTACAGCGGACTGGTTCTCGGAGGTGAATTAAAGGTCAGACAATAAATGAAGATTTCAAAATGACTAGATCTAGGACTATTATTCCATGGGGGGGGGGGCCCAAGGTAATTTTACATTTTCACCCGGCCAACAAAAGAAAAATTAGCAGAATTTTCTGAGATCCAAATTTTTCCTTTCAATCTATGGCCCTCGAGAGGAGGAAAACCTGCCTAAAGAGCATGAAACACCAAAAACAATTAATCTTGCATGAAATACATAAATACACTCAAAAATATCAAAATCCCGCAAAAATACATAAATACACTTAAAAATATCAAAATCCCACTTGAAATACATTATAACACAATAAATCTCTTAGGGCCCTGCCCTACTACTACCAAAGAAAACCCTCAACTACCTCAAATTACTCCAAAACTATCACAAAATATCACATTATTTGTCTCAAGAAATCTCATAAAAACCTCGCCCCCCCCCTCCCCCAAAAAACATGAAATACAATTCTTTATACCCCCAAAATACACATTATATACAATATTTTTGACAGGCACCTCCCCACTCTATTCACCCGGGGAGAAGTCCTTGCGATCCACATTTAAATACTTTCATATGTACTTATACACTGAAGAGCCAAAAAAAACTGGTACCTTCCTAATATCATGTAGGGTCCCCGCGAGGCCGCAGAAGTGGAGCAACACGACGTGGCATGGACTCGACTAATGTCTGAAGTAGTGCTGGAGGTAATTGACACCATGAATCCTGCAGGGCTGTCCATAAATCCGTAGGAGTAAGAGGGGGTGGAGATCTCTTCTGAACAAGGGTTCCCAGATATGTTCAATAATGTTCATGTCTGGGGATTTTGGTGGCCAACGGAAGTGTCTAAAGTCAGAAGAGTGTTCCTGGAGCCACTTTGTAGCAATTCTGGACGTGTGGGGTGTCGCATTGTGCGTGAAATTGTCCAAGTCCGTCGGAATGCACAATGGACATGAATGGGTGCAGGTGATCAGACAGGATGCTTACGTACCTGTCAGAGTCGTATCTAGACGTATCAGGGGTCCCATATCACGCCAACTGCACACGCCCCATACCATCACAGAGCCTCCGCCAGCTTGAACAGTCCCCTGTTGACATGTAGGGTCCATGGATTTATGTGGTTGTCTCCATACCCATACACGTCCATCAGCTCGAAGCAATTGGAACCGAGACTCGTCAGACCAGGCAACGTGTTTCCAGTCCTCAACAGTCCAATGTCGGTGTTGTCGGGCCCAGACGAGGCGTAAAGCTTTGTGGCGTGCAGTCATCAAGGGTACACGAGTGGGCCTTCTGCTCCAAAAGCCCATATGGATGATGTTTCGTTGAATGGTTCGCACGCTGACACTTGTTGATGGCCCAGCATTGAAATCTGTGGCAATTTGCGGAAGGGTTGCACGTCTGTCACGTTTAATGATTCTCGTCAGTCGTCGTTGGTCCCATTCTTGCATGATCTTTCTCCGGCCACAGCGATGTCGTAGATTTAATTTTTTACCGGATTCCCGATATTCACGGTACACTCGTGAAATGGTCATACGTGAAAATCCAAATTTCATCGCTACCTCAGAGATGCTATGTCCCATCTCTCGTGCGCCGACTATAACACCACGTTCAAACTCAATTAAATCTTGATAACCTGCCATTGTAGCAGCAGTAACCGATCTAACAACTATGCCAGACACTTGTTGTGTTATATAGGCGTTGCCGACCACAGCGTCGTACTCTTATTGGTTCCATATCTCTTCATTTGCATACGCATGCCTGTACCAGTTTTTTTGGCTCTTCAGTTTATATAAAAAAATGACTAGTAAAATTCTCAAAACAAAATTTCCCTTTTTTTGCATGATCTGAACTTAGATCAACAGACTAGATTACACATATTTCTATCTGAACCATATCCTGATTCATGAAAAATCTCAAGATTAAAAATCTTTTCCTTTTAGCATACTTCAAAGAAATAAATCAAAAATTCAACTCAATCAAGACAGCTCGATCGGTAATATCTCAAAAATACATCTGCAATCTATGATTTGTCTTTTTTCACCTTTGCAAAAAAGATTTAAAATTAAGTGGAAATTCAAAATTGTCATCCGCAGTATGCATTGGGATTGGTCGAGCCCCCAAATTATATGTACTGATTTACAATACATTCCCGGTTATTTATTTTTTTTTGTTACCCAACATAGAATTAGTATATGTGAATGACAACAATGAAATACACAATTTTCTTTCCACTAATAAGATTTATTACAATATTAAGTTTCTTTACATTTTTTTTAGAACTTTTAACCAGTTAAAAGGAATAAACATAAATACAATTTTTTAGAGTTTTTAACTTTAGTAATTATTGAAAATTAATTGATAAGATCTGTCAGTCAATCAGACGAGATTCACATTTCCATGTCAGCGTCACCTTTCTACTGCACAAGTATTACCGACGTGTGTCCCAGGTGGTAGAGTTTTGAGACGGCACTAGCTCAGCACCGCGAGTGGTTGAGGCTTTGTGACAGTATCAGCTAAGCATCGTAGGTGGTCAAGGCTTTGTGACGGTATCAGCTCAGGATCATAGGTGGTCGAGGCTTTGTGACGGTATCAGCTCAGCATCATAGGTGGTCGAGGCTTTGTGACGGTATCAGCTCAGCCCGGCTATCTTGAGCGAGATCCCACATGAACCATATATGACCAGGTTTCTGGACGGGTCAGTGTCGCGGTGAGAAGACTAGTATTCCATCATGCCCATGGAACTATGGCAGACAGGAACAAGAGCCTGGTGGCCCTAAGTTGCTACATCTGAACTAGATTAGACTGTCGGATCATCAGAACATAGACATGTACGCCTATTCTGGGCGCGAAATGCCTTGTTAAAACATATCATTGTGTATATCTGTGTATTTTCCAATCTTTTCGGCACACTGACAATCTTTTAAGGGAATCTTCCCATGCCAAGATCCAATCAGAATGCAGTATCAATAGCTTGTAAAAACTTAGCATATTCAAACAGTAAAACTCATTTACATATCATACAGAATGAAACACTATTTCAACTTTTGACATATGGAAGTTGGCAACATAGAAGGAGTAAACATTGAAGACCTGGCCAGGGTCCACAACAATAGGCCTATTGCACATTGAAATTCTCATGAAGTTATTAACCGTAAAGTGGTCCACAGCCCACAGATGGCATGAAGGTTGGACATTGCACATTTTTCTTGTATAAATATATACTTGATATTACAAAACATTTATCACAATTTAATATTGCACAGTAATATTTTCATAACCTGAGTTCGATGACGATCCTGCACAGAACCTCCGCCGGCGATCCATGGGACTTCCCATCATAATATCGGTAACTGGGTGGCCCCTCATATTACACAAGCAGCAGCACATAATTCCATGTGAACCATGTAAAGTCTGCTTATTTAAAGATCATTGGAGCTGTGGTGCCAAAGATGGAATGAATTCTGTATTTTAACTGCTATGCTTGATTGTTTAAGAAAAAATTATTTACTTTTACTTCTTAGTATCTTATAAATCAAAGGGAATATGCTATTAGCAAGATTTCAATCCCAAAAAGTTACAGCTGCCTAATCTCTCTTTTGTCTTTCTGTTTCAGGCTGCACCACCTCCGCCATTGCCAGACCTGCTTCCTCCGCAACCCCAAACAGGCTTTGGAGAAACTATCGTTGCAAGCAACCCATTCGACGACACGATTCCTCCGTCCACAAGCCATGCCATCCCAAACATGTCTGCGTCCTGTGTGACGCACATGCCTGGTCCACCGCCCATGCATTCGAAACCAGTGCCTATGACATCTGGCAAAGTGAGTTTGCTTGCATATGTTCACATTTATGCCGAGGTCTTGATTAATCCCAGGTGCCAGATAATCCTGGCGACTAATAAAATAAAATTAACACCTAAATTTTTTTGTGTTGGATTTGTTGAATTGAAGTTTGAAGACAACGCTGCATTTTCAAAATCATTTTGCTTACATCAACATGTCTACTATCGTGTGAAATGGTCAAAGTTTTAGAGAACTAAAAAAAATATTTTAGATAGTTTCCCCCAAAAATAATATGCTTGTTGTCCTAAGAAATTTGTTTGATTTGTCAATCCTTGTTTCACATTGAGCAGATAATACATACAGAATATGTACAAGGTTTGTTCAAAAAGTATCCCCTACCATAATTTTTGTGCTCAGACCAATGAAGCTAGGGGAGCCATAGTTTGTGTGTGTGTAAGTAATCTTAGTGTGCATGCTGGAATTTTTTCCTGCCTGCAGAACCTGCCAGTCACAGGCAGACCGCTGATGAATGAGGAAGTGTAAGTGAGCTCTGTAACATTTTCATTTTTAACAAAATGGCAGGAAAAACTTAACGCTACTACGTTAAATTTTGTGTGAAGCTTGGTGATTCTTGAGTGGAAATAATCCGCAAGATTCAGCAGACCTTTAGAGATGGAGAAATGGGCACCACACTGAAAAAGGAGTGGGGTACAACTGCTTCAAAGATGGCCAAGCATCAATGAAACATGTTCTAGTAGGCCCTTAACATATTCGAGAAATGAGATTGTTATTGTGTTATTGACCATATGAGAACTCTGGTGACGCAAGATCATTGAATCTCAATCAGAGAATTTGAAGTCAAGGTGAGCATTATCATTGGACCCATTCATTCTATTTTGACTGATGATTTGGTCTTCTGAAGATGCAGTGTCAAGGTCATGCTGATCATCTTCTATGACTCCAGTGGCATGGCTCATCATGAGTAACATAGATGTTTTTCTGAAAAATCAAAGACTTGTGAAAAAGAAGAAAGACATATATGATATTGAAAAGTTTGTCATATAGGTGCCCCTCTGATGGTTAGCATAGACCAGGGCCTGACATATTTATGGTGCTGTTACTAAATGTAAGTCAGATACAAAGAAAAGTTTTTAAAATTTTTGTGAGTGTGCCAACCAACATAGAAAGAGGTCATCAAGTCCCGGAAACCATTAATTTATAATAGCTTTTCTCTGAAAAAATATGCTTGGCTCCTAAGAAATTCGGATTACATCTAATTTTTTATTCAAGCCCTGGCATAGATGGTGCTCGTGACTCAAAGATCTCCCCTGCTATTTATTTTTTATATTGTATCGTCTATTTTGGTACCAAACCCATCTGCATCTCTCCTTCCAACAAGCTGCTTCTTTGCTGTGTTTCCCTGAGTATCGGTAAGGAAACAGGTTTTTATAAAAATGTATACGCGCACACAGATAATTTTACGCTGAGAAATTCAAATCTTGCCATTCATGGATGATTTTGCTTACATGGCTAATTCTGCTTACCAATCCTAAGCTTGCCATTCACAATTCATTCTACTTTGCAATCCAAATTTTGTCATTCATGGCTCACTCTGTTTTCCAATCCAAAGCTTTTGCCGTTCATGGATTATTCTCTTACCAATCCAAAGGTTTTTTTTTTTTCAAACCGAGCACAACTCAGGTCTATTGCCATAGGCAATTTACTACCTAGTGAGTTGTGCCGGAAGTGTAAGTGCGTGTACCTAACAGTCTGAGTGCATATCTAGTGTTGTGTATGATTTTTCAGTGCTGCCATCTATATCTCAGAAGTGAAGTGAGTGATGTGTAGTGACTGAATATTTGTACTGTTTGTAGGACTGTTGCTCTCTGTGGCGAGACTTTTTAACGGGGAGATTGGCTCGCATTTGCGCCTCGAAGTTGGGAACCACAGAAAACCAACTTCAGAATCCAAAGGTTGAAATCCATGGTACGTTCTGCTTTCCAATCCAAAGCTTGTCATGAACAGTTAATTCTTCTCACCAAATAAAGCTTGCTATACATGGCTGATTCTGCTTATCAATTCAAAGCTTGCTGTTCTTAGGTCATTCTACTCACCAATCCAATTATAGATTATTTTTCTTACCAATATAAAGCTTGCCATTCACAGCTCTTTCTGCTTATCAATAAAAAGCTTACCATCCACAGATCATTTCACTCACAAATAAATATGTTTAATAAAGGGTGTGGTTATTTAATTCAGTGAAGTCTTCTATTGTCAACATGTATAATTTGGATCTTTTTCTTTCACGCAGGTCTATCCACCAGACCAACCAATGGTATTCAATCCGCAGAATCCCAATGCTCCTCCCATATATCCATGCGGTATCTGTCACAAAGAAGTTCATGACAATGACCAGGCTGTGCTCTGCGAGAGTGGTTGCAACTTCTGGTTCCATCGAATTTGTACAGGACTCACGGACGCTGCATTTCACCTCCTGACTGCTGAAGTGTATGCCGAGTGGGTGTGCGACAAGTGCCTCTCAACTAAAAATATACCACTTGTTAAGTTTAAGCCATAAATAGCCATTTCAATATCGACATCATTTGCACCGGTTAATTGTGCATAGTATCATGATTGTGTGCGTGTGTATGCAAGCGAATGTCCGTGTATGTAAGGTTTATTGTATGACTGAGGGTGTGAAATTATTATTTTTTCCGTCTGAAGTATCGAACATAATTTTTTTTCTTTTTTTTAAATCAGTGCTTTGCCATTGGTGCTTAAAAAGAAAAATTTCGTCCATAGAATACACAATAGAGATGTTTTAATGAAATGAAAGCGGTGTATGGTTAGATTTAGGCTTTAGATGCACTTTTCGTGGGGATAGCTATTTACATTCGGTGCACATTGGGCAGAGCACTGGTTCGAAAAAAAAATGAGTACTCAACTAAGAATATTGTAAATTTCAAAAAATGAAAATTCCGTCACTTCAGGAACACTTTGTTCAGGAATTTGTGGATGAGGCTATGATTGTCAATGTTTCAGGTATTATTCAACTATACCATCTAAAAGTTTTTATTTTTGTTATGGATTAACATGAAACAAATAATGTGCAACAAATTTCATGTATTTCACGCCTATTTTTAAGTAGAGTGAATTGTGCATTTAAAATTGTGTTTAAAAGTATTCAGTTTCTTTTATCGTTTAATTATTTTTTTGTTGCCATTGTTGTATTTATATACTTTTCAAGGTGTTGATGTCTTCTGGTTTTTTGTCACTTTCATGGAGACTGAATTATTATAAATTAGTTTTAATGGCTGGGCTGCAGATAAAAATTTCACTCAAAAAGAGTTTTGTTCACAACCATGGGAGACATCTTTAGTGTAGATGTAGACAGAGTCTTGTGTGATTTTGGCTATCTGGAGATCATTGGAAGAAAACAGGCAACCAAAAATAAGTAGAGTCATCAGTGTATGAAATTGTTTGCCGCAGATTTTTGGACAAAATTGGCAGTCAGATTTTTTTTTTTTTTTTGGAGTTTTCTGAATTTATTATTCCCATTTCCTCCTCTTTTTAAGGAAAATAATATTCTCAAACTTCTCTTTTCTTAAGAAAAACCCCATAGGATTCTATTTATTACCCACATAGGTTTCCACTATTCCCTCTGTTATGTTCCATCCAAGCAATATCGCTCTCCAGACCAATGATTCTCACAATTTAAACACCTGCAGCTCCCTTGTAATGTGACACAGAAAGTCATCATGAAAGTAGTCACTGAGTATGCTCACATCGATATCCTTGACTTGATGCTCCTTGAAAAAATATTTTGGCAACTTTTCCTGAAGCTGTGGTGCATACATTGAAAACCAATGGTTCTTTTGTTCAAAGCTTCTCTTGGTGCTGAGCGATAAAAGTGATGATTCTATCATAAGCATGCCTGGAAAAATCCCAGGTCGCCATGGCGACTAAAAAATTGGCATTGGCACCGAAAATTTTCTTTGTGTAGTTACTAAATTGCAGGCTGAGATCAGCACAAAGTGTTTTTTATTTATATATATCTGCCAACACGAAAGAGGGTCATTGCCCTTAAAAAGTCAAAAGAAGCATTATTTTGGTCCATTTTCTTCGGGTAAAAATTTTTTGGCACCTAGATTTTTTTGTGATTTGTCCAACCCTTATATTCTCCTTGGTTAATATCCTCCCTATACATTCTCCTTAATATGCTCCCTATAATCTCTCCTTGGTTTTTTTTGCTGAAACCTTGAAGCACCATTGGCAAATCATGTCGAATACTAAAGTGCTGTGGCGCACTGTTTGCGAATCACTGGTGAAAAAGATCAGTAGCATTCTATAGTTAACCATAGGTATTGTATAAAAGAAAATGCGTGAGTAGCCTATCTGAGAAGACATGGTAGCCCAAATCCATGGCACAACCGCACGTTGTACCATAAGATGTTTCTGTTGATTCAAAATTGGGGGGGCACAGTAGCCCAGGTTGATAAGATGCTCGCCTAAAGTACCTAGGGAGGTTTTTAGAGGTATCGCAAGTTCAATAACCTGTTTGTCCTTGTCAGAAAAATTTCCTGACACAGGGGTACAAGAAAAAAATGGCAACATGACCACAGGAAAAAATTGCTACCGCAGGGAGTCCCTATCGAGGGGTTAGCGCACCAACCCCTCGATAAGTATAAAAAAACATCTGCCATTTGGAATTGGCAATAAATTGTAGGTCCTGGGTTCTAATTAGCCCTCGTGTGCAGAAAATGGCAGTGGTGCAACAAAAATGATCAGTGATCAAAACTGTGCTCAGTCTTTGTTGCATTCTTTCCTGAACAACTTCAACATTAGGGAGAAATATGGTGCCAAGACAACAAGATATGGCTACTGCTGAAAGCGTCCCCCCCCCAAAACCAACCTATTTGCGAGAAATAGGAGAAAGATCTCCCCCCATTCCCTACACACATCCTTGGGGAACCCCCCACCGTTTCACGAGCCTGTATCTGCTTATGTTCTCGAGTGCATAAAATGACCCTGGCGAAACATAAATGATTGTTGATGTGATGTCTGTGACCACTTTTATGGGTCTTTTGCATGTTGTTGATCACTGTATCAGACTCTTTTACAATAACAATCTATTATCAACCAGTTCTGGCCAGTTAGTTACCACTAATGCAGGGGTTCTTAACCTTTTTGTGTTCCATGGACCTTTTGTATTAATAACATGGGGTTCACACACAGATGTCCTGTACCAATACAATGAAGATCATAGACCCTTTTGAAAAATAATATTCAGTATGTAGCAATGTAGGAACGAGCTAATTTTATTTTCATCCACGCTTGCAGACCCTTCTTCCGAAATCACTCCAAGGGCCTTAATCCTTTCAGTGGCAATCCCGAGATATCTCATCAGACTTGATCTGTTTTATTTCTGTCATGGCGAGATATTTCGTCTTCTAAATGTAATGAAGCAGCTTTTTGCAATACATTTTCCATCCCCACCTCCAACCAATCAACTGCCAGTGGGCGGAGTCAGCTCTTGTTCAAGTTTAGATAAGAAAAAGAAGCAAGAAAAATAGAGAAAGAAATATACGCTCAGTAAAATAATACAAAAATATTTTTTTCCCCTAAAAAAATTATTTCTCTCTCTAGGAAGCCACACGCTCATTTTTGTATCATAGTGAGTGAAATAAAAGCGATGGGTGCCATAAATTTTCTTGGGAGGAGCATTTACCTGCTCGCAGTCAAAAAAAATTCTTAAAATATGTGTCGATTTGGGACTGTTTTGCCATTTCAAATGTTGCAGTTATAATGCGAATCAGGAAAACTTTAAAAAACCATTAAAAGAGTCAAGGGATTCTAGGACTACTGGTTAAAAACTTCTGCATTAATGCTTCCTATATGATATAATAATTTGTCTCTCAAATGTCTATTACAGTATAGGATGAATGATAAGAAAGATCTGAGAGAATCTCGGGGTATGAGTAAATAATACATGTAAACAAAAGTGGTACCTGATCAATTATTGAGCATTTATATAAGCATTTTGTTGACTGAGTGGAGTACAGAATTCATACAACCCTAGTTGCTTTTTTTTTACTAGAATGGCAATACAGTCAGACCCTGATGTAACGAATTTCTATTTAACTACTTTTTTAGAAGTTTCTGCACTTATATTTGTCTAATCTCAGTCGCGATATAACAATTTTCTTCGCTTTAACAAATAAAAATGTCTGATTTAATTCATTCATTAAATCTGGATTTGACTGTAATTTTTTTCCTTAAAGATACGCTCTATAAGATTTTTCTCCTCCTCTCTCTGTCATTTTCATGTACTTGGCAGTTAGTTACTCTCCTCACAAAAGGATACTCAAGCCGATCTCGAGTAGCCTAAAGAGCAAGAGTTTAGTTGACTGAATGACTAGAGTTGCTCATTATCTTTTTTTTATGGTCATCACTCATTGATGAAAGTTCTGCTTCATTCAGCTTTGACTTTTTTTTCATACCCAACTATTGATTTTTGATGTTTTTTGACTCTAATTATTTGTCTGACGCTAATAATATTTTCTCATGAAATCGCCTTTGTGGTACAGTCAGTTGTCTGCTACTATCGTGTTTGGTGATAATGATTTCTAGGAATTTTGTTGTTGAACATTGAATTCATTGTTTAATATTAAGGTGGAACTTTCTATAATGGTCACTCTCCATTAGTGAGCAGTTCCTGTTAACAAGAGGTGAAAATTAATGAATTTCCCTACCTGTCAGTGGTGACTAGACTTGCTAAATATAGTGGCCACTCATGAACTCAAGCAAAAAAATGTGAAGAAACCAATTTTAAGAAAACTACAATCACTACAAAGGAAGACAGAAAATTGGTGGCGACTAAAACAAAAAAAATTGGTCTCCATTCTGAAATGTCTAGTTGCCACGTGGCGAGTGGTGACCGTTAAGTTTCACCTTTACTGCTAAGAAATACTAATCAGTAGAGCTAGAATGTTTACGACCTAAAAACCTGGCGTCATTACAGATTAAAAACCAGAATTTCAAGCTTTTTTCCAACCAATCTGTTACAACACTGGGTTTTTAGGTCGTAAAAATTCTAGTCCCTACTAATCGCTCTTGTGGCATAGGGTTTAAATGTGCAGTAGGACCCAGATTATCTGAGATAATGTGGAATGGACCTACCTTGGATAATCCTGACCTTACAGAGTTTTGATGTTGAAGACAAATGGTGAAAATCACGTTTACATAAAGGTTTTTTTAACTACCGAATAATGCAATAAAATGATTTAATGAAAATACAGTGGAACCTCGCATATATATATAACCAGAGTCACAACTAAAAACTGAAATTTACTCTCCCTTAATTGTGGCCCTGTTTATCATGGACACTTTCCATTAGCGAACAACTCCCTTTAACAGACACGTTTATGTTCAAATGACACGTTATATTAACAGACACGATTCTATGTGCTATCTGTAGCTTTTTTCATCCTCTCTGATCCATTCCATTGGCCCTTCCCCCCCCCCCCCCAAGGTGCCATATCACCTATTTCGAGAAACACTGATCTTAGTCAACACAACACATATAGCTCTCTGCACACATTTGGGCATTCTGTTTGCTGGGAAACAAACATATCAATGAAAAGTGTTAAGTACGCCTGCGGTAGTAAACCAGCAGGTTTTACTTACCTCCAATTTTAAAAATTAATTTCTGAAAATTGCATTGGGTAATTTATCCAAAACTTGGTCAATCGAGGCTCAGATAATCAGAGTTCTACCATGCTTCACATCTATTAACCAATGTTTCCCGTTAACCAAAAAAATTTTTTTGGTTGAATAAGTGTCTGCCATCAATTGGATCCACTCTGTATAAATCTTTTTCCTTTCCCTGATTCCATTATATTCCTACATCATCACAACTCTGATGAAATATTACTATTTTGTGTTACTCGTTAACAAAGTACAAGTTTTATCGCCAGTTTTTTTATTATTACTATTCTGTCTTATGAAAGTTCTTATGGTCTGTGATGCAACTGTTTTTTTGGTTTTTTTTTTCGTCTTCCTCTCTTGTACTTATCATTCTTGATGTATCGAAACATATCATTATCTAGTATTTTTTAAATTTCTTATATGTTTGAAGTGGGGGCATGCAAAATCGACTGCTAACTCCTCTTCGAAATGTGTCACGTTTGTGTGAAGAACATGTATAATATCCGCCAGGGCTGGACAAATTTCAAAAAATTTTACATGCCCGAAAAACATTGCTTAGTTTTCCTTTTTGAGGAAATGCTTTCCCTAAACATTTAAAATGAACGTGCTGCTATCTACTGATGAAAATATGCAGATAATATAGAAAATTAAGAGCATTGCACTACACATTAAAATAATTCAGATTATTCCTTTGTTCTCCTCAAAAATTTTTTACAACACTGAAGAATTTCTTGCATGGGCTGATTTTTTGACAAATTCCCCCCCCCCTCCTTCCCGGGTGGATGGTTAGACTTGACAAATGTAACCAGTGAGCATATCAGTTACACTCGAGCGAATACAGCCGGTAAGCTCATTGGTTGCATTTGTTGAGTTTTGTAAAAGAACTTTTATAGTGTGGCTCAATGAAATTTCCCTTTTCATAATGTTTTCCCCCACACATTCAAAACAAATGTGTTTGCCATCTATTGATAAAAATACTTACTGAAGAGTTTAAATAATGAGAGAGAAACTATGCCTCGGGCAATACATTTATTTGTCCAGCCCTGATGTCCGCATTGATCGAGTTAGAATGGCGCATTTTTTGGAATTTACCATTCAAGTTCTATGAAAGTAATATCAACTTTTAACGTAAGTGCAGTTGAACCCAGCTTATGATGATGAACAGAATTTTTGGTTCCATCCCAAATACTATGCTTTTTTTATTAGATTGGGTATAATAAACTGACTTTTCTGTCCCTCCAAGTTCATTATGATGGGTGGGTTTGACTGAATGAAACATTTCGGAATTCACCATAGAAGATCTGATGGAAACAAAATTAACTTTGGCGAATTTCCTGTTAATGCTGAAATTCTTATTTCTTGTCAATGATTGCGTAGGACTAATATAATTATTCTTTAATTCTCTTAGGTATTGTTCTAAACCATACATGCTCAACACATGGAACGCGACCTCAACACTAATGTAAAAGTGAACTGAGCATCACATTTCCAGATTACTTATGTGTATATTACTTATGCGTGTGTGACCCACAATGCATTTCCATATCACCTGAGTCTCATCACCTGTGGAATGTTCCCAGATTTTTTAAGTGCCTCAGGGCATGATTTAAAATCACTCAAGTTGCCCGCGGCAAATTTCCAGATCACCCAAGTCATCCACAGCATAATTACAGATCTTCGCGGCACAGCTTCAGATCACTCAAGTGACCCGCTGCACATTTTCAGATCGCTTAAGTGATCCGCGGTATACTTACAGAGCACTTAAGTGGCTCGCGGCACAGTTCCACATCATTTAAGCGATCCAGATCACCTAAGTGACCTGCGGTGCATTATTAGATCACTTGAGTGGACCGCGATGTATTTACAGGGCACTTAATTGACCTGTGGTACAGTTCCAAAATCGCTTAAAGTGGCCCACGGTATATTTATAGTTTCCTTGAGTAACCTGCGGCATAGTTCCAGAGCACTTAATCTAGTGGCCCCGTGACTAGTTTTTAAGCGAATGAAATGTCCGCTTAGTCCTAGAGGTTGATCACCATTGCTTTAAACCAGCGGTTCTCAACCGGCTGCTCGAGGAAAATAAAAACTAAAATATAAAAAATAATTATAAATATTTTTAAATAGTAAAAATAAATTAACTTTTTTTTTATGAATAATCAAAAAGTTGACCTACGGGGGCTCCGCCATAGAATTTTTTTACTTAAAAGGGCTCCGCGAGTCAAAAAGGTTGAGAACCACTGCTTTAAACCATTCAAAGTATCCCTAATGTATGTACAGGGTGTACATAATTAAAGTTCTGAGCTGTCTACAGCCTTAACTGTCCTTAGAAAATTATAAAACTCTGGAAACGTTTCCATAAAGGGATGAGGATTTCCGAAGCCTTTTAAGGACAAAATATCTCTGCACAAGCTTCTTGTATAGAATTAGTGTTCGTATAAGAGTTTCTCCAGCAAAAGACATTCTTGTAAACTGATCTTCATACTCTGTAGCGAAGAAATGGTAAATGAAATGGTTCTGCGCTGTAGATGTTTCATGCCCCCTTTCTAGATAAGAGGCCTGCCATGAAGTTTGACCGTGTGTTCGCAAAAAAATTAACATGCACATTATAATTTGCGTAGAAAACAAAAATAACAAAGAGTTAAAAGCAATAATTGTTTTTTTTTTTTTTTTAAATTTCATGGAAATATCAAACGCGTCACTCAGATGTATTCGCGCTGTGGCCATGACTTCGCAAATTCCGCTCAAAGTGCAACTGAAAGAAGACAGTCAAATCTTGTGCCAACTATTGTCTCGTTTTTCAATAAGGAAAATGTTATATTGCTGTTTCAAAGTTATATTTCAGAGTGGGAAGAAAGAAAAAAATAATGTTGAGTGCTTCTTTTTTTTAAATAAAAAAACTGTGTCATTGATGAATGTTTTTGTGGCTTTTTTGCATTTGTGTGTTGGGTTCGAAATATTGATGCGACCTGGAAAGTCAGGGAAAATGCAAAATATTTGGCAAAAGTCAGGGGCAAAGTTCCGTGAAAGGAAAAAGCTCGAAGGTTAGGATTTTGAATTGCATTGTATATTTCTTTGTTCAGGAGTTTCAGTCAGGGAAATGATCATGCAGATTTTATTGGGTTGGCGTATGATACGATTCTATGTCGAATAGTGGGGGAGGGGGGGGGGGTTGTACGCTGCATCTACTTTGGGATAATTAACGAAAGATATTCCAGAATCAGAATTGGTGGAAGCCTCCAATAATTTACTGTGAATGCGGGTCCCGGTGCGACAGCACTCTTAAGGGCAGCTCAGATGACTTGCACGATAAATTAAGTTACACGTCTCCTGCAGCGCCTATATTGGGAGCCACTGATTTGAGCAAATTCTTAACTTTTTTCCTTTCTAACTCCATAAATCCATGACAAGTAAACAATATAGGGTAGGAAATCTTCATTCTCCGACGAATATTCCCACTGGAGAGGAATTTCCGTGAGGGAGTAATAAGGGCATTGAGTGTCGAGTGGCATCAGAGAGCAGCTGCTTGTACAAAAATGTTTTTCCCTTCCGCTTCCTTTATTTGATCGAAATGCTAAAGCGTACATGCTCCACGGCCCAAAAGTGGCGCTTTAAGTTATCTGACGTGGCCCGCGACCTAAAATCTTAATTTCATAAAAATTAACCAAAAGTACACTTCCACCAGATCACTTAACCCTTCAATGGGCAGCGCCGTATATATCCGGCTGGCCTGATTAGTTGCCTTCCCCTACTTAGTGTAAATCTGTCTGTGGGGCTGTTGGCTCTTACACGGGTAAATTTTTGAGGAGAAAAACCATTTCAGGACTCGACCTTTAGAGTGGGGAGATGCAAAACTAATTTCTCCTAGAGTAATTTAAAATCACTAAAACCTTCAAAAAGTATATATATTAATAGAAATTGATTAAACTAGCATGTATAAAGGAATTTCCTTTGGATATTTTAATTTTTTATGTAATTTTTTTTTCCACGTAGAGTGCCCAAAAGGAATAAAAGTTCCGCTGTCAGGTGTGTCTCAACAATTTCGGGGCCCAAAATTGTTCAAGGACCCCCGCGCGCGCTCTCCGATTTTGTATACTTTGTAGAGAAAGGGGGAAACCGCATTCGCCATTTCAGATTATATAAGAAAGCTGAGAAAAATATCCATGTAAAAATTTTTAACATACAATTGAATGTATGAATTAACACAAAAATTGATGAAAACCCATCACTGAAAGTAATTTTATACTAAGAGAAGCAATTTCCGAAACTAATAAAAATTCTAGAATCGATGAAAATACAGCATTAACGGAAGAAATAATTTCAGAATATTAAGGAAAATTCGGAACTAATGAAAGCAGTAATTCTAGAATTGTGATGAAAAAATAATTCTAGAACTGATGAATTTTTGTCGCAACCACGGTCATTTTCTGCACACGAGGGCTAATTAGACCGGAACGTACAATTATTGCAGATTCCGAACTGCAGCTTTTTTTTATACTCACCCGAGAGGTTGGTGCGCTAACCCCTGGATGTGGGGCTCCGGGCGATAGTAAGCTTTTTCTGGGTCATGTTGCCGTTTCTGTTGTACCCCTGCGTCAGGGAAGTTTTCTGACAAAAACGAACTAGGTATCGAACTCGAGACACCTCCTTTGGTACTTTAGGCGAGTATCCTATCAACCTGGGCTACCGTGCCCTAGAACTGCAGAAAGAAATAATTTCAAAACTAATGAAAACCCAGAATTAATGAAACTTGATTTCGCCATTCATGAAATTTCATAACTGAGAATTAATGATATCCATAATTCCGCAATTGATGGAAACTCAGAATTAATGCAAGAAATTAATTAAGAATATGTGAAAGTCTCCAATAATTTAGCGTGAGTGCGGGGCCCGCACCCCTAAGGCAACACCTTCTATAGCAGAAAACCTCCGCGCGAAGCTCGTGACGTCACTGAAGTCACCCATTTCACCTATGATGATCCGCATATGTCGGAATGATATATCCAATGGCTTTCTTTCTTTCAAACCGAGCACAACTCAGGTCTATCGCCATGGGCAATTTACTACCTAATGAGTTTTGCCGGAAGTGTAAGTGTGTGTACCTCACAGTTCGAGTGCGTATCCAGTGTTGTCTCATTTTTCAGTGCTGCCATCTATATTTCAGAAGTGAAGGTAGTGGAGTGTAATGATATAATATTTGTAGGCCTGTTGCTCTCTGTGGCGAGACTTTTTTTAACGGGAAGATCAGCTCGTATTTGCGACTCGGAGTTGGGAACCACAGAAAACCAACTTCAGTTGTGTCATGTGCACCTACTAATAAATCGACATTATACGGGTCATTTTGTAGCATCTATATATATAAAATTGGTTTTCTGTGTGTTTGTCTGTCTGTGTATGTTCTGTATACAAATCTACAATTTTAGATCGATCGACGCAAAATTTTACGCATATACCAAACAGGGCTCGGATTGAACGATAGGCTACTTTAAAAGTTTGTCAGAGCAGGGCAAATGCCCGAAACGGACGAAAAACTGTCGGACAACAATGGATTTTGGGCCTCAACAATCACTTTCGGAACGTTTACTTTGGTTATTCGTGGTTCCCTAGCAATGCGTTTCAGACATGCATATGCCTTTGCATATGACTTTTTGTCACTTCTTTAATCCCGTCAGTATATGCATGATAGTTTATGCCTTTATAATGGTTTGTCACTTTTTCAATCCTCTTGGTAATTGAAGAAAACCCGGGTGCCGAGTATTATTGCTAGTTAGTTTATATTATTCAGTTAGTTGCTATACACAATATTAGAGTTAATATTAAATCTCTCCCCAGGCACATGTGCTCTCACTCATGGACCCATACGTGACATCCCTCCCTTAAGCTTTTTGGCTACATAGTCATTGAAATTATATTGGGCGTTTACAAATTCTCTCCACTCAAGTAATCTTTTGATTAACATCCATATGCAGTGTAGGAGGATCATTTTGGGTATGTTCATAGTTTCCAGAACCAATGTTCAGGTCATCAAACAACTCCTGTGAAACATTGCATTTGAAAGTTTGGCACTGTGATGGTCGAATATGACTTCTGTTTCTTCGCAGAATTCTACCACAAGGTGTTTTCACTATGCATAAGCTTGGAGATTTGTGAGCTGAAGCTATCTCTGCTGGCTCCCATTCTTTCTTATTGAAATTCCAAACTCTTACTCTATGTTGTGAGGCTCTCCAGAAAATTTTCCCAAACCAGTAAATACACTTTCATACTTTTCAATGGCATTTACTTTAAAATCGATAGTTACAACATCTAGCCTGAACATTTACAATTACAAAAGGGAGCTTCAACTTAGAACATTTTTCAGTATTACAAGATAATGAAATGACTCCTTCGGGAGTTAATTTGTGATTGCCATACGAAATTAGAACATCATCATCGGATGGCGATAAGTTCTGTTTACATTCAACGTTTAGAGATTTAAATACTTTCAGTGGAATGATGTTGACTTGTACCTCAATATCGTGCTTGAATTACATAACTTTTCCTTCAACCATGTGCGGAAATACGGGGGGGGGGGGCATTGTCCCCCAGCGTCAAAGGTGGAGTCGATTGATCTAATGTATATATGTATATGTGAATTGATATCATCATCATCGTGCCCCCCCCCCAGACTTCCAAGTCTATCTCCGCCTATGCCTTCAACTGCTATATCCTTGAGCCAATCGTTTCTGGAACTGACCATATTAATTTCCAAGACACTGTCAATGCATAAACTTTCGATGTCACTGTTGCTGTATGGAAGGTGGTTGTCTCTGTGGAGGACCTCATCAACCCGTCTACGATTACCAGCAGATTGTGGCTTAGGAAAACAATTTTCATTGCACATTACCGCAAAGGGATTTTTCTTTTTGCTCAGATTGCGCAACTTATTGAATGCAGGACAATGCTCTCTCTTGTGTTTTCGACCACAGGAATTAGTCTTTTTCGGGAATGAATATACTTTTACTTCTGGATTATGTCATCGACTTCGGGACCCAAGTGAGGCTCATGGATGTTCTCCATCTGTCGTCGGCTAATCTCACAAGTACATATGCTATCAACTGCTTTGCTTACTGTGAGATCAGGTTCTCGAAGCAGTTTTTCTAGCAGATTAGAATCACGCATGCCCAAGACAATCCTATCCCGAATTAAGCTGTTTTCTTGCTCTCTAAAGTCACATGAGGCCGCCAAAGTTTTCAGTTCGGTAAGGTATGCATCTATACTTTGGTTCTCTTTACGATAACATGAGAAGAACTTGAAACGTTCGAACACAACGTTGCGTCTAGAGAGACAATATCTATCAAACTTTGTTAAGACATCGTCATATTTTGTAGCACCTTCGGCAGCTACATGCTGGAATGTATTAAATACACTCACACCTTCATCACCAATGACGTTGAACAAAATTGCGATTTTAACCTCATCAGGCTTCTCAATCTTCTCCGAAGCAAGCATGAAACTCTCGAATTTTTGTTTCCACTTCATCCATTGATCAGAGGTTTGTGGAGCTGAAATATTAACTCTCCAGGTTGCTTAAACGTCTTCATCTTTTGGTTGCTCCAACTTTTAAATTTTAGAACACAACAGTTCCCAGCAGCACCAGACATCTAAGAAGCAATAAGAATGGGACCTATCTCAATTGGACCTATCTGCGATCGCATCAATCGCGTTACAAATTCATCACAATCTAGCACATTGTCTTCGGCATCAAGAATTTAACACTTTTTCAAATTATTGGTTTGTTTTAGATTCTGAGAGTAAAAAAAAAAAATAATTACCGTAATATTCGGAAGATGGAGGAGCCACAGCCATTAATCTATATATATAAAAACGAATGTGTCCTTTATGCATTACTACACCATTCATCCGATCGCCATGAAACTTTGAGAAGTTGAGTACACTCCCGCGAAGGTTTCTGGCAGTTTTGTTTTTTTTTTTTTAATTTTTTTTTCCTTTCCTTCATCATTTCCTTGAATTTCCTTTCTTCTGAGATCGCAGCAACGCGCGACAGGTAAGCTAGTATGTTATATTGATCATCATAGGCGTTTTTTAGGCAAAATTTTCTCGAGGGGAGGGTTTCAGATTTTTTTTCCTTCTGAGGGTGGGGCTTTACTTTTTTTTCCTGCAAAATAACACTATAATCTTGGCTCACGCCAATGTTGATCATGCAATACGAAAAGAGCAAGAAGTGAATTGGTACGACCAAAACGGTCTAACCTTCGTTCACCCCCCCCCCCTCCCGCCCCACACACGAACATACCTTGACACTCGATAACGGGACGCAATCCGACATGTCGGGAAGCAAAGAGGTAGACCAGTACGCGGAGAATACTCGTATTTTCCGGCATGCCGAGAAATTTAAGTCACGGATTCTGGAAAATTCTTAAATATCTTTGTTCCAAAAATTCATCGAATTAGTTGAATACGTACTATCACCCTTATGGAACCTCGCTTTTCCCGGAATGCCGGGAACGGACCAAACATTCAAAAATCTGGTGTCCCTCGAGTTTCACGGTATGTCGGCTAATGCAGGAGAATACACTGTGCTTTACTTGTATATGACAAAAATGTGGAACGCGAAACTTTACGAATTTATTGATGTGGCTGCCAAATGCAAAAGAAACAACACATTCTGACATGCATCAATTTGTTAGGAGCCCCTCAGAGAAATGTTTGAGGTACATGTGCACACTTGGAGTAGTAGCAACAGTCTTCCCTGATCTTGATTCTCACGAAACAGCGTGGGATATTGGGACTATAGATTTCCGGATGCATTTATACTTCGGGAAGGTTCGAAATTGCACAAGTGATGTAAACCTGGGTGCATTTGGTTCTTCAGATTCAGATCTTCGTGGAACAATCCCCGTGATTCTCCTTCATTTTTCTAGAACATGTATGTCTTTTTGGGAAAATAATTCTCGTGATCATCCTGGAAAAAAAAAAAAACGCTGTCTCAGGAAATTGATTCTGATATTATTCCAAAACAAAGTGATTCTCGAGGTATGTCGCAGTCGTTGCCATAAAAAATAGTCGTAGTAGTATGGAATAGCTTGCCCCCAGAGATAGTAAATTGTAACACAATTGACACGTTTAAAAAGAAATACGATAAACATGTTTGGGTGAATCGAGAAGCTATCCATACTTAGAATAAGACAACCATAAATACATTATGGGCATTGTATAGTATTTTATCCATGTGTATATATTGTTATAATTTTTGTGATTGTGTTTTTAATTGGGCATTGTTTTTAATTGGCTGCATTTTTTAAATATATGACATCCATATTTGTTATGGGCATCTTTTTCTCAGCCACCTCGTTGGGCATTTTGCCTGTTGTGGCGTTGTATTTGTATTAGTAATTGATTCCCGTAGTCTTCGAAAAATTGTTTCTCGACCCATTCAATTAAAACTTTTTTTTCACACAAATTCATGCAAATTGTAAAGTAAATTTGAAATTGAAAATATCGGCAAAAATGATGCCAAGAGTATGCAAAGTTGCCAAGTATTTCTAAAGTTCTGGAAAAGTCATCAATCGTGAGAAATGAAACCCCAATGCAAAATGCAATGGATTGAAATGAATTCTACGAAATAAACTAATTTTAATCCTTAATTTCAATAAAGAATGAAAATTCAAGTTGACTTCGGTGAAAATCCGTGACAAAACTGGACATTTTTCAAAAAAGTTGGGAATGTCCCGGGAAATATAGGACGTATGGTCATTAAAATGAATGACAACAATATTTTCCATAAGACTTGATGATAATGATAGATTTTGTGAATTAGTGGGCAAGAAAAATTACATTAGAAGGTTAAGGGCAGTGAAAATATTAATACACCTCCGCCATAAGCCTGAACATTAAATTCAAGCCAAGGCGAACACTCTTTAAGTATAGAGAGAAACGATGTCACTTTCCGCTGTTCATACGAAATACGAAAGCCTGGATCAGTGAGGGATTGGTGGTTCGATTCCCCACACAGGAATGTGAATTTTCTTTCCGAACTACATCTCGATCTCCGCTTGGTTATCCAGGCTTTTGTACTTCGTATTTTTTAAGTAATTGTCAAATTAAAATTCTGGGACATTATTGGTAATGGCTAGGATTTTTTATGCACTGAAAATGCTCATTGACGTTGCACTTTTCGGGCATAAGACAATCCTAGTCCTATATTATTCTGTTTTTAGGAACCAAGTAGAGATGTTTAAATTAAACATCGCTTCTAAAGGAATTGAATCATGTAAAATATCCTGCATTTATGACAATCATTTCCCGCAAGGCATTTCCGATATCCAAGAAAATAATTTATTCAGTTTCTCTCATAAGTTTAATGTTTTCAGACCTGAATTATGTGGATTTTCTCAAATCTGTAACGTTTTTTCCTTGTTGCCACGGAAGAAGTTTTGTTTGTCCCTCAAAGAACTCATGAGGGAAGAAAAGTATATCTAATGACGTCATTGGCAAATCCAGCCAATCACGTTCACTTCTTGCAGTCTTTTCCCCACTCCCATGATGCTTTGCAGCCATGGTCTCTTAAAGACTAATAAGTAGTTGTTGCCTAGTTTTCATAGAGCCTTCAAGTAATCCGGAAAAGCCCAACCGTACAGTAGTCCATCGAGTTAAGGATCACTTGAAAATGCGAAGATCTTTCCGATTACAGAAGATCGAAGCAGAATGGCGTAAGAATACATCTAATTATTATTTTCAATTCATTGGCTTGTTAATTTGACCCGTTTGTTGTTGGTGGAGCAAGGCTACTATTTTGGCGGTGTAAGGGATTATCACTGTTGCTTACTTAATTCGAGAAGTCGGGTACCAATGAGCAGCGGTGTCTTGGCCAAGAGCCCTTCAACTCAGAGGAGTACACATATGGGAGCCCTCCTACACCCCAAAATGATTTAAAATTAAAAACGATTTTATAAAAAATCGTTAAGCGTTGAAATGCTTTTGATGTTATTGTTAAGCGTTGAAATGCTTTTGAAGGTGAGCAACACAAAATTTCTCTAAAAGAGACATGGGGGGGGGGGGGGCCGGATGCCTCACAATACCAAAAATGTATGCAGATGACCTAAATATAGTGATACCTCGGCTAACGAATGCCTCGGTGTACAAATTTTTCGGCTAATGAATACGGATTTAGCTAAAACAAACATTTTCGTTGATATGGATGCGTGCGCTGACATAAAACAGCCGCGTCGTGAGCTGAAGTTTAGCGGCAATCATCATCATCATCAAAATTATTATCAATCGGTCCCGATAAATTTTTATGTATGTCCCAGAATATTTTTTCAGTCATATTCCCCACGTCTTCTGCTATGAAAGTCCACGGATTCGAATCCGACAAAATTTCTTTACCTACCGAGCCTCAGGCGACCACCGATAGATGGCGCTTTCATTTCCCACCCAACTCCACTGGTGTATGGCTCCACTCCGTATGACCGGAGTTGTGGTTCTGGTTGTGCGTTAAATGGAAGGAGACGTATTTCTCTTTCTAAAAGTTTTTTAATCATTTCATATATAAAATGAAAGATTCAGTGAATAGAAAATGCATTGAAATAAAAGTAAGAGCACGCGTTCTTTCAGTATAAGACAAGTCAAGCTGGACATTCTAGGAGCTCATCTGTTCCATCTGCATGTACGAGACAGAAATCAATGGGGACACCTACGAATTCGACTGGGGTGTGTCAACACCAGCTTTATCAGATTAAAACTGGGGTTGGTTATAGACGTATTGATACAGTTGACAGCGCTTATTATAATCACGGATAATGATATCATTCGGGTATTGTTATCACTTTTGTAAGGAACGGACCAATATCATAACATGGAAAATAATTCGTTTACCGTTATCAGGACTTTGGATAATGTTATAAATTTTTTCCCCGTCGAATATTTTTTTTGCGCATTCTGAAGCTAAGGTTTAAATAAACTTACATTTTTCCCCCTTTAAGTTATCCTTATCAAGCTCAGGGCCGGATTAACCAATATGAAGGCCTTAAGCACTCAAATGATTTTGATGCCCCCAAATAAATTTAATCCCCATTTAAATCCACTGCAATTCTCCCTACTTTTAACCTTAATGCATGACCCGGGGCCTCATGACAATTAGATCTGTTCACAATTTTCGAGAGTAAGTATGTAAATTGGTAAGTAGGTATGTTTAAGTAGGGGGGGGGGGTCAAAAAAGTAATTTCGCTTGAGACCTATGATGGCACGGCTCGAAAAGTCATAAGTGCCGGAGGAATCTCATAGCAATTTGATCTGGTTAAATTTTTGGAGAGAGTAAGCATGCAAATTGGTAGGCAGGTATTAATAGCCAGGTAGGGAGTGAGGTATCAGAAAACTTTTTGTCTTGGGGGGCTATGATGCTGTTGAGATGCGCCGCGGCTCTGGGCTTACTTTATAGAAATTCATTGAAAAATTGATAAAAAAACCTGAGTATTAACACAAAGTTCTTGTTCGCAATTTACTTATAGTCCGTTTCAGGTTAACTTTGCAGTGAAGGGGAAGCTACGAGGGAACCGCATCACTCGTTGCTATGGGAACGAAAGCCTCTTAACCAATGTATCGACGCGCAGCCTCGGTAAGGTATGGCCGCTTCTCGCCAATCTCACTGAGAAAAATATTTTTTACGTGTAACGTAATTGTACAGTTAAATTAGTAATAATTATAGAATTAAAAGAAAACCACTGCCGATACTTTCAGAAATTAAAGTGAGGTTTTTGAAATCATTTGTTTTGTTTTTTGATTAGAAAGTGTTTTAAAATTTAGAAAAAAATAATTATCTTCTATCAGCGTGTCACTTACTCTTCATTGATGTGCCGTAAGTAACATTAAAAATTTCAAAAACAGTAATATTTTTCTGCAATGTTTCCCTTCCCTCAGCTGAAATTTATTTACAAAGAAAAATCTAAACAATATTATGAAAGCAACGTGTAATTTTAAAATACTGTACATTAACCATGGCTCTCAAAAACTTGGGGATTTTTAATTTTTTCTTCAATTTATATGGAAAAAATTAATGTTAAATAAATTAAGAAGAAGCAGATTAACTCTGTTTTCACATGTAAATGCAGGAATAGCACCAAATAATAATAATGATACGGAAAAGTTTAGAATTTTTCTACTCACTTTTCTTGCCGAAATTTCCGTCACTCGACCTCCCCCTTTCCCCGAACGGTATACGTCGATGCCACTTGTTTTCCCGACAGCTTTAGTCTTTTGTTACGGTTGATGTGCTGCTCATGGTTATTACGGATTATTCTTATGGAGTTTTGTTTACAACGAATATTCAAAAACCAAAAATATAGTATTCAGGAATGGAAGAGCAGAGAACTTTAGCGTGGCTATCTCTGGTGAAAATTAAGACACAACTGTCACATAAAAGATGAAAGCCCAAACCACTGTGGACCCCCCCCCCCCACTCATTTATTGTATCTGAAGAGACGCTATAGGCAAGGGGCATGAGGAGAAACAGGTGGGTGGAAGATGGCGTCCGTTCGTGTGAGTGGAAGTCGCGACTCTGTCAACACTCTCCGTGATCGGAAACTAAAACTATCCCATAAACATGGCAAAAAATAAATAATTAAAAAAAGGAGGATCTATAACCAAAACTTCTGCACCCATAGAGGGCCTCTCACAAGTCACAATAGTATCGGCACTCTCGTGGAAGAGAAACACTTCTTGTAATCTATGAGTGAATATCTGAACTCACTGAAGCCTATTTTTAGGAGAAAATAAAACTGATTGAATATTCGTTTTTATGTAAGCCTATAACTGCATGTAAAGCTGAATGAAAAATTGAATCGTTATGGAAAATTCAACCAAATAACGAAAAAAAAAATGTATATATACAGTATATAATTGTGTAACGAAAAAAAACACGACAGTGATATTGGCGGGGAAAATTTCTAGGATATCGCGCCAGAGTGTCGTTGCCGTTGCTATGGGTTTTTAATAATGGTAACCAATATTTTTTATAATTTAAAAATTTTAAACAAGTAAACATCGGTTAAAACGATTTTTTTTCAGTATTTTTTTCAAAATCATAGAAAAAAATTGAAATATTATGTATAAAGGTTCATCTTAAACCTCCGATATATGAGAACTATATTTTGCGGCGAAGGAATACACTCTCTACCTTTCTCTTCACTGCAAAGTTAACCTGAAACAGACTATAGTTTCTCAGATTTTGTGTCTCCCTCAGGGTGGCAACTAGAAACGAAAATTTACTCTGTTACTTGGGGGAACTGTATACATTTTAGCAGCCCCCTCCCCGTAATTTTTAAAGGAAAAAAACTCGGCGTCCTTCCTGGTCCAGCACCCGGGGCATTAGACACCCTCCCCCCCCCCACACACACACACTCACTCCTTTGCCCTTTCTTATCTTTAGCACTAGTCAACCTTTCTTCAACGGTTCAATCAAGTGCTCTTAACATTTTAGGATTTTTTACTGGATGGTTGATGCTGGGAAAAAAATTTACATTAAAAAAAATGTACTACATATTTGATCTTTTTTTGAGGTGCTCCCTTTTCTCCTGATGCCGTGCTTATTTTGCTTAATGGTTAATCCAGCCCTGATCAGGCTGCAAGACTATGTAGGAGGTTATAGAAGGCGTTCTCTAACCCCTCCCCCCACCCCCGACAAACATTTAAGTATTTAATATCGTTATCAGTCCGTAGTATTCGCTGCGATCCATGAAAGCTTGGAGATGCTTTTGCAATGTCCCTTCTTATAATTAAGACAAATGCATGATTAAAAAAAATCGCTTTAAGTTCTTGATCAGTTTTTCTTTCATTTAACCAGATTCAAATTTCTTTTCTCGAGAGGCTTTCTCAAGGGATCTATGTATGTGAGTATTGTATACATTAAAAAAAAAAATCTTAATTTTTGTGGTATACATTTGTAGGGGTGACCATACATTCCGTATTTACCGGGACAGTCCCGGTTTTTTCTGTTTTTCTGGCTGTCTCAACTTTTTTGAAAACAATGTCCCGAATTTTTTTTCAGCGAAGCCTATTTTAATTTTTATTGAAATCAAAGATTGGAATTATTTTTCAGCTCATAAATTGCATTCTGGCAATCACAACATATTTGTCATGATGAGCATTTGACTTCGTGGAATTCATTTAAATCCACTGCAATTTGTATTTGTACTTCATTCACCCACCGTTGGTGATTTTTCCGTGGCTTTAACAATATTTGGCGAATTAGCATTTTTTTCTAAATTGGCGATGACCAGTATTCTCCCATATTTGGAATCCCAATTTCCCTTATTTCTTACAATTAAATATAGAATGAATAACAAAAATGCAGAATTTTAGCTTGAACGAAAAAAAAAAAAGAGATGAAGTTTTAAAATAAGGTAAAAAAGTTTAACGATTGAACATTTTGAAACCAATTATGTGGGAAAGAAAAACAGTTGTCCCGTTAACACACCCGTTTACCACACGTCCTGTTCATTTCAACCAAATGGAATGTATGGTCACTTTTCGGGATATAGTTATCATTCGGTTTTTGTTATCAGAAACCCTGAATCCCGATTTCATCTTTAGTATCTCATCTTCCTGTATAAATTCTCATTTGTTTAATTTTGAAACCGTTCGTTTGGCCTTCGGTGAGTATTTGTTTTTTATAGCGCTCCTTACTGTTTTAAAAACTTAAAATAATTTTGAACTTCCTGTAAAATCTCTCGATAACGGACAGCCTTGGGACAGGAAATTTCATCCGCTAACGGGTAGGGTCTGTTAATAGGTAGGAAAATACAGTGAAGCGTAATTTAAAAAGTGTTTGTTGACAGGAGGTATGCACTAACGGGGGAGTGTCAGTTATGGGAGGTTCCATTATAAATATCAATGTACCGATCGCCATTAAGTTATCCCTTCACTCCGAGAGTCTTATTTCAATCAAAAAAAAAAAACTCTTCAAAATTTTACTCCAATGTTGATTTTATATTTCTTCTTGCTCGAAAAAAAAAATCATTAATCAGTAGGCTGGCCAAATTTTTTTTCAACGAAATTCGGGATGTCGTCAATTGGCGCCAAAGATATGCAAAATTCGCCAGCCAATAGTTGCTGAAAAAACCAAAAAAAAAAAAGTCGATGGTGGGAAATGAATATTACTGTAAATTTCAGTGGATTAAAATGAATTCTACGCAAAAATTCGTTTAAAACGTGACAAATATCTGAGAGAGAGAGAGAGAAATTAATACTCATACACGAATTAATATATAAGACAATATGGAAACTTTCATTTTCGTGCTTGAGAAGATATAAATAAAAAGTTGAAATCAATGTTATTGCATTAATAGTAGGTTCCGCAAATTATTTTATATTTATTTTTCTTGATTTCGTATCCCTAAGTGAACTCATTATTTCGAAATCGAGAATTCAATTCAATATTTAAAATTATTGCATTTCTACGGTAAAATCGGCAATTTTAACATTGATCTCTATGGGGATCATCCTGCGCCTGCCCCTCAAAGTGATGCTGATGATGATTGTGGCGTCTATTCAAAAAGCTCCATTGTTGCCTCGACAGTTTTTTGCCCATTTCGGGCACGTACCCAGCTCTGACGAACTTTTAAAGTAGCCTATCGTTCAAGTCGGACCCAATTTCGTATACGTACATGCAAAATTTTGTGACGATAGATCTAAAATTATAGATTTGTATAGAGAACAGACACACAGACAGAAAATCAATTTTATATAAGTTGCATAGATTGCATACGAATTATATATAAATTAATTTTATAGTATACGAATTTACGATATTTTTTTAATGTAGGCACAATACGTTTCATTGATCCCTTGATGAGGTCTCTCGGAAAAAGTAATATGAATCTGATCAACTGAAATAAACTGATCAAGAACTGAAGGATAGCTGCTTTTTTTCGTCATGCATTTGCCTTCACTACTAGAAGGTCATTGCAAAAGCAACTCCACACGTACATGGTCACAGCGAATACTACGGACCGATTACGACTTCGAGTACGGAAATGTTTGTCAACAAGGAGGGTGAAGAAGAACACCTTCTCTTGCTTCCGACATAGTCTTGCAGCATGATAATGATAACTTGCAGGGGGAAAAAGTTTGGTTAAACCTTAGCTTCAGAATGCGCAAAAAAAAAAAAAAAATTGACAAAAAATATAACATGAACCGAAGTCCCGATAAGTGTAAACGACTTTTTCCACATGTTAGGAAATTGGTCCGTTCCGTACTTTGCAGATGTGATAACAATAGCCGAATGATAACAGTATCCATGATTATAATAAGCGGCGTAGACTGCATACAGCGTTTGAAATCATTGGTGGTCCGCTGGTCAGAGACCACTGATTAAGCAATCGGACAGCCGAGAAAAAAATTGTGGTGGTCCGTGGGACCAGTAGCGAAAGCTTTCACCCCTCCTTCTCCAAAGAATGTTCTATAGGAGAATCACCGATACGCCGAACGATTTGACTGCAGTTCCAATTGTTTTTTATGGCTTTTTACACCCTTGGTGGCATATCGCACACACATTCTTCTAAATCACACAAATAATATATTACTTGTAATATATTTAGGAGAAAATGAATTATTATATTCAGAGCAGATTTCGTTTAGTGGACCACTCATGATGCCTGCGGACCAGTAGGTTCTTGTATTCACATCGTTGTTTGCGCTAATGCGCGAGCCGTCATGACAAAATAAGTTACAGTTACCGTGAACGATGCTCCGGCCCGAAGGGCCGCATCTTTTCCATCATGGGGGCCTATATTGGCCATTACAATTAAAAATTTCTACTATGCTTATTGTAATTATTAAATAAGCATAGGGAGGGGGGAAGGGGAAAATAAAAATTAAATAACATTGAGATAAATTATAGTTAAGGTCATTGGCAAATGAGAATGCAAGTGAACTCGATTATGAGGAATATATCGATTGAACTCAACAATTGATGCCGATTAATCGTATCGAATTATCTTAATGTCTGGACGTGAATCTTTGCCGTATCTCCGTCTCCTTCCATCGGTGAAATAGTATCTTTGACAAAATAAGAGCAAAATCGTTAATCTCTCGTGAATTCTTGGTTTCAAATGGAATAAAAAACCCACAAATCGAGTATTCGCCACTTCATTAGAAGTTGCCTCCACTGAGCTATAAGTAATGGTTGCCTCTTCAACGTTGCGCATGCGCATTGTAACGGATTACTTTTGGTCGCCAGACTCTCGTAAGATAAACCAACCTCCTTTGCACACAGCAAGGAGGTTATAATCCTCCATGGGTACACAGTAATCATTATTTACACATGGTCGATGGAGGAAAAAACTGGTTTTTCGTTCTTTTTTTCTCTCCTTCAGCTACCTCCTTCCTATGTATGTTTTACTGTCTTTTTTTAATCGTGAAACGAGGGAGAAAAGATTAAAAGATAATGCTATGATAAAGGTAAATATAAAAAAAAGGAGAAATTTTCTTTTTGAAAATGGTTATTAAAACGAAGAGTCTCAAAGGGGAAGGGAGAGATAGAGATAGCTCGAATGCATTTCTTTCCTCCATTTACACAGGGCCGAGATATCTCGCCCGTGATCGTTAAGCAGTTAAAGTCATAATTATCCGTGGGAAAATAATTTTAATCCCCCCCCCTCATATTTCAATCCTTCATCTTCATTGAAGTGAAGATTTGCTGGAAAAAAAGGACCATTTTTTAAATAAAAGTTTTAACGGCCAAGCGTGAAAAAAGTTTGTTCAGCTTCAAAGACAAAGCAGCGTTATAGTGGAAGAATATGGAAAATCGGTCTATGTAGGAAATTTGTATCGGGACTGGAAAGCACAACAGATAGACTTCCAATTTCTACCTTCTTTAGAGAAAAAAAAAGGATCGCTTCTTCAACTTCCAATTCCACACGAACAAAACTCGCCAGTGTTTACTTTTCAGTAAAAAATAAACAATTATTTTTTCGAACTCATAAAGAACATTTTATTTCCATTTTACGGTGTTCAAAAGGAACTAAACTGTAGGTTTCCATACATGCGGAAAAATTTGTCAATTTTTAAAAATCGAAAAATGTATTATATTGCGTTATTCAAATGTGTGATAATGTACTTAGAAAATAAACAATAAAATCGATTAAGAAAAACTCGATTAACTCATGACTGAATAACTAAAATTTTGTTTTTTCTGCATGTGGATGCATCGAAAGGGAGACAGAAATCGGCGCAGACATGGCTTACTCCATTTAACGAGTCACTCTGCTCTAGAGGTCATATTTTAGTATCATATTACACATATGCAAACATATTATATACAAATACCAATACAGTCGACTCCCGTTTTAACGAATACCATTATAGCGAAAAAAAATCTCGTTTTAACGAAAACTTTTCCAATCCCCCAGATAAGTTATTCCTTTATAACAATGATTCCCAACGTGAGCGTTAACGCTCCCTTGGGGGCGATGGAATGTTTCTGGGGGGCGGTAGAAGCTACACTGGTATAACATAGGATACTATGGGTTAGAATGCGTTGGGGCGATGGGAGAAAAAATTTCTGAAGAAGGGGCGATGGGATAAAAAAGGTTGGGAAACTATGCTTTATAACGAAATTTCGTTATCACGAAGTGAACGTTATTTAATTTTACGTTATTATTTCGTTATTTCTTCAGTCTCATAACGGGATTTGAGTGCATATAATATTCAAATACACACACATAATATTATAAACACTTTGTGTGTGGCCTCAAGAAACTGATAAGTCCTTCCAGCAGCCCTAAATTCGTAATTTGAAATTTTTAGTTAATTTTTTTGGGGGGTTTTTAGTGCGTATTTTGACACTTCTTGGTGCATATTTTGCCGATTTTTTCAATGTACTACGTATATGTTACTGCCAAAGAGAGCTCCAAATCGGTCAGTTTGTGAATTGACCCGGAAAATGTCTGAATTTCGGGCTTTTTCCAGCCAGTTCGAGAAGTGGCAAAAGTCCTGGTCAAAGTCCGAAAAGAAAAGGTACGATTCGAGGTCATTGAAATTTGTCGTATTTCGTCATCTTCTATAGCTACAACCGCTCATATTTACCAAAAACTTGTCCCTTTCACCAGCTTTCGAAAGAGCCTACAAATAAACCAAATCGGGGACAGAATCTTGAATTCTGTGAACTACGTTTCCACATAAGACACCAACCGATATTTGGCCGATATTTTAGGGTGCCAACTAAAAAGGGGTGATATTTTTAGGGCTCCCAACTAGGGCTGTAACTAGGATTTTTGCCGCCGGGGCAAACATTATTCTGCCGCCCCCACAAAATTCGACAATTCTATAACGGTATTCTTTCTTCTCACCTAAAACTTCCGCCCCTAATTTTTTCGCCCGGGGTAGTTGCCCCCCCCCCGACTATGCCCCCCCCCCATGCCAGTTACGGCCCTGGCCCCAATTGAAAGGGTGAGGTGATTCATCACCAAAATATTATTCGCTAACACTTGAAAAATGTTCAAACTGGCCCTGAACGGTATTCCCGTTCAGTAGAAATTTAGCCTTTTGTTTGCAATACATCACTGAAATTGGCGTTCGTCAAAGTAGATATGTTACTGCCAAAGCCCCAAATGTGGCCAATTCGTGAATTGGCCAAGAGCTTTGGCTAAAGTTGGAATTGCATAAATGATTCGAACTTTATCCGGTAATTTCGCGAAGTGGCCGAAGATCCCTGGGCCAAAGTTCAATGTGCTGATGTAAGGCTTCCTGGTAGGAGCAAAAAAAAAATCCATTTTTTTTAATTGCCAACGTGTGATACATATCTATATATGGAGGATTGAGGAATGAAGTGGTGTAAGTCCAGATTTGGTTGATGTGTAGTCATGTAAAATAACTAAGGATTTCGATACTCACTTAGAAATGAAGTGGTGCAAGTTGAAGCTGATGAAATAGCCTACAGATGGCAGCAAAAATTTTTCTGACATGATAATTGCTAGTAATTTCAAATGCAAATTTCTTTGGCTTGAAAAAAATTTTCAATGTAACTTTTACACCACTTCATTTCTCAACCCCCCCCCCCCCCGCAAACATCTAGTTTTTCTGCCAAATTTTGGAGAAAGAAAATAATTTCCACATCGTGACTGCAGTTTGATGGGTTGCCATAATTAACGTGGGCGTAGTTGCGTAGTTATCGCGAAACAAAATACGCCAACTTGACGATGATCTCTAAACATGTCTTTTGTTATCGGATTTTGGCCAGGGATCAACGGCCACTTCACGATCTGGCCGGGTCAATATTTAAGGAAAATTGCCCAATTCAGACTTTGGCAGTAACGGATAGGCTACATGTGTATTCGACGAAACTTCGGAATTTCCGGTCACCTATTTTAGCGACGATTTGATTCTGAAGAAAGAATCCTATACCGTGACATTGCCTCTCTCTACAGGATACCTGTGCATGTATTTAATGGCGAGCTTCAAGCACTGAGAGATTGGTGAAAAAAAATCTAATTGTTTGCCAACACCCACTAAAATGTCCACTTCGAAAAACGCTAATTTCAGTGATGTATTGCAAACAAAAGGCTAAATTTCTCCTGAACCAAAACACTGATATAGTTTATTGTAGGCTCTTTCAAAAGCTGGTGCAACGGGAAAGTTTTTTAGTAAGTTTGATAAGTTGTAGCTAAGAAGGGCGTTTGCGGAATTGGCGATGAAACATTTTGGCAACAATTCGATTTTAGACTTGCCAATCTATCAGTGCTTGTAGCACGCCATTAAATCTGAATATTCCGACGGAATTGGTGTCACCTTGCAGGACTTTTTCTACTCTTTCTAAATATGTGCTTAGCTTGTGAGTAGGTCTTGCGGGAAAAACTGCCCAAATTCGGGGTTTTCAGCCTTGACCCATTTTCTTTTTCCATAATACCTTATCCATCATAACTCGAAAACGGTTCGGTGTATGACAGGGTTGGTAAGGTGTTTCGTGGTCCACTTGCGCTCACCCCCTTTCGTTTGGCAGAACACGTCACGTTCACCCTGTGTATATAGCCATGTATCACACGTGAAAAAATTGAATTTGGCAATCTACCGTCTTACACCAGCACATCGAACATTTCCAGCCACTTCACGAATTGACCGGCCAAATCCCGAATCATTTCTGAAAATCGGACTTTGGCCAAAACACTCGGCCAATTCGAAAAGTGTTCATTCGAAAGTTTGGCAAATAATCTTTATACTAGAAAAAAAAAAATCTTAAAATAACGTATAATTAGTCGACTTTCTTTGTACTGGAAGAGTAACGAAAACTTATCTATTGCAGTGGCGTCATCTCCTGCCGCCAAAGGTAAGCGGATTTCGTCGAATTTCTCATAACTTCCACCATGTCTACACACACACACACACACACACACACACGGATGCTGCCGCCATCTACACACCAAGTTAACAACCACCGAATATAAATATGTCCCGTGTTTAAATTCTTTAAAAAAAAAAATATGGAAACCCAAAAAAATCAATTTTCCGAAAAGAAAAAAAAATCTTTTTCTTCTTTTTGAATTCAATCTAAACAAAAGAAAAGAAAATTTCCACGCAACATCGAGACTCGAAATATAGTTCCCTAAAAATGAGTACCTCAAAAAATTGTGACCATAATAATAATTATAAAATACTAAATAATATTAATTTTAAATAATATTCATGATTTAATTATCATTTTTTTATGGTTACTAATTATTTATTAATTTATTTCTTTTTTGGTGCGCAACGCGGTCGACCCCCTTTTCTTTGTATCAAGGAGCGAATGTGATGATAACGTCGAATCAGCTTCGGCGGATGCGATTTTTGCGAGAAGCGGAGAGGCAACATTTTCTCAATCAACTTTTCTCGTCTGCGAAAAAAAATTCCAAATAATTTAATATTTATTAATTTTTCGCGCGTTTGTTTCATCTTTACATTTTACGAGCGAGTTTTTAGTTCTTCCTTTTTTCCGTGAATCCTATTTATTTCAAATTTAAAAGAAGTGGGGGGTGATCACCGTCAGTTTCGGGGGGTCATCATCATCCATCCCAAATGGTGCTCGCGGACAGAGGAATACAAGACATTAGAAGCAGCGGGAGGAGATCCAGGGCCGCCAGCCCCAACGCCGCGTCTTCCGATGGAAGCACCAACAACAACACCAATGCGGCCGCGGATGACGCCGAGCACTGTACGTATATATGCATATATTAATTATTGTTGTTTCTTTTATTTGTTCCTTTATTTAACACGGTGGGGCGTCCCCACCACCCAATCGTGTTTGGCGGGGGGGGGGCATGAGTCTATGTTTTCGTTCGACCCCCTCGCTTTTTTTTATTACTAAGATCTCAGTTGAAAAACGTGAAATTGTTTTTTCGCAGTATAAATTGCTTAGTTTTATAATTACATCAATTATACCGGGGGGGGGGGGGAAGTATAATTAATGTGGTGCTAACAGGACTCCAACCCCTGGTGATTCTTATGGTAAATTCCCAGTGCATGGGATGCGCCGTTACTTGGCGACTATTTTTTTTGCGCCAAATCGGGTCTGGCGGAATTTTCTAGGGTTACCAGCCGAACGCCAGGAGCACCCTAGTAACGTTTAAAAACGTGTCGGAGCAATTCCCAGAGAAGCTGTTGTTGGCAACATATCACTATTTTGGCGCAGTCTGAAACTTGATTAAAAAGTGTACTATATATTGGGAATTGACACAACAGCTTCTATGGGAATTGCTCTGCCACATTTCCAAGCATTATTGGGTGCTCCTATCGTTTGGCTGGCAACCGTAGCAAACAGTGCCAAATCAGGTCTGGTGAGGTGATAAAAAAAATAGTCGCCAAGCAACAGTATAGTGTATATTGGGAATTTACAATTCAAAGATGTAAGGGGATCACAAGGATGGTTCTTGTACTTGAGCCCAAAAAAATGTATGTGGGTCACAGCAGGGCTTGAAAGGGGTTGCCCTAAATCAGTGGTTCTCAACCGGTGCTCCGCAGAGCCCTTGGGGCTCCTTGTGCGCTCTCCAGGGGCTCCGCGGAAGCTCGAGGAAAATATAAAAAAACCAGTAAAATTTAAAACAACAATTATAAATGTTTTTAAATAGTAAAAATAAATCACTAACTTTAATGAATAATTAAAAAATTAGCTTATGGGGCTCCGCCATAGAGTATTTTTACTTGTAAGGGCTCTGAGAGTCAAAACAGGTTGAGAACCAGTGGCGTCGGAGCCGGGGGTGCTGTGGGTGCTCGAGCACCCACAGTTTGTAAAACGGGTCCGAGCACCCACAGAATTGATTCAGAAATCGAAATATCCTACATGGGACTCAAGACGAGCACCCACAAGTTCGAAACACTTCCGACTCCCCTGTTGGGAACCGCTACCCTAAATAAAAGTCCTAGCTTTGGAGCTTCAACGATGTGGCGGTCACACAGATGTTTCTCATATTGATGCACCCAAAAAGAAAAAATTGTACTAATAAAAATCTCTACCCATGCAAGACCAATTTTTCACGTTTCGAACTACATTTTCTTTGTCTGCAAAGTTTTTTTTTTTTGCCCTTTCGACTTTGATTTGGCTGTACTGGTCACATGGCCCTAGAGCCACCTTTGGCCCCCAATAGTCATTTGTTTAGGAGTTTTGTTCGAAGATATGGGGGTCACCAGGATGGTTCTGTTACTCGAAGGGGTGGGCGAAAACAAAAAATGTGTATGGATCACGCAGGGCTTGAAAATTGCAGACAGAGTAAGACATTACAGGAGTAGCTGGAGCTGATGCAGGCTTGCCACCCTAATGCTGCCTCTTCCGATAGAAGCTCTAACACGGGAGCATATGGCATTCAGAGCACTGTATACATAGTTGCATACATTGTTTTTTGTTCGTTTATTTAACATAGAGGGCACCCCCACCACCCAATTGTGTTGAGGGGACAGGAATCTATGTTCTCATTTGATCTTCCATAATTCCCCATAATACGCAAAAATCAACTTTTTTTGTTAAAAATTGCCAATTTTTGCAATTGTTTATAGCCAGGGGACCTTCCACAATTAAGGAAAAAAATCTAGATGCCAACCAAACATTTTAGAAGCCAATCATATTTCTGTTGCCCGAACTAGTAATCGCTTTGCATTTAAATTCAAGGTCCTGGGCAGATGCTCCACTTGCCCATAGAGATATCAAGAACCAGAATGGGTAAGATTCTGTAAGCAAGGTCGTGCCAAATTCTGTGATTTCTGATTTTGCCAAGGTTTTTTTGCTCCTTGGCGACCAAGAGTTTTTTTGCTTGCAAAACATTTTCAATTTGGGGAAATCAAGATGTCTGACACAAAAGAAATTTGGCTTTTTTTTGACAAGCTAGAACATTGCAAACCAATGAAGAAAGTATTGGCCACAGGATTCACCAGCCCATTACATTTGGGCTTTGAGTTCGTATTTTGATCTATTAGGGCAATGTGTTGGGAAGAGATGATTTAATGCATACCACACATCTTCGATGCCGAATTGGCACATTTTGGTTTTTCACATGGCTTGTTTTTTTTTAAAGAAACTCATGGACACATCACATTAAACAGGAGACGTAAATTTGAAGAAAATTCACTAAGATAAAAAAGCACGAATTGTTGGTTATAACAGAAGAGTACCCTTCTTTTAAGAGCAAAATAATATGGGGAAAATTTGTCCTATATAGTACAAGACGACCTAACTAAAGTGTATAATAAATCGACTCTCCTTCTGGTACATTGTATCTGTGTCTAAATGGGCTACATTGCAGTATGAAAGAGGTTGCCCCGAAAGTCTTTACTCAAGAGCTTTGTTCAAAGATGGGGTGGGAGGGGGGGGGGAAACTTAGTGTGTATGTTATACTAGGGATTGAAACGGGTCACCCTAAGCAGGGCTGGTTTTGGACATTTTTCAAGTGTAAGCAAAAAATATTTTGGTGCCCCATCTCATTCCGCCTCCCCCATCACCTGAAACATTTCCTTTCCACCAGCACTTTTCAGTTGGCTCCTTCTGCAGTCGCATAGTTTACAGGATTCGAAGTCTGGCTCTAAGCAAGAGCTGGCTCAGCAGCTATTTGCACCTTTGTATCATGGAATGGTTTGATAAAGCCGCTGTGGTGGTCAACCCCAAAGCAGAATGTGCCAAAATCTGTGACGTACGTCGCAGAACAATTAGCGCTACTGTAGAACAATTTGGAAGAATTTTAAGAAAAAGTATAAAAAAAACACTATTACATGTATAGGGACTTTTACCGCAGAACATTTGCAGTCAGCTGAGGGATGGTCGCAGAACAGTGCTGAACATTTTGCTTTGGGGGTGGTCAAGTGGTCAAGTTACGGACTCGCATTACGAGGTCCTGGATTCGAACCCCACCATTGCCACGGTGGTTGGCTGAAGTTGGTTTTCTGTGGTTCCCAACTTCAAGGTGTGAATGCGAGTTGATCTCCCCGTTTAAAAGTCTCACTACAGATCTACAAGCATTACAAATGTAATTCAATAACAACACATCACTCAGTTCAATTTTGAAATATAGATGGCAGCACTGAAAAATCAAACACAACACACACTCAGACTGTTAGGTACACTCACAGTTACACTTCTGGCACAACTCACTAGGTAGTAAATCACCCATACATGGTGATAGACCTGAGTTGTGCTCGGTTTGAAAAAAAGAAAGGTTTGAAGATATCATCGAATCAGCTGTGGCAGATATGATTTTACGAGAAGCGGAGTCATTTTTAATTAACTTTCTCTTTTGCAGAAAATTCTAAATAATTTAAGAATTTCAATTTTTCTTGCGCTTGTTTTCAATATTTATGGGCTAGTTTTTAGTTCTTCCTTTATTTAAAAGAGTAAATATGGGAAGTAGTGGGGAAGTTATCATCCATCCCTAATGGTGCTTACAGGTAAAGGAATACAGGACATTAGAAGCAGTGGGAGAAGATCCAGGGCCACCAGACCCAATGCTGCACATCCTCCAATAAAAGCACCAACAGCAACATTAATGTGGCAGCAGATGACAGCGAGCACTGTTCGTATTAATTGTTGCTTTTTTTTTGTTTATCCAACACGGTGGGGTGATCGAATTGGAAGAGGCAGTGATCTACATTCTCATTTGATATACCCGATATTTATATTATTAAGATCTCTATTGACAACTTTGCTTGTATGCCGCTCCCCTACCGTTATTGAATCTGAGCAGACTCTCATTGAGTTTCATACAAAGTGAATCTTTAAAATGCAAATATCTCAAAACATAGAATTTTGGGTTGCTGCCCTTTTGAACTGGGCAGTCAATATATGTACTGACCACCCACGGGACCAGACTTTTTCTGTTCCTTAACCCTTTGAAACCTAAAGAAAGCAAAGATAGGGAGTATGGATACATTTTGGACACTTTTGTAAAGCAGGGAAGAAAATGAAAGCTCTGGAACCGGAAAGACAGGTCTAAGTTCTGCGGGAGGGCGAGACAAAAAAGGAGCAGTTAAAACTCTTGGACTATTTCAATTTGAGATGAAACATCTGGGCATTAAAGAGTTAGAGGTGTCCTTATTCAGAAGTATACAAGTCCTTTTTCAAAGAAACACTTCCAGATCAGGCCTTCCTCCATTACTAAATGTCCCATAAATGAAAGTTTGACTGTATTTATTCGTCCGTTAAAAAAAACGTGACATTCCCTTTACGGCAAAGGAACAAAATTCAATGACTGCTTTCAATATTTTTCATATGCTTCTGTTTCGAAGTTATTATTGAAAAATAGACGCTAAACGTTTTTGTAATGCATATATAATCGAAATATCATTTTGTTTTTTCTTTTCCCTCCCTTTATTCACAGCCATGAAAGTGGGCGATGATTATCAAGCAGTTATTCCAGAGATGGTTTCATCTGGTAAGTCTAAACATGCTCGATATGTTGGTATAATCTGATGTAGTTTTGGAATGGAGGGGAATGCTCTCTGTTATATAAGCCAATTTACATAGGAAGATTAACATCCAGGATCATGTAGGCCCACGTCCCCCCCCCCCCCCACCCCACCCAAAGCAGAATGTGCCAAAACTGTGGCCAGGACCTCTTGCCCGGTGTGCAAGTGGTCCTGGGTTTGATTATCAGTAGAGAGAAATGACACATTTTTTTTCCTGTTCACCTCGGAATAATATCTAGAAAATCTATTGATTTCATGAAATATTGGTCAATTTAAGCTTTTATCGTGTTGTGTATATTGATACTTTTCTACTGGAACACTTATTGCAGGCCATATGTAAACTCTGGGCTAGTCACATTTGGCCCACAAGCCAGAGGTTGTGCACCACCTGCTATAGTCGCTCTGCTAACTTTGATAACTACTGCATTGATAGACAGGGCGGATGAAAGGTCCATGATACATTTAAAAAAATTAACCAATCGACACTAAAAAACTTATGAAAGCATCAAGTTTCTTTTTTGAATTTAAAAAAAAAGTTACAAATTTCGCCTACAGATGCCACTCTATTATGGAAAAGATGACATAAAATGTTAAGCAAACAGTGCATAATTAATTTTTATTACAATTTGCATTATATAAAGCTACCACATCTCAATATGAACATTTTTTGTTGCTCAGGCTACAACTATATTATATTCAATTCCAACCTACATTTCTGCTGACATGGATTGCGGAAGAGTCTGTATCACTTCCAAATCTTGTAGGCTATTCAATCGATCGACCTCACTATGATTCTCTGTTAAGTGAAGTTGTTGCCAAATTGCCAGTTTCAGATTACACCAATATTTTTGTCCCCTTAGCAAGATGTGTGTGTGTGTATAGACACAAGATTATTACATTACCATCACATTTTGATGGTGAATACCTATTCTTGCAAATCAAATGCAAATATTCTTTGCATTTTTAAAAGGGGGGAAACTCACTGAAATTGCGCAAAAGACGCGAACGGAAAATACCAACCTACTCCTTTTCCCTGCGTCCTTTTTACCGAAAGAAGATAAATGGAATCGCGCCCATATCACACATGACGTATCCAGGGGGCAACTCAGCGTGGGTGTACCATATGCGCTGTTTATGTCCCAATTTTATCTGTTATGTAGAGTTTTCGGAGTACAATGCCATCCCTTACTGAAGTTTTGAACATTTTTTTTAAATTTTTTATAAGAAAAACCTCAACCACATTTTCTTCCGATTTGATTTTTTTTTCATTAATTTTTAAAATCTATCATGGATTGTTTGCCTGCCCTTTATTTTCAGTCATCATTGAAAAAAGTTAACAAATTTAAAATCATTCCTATCACACCGAGATCATATATATTTGCTGAAAAATCGACCCAAGATCAGAAAAAAGCTTTGAGGATATAGTCAGTTATCGTCACGACAGCAGACTTGCACCAGATCAAAAGAACGTGCCAGTGATCATCCTATTAACCGAACACAACCATTTTGAGTATGCATGTATTGTCTTTCATGTCTACGAAGAATATTAATCGGATTTCGTATTCAAACTTATCATCAGGGCCCTGTCCAGAGAGTGCGGTAGAGAATGCTCTCCTTGTCTGGTCTCCCAGCAGTGATATAAGCGATAACAAACGTAAGTAACGATGCTGTTTATCTCCTTTTCTGAAATTTTTGTACTTCCAATATGATATTTATGCTTAAATTCAAACATAATGTCAATCAGTAGAAAATTTTTAGATACAGCTCATACTTGGTCTACAACCGTCGTTGAGGAATCGGTAATAAACATACCACTCATAGCTTTGTTGCCATGGGTACAAGGGTAACTTTTTTTAATGTATATCAAACATCTTAACTATGATAAGTAGAATGTTTTTACAGGACCACTTTTCGTACTTATTGTTCTTCTTTAACATTCAACCTCCAGTAAATAGAAGCTGATGTCTGTGTATTTCTTGTGTCAAAATCTGGTTGGCTTATGTACTCGTTGGTTGTACCACACTTGTCTAGGAAAAATATTTATTTCGTTCTCAATTTTACCATTGTAATGTTTCAATTCCATGTTTTTCTTTTCTTGCAGTGGATGAATACATCTCGGTAGCAAAAGAAAGATATGGCTATAATGTTGAGCAGGTGCAGTTACTATATTTGCTTTGTATTTTTCTCTCTCATTTCATTAAATTTTATCCTGGGAAAAGATGGGGGCAGATACTCCTGAAGGCTCTATTGCATTGGGCAAGTTTAATAGCTATTTTTCAGGCGAGTAAAGTAGCTGGCAAACAAATCGGTTTCAACTAGTGTAGCAAATTTCAGTTACCAATGACTAGTAAAATCACTCGCTAGATGAGCGAGCACCTTATTTCGCTTCCCCCCTTTTTTTAATGTCATCGTTCTCTCTTGCGAGCCAAAGCGAGTAGAGAGAAAAGTGGCCAAATCAGGATATAGCAAAAACTGCAGCAAGTAGAAAGAAAAGTAGCCACCCTCCAACTTTACCCAAACCAGCAGAGCAAATGGCGAGTTCACTAAACAACATTGTTACACAGAACGACTTCAGTGGTAGCAAGTAGTTAATAAATTCGCTCTATGTAATTGAGCCTTGATGAGATGCTCATTCTGAAAAATATATACAGTGGAAACTGTATAAAATGGAACAGAGAGAAAATGTGGAAGAGACTCAAATAAAATATTCTGTTTTAGACAGATTTCTGATTTGTAAAGGTGCTCATCAAAGCACTAATTATCAAACGGACTATCTTTTGATTCCATTCAAGACAGGTTTCTGTCTCATACGGTGTCCATCTTAGACAGGTTTCGCTGTTACATGTGATAATGATTTTTCTATGGGTGCTGTAGATTAGGTTGATGGATCGGACTCCCCCCCCCCCCTTATAATCCTCAAAATATTCTGAGTTTTCATGAGTTCAAATTTCAATAGTGGCTTCAAAGTCTTTCCTGAAGTCTAGATTCCAGTTCACTGGCCATTAATTGTAGTAATGTTTTCTGTCAAAAACTTTGCTAATAAAATAGGAAGGAAAGATTTGTCAAATTGACAATCTCATTGGCAAATGAACACTTGTTAGCAAAATCAGTTGACTAGTCAAATGAAATAATGTTTGAGCAATTTGGCATCATTACAATCTGTAGCTTATTTTGGGGATAATCTTGCATTAAACTGAATTAAAGCTATGGAGATTCTAAGAAATTCTTAAATTTCCCTTCATCAAATTTCAGTGTCTGACATCGGTTTAAACATTATACCTTTTTAATTTATATTATTATGTTTAATGGTCTAGAATTTTGCTTGCAATCTTATTGGAATCATGAGACCTGGGCAAATAAATTCATTAGAGGCCATCCTACAAGCTTGCCGTAATTATTATTTAAAATAATTTACAATAAAAATTAAAATGTATGTTAATGACTTTTTTGTTGCTTGTTGTTGTGAAGGCTCTTGGCATGTTATTTTGGCACAAGTATGATATGGAGAAGGCTATTGGTGATCTGGCTAACTTCACTCCTTTCCCTGATGAATGGACCGTGGAAGACAAGGTACTCTTCGAACAGGCATTCCAGTTCCATGGGAAAAGTTTCCATAAAATTCGACAGATGGTAAGTCGTTCAACTGAGAATTAGAAGCTACAAAATTGCACTGTGTTTTGAATACAGTGGATTTTGTTTATACATTAACATTCCCATTTATAGAATGTTTTCCTGCTTAGTGCGACTCATTTTTGTGGACCTAATTCTTACTGACACTCATCAAGATTTCTCCTATTTAAAGCCTTTTCTTGCTTATACCTTTTTTCATGGTGGTTTTTTGAAAAATGTTATAAGCGGTATAGACTTTATTAAACATTCTGTTATGGGATTTCACAATAATGACTAGCAATTTTTTATTGCATATTACATAGCAATTTGACTGTAATACACTGCTATTCTTCCATTTTCCAGTGTAAATACTATATAGCAATACCAATCCATAACTATAATTGCAGATACAGTTGGGCCCTGCATTTAACAAGAATCTGGATTTAATAAGCAAATTAATGCATTTTGTTTGGTACAATGCTAATTGTATAGCAATTCTGTCACTTTTTTTAGCAATAAGGTTTTTCCAGGGTAACCTATATTTAACAAGGTTGAAGATTTGAAGGGGAAACTTTAAAAAATAAAAGAAAACTGAAGTAAATGCAAGAGAACCACAAAACTGTTCAAGTTTCTTTCATTTCTCTCACAATAAGGAGATAACAGCCTTGACAAGGGATAGATGTCAATCAAATGGGTCGAGAAAAGACTTATTGCCCCCTCAAGGTTTGTTTTTAATTTGCTGGAACAGCAAAAATTTATCTAGAAGGGAGTGTTGATAATGGAAAATGAAATAAAGTAATTGACTAATCAGAATTTTACAAAAAATTGTAAATTCAGCCCTTAACTTCCAGTACAACCTCCACTCATTTGAATGAAAGGATTGCCACCGGCATTCTTCCTTTCATATATGTTTTGTGCTTTATTTTTTGGGAAAAGTATGTCAAAAATGAAAACAAGGAAATATATTTTATACGCCAAATATTGATTGTTAAATATACTTGCTATAAGCACTTAATTTCCAAAATCTCATTGTTTTGACTTGAAAACAGATTTAACCAGTGACCAGATTTAACAACCTTTTTTGTTGGTAACAAGTTCCTCATTATAAGCGGGTCTGATTGTGTAACTATATTAATTTCTAGTCCAGATGCACTTTTCATAGTATTCATATATTCCATCTGTAATGATAAATTCGTTTATTACGATATGTTTCTTCAATCCTTGAGTATCATTATATGGTAGTTTCACTGTACACAGTGATTTTTCTGTTGTATGCAATAATTTTTGTTACATGTAGCAGTTTGTCGAACACATAGCATTTTTTCTGTAATGCCAAGAAATTTCCTACGATACATAGCAATTTTTCAGTAAAGCGCAGAATATTTTCTGTAATACACAGCAATTTTTCTGTAACGCGCAACAGTTTTTTAATAATGGTTTGCTACCACTTTAAAATGCTGTTTGACGAGTTTTTTAAATATCATTTCTCTTCTGATCTAGCTACCTGATAAATCTATAGCGAGTCTTGTGAAATATTACTATTCTTGGAAGAAAGTGAGGTCTCGCACAAGTTTGATGGACAGACAAGTTCGTAAACTATCTTCACAGAAAGATGATGGAAGGTATGTATGCTTATGACTATTTAACTTTAATTAACTGCAATTAACTTTAAACTGCATTTTGCCACAGATTTTATTGGTATAACCTTTTGATTTGTGCATTTTAAGCATCGTGTATGCAATGAGGTGTATCAACTTTTTTTTTATATCTTTCAGTGACATTGGATCTGAAGCGCCATCGGAAAATGAAAGTGACATGGACTGCGAGAACAAAGACAATGTGAGCTTAATTGATTTCGTTGATGCAATGTGTTCAAGTTGTTCGTGGAAAATGTTATTAATATTTTAGGAAAAAAAGGAACATTTAAAATGTTTTATACACACATTTTCTGCATAAGTGTGTGGCTGATAGCTTGACAATGAAGTTTTTTTTTCTGGAACAGAAATCTGATGCTACGAAAGCCACTTGCTCGAACTGTGGTGCTAATGCTCAAGTCTATGGTACTTCTGCAAGAGGACCGATGTGCGGAACATGTCTCAAGTGAGAGAAAAAAACTTTTTTGTTTGTTTATTATTTCCATAACTAAAGTATTGTTTTTCTTCTACTGGAAACATTGATGATTGGGTACTGGAGCTGACTGGTACTGGTTTATAGACTGATTTATTAGTAAATATATAATGTCTGTATCTAACTTTTAATTACAGTATCTCCTGCTTATGTTTTACAAAAACCTTTCATAAAAAACATTGTAAGCAGAAAAGCGCTTCAAATAGGGAAATCTTAATAAGAATTACTTAAAGTTGGGACCATGAAAATCAGTTGTACTAAGTGGGAAAACGTTCTAAATGGGAACGTTATAAGTGGGATCAACTTGATATTTGATTTAGATTTGTTATATGTGCTACATTCCATGTTAAATTCTCTGTTAATGGGCTTCTTTGCAAGTTTTTCCTACTAGTAGATAATGAAAGTAAATGAATCTTTTTGGATAGAATATGTTTTTATAAATTAATTATTTGATTCACAGAGATACCTCCTCCTCCCCAGAACATGGCCCACCGCTCTGTCTCAAGGAAAAGATGTAAGCAGGTGATCAAAGACCTGGAGCATGCTGGAAAAGAATTCATAGAGATACCAGTGAATTAGGGGGGGGGGGGCTACTTTTTTTTATATAAGATAATTCTTTTCAAAAGAGACCCACTTTCACTCAAAAGGGGCCCAGATTTTTTGAATGCCCTAGGTCCCAGGACCCAGGTAAATTAGAGTACAGCGGCATCTCTGGTGCACGTGATAAAAGAGCATTACATCGATGTAATTGAATAAAAATTGATTCAAAACAAAGGAGACACTGTTCAGTTCATGAAATGAAGCAGAAGGTTGAGATTTCAATGACTCAATCTTATTTAAAATTCAATTTTAAATTAAATTTTTTTTGAATTTCAGAACTTCAAATTTAATTTAAAATTGAATTTTAAATAAAATTGAGTCAATGAAATTTCAACCTTCTGCTTAATTTAATGAACTGAACAGTTTCTTTTGTATGTTTTGAATCAACACTTTTATTCAATTACATTGATGCAATGTTATTTTATCATGTGCATTCAAGCTGTTTTTAATGCAGTTTTTTGAAAATCTCCAAAAAATTAAGTATTAGAGAAATGTAAAACTTTATACTGATATAGGATAAGATATATAATCAAAAAGTATATGTAAAACATTTGAAATAAATCAATGGTAGTAGTTTTAATGATATCTCTACTAGAGCGTAGCTTTTTACTATGTTGAAAGGTACAACAATGGTTAAACCTGACTAAAAACTTTTTTGTCGGAGTATCAAATGTGTGTGTGAAATTTATTTTTAGAAATTTTTATTTCGCAGTCGATAAATTTTTATGGTTGAGGTAATTTTCATTTAGATTGTTTGCTTAGCTGTTTTCATCCTCAAATCGTTTTCTGTGGTGAAATGTGATGTATCGGGGAACTATGGAGAATCTTAAGAAATCTAAATCTGTGAATTCAGTTTTGAACAGAGGTCTTTGTAGCCTAAATTTGGGTCTGTTTTTCAGATGCTTCACAAAATAAAAATTAATGAAGTGATATAAATTTGGCATTTCTTTTGTGATAAATTAACTAGGCTGTTTTGCTTTCAACAAAAGTACTTACTTTTCATAAAATTAATGGCAATTTTCACAAAACAGGACCATACAAAAAAAGTCTGGACATGCCCCTGGTTGTAGCCTGGTAATATAGGTATGACTTCCGTGTTGATTAATTGTATGTGATTGTGTCATTAAAAAAATCTTTTTTTAAAATATATCTTACTTTGTCTACAGGCGAAGTGGTCTCCGCAATTCAGCTGCTATGAGGACATCTGCTCGTCACAACCCTATCCGTAGCAAGCGAAAGCCACCAAGAGGAATGCATCTTACTTACGAGGACCTCGTTGCTGTGGTCACTGGCTCATCTGGCGAAGGTGATGCTATTCTGAAAAGCATGGATGCTGAAATCGTCTCTTTGAGACGTCAGGTAACATAAAATACACATATTAAGTATATACAGTGAAACCTGTCTGAGACGGACACTATGTGAGATGGAGAAAAAGAATCAAAAGCTGGTCCCATCAATGTTTATTGCCTTGATTTGCACTTTTCTAAAGTAGAAACCTGTCTAAAACAGAAAGTTATTTCATTCTCTTGACATTCTGCTTCATAAGGAGGTTCCACTGTACATGTTATGTGTTTCAATGTTTTCAATGTTCTTTAAAGTTAATTATCATGATAACATAATAAGGTGAGCAGAGAGAATAATTTAATTCTAAGCAAATCAAAGCAAACCTTACACGAAGAGGTCAGTATCCAAAATGATAAAAAAAATCACCTTATATAGATGACTGGTTAATGGATTAGATGGTGCTCTGTGGTGTTTCATGGCATATTCTGCGTGTATTGCAGATTGCCAGTGTCCTCAGAGTTTTTGACCTTGCCTTAAGTGACAAGGTTTTCATGATGCCATGTAGATGTGTTTTAAGTAAGCCTATATTACTGTAAGGCAATGTGGTCTGAGTACCTGTCATTTCAAAGTTTCGTTTGGGTTGTAATGGAGGATATACTGGCAGCAATGACATGTCAAATTTTTGCCCTGGCTGCAAAAAAAAAGTGTTTCAGGACCATGGCCCCCACAAGGGGTGGGCTGACAAGGCTCCAGCCCTGGGGACCGGGACGATTTTTACCTTTTTTGTTTTTTCACGCTGTAAATTCATCATAAAGGGGGGCCCGTGAAAAATCCTGGCCTGGAGGCCCGGCTCCAGGATGTGGGAGCCATGTTCAGGACATCTCTCAAAAGCTAGGTGTCTGTTTATTGCCTGGGGGCAAGATGTGGCACATGTGGTATGATGTTTGCCTACCACCATGAAGGCTACCGCGAGGTCTGTAGGTTCGATCCCATGAAAGAACATAGTTGATAAGTTCTTTCCCTATCAAACCTGAGGCGACCACTAATAGATTGTGTTTCAATATGCACTCGCTGGAAGTCCCCTCTGTTCAAAATGAGAACAGAAGTATAACATGACTTTCTCTAGAGAGAAAGAATTTTGACCCAACTCGATCAGTAGTATATTGCTGTATGGCATATGACCAGAGTTGGTACTGGTAAAGTAGTTGTCTATTTCCATTTTAAATAGCTCTATTTCTTTGTTTTCAGCTGCCCAATATTGAATAAATTCCCTCTGAATCTGGGGCGTTTATAGTTTATTTTAAATTCGCTAAAAGAAATCGGGTTAGTTGTGGCAGCATCTTTCTTAGTATTCCCATTATTACTTTGATTGCTGTCCATGATGCAATTGCTTCTTGAATAGAGTCGTCCCTAATTAAGAAGTTTAACTGTATTATATGAATTCAGTATCAATGTGTGATATTCATATTAATTGATTTGTAGGTTCAGCATAAGAAGCAAGTAATCGGACAACTGAAGCAAACAACTGGTCTTGGAGTTGACATGTTTCGTCCACTGGAGGTAACCCTCTGGAAATTCTCTCTTTCTTACCCACCCCGAGTTTAAAATTATGCTTATATGTAATTTAATTCTTTCAAAGTTAACTGGATCTCATTTGTAATTCAGTGTCATCACACATTTAAATCTACTACATTCAAAAAGTTCTGAAACTTATTTTATTATGGAAGAATGAATACAGAGAGAATCTGTTTATTGGGTGCTACCTTTTTGAAGTAACTACTGTATGCAATTATGCATTTTTCATATAAAGATGTCAATGCGGATTACAAGTTTTTTTGTTACATCCTCCAGTGCCTTCATCACTACTCGCTACACTTCGGAACCTGAGAATCGATGCCTCTTAAGCAGATTTTTTATTTGAGGTAAAGGAAAAAAATCACAGGGGGCAAGATCAGGGGAATAAGCTGGTTGTAGAAGTATAGGAATATGATGTTTTGACAGGTAATTTGAAACCAAGAGGGACCTATGAGGCATCATCACATTGTCATGATAGAACACCTGCGATTCGGCCTTCCAAAGATCTGGTTGCTTGTGTCTTACCAAATCATGTACATGTTTAAGGACTCGCAGGTTCCTCCTGGTGTCACATTACCTGTCAAAACATCAGATTCCACTAATTCCACCACCAGCTTATTCCCCTGATCTTGCCCCATGTGATTTTTCCCTTTTCCCGCAGATAAAGAATTTCTTTGGGGGTAATGATTCCAGGGTTTCAAAAAACTGCAGCGAGCAGTGACACTGGTGATGTGACAAAAGAAGGCTTGCAATCCATATTTATATCTTTGTATGAGCAATGGCAAAAATGCATAATTGTGTGTGTGTGTGTGTGTGTGTGTGTGTGTGCAGAGAGTACTTTGAAGGAAACACCAAATAAACAGGTTCTATCTGTATTCATTCCTCCGTAAAAAAATTAAGTCTCAGAACTTTTGAAAGTTGTAATGTAATTATTTGCCCATAAGTGCTTCTGGGTTCTGCAACACATTGGTATTGCGAGTCTCAAGACAAATGCTTTGAATTTTTACCAGACATGACTCATAGAACCTGTATAAAAAATCAAATTTTGTAACTTTTGTGGGAATAATTGTGGGTTTTTTTATTGAAATAGTTTTTAGAATGATGCAATTTTAGAGGATGCTAAAAATACAATTGAAGATGCCTAATCTACTTAGGTGATAAACTGATTCGTAAGATCACTTTATAGAATAAAATATAAGAGTGGAGTCATCTGATACCACGTAACATCTGAGTCAAACCTTATACAGCAGGGATGCACAATCTCTGCCCCAATGGCCTAATGCGACCCAGCGAAAGTTAAGAAAAGTGTCAATACACACAACAATGTGAATACCTAGGCTGACAATATTTCTTTCTTGGAACTACAAGATATAGGCAAAAATGTTGTCGAGGCAAGTAAAGTTACCAATTACAGGATAAACATTTATTACACACACGTGTGAAATTGCCAACTGACACTAAAATTGCTGAAAAATCATTAACTGCGAAAAATTATACGGTAAGTCAGAATACAATTCGCCAAAAAATGTATGGTTAACAAAAATGCTAGATGAATGTATTTATTTGACTATAATTAGTCACAACTATCATAATCTAATTTTCAAGCAATGAAAATAATTTTACCCTTGTTATACAGAATATTGTGACATTCATGTGTTGCTTGTCTATTTTCTGTACACACATATTTCTTACTCATTTCATCAATTATAGAATTCTAATCGCATTAATGCAAGATGGACCAATGATGAATTGTTGATTGCGGTTCAAGGTAAGTATCGTAATTGTGATTTTTCTTACTTTGGGGGAAAAAAAAAGATTTTTGCCATGAATATTTGCTGTCGTATTGAAATCACTATAGCCGTGTCCCTCCTTCTGTGCTCTTAGCTCTGCGTAAATATGGACGAGATTACAAGGCTGTAGCGGAAACCATAGGAACAAAGACTGAGAACCACATCCGAACTTTTTACAGTAACTATAGGCGACGATACAATCTAGACAAAGTAATAAATGAATATGAAATGGAGCATGGAATCACTGGAGAGAAGAACGGGACTGAAGGAGAGAAGGTAAAAGTCGTCTCTTACCCTCTCACAGGTATATCTGAATTTCTCCTGTGATTTATGGAAATGGCTTTCAAGTGTGTAGTTAGATGATTTTCAAACATTACAAGACAAATAAATATTTCTTCTGCATCTGTGATAGACATTCAGCAGAAAACACTGTTTAATAATCCACTGATGATGGAGATGGAGGATTTGCCCATTTCTTAGTGTATCAGGGCTTCAGAACCTGTGCAAACTGGCCGAATGCTACCACAGGGGGTAGTTTACTATGCACTAGAATTCCACATTTTAAGTTCGTACAATAGATAGATAAGTGCCGAAAGACTGGAAAAATTGGTTAACATTTTAAAATTTAATAAATATATATACTCTGGGACATCGAGAGATTTCTTCAAAATATAGGATGATCCTATATGTATGGAACTTCTAATAGCCCTAAATGAGAAAACGGGAATGCGTTGAAAAATGAGTGGCAAGCATGGAATTTGTGGCCTTGGTAATAGCAAGAGCTAAAAGAAAAATGGGCAAAGAATGGACAAAAAAAATTGTCTGTAAAAGAGGGTTGACCTCCCATCGAAACTAAAATACAGTATCAACAATAATTGGAATGTTTCTCCGTTTGCAAATGAACAAAATTATGACAACATAAAATGCATTTAAAGCATCTCTTGGAAAAACTGATTAATGAATGTTTGGTGGGTTTTGGGGAGCAAGTCCTTCTCAAACATTGGCCACGGCCAGCTATTGGCTTCCTTGAGTATATTGGCTGAATATTCCTAGATAATTTTTTTCCTCAATTTTTTACGCACTTCATCATTGCATCAGCAGATTCACTGCACAATTTCTTAAATATAATTTTGTGATACACACGAAAGTGATCCAACCAACCATTTGAATCTTTGAAGTTGACAAGTCTGAGTTCTTCAGCTTTCTCTTGGGGGAAACAGGGTCGGAAACAGGTAAATTCTTTCTTCTTGTGGAAACAACCCTTGTACACAAATGTGTCTACAGTAAGTCCTTCTGTTTTTGGAAATTTATTTTTCCTAGCTTAGCTCGATTTTTGTTTTTCAGCCATTTTTCTTGCCAATGTTCTTTTTGCTTCAAAATAGATCACATCTGTGTTCTCTGGACATTGAATTCATTTGCAAAGAGCACAAACTTCCATTTTCACGCTTTTCTCTAACAATGACATCATTTTTTTCTATTTGGAATCTCTTTTATTAGTGATAGACAGCGACCATTACTAGAGCTGGTCATTTTCAATAGCAAATATCAGAATTCAATGAATCAAATATCAGAATTTGTGTTGCCATCTAGTGAGCATAATTTGAACCAAAAATTCAAATATCTGTCTGTGACTTTATCTGAGGATGACTAGACTTTTTTTTGCCAGGCTATTTTTATTTCTCTATTTTACAGGGATGACCATATTTGAGGGGTGACCGTTAAGTGAAAGTTTTACTGTGTATTTATCAATATATATTTTTCCCTTTCAATGGAAATACAGTTGACACTTGCTATAATGAGCATGCATTAAAGGGACAATTCCATTACAGCAATAGGTGTGATAAGTCACAAATGCTTTTAAATAACGATCATCCCATATGTTTTCCTTTTGATGTAACAACCACCTAACAATATAGTTTTATCTCTTCTTTCCAGAATGATGGTGAACGCGATGGCAGCAGCACCAACAGCAGCCTTCCTAGTTCGCCCGCTAGTACCTCTCAAGCAGCTCCTCCACTTCTTCACCCTCCACAGAGCCCATCAAATGTACCAGCTACAAATAATCACCAGAGATTGTGTCCCCCACCTCTTCAGCAGGCTGGAGCTGCCAGGTAAGAAAGCTTCATAAAATGAATTAGAAAATTCTCAAATGCATAAAAGAGATTTGCTCGACACAAACATGAATACTTTTTTTTCTGCCAGTCTCGAATTTTCTAGCCTGAACTTCTATGGATTGCTAGAATTTGAAATTAAAAAAATCATTTTCAGTATTTCTACTTTGTATTTGTACAAGTCACGGAAGGATGTAGAGTACATATGAATAGTCACTGTGTTGTCGTACAGATATCATTATGGCTGGACTTGAAGCAATGTGCTACAAGAGTGCTCAATCTTTAGCAGAGTACGGGCCACTTCACATTGGTTTGAAAATGTGTCACAAGCCACTTAAAGTGATCTGTAAATGTGCTGCGGGTCACTTAAGTGCTCTGGCACTGTGTCGCGGGGGCATTCAATAATCTGTAAATGTGCCACTTAGTTTATTTTTGCAAAATTTGGTTTGAAGTCTCAGGTACACATCAGATGAATCAGAGAACCATATTTAGCCCAGGGGCAATGGGTTGGGCATGTATGATCTAATACAGCAGTCTCAATTGGTGCTCCATGGAGCCCTTAGAGCTCCTTGTGCACGCTCCAGGGGCTCCGCGGCCGCTCGAGGAAAGTAAAAAAAACAGTAAAATTAAAAATTATTATAAATATTTTTAAATAGTAAAAATAAATCAGTAACTTTGATGAATAATTAAAACATTGGTCTACGGGGCTCCGCCATAGAATTTTTTTTACTAAAAAGGCCTCCACGAGTCAAAAGATGTTTAGAACTGCTGATCTAATACATTAAAGGATGTGTTGTCATGAATTTGATTCCCGTTTAATTCTTGTCAAAATATTTCCTGGTGAACTGTGCCAGAAAGACTGCTCAACACATTGTTACTACTACTACTACTACTGAACCACACATGCACCTCGTCCATATTCCTCTGCACAACTTCCAACAGATTAGTGCATGCTAGAATGTATGTGTTGGGAATCTAATGTGAAGTTTAGTTCTGTGCAATGCTTACTATAGAGCTGCCATCTATTTTTCAAACCATGAGTGAAGTGTAATGATTGAATATTTGTACCGTTGTGGGCCTGTTGCTTTCTGGACACATGGCTACTCCAGGAATTCACCATACCGAGAGGTTAGCATAAAAAACAATTAGTGACTGACATGAAATAGAAAAAAAACTGTTCGGGATTGGCTATAAACAGTAGGTGCTGGTCAAGTGAGTCCTTTGTGTGCAGAAAATTACAGTGGTGGGACAAAAACTTACAATGACTGAAATGATTCTCATCCTGAAAGCCTAGGTTTGATCCTCGTGGTCGTATAATGCCAATTAAGGGCTTGCATAATGTTATTGGCTGCAATTTTTATTCAAATGCTGAATTATTTTTATTGTGCGTTAACCAGTCATCTGGCTATCAGCACAATTATTAATTACTTTAATTATTAATTTTTTTTTTTTGGATTTTGAAAGAAACGGCAGAGAATGAACTCGGTTTCTCAACGTGTTCGTAAAAAAAGTTTAAATCAAAAAAAATATTTTATCTTATAAAACTTCTAAAAAAGGAAAAAGGTGGAATTAATTGGCCAGATGACTAGTTAAGGCTGAAAGAAAGTGTATACAAATATTAACATTAATAAAACAAACAAGGTTTTCATGGCCATCAAGTTATGTGTAATTCATATTTTTCGGATTTTTAGGCTGATGTGACAAAATTTTTATCTCTTGACATTTTGTTCATGTGGGTGGCGAACATCTTCAAGAAATCTTACATAACAGAGGGGAAAAATGCTACCACTTATGCCTTCTCTCTGCTTGAGTCCCACCTCTTAGTCAGGAGTGGTCAGTTGAGCAAGATTTTCCCCATTGGCAGGGATGCAACAACAAGAGCTGCGCTGAAACAGTTCTCTTGCTACAAGGTGCGTCGAATCCCTGCACGTTTGCTCTAGTTCCGATTTGTGGTGCCGGTAATTTTGAAAGTGCAGTCAGGTTTTCTGATTACGACAGCAGGCGCGAATCCATAGGGGTGCAATTGCCCCTCCCAAGAGCCAAATAATACTAGGGTGAATTTCAGTTGGAACAAAGTGCTTGATCACTCACACCTTGCTCCATTTAATGTTGTTCTAAGCTCTTCTGATCTGATTTGAACCCGCTATTCCAACACAATAGAGCATGGAAAGATGTATGTTAGGCACCACAAGGAGAGACAGAAAACAAATTACTTGGATAAGAAGCCACACAAAGGAATATGATATCATGGGAAGAATTAAACGTTTAAAATGGAATGAGCTGGACATGTTGCAAGAAGACAGGACAACAGATGGACCACAGGTATTCTGGATTGGCACCCCCATGGTGTTAAACATCCAAGAAGTTATCTCCAAACAAAATGATCCAATGAGATCCGAAAAGTGGCTGGCTGGAGGCAAAACTGGACGGCAAAAGCATGAGACAAAGTAGAATGGGAAAATTTAGGGGAAACCTTCGTCCAGCAGTGGATTAAAAATGGCTGATGATGTGTTTTATCTTATTTATTTAGTTAAATTATCTGTTCCAACTATTTTTGGCAAACCTTTCAGCATTCTAGGGGGGAAAATTACCCCTTATATTTCAGATATAGTACGTTTTTACTCCTGCTCCATTTTCAAAATTTCTTCTTCCAAAGTGAAAGTTTGCTGCTTCGAAATAGGTGAGTGGCACTTTCATTTTTGCATTGGCTGGAGTTGTTTCCAAGTGCTCTGGATAGTGTGTGGGTGTCGATTTCATCATCTTTAAGACGGGAAACCAAGCTCTGTTGATCTTCATCCTCTCTTCGTGTCTGCTGAAGCAGTTCAGTTGCTTCTCTAAAAATGTGTGGAAAATATTTTATGTCCCAAAGAGAGTTTTGTGATCATTGGTAGGGGCATGCTCAGCTATGACTGATTTGGCAACCTGACCCAGTCTACAATTTTGTTTGTGCCTAACTAATCTGGGTGATATTGATCTTTTTGTAGTGCTTGCTGATACTTCTCCGCAACTGCTCAAGATACAATAAACCCCAGCTGTTTTCAGACCATGCCATTGATCTTTGGTCGACCTGAGACACTCACCTATCTTTTTGGTTGGCTTAAAGGTGGTCTTTATACCAAATTTTCTCAGGTGCTGTCCAATTCGGTCCCTAACTTGTAGAATGTAGGACAAACGCTTTTGCTATCACAAGCTCTTCTACTTTCCATGGGGGCATTCTTTGGATGTATGACTCAAATTTCATCCCCATAGAGTATTCATTAATCTTAAAGGGCTTAATCAGGTGTAATTTCTCTTCCTATCTCCCCTCCAAGGGGTACACCCATACACTATCCAGAGCCATTGGAAACCACTTAAGCCAATGGGAAAAATCTTGCTGAACTGACCAATTCGGACAAAGCGGTGTGACTCAAGCAGGAAGAAGGCGTAAGTGGTTTTTTTCATGCTCTTACGTAAGATTTTTCGAAAATGTTTGCCAACCATGCGAATAAAACGTCGAAAGATGAATACTTTGTCATGTTGATCTAAAAACCCGCAAAACTATGAATTTTGCAAATATTAGCACTATTGTTCATGGTGACTAGGTGGTGGTAATATATATGACTTTCTTTTTTGTCTGTTTTTTTTCTCCAGAAACAGCAGTGGAGGTAGAACCTTACTACAACAACAACCTCCACCATTGATTTGCCCAACAAGTAGTTTCGTTAATGGATCATCATAAAAGTAAAGATATGCATTGTGGGCTTTTGGTTTTTTCCTGTTTCTGACATTCACAGTGGCCTTTCTGGAATATTGATTGTTCTGCTTTATGGCCATGCATGAAAATGAGCCATGGTTGAACTGTCCTTCAAACATTTTGTTCGAAGATTTATCTTATATTCCCAGACTGCTGTGAATGTTTTTCTTTCTTTTTTTATTTCAGTGCACACATACGCATGAGAAGACATCTTTGAGTGAAGGGAGAAAATAATTTTTTTATCGATTTTATTTTTATGTATCGTATTTTTGTTGATGTGTTTTGATGAAAGTCGCAATTATATATTACAAAACCATTAGTGATGTGTATTTATATATATATTATACAATACCAGCGCAAGTTTCTGACTGAATAATCATCTTATTCTTATAACATCATCCAGATCAAACATGTTCACTGATCAAATTTTCTGTCATGCGTTCTTCTTTGCTACTCACAGGGTCATAGATTCGCTCAACTGTAATCCACTTGCACTGTGAACTGTTCTTCGCTTTGTTCACGTGGGACCCATCTTTCATTCTTTTTGCGCATGTGCATTTTCTATCCCATGACCATGTGGTCTTTAGGATTCCGGTATGAAGCGATAGAAGAAATAAATCATAAATTGATGAGTTTGAGCGAGAGAACAAAACCAATTGTTTAAATTTTATGCTTTACTTTCACCTAGTTGCCATTTTGGAATGAATGATATACAATACCTAACAGTGCAAGGACTTACATGACTAAAAACTACCTCCAAACATGCATAGTTGCCATTACCTGGTTGAAAAGTAGCTACCTACCTTATACAGGTGCCATTGCTTGACCAAAAAGCAGTTACCTAACATGCATAGACACCATTATTTGAATGAAAAGCAGTTGCTCAACGTGAACAAGTGCCATTACTTAACCTAAAAGCAGATGTTTAACATATACAGATGCCATTACCTGATTAAAGATAAAAAAGCAGCTACCTAAAGGCTTGTATACATTAGCGCGCAGATCATGCAATGAAAGCAATTGCAATCGGTTGTTCAATAATTTTTATGGTGTTGTGAATGATTCTTGAGCTGTTTTCACTGGACCCACCTGGAATCAGTTTTTTCAACGAACACGAAAGGAAAAAAGGAACGCAAAGGAGGTTTGTGTGTATCCACAAGCAGATTAGAACCGCTGCAGGGGGTTGTGTGTTGCCAGATTGGCATGCTAGTGTACATGCACATTAATGTGCACAGGGGCATTACCTGACCAAAAAGATGATGTATAGAATGCCATTAATCCTTTAAGCGACAATTAGAAATGACTAAACCCCCTTTCAAAATACCATTTTTTTTGATGAAGTAGGCTTTTTTCCGATTTTCAGCAGGTGTGTGAACTAAAGGGTACAGGGAAAAGTTTTCCATTGAGAAATGAACTTTACAAAACATCTGGGCTTCTTAGTGCTAAAATAAGAGGCTTTATAGAGGCGAGATATCTCATCATTGCTGCTTAAAGGGTTAACCTGAGCAAAAAAGCAAATTCGTAACATGCAGAGGTGCCACTATTTGACAGAAAAGCAGTTGCTGTGTGTGTTCACTAGTGGTTGATTGGTGTACTGGTTTGATCTAGGAGACATGTTATTATTACATGTGTTTTGTTTTTTACAGATAACAAAAATGTTTCGATAGTCTTGTGTTGTGGTTATAAATTATGCGATTGTTAATGAAGGATTAGTAGGACCATGATTCCTGAGCTGGTAGAGCTGCATGTTTGTTTTACAAAATTTTAATTCTTTCAAAAACAATGGATTAATTGAAAGAATAGACGTAAAAACTCTCTCAAAATGATTTTTTTTTTGTTTCTACTTGTATAATTCGCAAAGGCATCACATATTACTATATTTAACACTCATATTTAGCGGCACTGTTCATGTGTATTATATGTATTACTATATTATTGTGCAGTGTTTATTGAACTTATATATACAGTTGTTTATATGAATTGTGTAGTTGTATGCAATGAAATCATCAGCTTTTTTTTTTTTTTTTTTTTTTTTTGCCAGAATCAGGCAATATTTGGCACTAACTTTTTCTTTTTGGCATACTATTTATATCCCCCCCCCCAATATTAAACCCACTCTGGTTTAAAATCTCCAGGCTGCACCGATTTGTAGAATAGTATCAACTACTAAATCATTTGCTGTTTGATTTTTAATTATTTTCGAGACAACATTTTGCATCTAATTGAACAATGGACTGAACTTTAGCAAAAATGGCAAAATATTCTTATATGCTCGTTGAAGTCTTTATTTTAAATAACTTGATTGAGTAACCAGATTTAAATTCCTTTAGCATTCTTTTACAAGTTACTATCATATAGAGCATAGGTCTTCAATTTTTTTTAGTCATGAGCTCCATCTATGCATATCATCAAAAAGAGAGCACCTGTATGGCAACTTTAACATACGCTCAGATTAGGATCACCATAATATTGATTCTTAGATGCAACTTCTATGGAGTATTCCATATGATCTTGTATGCAATATTCCACAAATAACGTAATAATAAAGTACAAAATCAGACATAAGAATCAATCCCTCTTATGTATTCCTGTGTGTGAGCACTGTATTGCTCACTTCTTCAACAGGTTGAAGATGTGCGATATAGAGCATTTGCGAGCCAAGCTCGTCATGGGATTTATGAGCCAAAAACTATCATGCGATCTTGGCTCCTTCAATAATATAATAGTAATATAGAGTTTCTGCAAGTGGAAGAATACATCCCAGAATAATCAAGCACTACAAAAAAGGTGTTCTTAGTTCTATTATTTCTAGATTTCCCGTTTTTGATATTCGAACACACTAACACTTATAGTCATAGTTATGTCATGCACTTGGTTAAAACACTGTTGTGTGATAAATTTCGAGACCAGCTTCTCTATGTACAATCATTTTGTTTTAAAAACTGTTATTGTACTTACTGCAGGGTCTGGTAAATAGTAGGTGCCTGATCCTAAAAAATTACCATTGGCACCTAAAATTTTATATGCTTGATTATTAAAGTGTAAAATTTTTGCGGGAATCATATTGGTGACCATTTCTAATGTTAGTAGACATGCCAAGTACCTAAAAAGTAAGGAAAAACCATTGTTTTCTGCTTTTTTTAAGGAAGAAAAGACGCTTGGCTCTTATAAAATTTAACTGCCATCTAAATTATTTTTGCGATTCATGAAGCCCTGTAGTACTGGATAGATTGAATTATAAACAAATGCTTCGTACCAATTGGTATTGATAAATGCGTGCATGACACCTCAGTCGTAACACTTCTATGAAGTCCAGATTTTTTTTGCCTCGAATCCAAGGTCAGGAGAATTGTAGAGTATCTGATTAAAGCTCACCTATTCTGAGCTGTCTGTGGCGGAAACTACTTGTCAGAGAGATATATGAAATTTTAGAAGTGCCTTAATATTATATTGTAAGGATAGGGAAAGACACCCATAGTAAAAATGACTTTGTTTTAAAATACACCACTGGATGACCTATTACAGTTTTATTCATAATTCAACTTGAAACTACAGTGACTGTTGATTGCTGTAATCAAGGTCAAACAAATGGTCACAATATGGTGGTCATCTATGTCAGTTGTCATCTGAAACCTTAAATAGCACGTTCGATCATTGAGTTTAATGCAGGGGTTCAAAGCCTATGTTCCACCAACTCTCTTTGTTAATAAGATGCAAGCTAGGTCCCCCCCCCCCCTCCACTTTTGACAATAAGAAAAAATAAAGGCCACTTTATCCCCCCTTTTGACAATGAGATAAAGGCTATATAGACCCCTTCATAAAATAATATTCAGCAAATAATTATGTAGATAAAATAATTGGTTTTCATCCAAGCTCTCAGACTCCTACTGAAAGGGGTCATTCAAGTATTACGCCAGCATCGAGCGGGGTTTGGATTTGATGACGGGGGGGGGGGGGTCAAAAATGGCTGAAAATCTGCTTACGTAATACTTGAATGGCCCCAAACCTCCCCAAGGTTCCACCTGGTTTAGTGTATCTCTTAAAATGTTGTGTATATGGAGTGAAATACTATCTTTGAGACCAGACAAAGATGTCTTGTTTCGGCTGACCAGATCGCTCAGTAGTAAATGTTGAAACTTTTTTTTTAACAGCCAATATCTTTCCTATTGATTCCTGAAATTTTATAGATTTCTGAAAATAAACTTTGGCTATCGACAGCTCGGAAACATGAACTTCTCAGTCCCTGTACATCAAGCTAAAGTTATTGAATGATATGTATCAACAAAAAAGGAAACATTGAGACCCAAAGAACTTCGTCTGTGCTCGATTTTAAATTTTGTGCTTCCATTCTAAACAAAAAAATCTGATACACCATTGCCTTAATTGATAATAAGATTCCAAATCTGTCTGAAACGATGATGTGATCACATTTTTTCCTGTTTCGTTCAATTTTTCAAAGAGAGAGATTTTTAATAAAAAGTACATGAACAAACATAGTGAAAGGTTGTATAACATGTATGGGATGTGACTAACATAGCTTCTGATATATATCTGATTGTCCCGAATGTTTTGAGTGTTTTGGAAGACCCGTGTTCTGGGAAAAAAATTCGAGGTGCACTTGAAATACAAATGATAGCTGACATTCGAGGCACACTTGAAATGCAAATGATAGCTGACATTCGAGGTGCACTTGAAATGCAAATGATAGCTGACAGACGTTTCTAAAGTTTGAAGGTGCTTGGATCACGGGTCAGACGCTCCTGTTCTGGCTGCTGATCATGTGCTGAAACTTGTATAAATATTTATGAAGTCTACGTGTTCTTCAATGTTTTTTCACCCATGGCTTCCTTTGGGCCATATTTTTTCATGTGGTCTCCCTTGTCTCATCCAGCTTCCCCCAATCAAGGAGCGAGCCTCTTCTTACTTATTGAATTGATGTTTGAGTAAATTGATATTGAAGTTTTTGTGGGGGAGGGTTCTGTGTGCAGTACCAACTCAACACCATGGGCTCTCGGGCAAAAGATGTTCTGTAGCTCCCTATTTTGGCTGGAAGCAACAGCTTACTTACTCTCATAAATCATGGTACCAGATCTAGTCATGTAGGACCCACACTATTGACATCAGGCTCAGGGCCATGCCTGGATGGGGCTCTAGTTCTATGCAGGGCCATTTTAACATCAGGGCCCCATACACAAATTTACATTATTTAAAAAAAAAAATTGTCAAATCTCATCATAGGGCCTCTTACACACTCAAGGCCTGGGCTGTGTCCTGGTGGGCACATGTGTTGTAACAACCCTGGCTGTGACTCAGTGGGCACACATGGTAAGACAACCCTGGCTGTGTTCTGGTGGACACGTGCCACACGTCTGGACGGCCCTGGCTGTATGGGCAGTTCTGCTTCAATCTGAAAGTAATCACATTTTCCCCACCATATTCCATATCCTTTATATCTGAACTTTTTTCTCAGCACGTTGTGGTCCCCTTGGCAGTCTATCATGGCTCCTTTCCCCAACTTGATTTTCACCCGTGGCTCCCTTGGCATATCTCAGGATTGCTCTGGGGGGGAGGGGACATACGGCCCCAAGTCGAAAACTCTGCATAGATGTTTTGCATGAATCAACATTCCGGTGGTTTCCCAAAGGCTTAAATCCTATAATTTCTGTGTCTAGAAGATGAGTATCAAAATAGATGACAATGGTCACAAAGGTAAAAAAAATATTAAAAAACCCCAGAAATTCATGACTTGAAACTCTGCAGAAATTCCTTAACATTCCTAAAAATACATTTCACAAAAATTTGCTGAAACTAATCGGAAGAAAAGCTGCTTATGGATAGATTTATTCAGTGTGTGACATGCTAGAAGGTGCAATGAAAAGAACCGTTTGCCTTTAGTTGCCCAAAAAAAAAAAAAGAGAGAGAAAAAGGCATGCTATAAGTTGGGGATGTCAAATATTACAAATTTCAACGAAATTCTTTTTGTGGGAAATTGCTAATACTGTCAAAAGCCACACTGAAGACTTTTTGCTTCAAAAACAGGCATTTCCTAAGGACAAAAAAAATGTCAGATAAAAACAGTTTTATCAGAGTTTTTAAAACAGAAAAAGTTTTCATCTTGATAAATTACATATGGTTTCCTAATGGTTAGGCCATTTTCTAAAAAATTCAATGTCTTCTTCTTCGCCCCACATCTGTGGCAGCCATCTTCAGAGGTTAAAGATGCGTAGGTTTCTGCAACAAATAAGGAAGGTGTCGTACAGCTACTCCTGTCGAGTTGTCTATATAGACATCTGAGGCTTAGTTGGCCGTATTGACTGCTAGTGTGCGGCTCTGATTTGCTGTCGAGGTCATTTCCTCATTCAGTGCAGAGAGCCAAGATATGCTCCTATGAGAACCAGAGAGGAAATTAAGCAAGCTCAAAACACTTCTGTAGAGAACAACTCGACAGAAGTAGACTTTCGATTTTTGCAGAGACCCACATGTCTTTAACCTCTTCAGATGCTTACCACAGATGTGGGGGCGAAACGTCAGAAATTGAATTTCTCAAACTATGGCCTAACAACCTGGAAACAGTTTGTAATTATGAACGTCCGCCCAATGAAAGCCGGACAATAATTCTTTGTCTTTTGTTTTCTTCAAAAACGTTACGAGGAAGAATTCCCAGAAGTTTTAGGAAGACTCATTTATACATAACAGATACAGTTTGCTCACTTTCAATAGCTGCCGATATATTGTTTTGTATTTTATTGGAAGGTATGTACTATATATATTAACGTGTATGAAAATGGAATTATTTATATATATATTTTTTAAAGCTTATTCAACCCTGTGTAATGTAATTATGTGACAATACTGCCCACTGGTGAAGAGAATGTCAGAGTGACACATTCAGGTTTTTTTCCCCAGCTAGTTTTACCATCATTGATTAAAACTTAGCAAATTGATGATGTATTTGTTCTGTAAATTGGAAATAAAATACAAATTTATGACACTATTTCGTGCAATATGTGGTTATTACCGAGTTAATTTTCTTGTGTAAATCATGTTTATTTGTTGGTATGTCAGATGTATCCCTGATTGGTCGATTAAGCATTTAGTACCAATGATCATTCAGGTCATAATTGAGTTTGTAATCACCAGCTGTAAATGAAGACATCTTGAATGGTGAATAAAGCCAAGGGAGACACCATTAGGTTCATTAAACATTAAATTGTCCCATAAAATAAGGGCAGAATTCCTCCCTTTTTGACTCTCGGGGGGGGGGGGGGTGGATCCACACGATGCCGATTGAAACATTGATTATTTTTCAAGTATAGTGGCACCATCTCTTGTGAACAGAAATGATTCTTTAACACGTTCCCCTGTCCTGTCTCACAGGACAGCAAACTCATGTAATAAGGCGGCACAAGCATGCATCCTCATTTCAGATTTTCTGAATCTGGTAACCCCACACTTGAACAAGAAAATGCTCATGAGTATAGGCAATACATTTTTAATGTGCTTCAAAATTGATGTGACTTCCAAATCTACAAATTACAGAAATTTATTTCGTACAATTTTCAAATTGACGAGAGTTGAATTTCACTGACATGTTAATCCAGCATTTCCGATAAACAACAGAAGGCGGAGATGATGATGATCAATATTTTTTTCTGTATGCATAAAAATCCATTCATAGCGTAAAAAGTAAAAAAAAAAAAAGATGTTCAATATTGAGATTTCCGAGAAAGAGCACGTCTCACTCATAAAACAATCAAGAATTTTTTTGTTCCCTGTGCGTCCTTTTTATTTCTTCCTCAATGTGAATAGACTTCGTCGTTTCGGTTCATCTTTTCTTTCATCGCCACGAACTGGGAGAGTTTGTGAATAGGTGGCAGCAGCTCCATAACTTTCCTCTCTTGCGGAGTTTATAAACTGCTGAATCCATAAGTTCATCTCGTCCTGGAATTAGAAAAATAAAATCCCCAGGAACACCATTAAGAATTTTGCTCCACAAAAAATCAAATTTCAGTAACGAGTTCCAAAACAAGAGTGAAATCTTATGAGGTGGAATCCAGAAATTTCACCCCCGACATTTCGCCTGCCCTAACTGAGTGAGTAGCCAAGTAAGTGACTGACTGTGAGTGAGTTAGTGATTCATTGTATTAGTGAGTGTGTACGAAAGACCAAGTGAATGTGGGCTCTCATTTGGTCACCTCACACTCTCACTTGTGACCATATGAATGGCCACTCATAGTCATGCACTTGGTTACTCGCATAATCAATGCAGGCAAAATATGCAAAATGTGCCAGGGGTGAAATATTGGAGGCAAAATTTCCGTAAACCTATGAGATTTGTTCAAAAATTATCCGACCATATAAGTTTTTGTGTGTGAACTAATGAAGTTAGGGAAGCATGGTTTGCTGTACGCATGTAGGCAATCCTGGTGTGTGCGCTTGAATTTTTGTGTGTGCGCTCTCCATGATGAGGGTGTAAAATTTTACACTAGGGGCTCACATGTTCCATTAACACTAAGTGTTCCCCCGGCAGGGGACCCGATCAAGTCACATGATTTGTTTTCTTATATTTCTTATTTATGCATAAGTCATGATATTTTATTGTGTTGATATATATAAATATAAATAGTGACAATATGTAGTATTATTAAATACCTTATCTCACGGGCGGAGGTTGGGCTTCCATTCGTCTTAATAGTTCCATGATCTCATAATAAAATAGCTGATCTGCCAGCGCGTGGCAGCTTCTGCAGGTAGGTAAAAATTCAAGCATGCACACTAGGATCACCTACATTAGTACACCAAAATGGTTTAAGGAATTCCGCTCCTGACATTTTGCCGCGCCATTTCACCTGCCCTGCCTGTGTGTGACGAAGTAAGTAGCTGAGTGAATGAGTATGTGACCATATGAGTGAGTAACAGTATAGGTGACAGGCCTATAATGGTACAAATCTTCAATCATTAAACTTTACGCATGGTCTGAAGATGGCGAAATGTGAGAAAATAACTGAAAAAAGGGAAAAAGATGGCCAAATCTATTGTTCTACCACTTTGGTTTCCCCCCCCCCCCCAAATGAAATTTCTGGCTACGCTCCTGGTAGGAAACTTTGTGGACAAACCCTGTATAGGACACTAATGGTAAGGTAGCGTTATACGAACATTAATATTAATGTGTAATGTGCATATTAAAATGGCAGATTTGTTCTTGAATATGCAAAAAATAAGTAAATAAACTTAAAAATTTCAGGAGGAAAAGGAAATAAGACTCGGCTTTGTAATTTTTTTCCTGAGTATAAGTCATGTAATACTTTATATAATTTCAAAAGTAGTTCTTACATCATCTCTGGCTTGGAAAAGATATTCGCCACCGGCTGGCAATCTGAAATAAACCAAAATGTTAGAGACAAATGAAATATTGATTTAAATGAGATTAAGCACCACAGTGTGCGATTTATGATATACTAATATGAAAACTAAGCTTAATGCCACAACAGAAAAATTGCTCAACAAAGTGGCCAGGAGAACAATAAAAACATACACAGGGCTCCCCCACAAAACATTATAGTAACGTAGCACAAGGGGGGACAGATGCGTGCCACCAGACAACATAATCATAGCATAATTTTAAAAAAAATCCTTCAAAAATTTCTTTTAATTTCAAATTATTAAAAAATATTCATATAGCACTTCAGTGTAAAAGTAGTATTCAGTATAGTATAGCAGTATATAGTTCAGTATCCCATAAGATTGACTCGAGCCAAAGCAAAATTACGGAAGTGACAAAATTTGACGGAATAAACAATTTTTGGCCAAAACAGGGTATCACAGATAATTCTTTTCTTCTCTCCTCACACACAATATATATCTCATTCTTTTTTTTTTTCAAGGAGTCTTCCAAAGTGTAGAGCTTGTCAACCCTCTTCCACAATGCCCACTGCAAATTATGAATACATGTAATATTTTTAAGAATGATGCTCCTTCGAGACGACTTTCAGAAGCACAGTGAAAAGTGTGTAAATCACAAGGTCCAATGTGAATAAGTCTAGGTAAACTGGATGGTTTTACTGCACTGTTCATCCTTTTTTAAAGGGATTTGTTTACATTATTAAGTTCAATACCCACGTCATTGTTTTCGCCGTGGTTGTTAGCGACAAATAAAGCACTTTCATTTCTAGCTCTTTGCTGAGCATTGTAAATATTACTTATTCCTCTGTATGCCCTAAAAATACAAAAGATAATTGAATGCTATTGAGCAGCATCAGAATTTCCAAACCTTGAATAGGCCTATGTATCCAACTACTATGTTATGTGAACTGTTGTTTTACCTATACACAAAATGTGCACCATAATGTTGAATGTTAGTTATTGTCCAAGACCGTGGAGTAGTAAATGGAAAATTATTTTTTCCATCCACAGACAGAAGTTTTTAATGACTGCCGCTCCACTTTTTGAACCCTCAAACTAAGCAATTAAACCACATGGCCCATATACACCCCACCACTACCAAATAACCTGAAAAATGAACAATATAATTTCTGCCTTAGCACAATCATTAATTGCAATCTACTACATTTGCATTATTTGGCAACATATCAATAATTTACTCTTCATTTAAAACATTTAAATCAAATTTTTTGACAGGATTTGGTAAAAAAGAGTAGGGCAAAACCTAGAAAGTACGACATTTTTATCAAAAAGTAGGACGAGTGAGAGCCCTGCATACATAAGGAAACATTATTGAAAAATTGCCCCATAGTAAATATGAATGTCCATAGAACCTATATACAACAGCCCAAAGTTAGGAATAACTGAAAGAAAATAAACGAAAACATTAAAATATGTGGTTGTCACTCATTCAAGTAAGTACAGCTTCTCGATTTCTCCCACCCACACACACATTTATCATATTTCCATTTAAAGGTGTCTATCATGTTGTGAATTACGTAGCGATATCTTGTGGCCCATCATATCTATTTCCATTGAATATCTAGGGATATTTCCATCATGTCTTCCCAAAAAAACGATGATCTTCCAAACCAAACAAATTCAAAGAATTGTTCTCCTTGCAGACTCACTAGTACTCTAGTGCAGTGCTGTCTTAACACGTGGGCCCACCCGGGCATGGCCCGGAGGCCTCAGGAAAGTGAGAAGTAGTTGAATTTTTTGAGAATTTTCCAGGTAAGGCCTCAGAAAAATCACTTGGCACGGGGGGGCCCATGATGATCTTAAGATACTCCAGTGACTTCTTTCTGTACCCCTAAAACAAGTCTGAATACAAGTTCTTGTTTATTAAGAATTCACAAAATAAATAAAGCTAATTACAATGAATGCTACATCTTTTCAAAGCCACTTCAAGGACAGAGTTACATCATGGAAAAATATCAAAAGTTTTCATCACAAAATTGCCCCTCCCCCTTTTTTCGCCTTGCTCCCAGTGCCTCATCTTGAACCAATCAAAATCATGTCATTAGGGAAGGGAAAAAACTTTTATTATGCTCACTTCAATCGCAAGACGTGCCTCCTCTTCGTGTAGTCACTTGCGACTTCTATTGTACTTCCTCGAATGCTCATCGGTAAATCACCATGATAATAGTTCTCAGGTTCCTATAAGTGAAGGAGAAAAAAAAAAGGATGGAGAAAACCTCATTTTTTGCTTGGCATTTACGTAAAACCAATAGATCATGACTAAAATATATAAATGATTATCTAGAATTATCTTACCTGCCTGTAATGTTTCTGGTCTTTGTAAAATAGCAAAAACTGGCCTTTCAGGACAACGTACACTTTCTCCCAAGACCTAATAACAAAGTTAATTATTTTTGTCAGCTATCACGATAAATACATCATGTGCACACATATAAGTACCAAATATTCCTAATAAGACCAATGCAAAATAAGACAAAAATCCGATAAAAAAAATCACATACTCATGCTTTCCCCCCCCCCCCCTCCCACATCTGGGAGTAGGGTTCCTAGGCTGGGATCTTTGGCAGGCCCCCAAGCCAGACTTTTCATGGGCACTTCTATAGTGAATTTATAGCATGAAAAAAGAAAAAAATGATGGTAATTGTCTCGGGGCCCTGTCAGCTCCACCCTTGTGGGAGCCTTGCATATACTCTAATATGTTGTTGGATGTCTTTCAGCACGAGCTGCTGTGCAGAATTCACATTCATTGTGGCATTAATTTTATGAGCTCACGTAATGTTAACACAAATTGTTAATCCATCCAATGTTTCTGACCTAATATTAGGTCAAAAGTTCTACGGAAGAAATACAAACATCATTCCTTCGCTTGCCAAGATGTGTGCGTCGATTTGAGATATGAAGGTGACCTTGCAAATTTTTTTGTGTGAGTTAATAAAAACAAGTTTTTTACCTCAAAATCTTCTTTTCCCTTTTTCCCCCTATGCTTGTATTTGCTTGAGGGATCATACATTAGAATAATTTCGTAGGGAGAGGATTTAAAACTGACTCATGCATTATCAAATTAGAAATGATATCTAGTACAATATACAAAGGAGTGAAGTAATTGTAAATATTGGAAGAGCTCAAAAATAGTGTAAGGTTGAGGGGGGGGGCCTAAACTCAATATTGTTTATAGGCGTTATCAAGATGGTGGTAAATATTGAATGAGCTTGGGGTCATGAACCTGATACAAGCTTATGCCTTCAATAATCTGGCATTATGTAGTTCGTTAGCAGTTTATTTGGCATTATATGTTATTATCTGTCTATCAAATCAATGGTTCTCAACTGGGGGGCCCCCAAGGACATTCTAGGGGGCTACAGATGAAAATCTCGCAAAAGGGGAGCCACTGTTGCTGATAGGGGGGGGGGGGCCATGAAGAAATTTGTAAAAAGAGTGATAAAAAACTTAATTTCAAACAAAATGCATATAATATATATATATTTCCCCCCCCCCTCCCCGCAATTTTTCCCTATTTAAGTAACATTAACAAGGAGGGGAAAAAAACAACATTGCATATAATCTGGGTGGTTTTACGATGTACGTTGTGGGGCTAACATAGTACAGGTCATGACACAAACTATAGAAGAGACTCCAGCAAAATTGGAGTAACTGTAAAGACAGGAAATTGTGTGTGTTTCAAGACTTTGTGTACTGGCATCATCTGGTGCATATTTGTGTTTAATCCAACTCATTCATTGCTTTGTTCTACTCTTGGACGTAGCTTGTCATCCAACAAGACATTCGATTTTTACGATGAATGCAAATCTCACCATGTCGAAATTAAAGTCAACAAACCAATAATATTATTTAAAAATCAATTAATTTTGGTGAAAAAAACATACCTCCTCTTCAGAAGAAAAAAAAATTGAAACTAACTTGATGACATTGTGCCGTCTTCAAGTGCAAAGTTTACATTGATTGAAAATAATTTATTGTATTTTCACTGTATTGTATTACGTGTATTTTACTTTTTCATTATTTTCATAAATCACAAGTTAATTAAATTCAAACATATTCATACTTCAAACAATATTTGAATAACTATCTTCTAACGAAAAACGGAAAGGGAGGCATGGGCAAAAAAAAAAGTTGCGCATTAATAGTGCTTTTTCAGTAAGAAATTACGCTTAAAGATAAATTTTAAATTTTTTATTTGATATAATCAAATGTTGCTGACCCTTCTAGAAGCCGCGCGAGTCGCATTGCACTCACTTTGAAAACCATTGTCTTAAAGACGGAAGTTGATGCATAATCGTTAGTAAATCAAGTAATTCATTGGATTCGTAATATTTACCAATACCAGCTGAAAATTTTACACAATTAACCAGTAAATGGGATAAATTTGCAATATATATATATTGCAAAATTTATAGCAGTATATAATGAAATATTCATCACAAAATCAAGATGAATATTTAATTATACTGATTTTTGGTTTTAGCTTTGTTTAAAAGGGGAAAAGTCATGATGCTTGTTTTAGAACAAGGAACGAATGACGACAAATACTCATTCTTCAACCGAAAATCGTTACCTACTGTAATGACGAATATCCACTCATATATATATATCACCCTTCTCCATTTAGTAAACCATCTCAAAACCCTGTTTCAAAACCAAAAATATATTTGGAAAAAAAATCTAACTAGAATAATCTTTTTCTCTGAGTTTTTTTCGATACGATCGTGAATTTTCCACTTTTGGCGAATCTTTGCTAGGGAAAGAAAAAATGTGTTTCACTATAGGAGGAGGAGATAATAAAGAAATATTCTAGGGGTTAATTATACTGACACTTCAGTTAGATCCTTGGTGGATCAAAAATGAGTCAAATGACCACTTAAACAAATCCATAGCCTCTCGATTAGATTAAGGTTGAGACTCTGTAGCCAATCCATGTCCAAACGATGCTCAAAGTTCTTTCAACTTATAGTTTAAGATCAGGATTGCAGAAAATGCCATCATCTTCAGAGGTAAAAATGTTTGTTGGTGAACGAAGATGATCATTGATTATGCCGCGATAAATAGCTGAGTTCATTTTCAAGGAGAGAGACTAACTCATAGTTTCCCAAACTTTTTGTTCAATCGCCCCCTTCTTCAGAGAAATTTTTCTCTCATCGCCCCCCAACTCAAGCGAACCCATAGGATCCTATGTTATACCCGTGGCTTCTATCGCCCCCTTGGACCTTTCCATCGCCCACTTTGGGAAACACTGGACTAACTGAATACCATATTGATGCTGAGACAAAGTTCGGGAAGAAAAGTTGGTCGTTTCCACTGGGAATTTTTCTTTCCAAAAACTCTGCATTAGTATCCAGAAAGTCTCTATCCTTGTGTTGTGGGCTGAGAAAAATCTATTTACTGTTGCCATCTGAGGGCTGATTACTGTGGGAGGCTGTAATGTCTCAACTGCGCATATTATAGGGAAAGTGAAAGTTGTGTTTCCATGGTATATCCGTTAGTGTACTTATCCCGATTACAAGAGAACCAAGGTTTGATTCCCGCCGGAGACTACCAACTTTTGTTTTCAAAGTTTACCTCAGCATTAATGTACGGAAAGTCTCTTTCTGGATGATGGATTGTGGGCTGGGGATATAATTTTTCATCATCTTTTCTGAGTTCATTTCATTAGTACACAATATTTCTGACCATAGTGTGGCCTAACAGAAACAATCCCCATAAAACAACAGCCCAAGGTACTACAATGTGGGTACAATGCAATATGCCAAATAGTATTGTTTTTACTCGCTGCAAAATGCATAATGACCTAAAGCCTGTGTAAGAATGTGATTGATCAAAAAAGTGGCCTAGAGAGTGTGAGTATGAGAGTGACTTAGAGACACTGACATATTTACGGGTGAGCGGGTTAAAACTCGAGGAATGAGTGATCAAAAAATGGAGAAGGGCAGTGAGATTCGTGTAGCCCATGCACGACAGCATCATAAATACACCTCTGTATATAAAGTAACATAATCAACATCCGTCTCAATGGTGACTTCAGAATAACTTCTATTTTGGTTATTGAATTTTTTTTTTCAGTTTCAAAACACTCGGTATAAAATTACCTGCTTGTAGCTCTTTTTGTAGTTGTCTCCCAGTCATGTTTCCTGATGAGGACTCCTTCGAAGGGTACCTGGCTTTCCGTTGGTGATAGGCGTTTTTTCCGCACTTATTTTTTGAGAAAAAGAAATGTTTGTTTTGAACAAGTAGAGGTAACTTGAAAAAATTTGTTCAGTTTGAAAAATCTCACCAGCCAGTTAAAATGGTCGATTTCAAAACCAAATACAGTATAGATACTTTAAAACAGGGATGTAAAATTAAGAAACGGCAAAAAATAAAGAAAGAAGCAAATTACACCAAAAATTAATAAAATAAAACAATGTAGGTACTCACATTCCACTGCTTCCTCTGCAGGAGCCTCTTCTTCAATAGGAGAGGATGTTGTCGTTTCACTGACAACTGTCTCAGCTTCAGTGCTTTTAAAAGAAATGTAGTTAATGAATTATAATGACACTTATGGGACAAAATGATCAATCAATTGCAGAAAAGTGTTGGTCACATAATTAATGTGTTATGAAAAAGATTAGTATTTTCACCACTAGGTAAAATTTACTTTTAGAATGATCAAAAGTGGACTCACTCTGTAGTTTCAATATCCCTGGATATAAGCTGCTCAGCTATCATCCTGCCAACTGCTTGCTGTGGGTCTTTCTGCAGGTCGTGTTCTTTCTTTTCACCATCTTTGAGTTCAAGCTGAAAAGAAAAAGGCATTGAACAAAATACTCAATGATTTTATCTATGGCATTCATTAAAAAAAACAACTTCTAGTAATAAAAACCCAGATAAAGCAGTGTTAACATTAGCAGACACTCACTTCAGCATTGTTAATTTTAAAAAAAGCAAAAATCCTTTCATTAGAGCCAGCAGAACTAGCTAAACACACACAAACGTGTTAAAAACTGTTTTTTTTCGGATAATTTTCAATCAAAATGATTCACCGGTTTGTAATAGCCTGAGTCACGCATGTGGGCATCAAGATCATGGTAGGCTTGCTGGCCACCCCCTTTAATTAGGCGATCCTGTTCTCTCAGTTCGAGCTTAAGAAAGCAAATACACAAGCTCAGATCAATAAGAAACTGCATCAAAATAACCAGTATCACAGCTAAGAGTGTGTGTTTATGTCTTGCATAGGGAATTATATGCGCTCATATGGTACTGTCATCTTTTTTCAGAATTGATAGCATATAACATTGAAATTAATGTGATTTTTTTTTGTAATAAATAATTATTTTAGTTCTGGGGCAGCTGCTGTGTGATAAGACTTTTCTAATGAGCAGTTATAAGGCTGGCTTCTATTTGTGCCTCAGAAACCACAAAAAGCCATGAAAACAACTGTCAACCACGTTGCAGGTTCTGTTAGAGTTGAATAAACTCCACAGAAGATATCAGTGAGTGAATTCATGTCGCTTCATAGACGAGTGATTGGTGAATCATCACATGCTTCATTAGCATGTGAATGTGAAAGAATACTGTTTAAACATTATTGGTTTGATTATATTGAATGTATGAAAAAAATGAAATTGAGTAAAATCAGAAGCTATAAACAAAGCGAGAAAAATTGTATAATATGCACTTACTGTAGTGAGTCTTTGAAGGGCAGCAAACCTCTCTTCTTGTGCTGCAGCTGACTTTTCAAAAGCCTCATGTTTTTTGATAAGAACTTCAACTTCATCTAAAGTATGCTGTCAGAGGGATACATCAAGGAAGAAAGAAAAAAAAATCATGGAAAACATCAGTAAGCAAGTGTGTAACCAAGAAGGAATAAAATTCCCAGTTTAGGATATCAGTAAAAACTGTTTACTGAGTTTTTTGTTATAAAATAAACAAAAAAAAAACAAACTCTGATTCAGTTGTCTTCAACCTGAGTTGCAAGCACCATATATTTTCATTATCAAAGGATCACCTATATGGTGAAATTTGCACAAACTCAAGTCAGATTTTTGAGGCTCTCGATGATAAAAAGAGATACCCCAATCCCACCCCACAAGTATGAAATAGAGTACAAGCATCAAGGACTTTTGAATGATTTCTGTGAGCATCATGGTGTTTGTAGTTGAATATTCCTGCCCTAAGTAAGTAGAATAAAACTGCTACAATGGAAAGAAAAGTTTTTTTACCCCAAGTTCTTGGCTTAGAAGATAAGGCTCTTGAGCCGCAAGCCACGCTTCAGCAACTGCTGCATCTCTGGCAAACTGGTAGACTTCCAGAACTGCAAAGAACAAAAACCATTTATATTTACAGATGATAAAAAAAATTTCTGAAGGGTTGAATTAATTACAGTTTTTCGATCCTGCTTATAACGTTTTCCTGCTTAGTACAACTAATTTTCATGAATTTTTTTTCCTATACTGATAATGTTAACTTTTTCGGGATACAATGTTTAAATTTTTTGCTATTCCCGCTTACAATGTTCGGAAAATTCACAACTGGATTTTTCCTCCTTTTAAATCAGCGTACTTTTTTTCATGTAAAGAAACAAAAATGGTGATTATGTGTGCGCTAGCGTTAAACTTTTTTTTCTTGTTCTCTCAGTTTGTCCAACAATAGTGTGCAGAGCATAATTGCCCTTACCACTATTTAAATACACATGGTTGATGGAAGTTATGTCTCTGAATAGGAAGACTATTTGATAAGAACTAGAAAAAGTTCTCATAAGAGCTTGCTTTTTTTTTTTTTGCAGACTTATTCAAGTTCGTCGCATTAGATCGATTTCAGAAAATGAATCTTCTCATATTGGTGTTATAGCATATAACAAAGGAATAAACGGCGGTCTTTTTCATCCACTTCTGAATATATTGATACAAAATCAAGCCGCAAAAGAATGACATTGACACAAAACATACACAACTTGACAGATTTTCAGATGCCAGTATCAAGTATCATTTAAAAGCGGCTTTTTCAGATAAGGAAAATCGGATTTTCCAAAGGTACTCCTTGGAATTTGATTCTTCATAGAACAGCCAATACGATGCTTTCATGACCTTTAAAATTTTTGAAAATGGAGCCAAACACAGTTCGAGTTGTTTCGAAGTGAAGTTGTTTTCACAGTTGTTTTGCCGAACACAGTTCGAGTCAAATGTCTCAAAGCAAGTTAAAAAGAAGAGCTCCAAGTTTAAAGGAAAAAATAAAAAGGCTTAAATTTGTAGATGATAACCACAGAGTCAACACCAATTGTAATCATAGACGGAGATAGACTTGGAAGTCTGCAATTATGAATATGTTTTGGATGGTGAATTTGGCCTCACGAAATACTATGTAGCCTATATAAAATCCTAGGACTCAAAAACTGCTTTGGCTCAGGGTCCCCCAAATTTGTTACGATGACCCTTTTAATGTATGTGTTATGATGAATGACAGATAAATCGGTTATTGTGCATACTTACCAATCATCTTGGTGAGTTCGATAAATTTATTGCTTTTACTGGCAAATATACATAATACCCAAAAAAAAGTGCCGTTGGTAAATCTGATAAATACTGATAGCATTCACTTTTACCGGATATTGTGCATAATAACCAAGTGTCATTGGTAAATTCGGTAAATATATTGAAATTTATCGCCTTTGTCTGTGATTATGCATATAATACCCTGATGTAATTTGTGAATTTGATAGATATGCGAAAAATTCCAAATCAGTCAGGTATGTGTGATGAATTTTGTCAGATCCCTATATAATGCTAACAAATTTTACGATTGCACCCCTGATATAATGATACAATGCACGTATGAATTATCATGTATAGCAGTTTTTCTCAACCTTTCTGAAAACAAAGACTAGTAAAATGTTTGAAACGATTTGACGGACCACTTCTGTCCTGTATTAGGGGACATTCCTTTAATTTTGGTATTTTTTATACATTTGTCCAGTTTTTTAGACAATAGGCCTACTTATTTGAGTTTGTAACATTTACTAATGTCGTGAATACACACACAGAGTTTTCATAATATAAAGCCGAGTATTATGATAATTATGGCAGAAATTATAAATATTCATCTCACATTTATTAGATGCCAAATCTTTGTTTCGTTTTATTTGGTATGTGTTTAACGTCTTCTCCTCAATTTTTTTTTTTTTAAATTTCAATTACGATTGGTGTTTGTGCCTATTTCCTGAGAAAGGTTTTAATGACAATTGGCGATGTCCTATATGTTTTACGGATTATTATTTAAGATCTCAGTTTGCAGAATTTCATTTTTCTCAATGATAGATGGTCATTAGATTATTTGAATTTTTTTCGCGAAATACTGTTCATTTCTGTTAACTGTGATTTGTAGCAGCCCTTTATTTCCCCACCCCTTCAACAATTTTAGCGGTAATTAGCAAATTGCATAAAAAGCAATAAATTGCAAAATTTAGTGTCATCCTCTGTTTAATATCGAAATTTCATGCATTCTCCTCTATGATGTATGGTGAACCCAAGTATGAAGGTATATTATTTGAACCCCCATCAATTACTACAGGTGAATAATTTTAACAAGTTTGTTTGCGGACCACCTATGATATCATCATGGACCATAGGTTGAGAAACGTTAATGTATAGTATATCATATAGTATGATTTGTCACATTTGCCAACAATACCACGCTTGGGTACTATGAATTATCGCCGCTAAAAGTAATTAATTTAGGAAATTTATCAAATTTACCAAAGTGCTAGGTAAGTATGCAAAACAACCAATTGTTATATGTGTAATAACCACATTTATCACATTTACCATAACATATCAAATGCACGGCATTACTATTGAATCTGAAAGTATCTCACAGTTCTAAATACAGCAGCACAGATTTCAGTGGCCAGAGCTCTTTAACAATTTTTTTTTCAGAATTTAATTGCTTTTGTAAAGTAGCTATTTTCTAAAAAATAATCAGCGGGTCACAGCAAAAAGATCCAAGAACCTCATTTGACTCACGGCCATATGTGTTGAAGATCCATGGCTTAGCATATTATAATGCTATTCTTTGTTTTATAATTCCATGTTGGGCACAGTATCAAAAAGTATAATAGAAGACTAGTAGTTCGGGGATTCATGAAGACCGATAGTAACCACTCACTCTCATTGGGCTCTCTATTGTCTTAGATGTTAGAGATATTACCATTCCATTGCCAAAAAGCAACTGCAGTATTTCTAGCAACAATCTCTTGCTTATCAGCAGTTTTCTTCCCAAACATACACACACTTTCCATGGACGCATAAAAATATTTTTGATTGTATCTACAGACAACAGCAAGGGTGCTCAACCTTTAGAAGAGTGTGGACTACTTCATTGGTTTGAAAACATAGTGCAGGCCACTCAAGTGAACTGGGAGTGTGCCGCAGGTCACTTGAGTCATGGCAAAATGTGCTGTGGGCAGCTTGAATGATCTAGAACTCTGCCACACATCACTTAAGTGATCTGTAAAATTGTAGCAGGGCTACTAAGTCTTCTGGAACTGTACCATGGGTCACTTAAGTGATCTGTAAATGTGATGTGGGTCACTTAAGTAATCTATAAATGTACCACGGACAGCTTAAATGCTATGGAACTGTGCAGTGGATTACTCAAGAGATCTGTAAGTGTCATGAATCCCTTACATGATGTGTAAATGTGCCCACTCAGTTCATTTTTAGAAAAATTAGGTTTTGGATCGCGGGCCATGGGTCTCTCATATATGGTCTAAGCAGTCATGAGGTACTATGCACAATAGAAATATATATAGTACTATACAAAATAGAAACATGTTATAATAGAAAGAGACATTCTTTGTTGTTTGAAAAAAGAAAAACCAAACTAACTGAGTTGCAGGTGTTCCCATCGTTCTTCCCATCTGTCCATCATACCATTTCTTGCATTTGTCAACAGCAGCAACTTTTCCTTAATCTGAATATTAAAAAATAAATAAATTCATATCCTCATACTTATAAACAAACGATAATTTACATCATTTCACATAAACTGAATTGAGGATTTGAATCTCACCTCACTAGAGGCATAATGGTTTCGCGCCAACAGCTCTTTGCCCAAGTTGATACAGACGGAGATGTTGTCCTCTCTCGTATCTATTTCAGCCTTCAAGCTTTGGTGATTGTTCATCAAAAGTTCAACACCAGACACATCCCTAAAGAATACAAGAAATTTCTAACTGTATCTTTATATTACATTCATCGCCCTCCCTTTGTATCCATCTATGGATATAAGGAGTGTGTGGGGAGGGGGTTATTTTCATCAATACACATTGGCATGTAAGTGATTAACTAACCTTGGTTTCTCAGATGTGTTCATTTGTCGAACGGTATCTTCCATCCAAAGCATAAGATCCCTAACCATATTCAGAAAACGGAACAGGTCACCAGTATCAGCCAATTTCTCTCTCCTGATTTCACACATGCTCCAGAGGTTCTGCCACGCCCTGACTATGTCGCTCTCTTTCTGCTTTATTTCGTTAGCACGATCTCCAGCGTATATGGAGTAAAGCTTTGCAGCATCTTCCTGGATTTGTTGCACCTGAGAGAGACAGAAATATATATACAACCATATAATTCAGAATTCAAAAACATACAGTAGAACCAAACATAGTAGTATCATCTTGTATAAAGATAACTCACAGCTGAATCGAGAGTTTGCAAGTCATGCTCGAAGTTGATATGCTTCCTCTGCAGACTTGAGACACTGATTGCGTCTCTGCCTAAATCATCTGGGATAGACTTTTGTTTTTCCTATGAAGAATATTATAACAGATGAACAATAAAATAAGTATGCAATATATCATTCGGTACTATACATAATTTTCCCACTTTCAGAAATCGCAAATAAAAACTTCTTTATTAAAAACAATCCAGGACTTACCAATATACGATCTAGCAGATCCCTTGAGTCGTGGAAAAACTTGTGCAATTCATATGAAGCGGTGAGCATTTGAGTCCTCGTTTCAATCATTTCGATAAGATCAGCCCAAGCTTCGTTTAGACCATCTTTAGATTCAGCGATAACTGCACTGTCAACGTGATGGGCATTTATGAGTTGATCGATATGTCCATTAACTAATGAGATTCTTTCCTGTCCGATGGCGCGGGTATCATGCGCAAAATCCTGGAAACGTTTCTGCAACATCTGTTAAATAAAAACATATATTACAAAATCATATCAAAAATAAAAATCATTCATTGTGGGATAAAACGGTTCTGTGGAAGATGAGTTTTGATGCCACTAAAGATTTGGAAATAAAAATTCTCCTGGCCTACGGTGAAGGGAATACAGGACCCTCTTCCCGAGATATGCTTGCACTTGCTCATACAAGAGGTGTGTAGATTTTCCCATAATTTCTTTATATAGTAAAACCTGTCTTTAACGGAACCTGTATCAAGTGGAAATCTGTCTCCAACGGAAAAAAATCGTGGTCCCATGATTTCAATGCCAAAATACACATGGATTAAATGAAACCTGTCTAACCCAGAAATGGAAAGGAAATTTGTATGCTCTTAATGGAAAATTTCACACAAACATTGAATTTTTTGCAACCAAGTGATCATAAAAAATGTTAAAGTGCTCAACCAAAATTTTTTATGCAATCTCTGCCTGCCAATGTGAGTTCTACATCTGCCGACCTCAGATTGGATTGGCAGATTGGCAAAAACCGTTTCCGCACTGGATGCTGTAGTTTTAATAAGCCATATTTAGTAAAACAGTTGCTTTTTGAAATTGTTGCGAAAATTTCCAGAGAAGCAGGCTTTACAGCAGGAGAAATCAGTGTAAAGATTGGCTTACCGAATGATATGGAAGACTTACAAAATTGTATGGAAGCTGCTTTCCGTGATCACAGTGCTGAGCAGATCCGGAATTAGAGGGAGGCAAATTTTAGAAGGGAACAAAAACAGTTATAAAATCATCAAATAATACAGTGTTAGGGGCGGCAAAATCATGTTGCCCCCCCCCCCCCAAATCCTAGTTATGGCCCTGGTGAGGGTTACATAAACAAAAACGACAATGCATAAACTGAAACTGATACAGCAGATGGTGATACCCTCATTTGAAGTTTTAGAGACAGTCAAGAAGACCATGAATGTAATCATTTCAGAAGAACAGTGTAGGGTGAAGCAGCTTTATACAGATGCTGTTGAAACCTAAATATTTAGCATAATTGTAGAGTAAATAATGTACATTATTATTTATTGTCTATTTTTAAAAATTTACTTTATTTTCAATTAATTTATTTTTACTTTATTTAAATTTTTACATGATATCATTACATAATTTTACACATTATGTCAATTGAACCTTTATTATGCCGAAACCTGCGTCTTTAGGAACTTCTTGCTCGCAGTGATCTGCGGACTGACTCAGGTTGGCCAGGAGGGCTACAAATATTTTAGAGTTAAAATTATATTGAAGTTGTAAATACAACTGTGATGATGGTGTGCTTAACAAGCGTCTTGTGGCACTTGAGGATGCAGCCAAAGCTTCTCCAGTTTAGATGGGGGGGGGGGGGGGCATCAGATCTTTAAGATTTTTATCTCATTGTCAGAGGTGCGGTGATCATGAAAAATTTGGGAATCCTAGATCAAGAGCTTATATGAGCTTGTGAATGGAATACATAAAAAAAATCAACTGATTATTCAATTGTATACATTTGAATTATGTCTGCCAGCTAATGCTGTATATTTGTAAAAGATGTTGATAGGCTGTTGTTTTCGTACATTATGTATTGCGTTATTCAAGGAAATGGAAGAAAAAAATTTGTTTTCATACAGTCACATGATCATAATCTTGTCCTCTTTCCTGTGAGCCAGCGATAACTTCCCTTTCCGCAATCCATTGCATCAAGTCTTCAATTTCCCGATTCAAATTGAACAACTGTAAGGCTTCTTTCAACTTCTCTCTTCTGTCTGATGCTAATTCTTTGAGTCCAGTGTATTGCTTGTCTATCTGTACTTGCTTGAAAGCGATTTCATTGCTATCATCAAGAGAAAAAAACAAACTATAAAGTCAACAAATATGGCAGTTGATTAACTTTTAATCAATTTAAATTTGTAAAAATAAGCTGAAAGAAACTTCCAATATAATCACTGGTACCTTTCAGGATGCCGAGTGTCCACAAGATGTTTAGCCGTATCGCTGAGTTGTTGCACAGTGCCAGCATAGTCTTCAACATCATTCTCCAAGATCATGTGTTTTTTCATGAGTTGTTGAGCACTCAGTTCATCCCTTCCTCTGTCTTCGACCATCAGGTAGAGTTCTTGTTCACTGATCCACGCTTCTGCTTCTGAAGCATCAAAATAATACTGGAAGCAAAAAAATCAAAAACAAAAGTTTCATACCTCAAAGGCTAAATCATGTTCAATGAAAGGTTTTAATCAACGTTCATCAATGTCCAAAAAGTTATAACTTGTGATACAGTGAAACCTGTATATAATGATACTGCCTAAAACAATTAATTTCTTTGGTATCAGCAGAATTCCTTATTCAATAGGAAATAGCGCAAATGCCCAAACAGTCTGCAATGATAACCTGAGTGACCAAGTGAGTGATTGTACGATTAAGTGAGTGTGAGTGACTGTATGAGTGAGTGACCATCACACATTTGGTCATGCACATGGTCACTCATACGGTCAGCACAGGCAAAATGTCAGGGGCAAAATTTCCAAGAGAGAAATGCCTACGTCAGAGGCATAGTTTCCATAAACCTTTTCTGATACAGTTATCAATCGGTTATTGTTATTAAAAACCTTGGATCTGATGTGATCACATTACATATAAGTGGAAAATTCACTGTATAACTAAATAAATGCATACAAAAATATACATTTTGATTTTCAATCTAGCTATCGATTTTTCAACATTTCTCATATTGGTAAAACCTCAAGTGCTTGAAATGCTACAAAACTTACCTGTTGTGCTTTTTCAGACTCATCAAGCTTTGTGCGCGTGTAATGAATTGCCTCTCTCAGCTCAGCCCAAAGGCTTTGAAGCTCAATGATCAGTCGCTTAAATTTTTCTGAATCCTCATGACCTTCGTTTATAAGCTTGTTTCCATTTTCACAGATGTTGAATATACGAGGCTCATGATTTCCTATTTCCGTTTGCAAAGACTGAAAAAAAAATTAATAAATTAGTTTATGTGATTTGCAGAAAACTATGAAATAATGTTTTCGAGTACAGAAATCAAATTTTAATACCAAATCCTGAAAATAAGGTGTATTCAAGATGCACAAATAAGATAGCAAATGAATTTGATTCATGTATCATAATCAGTAAAAAACTGCACCTGATTTTTCTTTTTCAGCATCTGCACCCCGAAAAGAGTGTTCCCGTAATCCGTTGAAGTAGCCAAAGGCATCTTCTCTGCGATCCACAATTTTTCATCTTCAACATCTCGACAAAACTGGAAAGCTTCTTTTTTCTTCATCAACTGCGTCTTTCTTTCAGACAAAGGATCGAGAAGCTTGTTGAATCTGCAAAAGATGAATAAAAGGGAGAACAATTTTTTGTGCATGTATGTAGGTGACAGATCATTCAAATTGAGCACAACTTTGGTCTATCGCCATAGGTAATTTACTACTGAATGAGTTGTGTTGGAAGTGTGCATGTGTGTACCTAACAGCTGAGTGTGTATCTAGAGGGATGCATGAGTTTTAGTGCTGTCATCTATTTTTCAAACTATGAGTGAAGTGCAATGATTGAATGTTTGTACCATTGTATGCCTGCTGCTCTCTGTGGCAAGACTTTTAAACAGGGGCATCGGCTCACATTCATGATTCAATGTTGAGAATCACAGAAAACCAACTTCAGCTGATCACCATTGTGTCGCCGGTGGGGTTCAAACCTGTATCCTCATGGATGTGAGTTCATCACCAGTGGCATATTTACAGAAGGCTTAGCAGGCTATAGCACAGGGTGGCAAGTTTGAGGAATTAGCGGTCGCAAAATTTATATAGCCCTCAGATAAAATCATAGATCAGATCGACCTCTGCTTGGACAGCAATGAACTCGGTCACTGAATGACCAAACTGGTGATCTATAGAGAGTTTGTAAGTATGTGTGTGTGTGTGAGCAGACAAAATAGTGTGCAGGCATGTAAGTGACCTAGAGTGTGTGCAAGCATGTGAATGACTAAAAAAAGTGACATAGACAGCAAGGAATCAAGTCAGTTAGTGATCAAAAGAGTAATCCAGAGAGTGGGCATGAGAGTGATGAAAAGAGTGACCTAGAGCATGTGTGAGAATTGGAGTGGAGTGACCAAAAAGCATACAACAATGCAAGCACCCAAAACAGTGTAGAAATATGTGAATGACCAAATGAGTGACCTAAAGAGTACATGGGCGTGTGAGTGACCAAAAGAGTAGGCAAGTATGTGAGTGAGCAAAAGAGTGACTCAGAGACTGGGGCATATTTACAGGGGTGTTACTAAGCGTACTATGGCCATTGACATGCATTTTGGGATCCCTACAGCTTTTCGGGCACTAATTAGGATTTGTGCAAAATTGAGGGGTGCTACAACAGGGTTTGACCATGTATATATATATGCATATGAATTTTTATGATTTCATTGTAATTTCTTGCTTTGTTCTGAAGCACATCGAATGCGCCCTTCAGAAATCCCTCATAGACCCATCGGACAACCACATAAGACAACGTTCGAAAATTACTGACTTAGATAATATGTGAACTTATTACTCAAAATTATACACAGGAAAACTGTCAGGTCACCTTTCTTCAACATGAACTTTTTTCAACTCGATTTCTTCAGTTTTCTCTGGATCCATTTGTTCTAAATAGTCGGCTTGATTTTTCAATTCCGTCACTTGTTTCGCTTTGATAGCCATTTGGGTCTCTATTGCCTGAAAATCAAATGGAATGTTTATGGGATTGGCTATTTTTTTAAGTGTTCTACAATTCTCTGAGCTATTTGGCAAAGTGTGGTCACAGGAATTAACACTAGCAATGAAATAAGGAATGATAATACAGTATCTCAATATTACAATATAAGAAATACATTCAGTTCAATAAATATTGAAAATTATTTCCAATTGATGAAACTAGAATAGATCTCACCTGCTGTTTCTGTAAGATATGATTGACGGTTGTCAAATCTTGTCCAGTCTCTCCCGCAAGAACTTGATTTTCAAGTTCAGTTATCCAGTTGTAAATATCGTCACAAGTCTGCATGTAGAGCACTTTCCTATTTGCATCAAACAGCCGTTCTCCCTTATCTTTTGTTGCCAGTTCAAGAGCATCAAACTGTTCTTCCAAATCACTTAGCTGTGGATATATGATAGTTGCCCACTCTGTCTTCTCTGTGGCTAAATCGCTACCACTCTAAAAAAAAATAAGCATAATATATCGAAAACAGTTCACCCATATCTGAAATGAAACTGCAAAATCAAAACTCATTTTCACGTAAAATACAGTAAAACCTGTCTTAACAGTCACACCTTTTTTACAGCCAAATAATAATTTCCCATTGTATAATAAACGTATGCATTTCAAACCCCTGATTAATGGTCACCTCTTTTTTATGGGCAAATTTTTTTTTCCTGTTAGTGTCCACAAAAGAGTGGTTTTACTGTATATGCAAAACTTCTACAATAAAGACCATCACCTTCTTCAATTTGTCAAGCCTATCCTTGTTAGCTGCGACTTCAGCTTCGAAAGCTTGATGTCTCGTCCATTTGCTATGAATTGTTTTGGCACTTCGGTATGTGTCATCTTGTGCCGTAATATACTTCTCTTGTATCCATTCTGAGAGCTAAAAGCATATTACAAAAAATGCATATTTACATTCATAAAAACTCTTGCAAATAAAAAAATGTACGAAACTTCTTGGAATTAAATTCCAACTGTTATGTCCATCACAACAACATATTGGCCAAGATGAGCTGGTATATTTATATTAAAATTAGTCATTTTTAACGATTACATTCCAGAATTTATAATATTGAGATTTTAATTTTTAATCATTAAACATATTATTATGGACTCTTTAAGCACACTTAGAGAAATGTCACGCACACTGACAGAACCAGCAGATGCATACAAACCTCTTCACAATCTTGCAAGAAGTGGTGAAGTGTCAACTGATCCTTCAGTTTGTCCATGTGCTGTACAGCTTTATTATAATTAGCATTACGCCTGGAAAAAACAGAGAAACAGAATAAAGAATTCAAATGCATACCTAAGTATAGGAAAATTAATGGAAAATACATCTTTATAATGTCATTGTATTTAAGAGCACTCAGTGTTATTGACAGTTACCAAACTTTATTTTAGAACCAGGCACATTTTAATGATTCTCTCATGAATCCATATTGAGCCTAATCAGTGCCACAAAGAGAAAAATTATTTTGAGCTCTTTGATAAATGGAACTTTTAACCCCTTCGCTTACACGCTATTGGCAAGAAATTTGGATTATCTCTATTCGCTGAATCAGTGATAAATATGGTAACCCTCTCCTAACGTAACCTCACATTAGAAAAAAGGAAAAGGGAAAAAAGTAGAAAAAAGAAAGGGAAAAAATAAATGAAAAGAAAACAGTAAAACAGATAAGTAGGTAAGAGAAGGATAGAGGACAGAATTTAGATGAACGAGAGTATGAACGAGAGTAGGCATACAAAGTAAATTTCTCTTTTCACCCTCACCCTACCTGTTTGCTTTCGCTCTTACATGTATATAGTAGAAAAATACATCACACATGGAAAGAAAATTACTAATAGGAGTATACAAATAAATGGAGGTAAAAAGCACTATTTTGTTTCATAGGGTTACAACAAAGCTTCATGATGATGAGGAGAGAGGAAAAAAAACAGAAAGAACTTGTTTTTATTCCACTGACGTTTGGACACAATATTGCATCCTTGATCGTAAAGTGTTTAACGCATTGTAGTTGGGGAGATGATTCAAAAATTCTGTCCACAGAGAGCAGGCATTGCTCTGCACAGAGCACAAAATGATACTTACATTACATGAAAATTCATGCATTTACCATCTTCACTTCAAAATACGGAAGACAGATGACAACACCACTAATGAAGCACAGCTCTGACAACATGAGTACTTTACCGGCAACATACATTCAGGGCACATATTCTGGCATGTATCAGTTTGTTAGAAATTCCACAGAGGAATATGTACCAAATGAATATATGGTTGAGTAGGAGTAGTAGTAGTTAGGAAACGAGGAAAGACATTTTTTTCTTTTCCCAAACATTGATGAGGAGAGTCACGAAAGGGTACTTTTCATTTATCAAGCATGAAAAATGATAAACATGGGTTCGGAGCATGGTTTAATCCCATGTTTTAATCCTATGTCAATACAACAAGGTGTGCATATATATAGAAATTGTTTTTATTAATTAAATAATTTAATGAAATGAAGGGAAATCTACATGATGGTACTTACAACGTATCTCATTCTACAGTATCAGTTCTATAGTAAAAAACTGTATAAAACAGTATGTTTTACTGTACAGGGTGATTCAAAACTGAATGTACAAACTTTTAGGGGAGATAAAAAACAGAATCACATAAGACTGTATGACCGGAAACCCTTAGCTTAATCAGCTGGAGGTTTTTGCCCCTCAATGAATTGGGCATGGTGGACTCATCCCATGGCCATCACAATCACCCGATTTATCTAGCTTGGATTTTTTCTCGTGGGGAAACCTAAAAGCCATGGTCTACTAGATTTCTGTTGACTCTGACACTGACCTCGACGCAAGAATCTCAGTCGCAGAAATGTAGAGTATTTTTGAACAACAATCAATGTGTCACGGTTGTGAAGCGTGCATAACTGCGGATGGTAAGAACTTTGAGCACTTGTTGTGAAACTTGATGTGTACACGTACTGTCCTCGTGTAAAGTATCGCTAAATAAAGAGTTTTTCCACCCACTATTGGCTTGTCATTTCTGCATCTTTGTTTATCCTCCAGCTGATCAGGATGGGGTTTCTAGCCATACATTCCTATGCGATTCTGCTTTGTTTTTGTGTTTTCTATCGCCCTTAAAAGTTTGCACATTGAGTTTTGAATCATCCTGTATAGTTCTGTTGCTACTGCACTGTCACATCTTACAGCAAAATGCGCTGGAACTAAGGATCAATGTGTTTCACAGCGTACCAAATGTGTGTTAAGATTCTACTCCATCATATACGTAGACTAAATATTTCTTCTGTGGGTGCCTCTGACAACTTCAGATTTCAAGTGTTATGATTGCTATTAATGAAAATCTTCTTACCTTTCAGCCATGCTTTCAGCTTTTTTGTGGATTTTGTCTGCAGCAAAGTTCCCATCCTCGCAAAGTCTTTGAGCAAATTGAATGACAGCGTCAACTTTTTCGTCATTAGCTTCCAGTGTTGTGAGGAAAGCCTCGTGTTTCTTGATAAGCGCCTCTGCTTGTTCCAAATTGGACTGGAAGTAAATGCTCAATCAGAAAATGGAATGTAATACGTAGCAATATATAACTTTAAATTTAAATGAATTTATTATTCATCAATGATCTCCTGTTTCATTTTGATGGTAGCGAGGATATAAGTATAAAGATACAGGGTGTCCCAAAAAAGACTCCCTGATTTTAAAATGAAATAACTTGGGAATAGTGAACGATAGAAGAATAAAATAAGTGGTATGTTTATTCTGAAAGCCATAAAAGTCAGACACAGAAGTTTTAAAATTAGTTACAAATATTGCCCACAGGGGGTGCTGTATACTGTAATTGCAGTATGGAGTTTGAGAAATAGGCTATAAACTGTTCTTTTCAAGCAGTCGTTGCAATCACATCACAACAGATTCAAAAACGTGCACCTTTCACAGCACAGAGATGGAGAGATGGCACAAACGATCATTACCAAATGGTGCATTGCAGTTTTGGAACAGTTTGTCACCAACCACACCTTACCACAATGGTTTTTGCCTTTCTTGAGGAGCTGGAATAGAATCATTGTGTGCACTGAACTATTCCACACTTACTGGAACATGCATGGATTGGCCTCTCACTCCCCAGGACTACTTTCTGTGGTGACAAATTGAAAAAAACTGTTTCCCGGAACATTCCTGTAACACTGGGTGAGCTTCAAGATATAATCTGTGAGGCATGTGCATTCATTTGCGTTGAAGCACTACAGAGAGGGTGACTGAAAATTGAATTTTTCGTTTGCCCCCTCTCCTAATTTTGAAACTTCTGTATCAGGCTTTTACAGCTTTCACAATAAACATACTGTTTTATTTATACTTGCTTTATTCTTCTATTGATCACCGTTCCAGAGTTTCCATTTTAACATAAGGGAATCCCTTTGGGACACCCTGTATATGGTATAATGACAAGGACACCAAAAATTTAAATTCCTTACTGGAGAGTCCAATTTAGACAGATAATGCTCCTGTTGGTTTAGCAGGACTTCCGCTTGCTTTGCATCTCTTAAAAACACCTGCAAGTCGAGGCTGTTCGATAACAGTAACTGTCTGTTCTCCCACATTTGCATGAGTTCTGTCCATCCATCTTGTAGTGCCTTAAGACGCTGCATGTAAAATGGCAAATATTGATGAAGTTTATGTTAATATATGACAAATGATGTTAATGTGAAGTTAAATTAATGTTAATAAAAAATCTGCGCTTATTCAAAGGGTTATCTCAGATATCACAACTTGGTTGCAGAGAAATCTATGCACAAATATTTCTTTAAATACTGCCAAATACTGCCAAAAAATGTAGTGTCAAAAATATGCCATGATGGAATATCCAAATGAGATTGAATAATAATAATTATAAGACAGAATTCAGATTAAAAAAACAAACTTTTTTCCCCGTTTACCTCTCTCAAAAACATGTATTGAGCATCAACTTGATCTTGCGTGATTTTTTCACCATAATCCATCATGCTGCTGTAGTCTTCCGTGTAGTTGTCTATTTCCTCCCGTATTTGTTGGTGCTGATTTATCAAATTCTCCGCTTCTGCGAGATTGGATGGAATGTCTTCTGAAGCAACACTAGTCTGTGTCTTCGTTAGCCAGGTCTGGAAATGATCCAGATCACGGAGGAATCTGTGTAGGTCTCCTGCTTCTTCAAGTTTGGCATCTCTTTCTTTCAGCTTTTGTGATGAAACAAAAAACATATACATATATATATTGAAATTTAGTAAACCTAACTTTATTGGAAAAAATATCAAAGAAATAATATATATAATGGGACTAATAATAAAAGAAATAATACTCACCAATTCAGTAAGTTGCATCCATGATTCTTTTATTTGCAGCAGGTTACTCTGAATGGCTTCAACCTCCTTAAAAGAATGTAAGAAGTGAAATTATACATTAAAAAAATCATAATGATTTGAATGGGGGAAACTGTTGTACCTTGACAATAGTAAAGCTTGAAACACTTGAAATAATTTTTACAATATTGCTTTCTAGCTGATGCTTTTGGAGTGCAACAGATTAGAAATACATAACCTTGCAAATGAACGTGATTTCAGCTCCTTTGTCTATGGTATTGACAGGCACATAAAGTAAAAAAAATTTTGCTATTGTTTCAAGTTTAGCAATTATAATCTATGTATTCTCCTGATAAATCGTACCAAGTACCTTGGAATATTCAACTCACACTAGTTTTTAATACTAGTTTTTTGCTTTTATATATATAAATACAATTTATATTTTAAATTTTCGTTCTACATTTTTGTCCTATAAAAACTTCAGCTACCCCGCATTTGTTCTCTTTCACCCACCAGTTCACAGTGTGGGAAAGATGCATCCAACAAAAACTTTTACCAAATGAATTTCCTTTGGAGGAGTGTTGAAAAAATATTTCATTGTTTCATTAGTCAGTGTCAGATACAGCAAATGTTGGCATCATGGATGTTGTATATCTAATGAAATCACCTAGCATCACAGGCACTGACAGAGAACCAAAGATTTGAAAACATTTAATTTTCTTTTCGGCAAGTATAATGTAGAATAATTATGCATTTCATCTACATAAATATGTTCTTATCTCCATCATTGTTACTTTTGTTTATACGTATTAATAATCATATTCGTGTTATTATTTTGATATTTTGTATTTCAATATATGATTAAGAAAAATACTTATATATTATTTTTCCTATAACGTTTCTATTATTTTATATTTGTACATTTGTACATTTTTACATTTGTGCCTTTTTAAAAATCTGTATTTGATGATTACAGTAAGAAAAAAAAAAGGTAATTTAAAATTTATATGATGTTGCAGTTATATCAGTATAGTTACTAAAAATAAATTAAGTGAAATTTTGCAGTAAAAATTGACTGCGAAAAAAATGTTTGAAAAATAATGTGACACAGTCTTCCCTAAATGATATAAATAAGCATAACAAACATTTATTTTTTTTCTAAAGAAGGTTGTTAGCCAGATCATTAGAAAATAACGTACCTCTGGGTGTTCGGCTTTGTGTTTTTCAGCTTCCACATTCAAACTTTCAATCTAAAATTTATGGCAAATTGTAAATAATGGATAAAATTAAGAGATATTATGATTTATGTTTGGCAATCATATTTTCCTGTGTCTTCATCATGAAGACCTGAATTCTTCAGAAACGATATTATACTGAGGTAGCACATATTCGGATACATTATTTGCACATTATTCAATACATTAAAGCCTTGATTATTGAGCCGTTGATTGTCCAAAACGTTTAGATAACTTATCTGTGTTTCTTTAGGGCAGGGCTGGTCAAAATGCAAAAAAAAAATTTGGCACTGGAAAAATTTTTTAGGCATCAAAGAATTTTTTTATCTAGAGAAAAAGGTCCAAAATAATGCTTGTTCTCAGCTTTTCAGGGCATAGTGACCCTCTTTCATGTTGGCAGATATGCTGCTATAAATTACAAACATTTTGTGGTGCTCTCAGCCTGCAATTTAGTAACTACACGAAGAAAATTTTAGGCATCAATACCAATTTTCTAGTTGCCATGGCGACCTAGCACCTGAGATTTGTCCAGCCCTGCTTTAGGGATAATCTCAATCAATGATGAAATTAGAGCCAAAGTCAGAAATTCTTCAGTTAAAGAAAACTATGATAAAGGCAAAAAAAAAAAAAAAAAAGCTATTTTGCAACTGGAAGTTTGCAATCACAATGAGTGTTTTTCAAAAAGTTTTGCTTGGTAGCAGGAGCAGCAAGAACATGGGTATTCAACATTGCTGAGAAATGAAATAAATATAAATCGAGCGTGCCGTTTATTATATATAATATTTATTAAGCTCTAGGACGGACCAAATGGGTCCCTAAGAGCTGCATAGTGTATGTTTTGTTTTTTGTTCTGTTGTCTTTATTTTATTTTGTATATTTGTGTCCATGTATTTATGTGTGCTGTTTTGAATTATTAATAAAAAAAAAAATAATAATAATAATATCCAAATAGATCTTGTTGAACTTGATCATCCATTGGATAATTAAAGGTTTTACTGCATTACATCCTCATCATCAAGTGAAGAGTCTAGAAGAGCTTATTTGGTCACTTTGGTGAAATTAGAAATCATACTGATTTTAATTCGTGGTTGACTTGTTTGTTGAGACAAAGAAGCATTACAGGTTTCTATCAAAGCAACATGAATGGATGAGGCAACGGCAGACCAGCATTTGTTTCACAGAAGTAACTAACAACACACTATGGGTACAGTATTCAGAGGATAAATACAACCACTATCACAATGACCAGAGATCCTACTTGGGTTGACTACTAACTCCTGCTTGCTCAGTGGGAAAAAAAAGTATATTTGTTTGAGTCAGACGTCGTGGGCAAAAATCTTTGTATCAAGAGAAATCATTCTGCCACAATGTCCGACTTGAAAGGACATACTTTTTTCACTGAGCGACCAGGAATTAAGATTTGGTGACCAACCCAAGTGGGATGCCCGGACAGCTTCATAGTGGTTATATTGGTCTGAAGATGGCACCCATAGTGTGCAAAAATTTATTACAGTAGAATCTCGATAACCCAGCCGTGCATTAATCTGGCCCATCCAGTAATGCGACCTTTTTTAGGCAGAATATTTTCAAGCATAGAAGAAGAAAACATGTCACTTTATGTCTGTGCGCAGAATTTTATGTTATTTAAATAGGCTTTTCAATTCACTTCCAGTAATCTAGCGATTTCGATAATCTGGCACACCCTTGTCTCATATGTGCCAGATCAGCGAGAGTCTACTGTATTGAATTCAAAGTTTTTATTTCCCTTTTTATTTACTCCCCATCTGTGATTATATCAGTAGTAGTAGGCAAAGTAGAATAGCATTTGTTCAGCTACAAGTGTATTGGTTGGAAAAATGCATTAATCACACACAAATCCCACATGTAACTCACTTTCGAATGAATGGCTGCAAGATCCCTCTCTATTCCACTGAGTCTTCTCTGAAGAGTCATAATACCAACGAGATCATCGCCCAATTCTTCAGTAGCGTGCAGTAACTTCCTCTTCTCCTCGATCCACGTCTGAGAAAATAACATAATTTATTTATGTAACATTGGCTCTTTGTAAGTCAGCAACTTATTAATCATAAAGGGAAAAATATAACCTAATGCTGTTAATACTTACCACAGTTTCTTTGCAATCAATGAGGAAAGTTTGGATTTTGTGAGCAGAAGCAATTTCTTCTTTCTTTTTGTCCGCAGAATTTTTCAAAGCAGTCCATCTGTTTTTTTTAGAGAGAATTTCATCAGTGAGGAAATAAAAATTTCCAGAAATAACAATTGGATGCGATCATTGTTTTATCCATTTGTTATGTCATGAAAATAAATGTAATTCAATTTTAAAATTATGGTTACAAATACATAAATAAATGAAACAGCAATTAAAGAAATTGATAAAAAACAAGTGAAGCCAAAACCTGTCGTTCAGTCTATTCTGTTGAGCAGTGATTTCTTCCGAATTTGGATGCTCCACATGCAAAAGTTGCCTTGATAGCTGGTTGACTATTGCAACACGAGATGCATTGGAGCTCATTTCTTGTTCAAAACCTTCAAATCTGTGCTTAAGCACTTCAATGTCCTCAATGTCATTACTCACACTCATTGCATCAAGCATCTTCTCCTGAAACAAGATTAGAGGAAAAGTTATGGGAGAAAAAAAATGAATTCCGTAGAAAAAATTGTGTCTGCACTTGCACACATATTTTCACAATATCACCCTGTGCATGCTCTATCCATGGCCCCAGCAAGGGTGGGACTGACAAGGCTCGAGAGAATTACCATAATTTTTTTCATGCTATAATGTCACTATAGAAGGGCCCGTGAAAAGTCTGGCTTATAGGAGCTCCCCAAAGATCTCGGCCTAGAGGGCCCTGCTTCAGGATGTGGAGGGGCTACGGCTCTATTATAAATATATTATCACGAATATCACAAAAGAGTACTAAAACCTGTGCTTTTGCCCATGAAAACTTTCACGATGACTTTTAATGTATTTTTTGTACTCAGGCATTAAGATAACAAAAAAAAAATGATTATACAAAGATGACATCACTCTTCGATATTCATACAAAGGTTTCAACAGCTGGCTGATGTGAATATGAATTCAGGAAACAAAAAGTTCAACTGCCTCTGCGGCAAATCAAACCCATGTCCTCTCACTTGCCATGTGAGCGCCCTAAACCACTAGATTACAAAGGCAACAAACTCTTTCCTTAGAGTTCGTGTGTGCTGAATGGCACGGTGCATGGACAGTCAAACGTAACTCAGGCTAAAGCTCGCAATTGCAGAAACTGTCAACAGATGGCGACTTATACAAATATGATGTCTCTGCTATAATAGGAAGGTTTCATCATCAATTTGCATCAGCCAGCTGTTGAAACCTTCGTATAAAAATGATTATGAATCAGTTTTGCCATAAATGTAGAAGTAAAAATGTTTTATGCAGATAACAGGTTGTGGGTTGAACCGTAGTTATAACACTGAATAAATAGTTATGCCTTCTGGTATATTATTGAAGTGAAACTTCTTTAGGAATGGTGTGAAGTTTCAGATCAATGTCAGAAAAAGTGAAATGGATGTAAGCTTTCTTTTCCCTTAAAAATGGTTCGGCAGACAGATTTACGTTGGGTTGGTGTTGGTGGGAGGGAGAAAAAATTGAAGGATTGTCTTGTGGTTGCCTGAACCATTTTGCAGTTTGTGTCGGACAAAGTACAGTTTATTACCTTCCTCCCCTCCTGACAATGCTTGTAGAATGTCCTCTTTATCATAGTGGAGCAAAGAGGCAAGGGTTCCAAGAATTGTGACCAGGAAGGAAAAAAAATGCATAGGCGTGGAGTCTGCACATACTAGAAGAGGATAGAGAAAATGGCTGGAGGGGTTCTAAAATGTAAGGGTGTGATAATGATCTCTCCACAGAAGAGAGGAAAGAAAAACGCTCACCTTGTTTAGTAGCCTCTTTCTCTTCTTTGTGTCACTCTTCAAGTATGTGCGGTGTAGAACAAAACAATACAATTGTTTTTGTCACTGGTCTCAATTATACACTCCCATACTTCGTAGTCATCTCACTATGTGTTCCACCTTAGAGATGGTAAAATGGGCAATGCACACAAGTTTCGGAAGAAAAGAAAATTGGTTTCGTGGAAGGGAAGGAGTGTGGGTATGTGTGTGTGTTTGTATCCTGTATACCTTGCATTGCAGACACATGAGTTTTTTGTGATTTTTCCTCCTGCCATGAGGGAGCTGGTGTTCTCTATGACACAGTATATACTCCCCATGCTTTATTCATACTCATGATGCATGATGTACTGTATATACTTTCTATGTATTTTATGGTTAAATTTTATATTTATATGTATGCAGTATAAGGAAATCCCTCCTTATCATATCCACTATATGTGTCGCAAATTTTATATACAAGTTTCACTTCTGTCCCGTGAGATGCAAGTTTCTCGTGCAATTTTTTTTGTAAAGAAAAGATTTCGGATCCATTTACTTTTTCAACAATCCATTGTTCTATTCCATCAGCTTCATTGAACAGCTTATACAGAGACAAAGCATCTAAGAGACGCTGTCTACGGATCTTGGTTAGTTCAACAAGTTCCTTGTACTTTCGATCAATACTGCTCAACTTCTCCAGCACTGCTGGTGCAGTTCGATCCTTGAAGTAAAAAATTAATTTATAGTTTATTTGAAACAAAGCAAATTTCATTAAAAACATTTAGACACACATATATAAATGTACAGAAGAGTTTCAAATATATCAAACCTTTACTAAACAATTTTTTAAAATTTGTTTTAATTGTTTCTATTATTGATTAGTCAAATGAAACATGTTCGAAGCATGCTACTAATAAATGACACATGCACCTCATCCATATTTTTCTGAGAAACTTCTAACGAATATTGGTACATGCAGAGGCGCATTTATGGTTTTGCCACCATGGTGTACCACTGCTGGAGATACGGGAAGTGGACGCATGGGGAGCATTGCTGTATTGCTCCCCCTTTAGCTTCAATGGTGGAGTCACTGATATAATGTATATTCATATACATTTTCTGTGGTTCCCAACTTTAAGGCGGAAATGCGAGCCAATCTCTCCTTTAAAAAGTCTCACCACAGAGAGCAACAGACCTACAAACAGTACAAATGTAATTCAATCATAACACATCACTCACTTCACTTATGAAATATAGATGGCGGCATTGAAAAATCAAAACACAACACTACATACACACTCAGACCGTTAGGTACACACATAGTTACACTTCCAGCACAACTCACTAGGTAGTAAATCGCCCATAGATGGTGATAGACCTAAGTTGTGCTCGGGTTGAAAGAAAGATATTCATATACAGTCGAATCCCATTTTATTGAATGCTTTTCTAATCTCCCAGATATGTATGTTTACATAGGAAAAATGCCAAAATCTGGAATTCCTTTATAAACAAAATTTCATTTTAATGATGTGATTTCTCCAGTCTCTTAGAATTTGTTAAACTGGGATTCATCTCTGCATACATAAATTGACATCACCATCATATGCCCCCAGGCTTTCAAGTCTATTTCCACCTATGCTGTGGGCCAGGTCCGTCTTAAGAGTATCATGGGCCGCGGGGCCAATTGATTTTTCTGAGGCCCTACCAAACAAATTCTCGAAAATTTCAACCAGATCTCATTTTTGTGAGGCTTCTCTTGGCTTGAGGCCCCCGGGCCGTGCCCAAGTGAGCCCATGTCTTAAGACGACACTGCTGTGGGCTACACAAATTTTGCCACACTTCTTTCATTCTAATCTGATATTTTTTTACTACTCTTTCCTCGAATTTGCAACCCTGAGATAAAGTCACTTGTTCAGTCATTTATATGCTCACACACTATTTTAGCCATTCACATGCTTGTACACAGTTTTGGTCATACATGATTGCACTCTGCTTTGGTTATTCACTTACTTACACATGCTCTAGGTCAGTCACTGACCTGGTCTCTTGACTATGTAGCTCACACTCATCTGGTCATTCACATGCTTGCTCACATTCAAGTTACTCTTTTAAAGGCATTTAAGCATTCTGCATTATGATGAGTCAGTTGACTATGAAACACACATAAAATTAGTTGTATGCCGAGGCGTACACAAGGGGGAGTTTGGGGTTCTAATCCCCCCCCCCCCAAGCCGAGATTATAGTGTTATTTTGCAGGGAAACACCCCCCCCCCCTGAAAAAATTCTGCGTACGCTTATGGCTGTATGTGTCAGCTTCCAGTGATGGCCGGGGATGAAAGCAATGCTTTCCGGACCTTCTCATGGTAAGAAATGAACTCAATACATCAAAATCTCACTACCAACTTATTCATATCAACACTGCTCTCTCTCGCCTACTCAATTTCTCAATAATTTAGCCTATGTTACTATTCAAATTAACATTCTCAAACAGTAGCTAATTACTTGAGCACTCAGTCACCTTATATACCCTTCCTTTTTCAGCAGCTGCTCAATAAATTCCTACATATGCGTGCCACTTGCACAATTGCATGGATTTTTTTTCTGGGTTTCTAGATTTATAGATCTAAGACAGTTTGTTGAAGAGGGTTAAGCATGGTTTCAAATCAGTCAAATATCTGATAGTAAAAATTTAGTTTTTAACAGCTGACGGATATAAGCCAAAAGTCAATGGAGATTCACAGGAATATGGTCACTGTATGGAGGATGCCCTTGCAAAAGTGACCTCCTTCTCCTAACCAGATCATGGCCTGCCGCTCTGTATCAATAAAGAGATATAAGCAGGTGGTCGACAAAGACCTGGGCCATGCTGGAAAATGTGCTTGTATGTGTTGTGATTCTAATGTGAAGTTTGTTTTTGTGTAATGCTTGTTATAGTGCTGCCATCTGCCATTAATTTTTCAAACTATGAGTTTAGTATTGCAAAGGTGGCAAATGATGAGTGGTCATGAATGTTTCACAATAGATAGGAGAGAATCTTTGGATAAACAAAAATGATGTGACTGATAATCTTCTGATGATAATAATGATAATCTTCTCATTGGACATTGACAATACAACAAGCAAAACCAATCAACAAAACAATGGCAACTTGGTAAGTGAATTCAACATTTTTTGTTGGAATCCCCACAAACACAGTATCTCCAATCACTTAAAATACAGTGAAGGATTAGATAGTTGAGGAAGCAACTTTAATTTTCTTACAAGGGCAGAATTCATTGCATACATGACAACTACAAAACATTTGGAAATACCCATCTTAAAACCACAGAAGATTAAAAAAAAAATGCATGTAATAATGTGTTACACAAATATCACTATTTCTATTTACTGGTATTTCACTTTCCCTTTGTTGCTTGTTCAATACAGTAGAACCTCTCAATAAAGGCCACCCGTAGACCAAAAAAATTGGAGGGCACATTAACATACAGCAAAATACATTGAAGCCCTGTTCCATGGGCTTCAAAAGTGTTGGTTAATTTAAGGTTGCTAACAGGGAGTGTGTGTGTTATGGGAGGTTCCAATGTATCAAGAAATCTCTCCTTTCTCAAACAGATTTTTCATTTGAATGGAACAAAGGTCATTTTATGTATGGGAAAACTCAAATGTACATTAACATTATTTAAACAACAATCAAGCAAAAATAATCATAAAATTGATGTGCACCTCATCTCCAAGATCTCCAGCTTGCTTATGAAGAGAGTCAATGGTATTTGCGTAATTCTTCAGTTCATCAGTTATATCCTACAATACAAAAATAATGCACAAAAATAAGACTGAAAGGAAAAAATTGGAAGATACCTTTAAAATATGAAATAAATGTAAAGGAAGCCATATCATATGAGTGAGTATGCCAAGGTATGCAGTTTTCTTAAACATATCTGCTAGCAAGGATCAGAGACCAGGAAACATTTATCCTTAGGGAATGAGCTAATGAGCTGTTTTTACCAACTGCACAGAAGTAGTGTGGCTGAGGGTATCGTCACACAAGATTGGGGGAACTTGCTAACATAGTTCCTATTTTTAAAAAGGGTAGTAGGGAAACTGTCTCAAACCATTGCCAGGTGAGTTTAACTAGCTCCCTCTCCAAAATACTGGAAATTATCATTGAAAGGCAACCCATGAATTGGATGGATGATAATAATGTTTTGTCAGAAAATCAGCATGGGTTCAGGAGGGGAAAGTCATGTGTAACCAACCTCCTTTGCTTCTATGATCATGTGACTAAGGCTTTGGGCAAAGACAAAAACATCAATGTGGCATATCTTGATATCTAAAAGGCTTTCAGTTGGGTACAAAATGGTAAACTTTTGAATCATTTACATGAGATTGGGGGGGGGGGGGTCAACTTATTGAACTGGATAGAATTATGATTGTAGGATGGGTCACAGTGGGCTATGGTCAACAGGGAATTTTCTGATTGGACAGGTAGCACAAGTGGAGTTTCTCATGTGGAAGTGTCCTTGAGCCATACGCTTATCAATTTTTATCGATAAACTAGATCGGGGACTTGATGGGATTGTTAATTTGCAGACGACGTTAAATTAATGTGTACAGCCGAAAATCGAAGTAATAGGGAGCTGCTCCAGGCAAACTTAAATAGGATTGCAGCATAAGCAAATAAATAGAGAGTGACCTTCAGCATTGATAAGTGTATGGTTGCTCATTTTTGTTCAAACAACCCACGATTCACTTATGAGCTAAATGGGAAAACTATTCCGGATGCAACTAGGTTCACTAATTTGGGAATTGATGAGGGACTTAGGTTTTCTGAACATTGTTCCGTATTGGTCAAAAAAGCAAATAGAATGCTCGGCTTGATTCTTAAAAAAGGTCTCTTCACATTTTTGCGCAGTCATCTTTCCACTTTTCCGTGGCTTAGTTCATCCTGGCCTAGAGTACGCCGCACAGTTCTGGATACCCTATCTTCGGAAGGATATAGACTTAGTTGAAGGGGTGCAAAGAAGAGCAAGTGGAGCACAGGCAGGTATTGAAGGCTTGAGGTGTGAAGAAAGACTTCATTCGTTGAATATGTTTTCTTTGGAAAATTTGCCGAACAATGTCGGCATCATGGAGATATGATTGAAGCGTTTAAAATTTTTAAGGAAAACGGTACAACGAATCATGAAATATTGTTTATGTCGTCTTTCAAATGCTTCAACATGGGAACACCAGTTTTGATTAGTTAATTCTAGCATAATTCTAGGTTGTTGTGTACTGCAGGGAGTTTTTCTCCAACAGGGTTGTAAATGCATGGAATAGCTTATCTTCTGATGTTGTGAATTCCCCCACAATAGACATCTTCAAGAGGAAATATGATAAGAAGGACGGGAGTAATCGAGAAACTATTCATATCTAACACGAATGACAACCATATTTCTATGCGCAGATATTTTAGTCATGTTTTATGGCTTATTATTTTAGGTAGCTGTATTTAGGCTTATGACAAAAATAATTTTATGGACTTTTTTCTAACACTATTCATTTTTATTTTCTCCTTTTACTTTTTTTCAAGCCACCTTGTTGCATGATTTGCCTGTTGCTGTTTCTAATTTTGTATTTGTATAATGTTTCCATGATACACAAATAAGAAATAAAGAGATTAATAAAGTTGAAACGCAGCTCACCTTGTGCTTCTTCAACAGACTTTGTACATTTGCTTCGCTTCGACCGACATCATCACTCGTAACAATACGTAATGTATCCAGCATCCAGGCCTCAATATCATTTGCATCTACAAAGAACTAAGAGCAAAGAAAAATAAATTATAGTTAGTTGTGTGTGCAGAATTGGAAAAAAATTAAATCAGTACAAAATAGTTTTTTAACTTTAAACTGTTTGCAATACATAACAAAAAAACTGTTGCGCATTGCAGGCATCTTTAACTGAATGCTTGTAAGCACTGCAGTAGCCCCTGAAAACACTAAAGAGGGTTTGATGCTTGTGCCTGATTTTTTGCTAGCAATGTCTTGATTGTCATGTCACTTGAACTATCCTATTCAAGTATCATTAAAAAAAATTCATATTAAAGTTAGTCGAAAAGTATTTTTGTAGTTTGTCTGATGCACAGTTTTGGTGCAAAAAACTACAAATTTTCTTACTATTCAAAAAAAAAATATTTTCACCTGATGATAATCGATAGCATCTGTGAGTCTCTTCATTCTCGACATCTGAAGTTGTGCCAAATTATCAAGCATTGTTTCGATTTCTGTGATTCGTTGCCTTATACTTGGGGCACCAAAATGATCAGCTTTGATGAGATCTTCGCCCACTTGCACAACAGACATGACTTGCTTCTTGTGGTTACTGATTTCTTCAATCATTGCCTACATTGACATTAAAGAAGCCAATGAATACGGTGAGAAAAATGAAATAAGAACCATAGTGAAAACGATCATTGTAAGGGATAATAACTGGCACCAATGAAGAATAATATTGATACCACAAGCACAATTCTCATTAGTCTCAATTAAAGTTTTACCTTTGCTTTGTTGATGAGTGAATGTATAGCAGTGAGATCATGACCAATATCACTTGATGACAAGATACGTTCTTTTTCTTTTATCCATGCCTCTTCCTCAGCCATATCCCAGTAGAACTGCCATAACTTGTGTGATTCATGCAAAAAGTTTCTCCTGTCGGTTGCAAGTTGCAGCAACTCAAGATACGCAGATTCCAACTGTTTAATTCTTTCTGTAATGTATTGTGGATCACATGGATGGTAACCTGTTTGGAGATCAACAGAGATAGATGTTCCATCAATTCATAAAGAAATTCAAACAATGTGCAAAAATCGCATCAGCTAATTATTATTAGTGACAGGCTTGAAAATTATGCGACCTGGTGCAAAAAATAGTTTTGTGTCCATCGACAATATTCATTTTCTTGAATAAGATAATAGAAATCCGCATCATGAAAGAAAGACATTTTTTGGCCTTGAAGTTTGATCGGGGCATCAGAAATTACTTACTCGTTATGTTCAAATTCAAATAGGGTTACCAGCCATCCTTCTTTTTGATTTCATTTCAAGCATCCTCCTACGTTTCAGAAAATTCACCCTATGTCCTCCTTTTCTGGAATTATTATTTTTCTTTTTTTTTTCTTAAGGAAATTTTTTCCCACTTTGAAACATATATCTTTTCATTGATATGAGTGTATTTGTGGCTTTTTTACCATTGACAAATAGCAGTTGCAAATTCCAGAATTTTTTCTGTTTTTGTTTTTCTAGCAGCTCTCTTTCAGTTGGGAAAGGTTATTGTTGTGGCCGGTTTTATTAGTCAGCATGGTAGCACCATCTGTTGTGAAAATTGGGAAAAGTAACATTAGTAAGGGTTCACACACAGGCTTCCCCCCCCCCTCTCAGTTTTTGAATCTGGTAACCCTAAATTTGAAGGACTGGATATTTTTTACAAAAAGTTATAAAACTTTGACACAACACAAATCAGAAACTACTGTACATCAATGGAGCACTTTTCATAGTTATTACATATAAATGCATAAAACCATCAAAATTTTAGAATTTCAGCATTTTTTTTTACTTATCGCACTGTATTAATGTTTGCAAGATTACTTTTAATCTTTTATTCATAAAATTTTTACGATTTTTAAAAAAAAAAATTTCACTATTGAGTATTGATATTTTTAGGCGTTTTTAAATGCATATTTTTGCACTTCTAAATGCACGTGTTAATTTTTTGCGCACATTTTTTAGTTTTACAGTATATTTTTCTTTTCTCTTAAGTTATGCCATACTTCAGATTTATGCTTTTAATGTGGATATTTTTGTCATTTTTAGGGAAACTTAAACATTTTAAATAGCATATTAAGTATTAAGTATTTAAGAATTTTTTTCTTTTCATTTCACAAACATTTTTCAACATAATAATACATGCTCTTTAAGGCATATTGAAGAATTTTTAAAGCATATTTTTTATTTTGTGCAGGTTTCGTTATTTTTGAATGCATATTTTCACAATTTTCATGATTTTTTTTTTTTTTTTACTTTTCATTTTTAGTGCACTACTTCCGCATATGATATTAAATGGATTTCTTTTCCATTTTTTACACATATTTTTGATTTCATGGTATATCTCAGCATTTTTCAGTGCATATTTTGTCACTTTTTAAGCGCATATAATCTGGGCTCTATTGATAACCAATGTCAAGGGACAAGAAATATTACGCGATGTGAATTGTTTTCAAGTTCGTTTTTCCAGTGAATGAATTTGTAAAATAAGACTTGTAAATAAATTTGACAAATGTAATGTAACTCAATGAATTATTATAAAATATATATAAAATGTCACCTTGATCCCCTTCAGGGGGAACAAATCTCTGTAGGTTCTGTATGACTGCTCTGACGCTTTCGCCCAACACGTTGATGTCTGCTTCAATGAGATTGTGCTTCTGTTGGAGATCAACAACGTCCATGAGATGTTTTCCCGAGTCCTCAGAGAGAAGTCGGTTCTTAAAGAGATAAGAATACACTATCACAAATCTCAAGTTATTTCGATTTCTTATAGTTATGCATTACATAATTGATAATCTGTATTATTGATGAGAAAATAATCTTGGTATAAGTGTGGGTTATAACAATTTTATGTGAAATTTTGTGTCTTGAGTAGAACGTTATTAAAAAAAGTTGGGGTAGGCTGTGTCATAGACATGGGCGCAAGTTTTGATGTGAATATGTTCTTTATGCCTACCTTTGCGTGGTAGATACCGACATAATGAAATTGGTATTATCAGATTTGTCTTTGGAATAGCTAACAGATTATACCAATGTTGTCTATTTGTGTTGCAAACTTCATGAGATATAGTGTAAAATAATTTTGGTACAAATGGGGGTCGTGTGCCTGGTGTCCAGACCAGAAGACATATTAAAATCTGTAGGGTGTCATTAGATTCATCTTTAGAATATATATCAGACATCATTGTCTTCTATTTGTGTTGCAAACCTTCCAAAATATAATGTAAAACAATTTCGTTACTAAAGTGGGTCACGAGTTTGGTGCCCAGACTTGAAGAGGTATTAAGGCCAGAGTGGTATCATTGGATTTGTATTAACAAGATCTACCCACAAACATGCAAAACACTGATATATTCTGAATACTTCCTGAGATATGAGCGTTTCAATTATTTTGTTAAGCAACTTTTTGTAAATGCACCCAATATCATCAGATGATTTAAAGGACGCATTCACGTCAAAAAATGATCATATAATGCCTTAATAGCAACAATAATAACTGGAATGATAATCTACTTACTTTAATTTCCTCCATATTATCCAATATATGAACCATGTCTTGGAATGCTTGTTGGAGTGAGATTGAGACCTCAAGGCGAGAACGACGAGACCTCAAAAGCTCAAGTAAGTAATTCCAAAGTCGTAGAACATTATCTCTTCTGCAAAATTAGAAATAGAATCAGGCACTATAGGCGTACACATACAGGGTGTCTTGAATGTTCTAATTCAGCCTTTATCTCATCTACCGTTCATCATAAAGATACTGTTCCAGTTTAAAAAAATGCTCAACAAAATGCAGTTTTTAACTGCAATATTTGCTGATATATTTGAATTTAAAAATCAGAGAAAAGTTGGGAAGAACGGCATAAACTAAGGCACAAGCCAATTTTCTCATTTTGTTGTTCTTTCACAACTTTTCTCCAATTTTTGAATTCAAATATCTCAGCGAATATTGCAGATAAAAACATGGGATTGTTTTTGGTTTGGCTCAGAAGAAACAGGGCAACAACTTCCTAATGAGAAGTTGGAGAACAAGCAGACTGCATAAAAATTTTAATTGTTTATTTTGTAACACAGTGTATTCTCACTCTCAAAACTTGTACAGGGTGATTTCTGAACACATATTGAGTATTTATTAAACTAGAGCCATACCTCTATGATGAATGGTTGATGAGATAAAGGCCAAAATAAGATTTACAGGGATACCCTGCATAGCATCTAGAACAAACAACAAAAATAGAATTTGTCATGTAAAGTTGGTGGTTTGAATTAAACATATATGAGAACCTCACCTGGAATTAATGCGAGCTATATCATGGTAGTTCTCAGTCTCTAGTGCATTTGCCACAGCAACTACAGCTTGAACTCTTTCCTCGTAGGCATATATGTCTGTTTCTATCGCTTCATGTTTCTTGGCTGCGGCTTCCACAGATGGCAGATCAAACCCGAAATTGTCTTGCGAAACTAACCTTTGATTCTCACTCAGCCAAGTTTCTCTCATGCCAGACTTCCTATCAAATCTCGCAGCAAGTTGTTCAAGCTTTTCTTGCCTGAAGAAAATATACTGCATTACTCACAAAAGCTTTATATAAGTTTTCATTCCTTTCCTATACTGTGATCATAGAATCATGCATTGAGGCATACTTACCTTATCAACTCATCTCTGAGTGCCAATTCACGTTCATGTTCAGCTTTTTCTAGCCTTTCCCATGCCTTATTTATGTCGGATATCATCTTTCCTTCGCTCGGATGATATACTTTTTGATTGTTTGTTCTCATACGGCTTTGTATAGTAAATAAAAGCACTTCTAAGTTGCTTTTCTCAATGAACCTAAAAAAAAAAAATCAATATCAAAATACTTATTCAAGGTCTAATCAAAACTCTGAACATTATAAACCATGTCAAACAGCTGCAGAAATGAATTCTAGCTCGTACAATGAAAATTACTCAAGAATGAAGGTAATTCAATGGTAATTTTCATAACATTTATCAGTAGAATATCACAGACATACTTTGGTGGTTTTTCTGCTGTCCTGTATGAATTGAATGCAACTAATTGCTGCTGAACCCCAATCAATGAGTTGGCAAACTTTCTATCTGACAGAGCAGCGATAGTCTGCTCAATCCATTTCAGAAGGTCAGATGTTAGAGCCTCATACCTCTGTATCATCTTCTCGTTTTCCAATGCCTGACCAACAACCTGAGGTAGAAAATACATTCAAACTTGGTTAATTCAAAGTCCAAAGTCCCTGGGAAAAGTTTTAATTATCCAATTAATTTATCCTGGATCTGTAAAATAACTACAAATTTCAACTTTAGCATCAATATTCAGAGGATAATAATTATCAATTATTAAAATTTGATCATCAGGTACAAAACTATTTCCTAAAGTTTAGTAATTGATAACTGCAATTTTCGTACTTTCCGATACTTTCCTTACTCTTAAAAATGATGCTAAAAAGTTTCAGATTCAGAATGGTGCACCTTAATCCATAGGATGATTAATGTGATTTATATCAAGAGGTGAACATTCTCGATGTACTTGAATAAACAATGTTAAAATCGGCACTAACACTAGAACCGCGGCACTTTCGGTATACCTAGAACCGCGGACTGGGTCAAATTGACCCAAACTTCGAAAAAACAGTGTTTCATAGCGAAAACAGGATATTTATTTATGGTTTCTGGGTTTCTCCCTACTCTTAATCATCGTTGTTTAATTGTGTATTCATAATGGAAAATTATATTTGTTTATGAATATAAAATGGGCTTCAAAATTAGCTAAAAATGATGTAATTCAGTAAAAATAAGATTTAGTATACATTATTTACTCTATTCAGTCCAAAAAATATTTTTTAGTAATCCCATAATATGACAAAGATGTAAAATAAGCGTGTCAAATTGAGCATGGAAAAGTCTATAATATGATTCTGTCAAATAAGTATTGACTTCTTACTGATAGTGGAATTTATGATGAGCAGTTGAGGAATTTTTTTTTTCCAATATTCTTGCACATTTGCACAACCCATGCAAAAATTAACAGTTTTGTTTCCACATTTTTATGTTACCTGACATATAAGACTCGTTTATTTTTATTTATTATTATTATTATTTTGATCGCTCACGAACAGAAACATGATCGAGAGCGCACAAACGTTTCCTTTTGCGCAAGGGCAACACGCATGATGAATGCAGGTCTTCAATAAGATTTTAGAGGAACTGCTTTCAAAAAATAAGTTCTGGCCTTCTGTACTGCTCTATACAAAATATAGGAATATTTTTATAGTGAGATCCAGGATGTTATAGAAAACGCCTATGATGCCTTGATTGTATTATTTTTTTTTTCTGTATTTGTATTTGTATTTTCTGGGCATTTGATCGCTACAACTACGATCGTTACACTTTGTTGAATTGTAGTGTGAAATAGTTTCTGTGTGTGTGAGGAAGCTTTTTGAAGCTAACTTCTTCCAATATCGACTGCCAGATGAAGCGTGCTGAGTAATGAAAAACTTATATCGTTCTCCCCTTGATAAATTGTCATTGTGGCATCATTGTTCCATACAACTGTAGTTTCACTATCTTTATTGTGTGAGATAATATTGCTCTTCGATTTCGTCTCTACTAAGTTCGTATTTCTTGGCTTTTAGCATTTGAGCCAGCTTCAGTGTAGTGAAAAGAGGTGTCGGTTGAGCCATTTCTGCCCTTGTTCTCAAATGGTTTGATCAGTTGCATCACTATGTGCTCTGAAAGAGAGATTCGTTGGACGCTGATACTTCCCAAGATTTCGAAATCCGTGCAAAACATATTTGGTGCAAACTACAAGTTTACTCTTTTTCTGTGACATTGTTTGCCTACAGAAATTTCAACTAAACGTTTTTTCTAGAGTTAAGCTTTTACTCTCCCAAAATCTTCATTGAGTCCCGTCAGAATTCCAGGTATTCAAGTTTACAAAGGAAAAAAATATTTAGCTCTACTTGTGCCATTACCCCATTGAAAAAAAGATAATCTGTTCAGACAATGAATTGGCCTTGACCTTCAAAGACCTTTATTCTTCACTATCTTCATTTACACATACTTTTAGAAAGGGTAACCACTTCCAAGAAAATTCTGCACCCCTTTTTTCCTGTAGAATAGTACGTTGGGTCAAAATGACCCAAACCGCGGTTCTAGTGTTAAATTATCAAAGGGGAAAAAACCACTTAAAATTAAAAAATTATCATTTTGGTATTTTCCTGTACTGACAATAGCTCACTTGCCATTCAAGCAATTTTGCTGGATTCATTCAGCACAGATAGGCTTTTGAGTTTTCCCGTCTTCCCATCAGAAATGGTAATTTTTTTTGTTAAACTTGAGTTGAGTTGCTTTTCAGATTTCATTTCTCATAATATGACTACTTATTTATTAGAATTCAATACAGGTTTCATGTTTTTAACCAATCAGTGTCAATGGTGCATTCAAATATACAGCTTCAGTGTGCACCACACCGAATGGGGAAGTTTGATTCAATATAAAAGTGTTTTGGATTATGAACATGTTTACAGAAAGAATTATGCTTGTAAAAAAAAAGATTCATTATCTATGCATTTTGATATATAATTTCTCCTGAAGCTTCAGCAAATGTGTTCGTTTTGAGCCTAGTGATGTACATTGCTCAATGAATGCTAATTTTTTTTAATAATCAGTCTGAAAACAAACTGTTACATACATAATTACTGCTATGTACTACTATGTACAGGGAAAGTTTAATTCTTGAAAGTCACTGGAGAAAATATTTGAAATATATTTCCCTGATGACATAAAAATTATTAATGAAAAAATCACATGCGGTGTATGTGTTACTGTAAATGTTATAATTATATGTTATAAATGGGTCATTATGCATAATAACCAGATTTTTATTGGTTATTAGGCATATTTGCTGACCGTTTCAGGTGGTTATTGTGCATAACAACCGGATGAACCACATGTATTGTAACATACACATATAATCACCATCTACAAGTCTTTGGAAAAAAAATGTGATCCTTACTTTCCCAATTCGTCTCCCATGTACAGTGTCAGCCTTCATTTTTGAGAAATAATGGTAAAATGTTACAACATAGGTAATTACTGATTTCTCGTCTGGCATTTCAACAAATACATCTGCAATATATGGACAAAGAAAAGGCACACATCAATACTCAAACAGAGAAATAGTATCAATTACCTTGACTAACATCAGAAAAAAAATAAATTTAGTAAAAAATGTAATGAACTTTAGTGAATGAAATTGCACAAATTTTTTTTTTTTCGTAATAAAGTAAATTCCATCAGAAAGATAAGAAATTGAAAAAAAAAATTACAAACCCTCAGGGTCCATGAGTTTCATTAAACCAAGCTTCTGCTCAGCAACTGTGAAGGCATGGTTCAAATTATAAATTGCATTGGAACGAGAGAGTCTCTCATATTGTATTAAATCCGGCCTGGAGACAAAAATGATTAGATCAATCACATATAAACAAAAAATATGCACAATATAATATATTGTGATTATTATATCTAATTTGTGTATTTCCAATTAAATATAAATAAAATTAGCAAAAAACAATAATCTAGATCAGTGTTTCAGTGTTTCTCAACCTAGCCCATCAAACTAAATTTATGAACAAAAATTTTATAAGTAAGGTGGGGGGGGGGGGGGTCTGTCATCCCTCCGAAGATCCAAATTTTATGGAGAAAATCTGGCAGTCCTACAGAAAAATCCAACGAACATACATAATATAAATATCCTCCTCCCTCCCCACCATATTGTTATAAATCCCCATCTATACCCTAGACTAGAGTTGAGTGAGCATTCAATCTTGTGGGGGGGGGGGGGGTTTATGCAGGACTGTTTCACCATTACGGGTCCTCGGGCAAAGTAATTGTTCTAGGTCCCCATACTTAACTGGAAGTAAAAATTTACATACATCATGCTTACTCATGAAAATCATTATAGTACCAGATCTTATCACGTACACCTCCCATAAGCATGAGGCTCCTGGGTCTACTTTCAGAATCCAGAACTACCCATAGAGCCAGTCCAGTGTCATATTAACGCAGGGGGTCCATCTGGCCACCTTCCCACCATGCTTCACTCAAAAGCTTTGTTTCTTCACACTCAAATTTTAGCTTTCTATAGCTCCCTTAACCCCCTGTCAGGGCTCACCTTCCACCAAATTTTCACCCATGGCTCCCCCCTAGAATATCCCAGTACTGCAAGAAGGCCATAGATCCCCAGGTTGAGAGCCACTGATCTAGATGGATTAAAAATTCAACATAATTAACAAAAGCATAATTTTTATCAATAATAATTGCAACATGATTCCTTATTTGTAGCCTCCATAGCAGCTTGATCTCCTATTAGACCTTATACCTCTTAGCAACAGCAATTCTACATATAAATGTTTTTTAAAACTTTTGATAGTATTTAGTTCATCAGAGAATTGTCACTGTCATTATGCACACATACATAGGCGTAAACTTCTATATGGCCCATGGGCCCGAGCCCCCCCAACATTTTTGAAGACGCGGCTCAGCCCCCCCAAAAATTCGTATGAATATGGCTTATTCATTTTGCAATGATGAAAATTTTTTTTTTAACCAAAAGTTGTCCTAATTATGAATTAGTTAATGGAAACAATCTGCTCAAAATTTTAGTTCTTTTAAAAAATCTGGATGGTCTTTGGCTTTTTTGTTCCATGACAATACGTTTATCTCATTTCTTCCCTGCCGTTGAATCCCCAATTGCACCCTCCATCGGTTCCAATCCTTACTGCCAGAAGGCACGGCTGAGAGGAAGATTCTTTGAGGTGTTGAGGGGGCTCTTTCTTCTTTGCCTGTGGCAAAAACTGAGTGTCTCTTCTTTTGTTCACTGCGACCGGAGGACGGCCATGGCGCCGACATGAAAATAAGCCCAAAGATGCATGGTGGGGGGGAGGTTGAACATTGGGAAGCAATGATATTGAAACCGAAATAAATTGCACTCTATAAAGAATAGGTGCCAGAACCTAGAGGTAATTACTGAAAAAAACCATTGTGCAATGCATTCTCCCTCTCCTTCGTACACGCTTGAGTCCCGTATATGCGGGAGGACCAATAACTTTTAGGCCCCCCCCCCCAATGTTTTTTTGAAAAATATTGGGGAAAAAAAGCACATTCTAAATGCCCATTCATAACAGATCTTGAGGACCGATGCCGAAACATTTTTCAAGCCCCTTTACAACAAAATTTGACTAGGGGGGGGGGGGGTAGAACATAGAATCAAATAAACAACAAGTGAATTATAATATTGATTTTAAAAAAGGAAATGAAAAATAAATGATAATTTTTCAAAGGTCCAAGACCAACCCCTCGACCGGGCTTTTTTGGCCCATTCGTTAAGTCACCACTACATTTTAACAATTAATACAAAATATTATCTTTATAACTAAGGGATTCCTGAACTATTTACGTTCGCAGCACTCATGGAAATTTTAAACCAACACCTCAGCCAACGTCTTCCTAAAGAGTGTAGTCAACACCATAACCCTTGTTTTGTGGAACAGATTTGCACCCTCCACTAATATAATTTGACTGGCTCTTCGTTTTCGTAAGAATGCTCATTTAGGAAAGAAAATTAGAATTTTTTTTTGAATTTTTGAGTAGGAAAACTGAACATCCTAATCTAAATTGTGCATGTGTATCAACAAAAATTGTACAAACTGTATAATTTTTATTGATGAGGTGACTGAAAAGGCAGTGACAGCAACGCCAATGAGGTATGTGATATCCCCGCCCCCTCAACGTTTTCTCCCCATCAAAGCTGCATTAAGAGCTGCATTAAGATTATCTTTCAAGCGGCTTTGCTCCCCATCTGGTTGGGAATTTCGAAGATGAGAAACGAAACTAAAACTAATTCAATAAAAAGTTATTAATTAGGTCATTGCAAAGATGGCCTACTACACATTATCGGTGGGGGGGAGGGAGATAGCCTACAAGTTTGCTACAAGACTCATTCATTCATAAGAAAAATATCGCTCACAAATTGAAAAGAATTTCTTCAATTTAAAAAGTAAAAATTAATCTTCAATTACCTAAGGAAGCAGGTTGGCCACCCCTTTATAAATAGTGAAATGCATGCACAATATCGGTATGTAAGTGCCGCAAAATGTATCTATTTAAAATTCAATAAATCATAAATAGTCAGTCCTCGGGGACCAAATGAAAATGACCGGAAGCTGCGATAACTTGATAACGAGTAATCCCATTTCACTAATTTTGTTGGCAAGGACTATAAAAGAGATGTTATAGGCATCCCCTATCCTGCATCAGGGCCTTTGGTGGATACAGTGAATTTTTCGTGTGAAAAACAAAAAATGATAGGGGGGGGGGGAAGAATCGTCCCCCCGCACTGGAGCCCTGTTAGTCCAATACCTTCTAAAGCAGCTTGCTCTAGAAGGTGTTGGTTAGTCCCACCGTTGAGCGGGGGGGAGGGGGCATGTTTATAGTGCAATGTATGTCTGATGATTCTGATGATAATAGTTATGACTTTACAACGAGATCTTTGGTCGAGAGATCTTTTCAAGCCTCTCTCTCGGTCGGTCATCCGTTTATAAGATTTCAAATTGAAAATTAATTCAACAAAGAAAAAAATTATAGGTTTTCTTTCCATGTTTAGCGAGAAAATTCTTTTTCTATGAACACAGGACCATAGCGTGCCTTTTCGGGAGCCCCAGGGCACACTTTTTCTGGGGGCCCTTGGAAAGGATTATTATTATGCAAAATAAATGTACATTATTTTGTGGCGCCCAATTAGGCATGTGGCCCTGGTGCAATGCCCCGGTTGCCCCAGCCTAGTTAGGGGGCCTGTATGACCATATAGTAGTTATTCCAGACAACCAGCTTTCGCGGGTAGATAGGACAAGGCAAATCGCTTTGGGACAAGATCAAAGAAAAGCGTTGGGTCGCAATCAGCATTAACCATTGAGGACAACAAAGCCCGTACTTCTGACACGGGCATCAGAAAAGAGCAATCACTAATTTATTTTTTCTTAGGATTTTAGCTGAGGATTGTTTACTGTCTCTGTAGATCGGCTGGCGACAGAAGTAGAAAATGCCATCAGTGAATCCTCTTGAATGCACTTCTGTACTATGCCTGTGACAGATACCCATTATGAGTTAAGAAAAAAAAAAGGAGAAAACTGTTCAACAGAATACACCCCAACTCCCCCCTCACTTGTTAACTTGGGAACTGGTTGACCGGTCTATATCGCTTCCTGTACGATCTCCTTCCTCATTGTTTGTACACCCCTCTGGAGGTAGCAATGTATTATATGATAGCAATAACGAGATCGATGTTGTAGTTTTCTTGTCAGCGGCGCTTTGACTATTTTTGTTCCACTGTAGAAATTTAGTAGCCTTTCTAGCATACAACTGCCCTGAAGCGAGGCGGAGCATACACAAACACACACATATATATAGGCGAATTCCGAACAAAGACACACACGAATGGGCAGCCAGATGTATTGGAAATTTTTCCCTGAGGAAGCGTGAGAACTTTCCCGAAATTTTCAGTCATGGATACCGCCATCTAACTGAATCATGTGTTTATAGGTGTTTAAGTAACACACATCTATGTGTCCCTCCTTCAGGAAGCTAGCACAGTGTTACATTTTTATGTTGTCCAGATGTACTAACCATGAGAAAAGAACGAAGAATAAAAGACATCCGAAATGGTCACAAAAGATGAATTCGGCTGGTCAAATCACCATTTGACCAGCAGAATTATAGTAGTTACAAAAGGTAATTGCCGACAAATGGTTGCGCACGAAGACGTGAGAAATTTTTCTGTACAGAGTTGACAATACCGAAAACAGGATTGTCATATTAACTATAGCATATAAGAAGAGGAAGAAACATCCAGTTGTTTTTGAATCCAAGTGTCATCGTTGAGTGTTCATGTTACAAATTTTCAAGTCAACGCTGATCGATCGTTGCATCCTTACTCATTCTTCATGATGAAGGAATCATCATCAAAGCCCAATTTGTAGCAGAGCAACAATAATCTTGGTAAGTACAACCTCATTAGCAGTTTCTCTAATTTTTTGGGAATTTTGCGATTGCATAAAATGTTTATACAGATATTCTTGAGGCCAAAAGCTTTTACGACAAACATTGTTTGGAACAAGATTGCTAAAGAAATCTAAAGTACAGTAGAACCTCGATTATCCGAGCGTGGATTATCCGGAGTTCAGAAATTACAAAACTACGAAAGGTGAAAGAAAACCGACCATGAAATTATTGATCAGACAACACAAGAGATTTTGGTAATAATATTCGGTGATAGTGATTAGAAGAATGGGAACAGAGATTGTTATTGAAGTTATGATCAGTTAGATCAGAGTATCCTATAATGGGCAATATCGCCCCTTGGGGGCATGGAAAGGTCCGGGGGGGGGGGGGGATTGAGAAAAAAACAAATTCTAAAGAGGAGGACGATGAAACAAAAAGTTTGGAAAACTGCGAGTTGGATTATTCAAATTTGTTTTGCTTAAACAGTGGTCTCTAATAACAAGGAACAAAATAAGTCGAAAATAATTTGTGTAAAAAAAACATCTTATGACACCCAAATTTTTTGGTTTGATATTAATAGCAACTGATCACCTATGTTGGCCAAATAAAATCGAAACCAATGTTTTTATACCCTCTATGGTTCTCCTCCATAAAACGTATTGAAAATTATTTTTTTTCCAGAAACCGATGCAAATTGGCACTGTTAGCATATGTTAACAGCAATTTAATTAATTATACTGGATTTAACTAGCTAAAATAATTAATTAAGGGTAAAATATAGTCTGCCTTAATTTTAATGTTATCTATAAACAGATAGAATTTTGCTCAGCAAAGTTGAATAGTTTCGTCCTTGAATTTTATTTCCATTTCCCTCAATTTGGTGCTATAATATAAATCTCTGAGCATGTAAAATTGGGACAGCTATCAAATACGACACCAACAAGGAATCAGCTTTTTCTAGATAGATAAAAATTATTGTACTTATATAGCTGTACCTTTTACTGAAATGACACTAAAGGATGTACTTTCTGAAATACCAAAAAACCTGTTTGTGTTTTTTGACCATTTACCATGTCTATTCAAAAATCAACGGGACTATATAGGGTTAATGCGCAAAAAAGTTGCTCTTCCTTCACATTTTTTTAATTGATGCAATAAAATTATTGCATCATTGATTTCATAATGAGATTATCACCATATCATATATTATCTACACCGAACTTTTGTCATTAATTACGCAATAATAATTTTCTCATTATTAATACGTGAAAGCTCAGTATGGTGTTGCATTTTTCCTCTCTTTAAACACTGTACTCACTCAGACATTTTAATATTTTTGTTTTGTTTGTTTATATTGAATTTTTTGCAAATCAAATACGGTACTCCTGTACTATATTGAAATGCACATTATTGAACACAAATGAAACGAAATTAAGTATTTCTGCTCGAAGAAATGTCGACCAACAAAAAACCAAAATATCAAATCGTAATATTTTCAGTGATTTTGTCCTCTTCCCCCCCCCCCCCCACCTCTAAAGCGAAAAGGAAATGAACATGAAGTAAAATCATTTGTCAAACATTTTATAGGATAGCGGCTCTGGCTGCATAAGCCTATATGACCATGCTTTTTGAATTTTTCATCGAGTATAAATTTCAATACTGTTTTAAAACATTGAATGATTCCTGTTTTGATGTCATTTGAATATAGCCGATCTTGACAAATCAAAAACTATGTAGGAAACAGCCATATTCCTGAAGAGCCAAGCATGGTTTTTGCTGAAGAAAAACGGTCCGAAATGATGTTTTTTAGATTTTTTCAGGACTTACGGAGACCCCCCTCCCCTCCCATGTTGAAAGCCACACTGTTTTCGTCATCCTATGATTCCACTCTAGCAATCACATGCAGAGAATGTTTGGTGCCGATACCGATTTTCTAGTCGCCATGGTGACCTGGAGCCCGAGATTTGTCAAGCCCTGATATATAGGGACAGGGTTCGTACCCTCCTTGAAAATCTTTGGAGAAAAAGTTCATTTTCAAGTCTTTAAAAGTCCTTGAAAAAAATTATAATAATTTTCAAAGTGTTCCTGCGGATGTGACCACGGAATGGAGGTGGCTTCAACAATATCTGTTGCAAGTTCCGAAATGAACTGACTGCTAACGGAGGTTGATTGTTGACCGTAGATGCACGCAAAAACAGTTCTTTAAAACAGAACTGATTTTTTTCAGAAGAGCTGAACTCGATGCTTTATTGACTTTTTTCTTGAATATAGAAATCGAACAACACAGACGAATTTTTTGTTTAAGTTTATAAATAACGCATTTTTGTATTTCAAATCTTGAAAGGAACATCATAAGAGTGCTCGAGGTTTATGAAACAGCAATGTTATGTCAATCTTAGTGCTGTATTTCGAGTAATTTTTTTTGTAATATAATTTTTTCTTGATTTCAATTTCATGAAATATGGTTTTGAATTACAATAATTTTTAGTTTTCTTAGGGAAATTTTTGCGGAAGAGTAAGATAGAGATAACGTTTCAGTTATACGATTTTTGCATTTATACGACGCTTTGACCCGTCTGTTCGACGACGTGCTTAAAAACCTCGTTTATACGACGCGACGAATAAACGAGGTTCCATTGTATGGGGCTTGAGCCCCCCCAACATTTTCAATAACTTTACGCCCTTGCACACATATATTAACTTTCATATGTCCCAACAAAGGAAACTTAAAACTTAAATAATGCAGTCAGATACACTTATAATGAAGTCCGGGAAAAAGACAGAAAAAATATTACAGTAAAAGTCTGATACAATGAGTATGGCTTATAACGAAAATTTCGCTGTAACAAATAATTTTCAAGTGATTGTCAAACAGCTAATGCTAAAGATACAAAAAAATATTTGGTTATACCGAGTTGAAAATTAGGAAGCATTCACTATACCGTCAAAAAATTCTCAAAATGCAGCAGTGTTTTCCCTTTTCTCTTTTAAGAAATAACCACAATGGCTGTTCATGGCACGTTTCCTTGTAAAAATCACTCTATGCACTTCTAAGAAGGACTAGACACAAAAATGTCCAATTTTTTAACCCCCCCCCCCCTCCATCTTTTTTTTGACTACACCACTACACACATGGGATACATGATGACTACATTCGACTTGTCTCTCCGAGTGACTAAGAGACTCACAGGACCAGGACTTGCAGTTTAAAATAATTTCCGAATGGCTGAACAAATAGTGAAAAAAAAATTCTGATTAGACATGCATGGGAAGAGAGCAGTGGTATAATACTTGCGCCTGAGTGGAGTGGTGGTAAGATGCTCATCTACCACCATGAAGATTGCAGTCAGGTCCCGAGTGCGAATTGAGGGAAGAATATAGAACAAGATATTTTTCCTAACAAACTTGAGGTGACCACTGATAGAGGGCACCTTTACTTCCAACGAAACTCGTTAATGGTAGTAAATTGCAGTATAGTGATATGGCTGCAGTTGGAGTGTGATGAAGTAGTGGTGTTGGTCGACACCACTACTTCGTATTATCACTTTGATAATACGAAATTCTATGCAGAAATGTCTTACTAAATCATTTGATCATTTTTGTCGCACCACGGTCATTTTCTGCACACGAAGGCTAATTACACCGGGACCTACAATTTATTGCGGATTCCGAACGGCTGGCTTGTTTTTTATACTCATCGAGAGGTTGGTGCGCTAACCCCCTCGATGGGGGACTCCCTGCGGTAGCAATTTTTTGCTGCGGTCAAGTCGCCGTTTTTTCTGTTGTACCTCTGTGTCAGGAAAGTTTTCTGACAAGGACGAACCGGGTATCGAACTCGCGACACCTCTAAACATCCTTTGGTACTTTAGGCCAATGGTTCTCAGCCTTTGGAAGCCCGCGGCCCAGTAAATCTCTTCTGCGTAAGTGAAAGGCCCGGTCATGCACACAATTAACGAGAAATTAATGGAAAAAATAAAACTGCGAATCATTCGCGGCCCTGTGTGACTAGTGTTAGGGCCCGGTACTGGGCTGCGGCCCGGCGGTTGAGAAACACTGCTTTAGGCGAGCATCTTATCAACCGGGCTACCGCACCCCCCCCCCCTTACCAAATCAACTGCTGAGAGACAAAAATAAATTTCATGACTCCAGTTCTATTCGTTTGTTAATATTAGAATGAAATAATCCAATAATCCAAAAGACATTCCTGGTGGAGCAACAACTTTTTCAAGCTTTTCAACAAAGCAACAATTTTATAACCTAACAGAGAAAAAAATAAAAATTCACTTATAACGAGAAGTCATATCGAATAGAATAGAAGAAATATAAAGGCAATTTTCCTTGATATTGTGAACTGTTGTTATAACAAACTTTTACTGTATATGGTAATGAAAATGAGCTTTGTTATATCTATACCTGCTTGATAAGCACAGATATGCAATATGAAATTCACGGGAAATGGAGACTTCGTTATATATGAAAATTTGTAATAACTGTGTCCATTATAAGCGATTCAGACAGTACAACATTGTAAACAAGTAATAACAAAACTAATTTATATGTATGTAAATGAACGGTTCTCAAACATGTGGCACTCGCTGTTCCATCTTATTTGCTTTGTTCTGGCGATTGTGTACCTACATCCTTGTTAATAATGATTGTGCATATACTGGGTAAATTCTGGTTCCTACTAATCATTGAATAGAAGCAGCATCAATATCCTTCGTTCAGCACAACACTCTTGGCGATGCCTATATATCAATGTCCCTAAGACGCAGGGCCATTTCAAAAGCATCCTGGAAGCCCCACCCCCCTTACCTCTCTGGGAATACCATCCCACCAGCCTACATACTTTTAAAAATCACGGCACTAGATCTCATTATATGGGACTCCCGTAAGCACACAGCCCCCTCACCCCCACCCGGCAGTGCACGGATTGGCCTAAGTTTTGAGATGGACTTACTGAGACCCATTAAGACTGATCTGCATGAGCTATTCATGCACCACAGAGAAACTATCGAGCAAATATAGATTTTTTGCTGAGTTCATTAGAAAAAAAAGTTCGATGAAAAAATTGATCAAATGATCATGATGAGAAGCATGCAATAGGTTTGAGTATGAAACTGGCAATGATTTGAACTGTAGTCAAATTGAAAAGGGAAGAAATGTGAATCAGAAATTCAGATGAAGCATGATGAACACTCAATTAAAAGAGCTCTGACTCATAATACTTGTAGGAAAATGCAGTTTAAGCCTAAAACATAGCGAAGAATGTATAGTTGAATAAAATGGAATTTTTTTACTGTTTCAAATGCAAAGATTTTCAGAAAAAATGTCACTAAAAATAATTGGCACCAACCGATGTTTATGTATGAGAGCATTGAATGCCAATCCATCTCGCCAGCTGGTAGTGAAATTCCTCACATTAACATTAGGATAGCCCGCTGTCTTCATTTGGCACCAAAGCAAAAGAGCGTCTTTAGCTGACTTGGTCTCTTGATTGTCAACCTCTTCAAAAGTGATGTCTTGAATCTAGAAAGATGCACAAGCAAAAGAATATTTTTCAAGCTATCTTACATGCTCATTTCTTTTCCGATGGTTTAAGAGTACGCAAGAGCGTTTTTTTTTAATTATTATTTTTCAATTTATTCAAATGATATTTGCAAAAAAAAATTTTCAATCACCTGAAACCTAAGAATGATGGTCCAGATGAGTCCTAATGTTAAACGAGGATTACCATCCACAACATCGTGAGAGCCAAGGTTTTCGAGATGAACCCGCTGATCACGAAGAAACTGGATCGCCTTGTCAACATTTTCCAAACAGTGAATCCGCATCTTACCTTTGGTTGGTCTCGGCTGTAATCAAGAAAAATAGTCGGTTTGATTTCCAATGATTATATAACACACAATATCTATAGCTCTATCTAAGTATTGAAGAAACTTACCAGTCTTTCACCCGAGAGAATTTCCAAAAGTTTCATGAGCATTTTGCCATCTCTCATGTCTGCATAAAGATCTGATATGTGACAGTTTGCGCGTATTAAATGAGAGTTGACCCACTTGCAAAAAGTCTTCTTTTGGACATTTTCTCTCTCATCTAGCAAAAAAAAAAAAAAAAACACACAATGTGAATTTAAGCAGAAAAACTTTATAGGCAGAACATATACACTCTACACCAGTGGTTCTCAACCTTTTCAAGCCCGCGGCCCAGTTTCATTCATTATTGTGAGTCGAAAGCCCGGTCAAACACACGACCAACGGAAAATGAACGGGAAAAATGGAACGGAAAATCACTCGCGGCTCGGTATGAATGATATCAGGGCCCGGCGGTTAAGGAACACTGCTCTACACCATGGTTTTCCAACTGGTGTTTCACGGAATATTGGGGTTCAGTGACAGCTTTTTTGGGGTTCTGCATGATCAAGCACCATGGAATCCTTAAAAATCCCGGAACCCAGATAGCTTTCAAAGAAGAAAAGTTTCTTGTTACAAATACTCGCAAAGCTGCTCTTCATTTTGAGTTTTAACGAGATAGTGCCTTTCTTAAAAAAAATCAGCAGATTGAAAGAACAGCATAAACCAGAGAAAGAAGCGTTGTCCAGTGCGGCCGTACCCTTTTCACTTGCCTAAGTCTCGCCCTGACCAGATCTCATTTTTGTGTGTGTGTGTGGGGTGGAGGCTTCTCTGAAGGTACCTGGGCACCCATGCTTTACGACGGCACTGGTGGATGCTCGAGCACCCATCGCACCTCCGACGCCTCAGTCAGAAGAAAGAAAAATCTGATAAACCGAAATTCCCCGTTATATCGAACTTGTTTTATGCGGGTTAAACGGTTTTTCCGCATTTAACTCTGTTATTTCACAAATTTCCTCCGTTTTTCGAATTTGAATATCTTTGTGAATTATTGCGCTTAGAAACACGGGTTTTTTTTGGCCTTAGGAGAGACAGGACAGCAACTTTCTAATTGAGAGTTGGAGCACAGAGGGACCGCATAAAAATTTAGATTTTTTTAATTTTGTTATACACTGTATTTCCACTCTCAAAACTGGTACAGGATAATTGTTGAACGCCTGTTGAGCATTGTTTAAACATAAATCATACCTCTACGACGGACGGTTTATGAGATAAAGGCCGTGCTAGCACTTACAGGACATCCTCTATACTGTATATACAGTATATTATATTGTATGTTGAACTACTGCTGTCACCTATTAAATAAAAAATACAACTTTTATGATTACTCGATTGAAATTGAGATGACTGGTTTTTGATTAGTGTGCCGCATAGAAAAAAAAATCAATATAGCAATAATGTCAGTTGAATTGCCTAGTTTGCTTTGAAATTTTAACAGTTGCTGTTTATATATGGTAAAATCACATTAGTAAGAAGCGCAAGAGTAACAAACAATTAGCTTCTAAGGCTCTTAGCAACCTCCAGGAGCTGATGGAAGAAGTGGAATACTGGAATTTAGTAAATAGGGCCAAATTAAATGTTTCAAAGTGTGTTTTTATGTGGCTGACAAATAAAGAGATTCCACAAAATTCTTACTTGTTTATTGAACATCAAGCGATTGACCCAAGCATAGTGACTAAGTACTTAGGAGTATACATAGACACTCGCCTAAATTTCAAATATCATGTCGAGCAAGTGATAAAAAAATCACAAATTGCAATGGAAAGTTGCAATGGAAATATCCTCCATTTTTGCTACCCAAAGTCACATGTATCACTAAAGAACAAGAAAATTATGTATGAACAAATTATCAGACCTGTTCTTACATATGGTGCACCGGCTTGGGCTTTCGCTCAGAAAAGCAATATTTAGAACCTCCAGAAACATCAAAGTTATATTCTCAGGAGATTCACAGGTGCTCCAAAATACTTCAGACTAACCGACCTGCACGCTGATCTTCAAATTCCATCGATCTACAAATATATAAAGAAACTGGCCAAAAAGTACTTTGAGAAGCTTCAGAAGTGGATATTATCAGCTCAGCATCCAACTACCCAGCTGAACAGAAATTAGCACAGCTAAGACCAAAGAATATCTTGGTTACAAATTTTAGAAAGGAATTTTAATTGTCGTAGAACGGGCAATAATGGTTAATCATACTGAAGTTATGATTGAAAAGACATATTTTTATTAATAGCTTAATACCACAGCATAGTATAGATAAATATTACTATAAATAAATTTCATCAAATTTTTGTGAAATGATGGAAATGTTAATCACTACCGGTCAATTCCATTTTTAACATTGGTGGAGTGAGAACAGTCTATGTAAATAGTCATTCATAAAATTAAATATTAATTGAAAGGTATATGATATGAACGCTTTGTGAATTATATAACCATTTGTTATGTGACCTATATACTAATTATATTATAAGACCTATTAAAAATCAGCATAGATTTTTTAATTTAATATAATTGTCAAATTTTCAAGAGTTACGTAATATGATTCTGAGGAGTGTATTGATGTTCTGTAAATTCTAATGACCATTTGTAACCTTATACTCTATTTTTCTATTTTATAATTATATATTTTTTAAATATGTTTGTCAAATGTGTATAAATCATATTGAATGGTTTTGGTGACATTGTTGGAGTTTTCATGTATATACACATATCATTTTTTGTCTAAATGGAAATATATTGCAAAATATGCTGTAAACTTATGTTGTGTTAATCACTTTGTGAAAAACTGATTTGTTTAATATTGTACATATTGTGAGAATATTTGTGGTCGACGGGATTTATTTTGAAAGTAAGTGTAATCTGATGGGGTAGAAGATGTTTTAACTAACCCTTGAAAACTGTTAACAGTATATTGATATTGTTTTGTATTAGTGAGAATATTTTATATATAAAGGGTTATATATAATTAAAAAAAAAAAACTACCGATGGTTGTTTTTAAGCAACCATTTTGCCATTGACTGATCAATATCTCTACCTAAGTAGAGAAACTAAGACGAAGAAGACGAGAGCTTAGTGCTCGGTACTTCGCATCAACTAGCAACGGCAACGGCAAACAATTACCAACTTGGCAATTCAATTTCTATTCAATTCTATTGCTCAAAATTTTTTTATCAATATCACGCTATATCAAGGACGTAGCGGGGGGGGGGGGGACTTGGGGGTCTGGTCCCCCGCAGACATGTGAGAAAGTTACCGAAAAAAGGGAAAAAGATGGCCAAATAGTTCTATCACTTTGGTTAGTCCCCCCCCCCCGAACGAAATTTCTGGCTACGCCCCTGCGCTATATTGACTTTTTCTATGCGGATCATTAATCAAAAACCGGTCATCTCAATTTCAGTAGAGGAATCATGGAAGTTGTATTTTTTATTTGATAGATGCAGTAGTTCTAGTCCAGTGATGTTTCTTACGTATGATATATATTTAAGATGATTACTCAATTCCCCCTTGCCGCATTTTGCTGGCAAACCGTTTATTGCCAAACCGAAGGCATACTTCCAATTAGAAAAAGTGTCCAAATAACGTGAACTTGGAATAGATATGTCATTTATGTTGTAAGGGGTTGTATAGTAATCAAAATAAAAAAAATCAACTTTTCATACGAGCACCCTGTCCTCAAAAACCCAGTTAGAAACTTGTTGTCATGTCTCTCCTGAAGCCAACAAAACATTCTGCGTTTCGAAGTGCAATATTCGCAGAGATATTTGAATTCAAAAATTGAGGGAAAGTTGTGAAAAACAGCATTTGTCCCCACAACTTTAACTTTATAATTGTGTTCTTTGTTCCCACCTCAAATTGCCACCTCCTAAATTTTGCCGCCCGTGGCAGTTGCCCCCCTCTCCTCTCCCACCACACGCTAGTTACGGTCTTGCGCACTGCCCCCCCCCCCCAATCCTGTCAAAAAGTCTTGAACAGGTCCCAGTCAGCACTTCGGCAATCTAGGTAACAGCTTATGAAGGAAAGTATATACTAGAGAAGGTGACATATTTTTTTACTTCACTCTAGAATGCTATACTATCAGTGGAAAGGAATTTTTTTACTTTTTCGTTGTAAATAATGTATATAGATTTAATTTTTGTGCTTAACTTGTTATAGTATTTCATATTAATCATCGTATTCAACCAAGGATAAATAAGAATTTTTACTAGTATGTTATACTTTTAAACAGTGATTACAATTATGCAAGCTTGATTCCTATGTCAATTCGTATTTAGTAGCATTACTATATTCTACAATACCATATCCAAGTGTATGGGTTAATAGGGATATTAGTGAAAAAACAATGCCCTGATAAGTGAATTTTTTGATTTTTTTTCCTTGCTCCGGTGAATGATGCTTTCTTTTCGGTTTTTAAATACCCGATCTAAAGATTAAGGGCACTGAAAGTTAAAAAAAAAAATGAGATGAAAAAATAGGGATAAAGTAAAATACCCGAGACTCTTACTCAAGGATAGCACTAATTCTTATGTGCGTTTATCCATTGTCAAGTGCGCAAATTACCATCTTTGACTTTACACTTTTCATAATGGAAAAGGCAATGACAGAGAAGATATAGGCTTAGTACTTAGAAGCAACGGCAGATGACATACCTACATTATTGAGTTGTCATTTGAAATTCGCTGGTAGCAGGCGAGTGTGGCGCCCCGAGCGTCAGACCAGAGGTGGAGGTGGGGGGGGCGGGGGGGAGAGCGAATTCACCCTTTGCAGGTCCGAGAAAAAATGCATGCTTCCCCGGCTCTGACCAGTTTTCAGTAGAACTCCTTAATACATATGAAGGCGTCTTAGTTTTCAGCGAAGCTTCGAAATTTACGTCTAGAGAGCATTGGAACGAGGCGCCATACAATATGAAACTTCAAATACAGTGGTATTAAAAAACTCGAAATTTACAGCATTTCTTCGAAAGATGACCAGAAGAAAAAAGAAGACTTGTTTACCTCTGTATTGCTTTATCAAGTCTTCCATGTATTCTTTTTCGGACATCGTGGACGGAAGAAATTTAATCTTAATAGTTTCTATTAAGATTCACCACCAAAATTTGGTTTTATCCATTCCAGAATATTCGAAATGTAGAGAGAGAGAGAGAGAGATTGCATCACATAAAACGCCGAAAAAGTTTTATTTTTCAACCGCTCTTTTTAATTACAATAAAATTACGTTAGTTTTAGAGTTGCTTTTGGAAAAAAATAAATAAATAGTAATAATCCGAAGGAGCTCGATTCCGAGTAATGAAAGGAAGCGTCCGCCGAGCGAAAACAGGAAGCGGCTGAAAACAGCGACAAACTGTGCTTCGGCTGCTGCTGCTCGTTTCCTCCAATTGTCTCTTTCTTTTCTCAGATAAAACTATACTTTTGCTGAATAAACCTTGCGAGAATCTGCTTCCGATGCTTCGGGACCGAAATCAGAGATTCATTTAATAATTTAAGAAACGTGTCTAGTATAGGGAACGTGCCCCCTCAACAGGGGATTCTGTAGGGCCATGCAGCCGCACAGAGTGATGATCAGGAGCGTAAATCAGGGTTAATGGAAAATAGTTACAGCAAAAAAAAAGTTTCGACTAAAATTTTCAAAGTATTTCTTGGATCCGATGGAATGAGTCGAAGAAAAAACTCCAATTTTGATTATGCATTTCATTTACTTATAGTAGCACCGGAGCCGAGGCAGCGGGGGGGGGGGGGGTGTTGTGGGCACTAGCACCCACAGAATTTTGTGGAACAGGTTTGAGCACTCCCAGAATTAAATAGCAAATTACAATTTCCTGCATAAAGATCAATCTGAGCACCTACACTACAGATCTGAAACACTTCCTACGCCTATGTCTACCTGGTAACACAGCTGCGAGGATTAAGGTTTCTTTTACTGGTGCGACTTATACACAGGGAAGGGGCGGTGAAACTACGTGTCTGCAAGGATGGAAATTTTGTTTCGAGCCTCGCTGCACCACACACACACACACACACAGCTTTGAGGGGGGGGCCCTAGCCCAGCAGTTTTTGCAACAGACCTACAACGGTACAAATATTCACTCATTGCGCTTCACCAATAGTGTGAAAAATTTTGATGACAGCTCTAACAATACAAGCACAACACTCAAGTACACATGCGGCCCAACTCATTCGGTAGTACATTGCCCACGGCGATAGAGCGGAGTTGTGGTCGGTTTGAAGAAAAGTCCAACAACTTTTGAGGGTCCTCTCATATTACCGTACTTTTTCCAGTTAATTTATCATGTAAAACAAAATTGGTACGGATTCGCGGGCACCTAGACTAGAGCGGTGACAGCCTTTCTATCATATGGGGAAGGAGAAGAGGCTATGACACAGGCAGAGGTGGATGTATGGCTTTACCACCTGTGGGATATTCAAATTTCACCACCACAATTCCGTTCTAATTTAATTTTCTTGATCACCAGTTAATTAAATAACTATGTCCTGAGCTACAGCCCACTTAGCTCCTCCCCTCCTCTCTGTGCCTCTCTCTCTGCACCCTCACGCACACACACATTATCTTTCCCAAGCTTGCACTATTCTTAATTATTGGACTCGGCCGCCGGAGAAAGCATGCGTTTTTGTAGCCTCACTACCCAATTTCAAGTCAGTCGAAACGAAAAAATACTCTCGTCCCTCCCCCCAGGACTCAATTGAAGCGAAGCGTGAATTTTCATCCATCTCATCAGGACGAGGGCTGTCTCAGCCTTTTGAAGTTGCTCTTGCCGCCAGCTAGCGATATTGATGTGTGCCTGTTCCGTGCTTTGAAGCGCTTCTTTTCTCCTGGGGGAACCGCGGATAAACGCGGACGACAAGGGCAAAGGAGCCGTGGGTACAAGAAGTTGTAGAACCAATGGCGTCAGAAATTAATTTAATTTCAAACGACTTCTTTTTTTATTAACTCGAAATAAGTATAATCCTTTAATCTTCTTAATGTAAAATATTTTTTTCAGGAATCCGCATTCGCCGTCCCCCGGTGCGTCAAGATCCCCCTACTAGCTACTACAGCCCTACTCATATTTCCAGTCCTCGGCGAGAAAAGATACAGGCATCTTTTACGTTACCAGTACTTTCTTTGAGAGTATCGGCTACTTACCGGCCAGAACTCGGATTCGTGATCGTTCGAAGAGTCTTGAAGAGCTGTTCCCGCCGTCGTACTCGAGATCGTCAGTATCCTGGTGGGATCCGGGATCCCACCTCATGGTCACTATGTCCGTAGTCATCTTTATTTCCTTCTAGCACGCACCTGATGTGAATAAATGTACGCATTAAAGAATAATTCTACATTATACTTATCAGATTAAGAAAAAAAAGAGCACCTTATTATACAGCTTATATTAACAATAGGAAAGAGCAGTTAAACTGAAAATAAGAAAATTTCAAGTAAAATTCAAAATTCTTTCAAATGAGATAAGCTCATGTCTTCATCGCGTGGCTTCCCAGATGAACTAACACCAAGAATCACGGCTGCCTTAACATAGGTGCGTGGACAAGGAAATCACGATAATTTTGCATTGCAATTGATGTTAACTGCGGTACTTGTTGGGTGTCTCTGTGCATTACTGTACTTTGCCCGAGATTTGAACTAAGCTGTTTACATTATTTTGCTCAGGGAAACTCCTCCCCACCCGTCCGTGATGCTATTTAAGGCGACAATCAACAAAACTCGAGTCAACGGAAGCATCTCCCGGTTCAATTTGCATATTCAGTTCTCCTCGAGAAGAGGACAAGGGTACAATCTGGAGCAGTACGATAAACAATACTACCAGGGCCTATTTTCCGCATGGGTAAACGGAGCACGTGCCCAGAGCCCACAAATTTTCGGGACCCATTCGGATGTCAAAAGCAGCTTCTTTCGATATTTTGCATTTGTAGAAAAAAATTTAACACCTACCCGTACAAGCTGTCGGGGATAAATTTGAATGATCTGTATTAGACATAAAGGCGATAAATGTGGTAGCCTTGTTCCACGTTGAAAAAAACAAAGAAAATAAATAAGGGTAGGGAGAGGAACAGTATACAGAGACAATTGGATTAGAGCATATTAGTACAATGCCTTACTTTTTCGCCCTCACCCACGAATTTGTTTTGTAGTTGTTATTTTTTTAACCTTTCTCATTTCTATGTACAGATATAATAAAAGGATTAGTTCTCCGAGAACGATACATTATATGTGTGTGCGGAAGAGGGGAGTGGGAAACTGAGGAGAACTACCACCCATCGTTATCTCAGTTGCCACCACCTTGTTGAGATATCAAGATGGTGGTGGGAGAACCGGGAGGGAGAAAACACATACGCACAGCTTTGTTTCATGGGGTTACAATATGCCCTCGCGATGAGGAAATAAGAATTTGAAGAAACAGTCAGCTAGATTGAATTTATTTCACTGGCGCAATGTTACGTCCCTGATCGTAAGGGGGGGTTAATGAATATTTTTAATCATCTTTGTGCGGGCACACAGGCCCTCTATCCCTGCATACATCTGCTTCAAAGAAGCCACATACAAAGGGTTGCCCAAGGCCCCGAACTTATGAGTAACAGGTACTGGATACGAAAGCAACATCGACACGGATTTGTTAAAACACGAATGATGGCGGATTTATGGCTTTGCTGCCCTTTTCCGTTCTAATGAAATGAACTTGACCACCAATTACTGAAATTTGCCACCCCGAGCTATAGCCCCTCTGGAAAATACACATCTGCCTCTGTGCTTATATTCCCACACATTTCTCTCAAACATTCATAGTTAGAATTGTCAAGCAAAAACATTTTGTTCAAATTTTTAAATATTCTTCCCTTTCTCCGGATTTACGTCCGTTGTGGCACCCCATGCGGTCGCACAGCCCTAGAGTCGCCCCTGCAGAGGATACTGAATTTTATCCTACTTACAAAGTTTGATCCAGCGTCACACGAGAGGTGATATCACCTACTTTGGGAAATATTTCTCCTATACATCTCTCTCGAATAATTCATTCAAAACTTTCAAGACCCTTAGAAGTTCTGAAATGTGCGTGTGTGTGACGATAAATGTGATAAATCCGGTTATTATGCATAATCGCCAACCACTTGTGTAAGTTTGACAAATTTCCATAAATTCATCACTTTTATCGATGATTATGCATAATACCGTCATTAGTATAAACATGATAAATCGTACTAAATTCATCACATTTGCCAGTTATGCATAATCGCTATTTTGTATTGGTAAATATGATAAATCGGTCCCATTGCAGTGATAAGCATTATTATTTAGATGACCATACTTGTGAGCCGGAGTCTGAACCAGATATAATGAGCTCTGATCAAACGAATTTTTCTGAACATCCCCGAAGTAGCTCCAATTGGACGAATTCTGAAATCGGACCTCGATATAACGAACTCATATTTAACAAATTATACAATCGTACCCTGATATAACGAACTCATGCAATAAATTAACGAATTTTCAAGTTTTTGGGCGTATACAACCAGATTACAACATAACGAACTCATGTTAACGAATTCTACAATCGGACCTCGATATAAGCGAACACACATTTAAGAAATTTTACGATTGTTTCCCGATATACATAACTCTCATTTACTAAATTTAAGGCGCGTACCCCAAAAATTACGCATTATTTTATCAAATTATCATTACGTATAATTTTTTAACCCTTTATTTGGCCATGTTGCACCCTCCAAAGCCACATGGTTTTCTTATATTTTTCAAGTAAAGGCATTGTATATTTTGAGCTCGTTTCGGCATTGATGCTCTTCCAAGCAACCCTTAAACATTAGATTTTTACTTGCGAGCTGTTCACGAAGCAGCAGAATGGCTCAAAGCACTGGCTAACGTTGTTCCGATATTTAAGAAGGGTAGTAGAGAAGTGGTGTCTAATTATCGTTCAGTGAGTTTGACGAGCTCCCTCTCGAAAATTTTGGAAATTATCATCAAAAGGCAGTTTGTGAAGTGGATAGACGAGAATAATGTATTGTCGGATAATCAGCATGGGTTCAGGAAGGGGAAGTCATGTGTAACTAACCTCCTTTGCTTCTATGATTACGTGACTAAGGCTTTGGGTAAGAGCAAAAACGTCGACGTTGTTTACCTTGATTTCCAGAAGGCATTCGATCGGGTCCAACATGGCAAACTCTTGAAGCGTTTACACGAGATTGGAATAGGGGGCAACTTGCTGAATTGGATAGAATCGTGGTTAAGAGATAGGTCGCAACGTGTTATGGTGAACGGGGAATTCTCTGGTTGGACAGACGTCACAAGTGGAGTTCCTCAGGGAGTGTCCTTGGCCCCATACTTTTTTCACTTTTTATCGACAAACTCGATCAGGGTATCGATGGAATTACTAGCAAATTCGCAGATGATGTTAAGCTAATGGGGGTAATCGGGAATGAAAGCGATAGGGAGTTGCTCCAGACCAACTTAAACAAGATTGCAGCATGGGCAAATGAATGGAGCATGACGTTTAGCGTAGATAAGTGCATGGTCGCTCATTTTGGTTCGAACAACCCACGGTTCTCTTACGAGTTGAATGGTGTCACTATCCCGGATGCAACTAGAGTCACCGATTTGGGAATTCTCATTGACGAGCGACTTAAGTTTTCTGAACATTGTTCAGCGGTTGTCAAAAAAGCGAATAGAATGCTTGGTCTCATTTTCAAAAAGGTCTCTTCGCGTTCTCCTAAAGTCATTCTTCCGCTTTTTCGAGGCTTAGTTCGTCCTGGAATGGAGTATGCTGTAAGGTTTTGGAGACCATACCTACAGAGGGACATAGACTTGGTTGAAGGGGTGCAGAGAAGAGCTACGCGTGTCCTTATTGGCACACAGGGCTTGAGTTATGAAGAAAGACTTCATTTTTTGAATATGTTTACATTGGATGAACACAGGTGTCGAGGAGATATGATCGAAGTGTTTAAAATTTTCAATGGGATGGATAGGATGGACTATGAACTTTTAGTACACCGCCAATCGACTGCTTTTACAAGGGAACACCAGTATCGGTGAGGGACAATGCAAGGTTATGGTGTCGCAGGGAATTTTTCTCTAATAGGGTTGTTAATAAATGGAATAGCTTACCCCCGGAGGTAGTAAATTGTAACACAATTGACAAGTATAAAAAGAAATACGATAAACATGTTGGTGTAAATCGAGAAGCTATCCATACTTAGAATAAGACAACCATAAGTATTCTTTATGGGCATTGTATAATATTTCATCATGTGTATATATTGTTTATAATTTGTGTTAATTGCATTTTTAATTGGGTTGCTGTATTTTTGAAACATACGACATCCATATTTTTATGGGCATCTTTTTATCAGCCACCTCGTTGGGCCTGTTGTGGCGTTGTATTTGTATTTGTATTAAATTTAAGGCTCGTACCCCAAAAAATTAATTACGCATTATTTTATCAAATTATCATTACGTATAATTTTTTAACCCTTTATTTGGCCATGTTGCACCCTCCAAAGCCACATGGATTTCTTATATTTTTCAAGTAAAGGCACTGTATATTTTGAGCTCGTTTTGGCATTGATGCTCTTCCAAGCAACCCTTAAACATTAAATTTTTACTTGCGAGCTGTTCACGAAGCAGCAGAATGGCTCGAAGGTGCATGTCTCCTGTTGACACGCCAAGCAAGAACGATTTTTGTCCCTTGCATTTTGGAGGGTAATATCCGTGTGTGGAGGAGGCATTGCTGTGCATTCTTCAACAACCATAGAAAAGTAAGTTGGCAAAGCAATATAACTGACATTTTTAAACTATTCAAATCTAGATTCGATCTCAAATAAGTATTCGAAGTATTATAAATAGGCCTAAAGTGTTTTCGAATAAATCTGATACATATGTTACGGTAACATATGAAGTGCTACATCCCATATTTTTTTTAAATATCGACAATAATATTTTTTTTTTATCATGTATTAGCATTTAAGGTACCTCACTTGCTTCGTATAAGCCCTCAATTTTTTTCTCGTCAGGATACTTCAATGCTTGCCAATTTAAGGATTAGCATTTATCAAATTTACCAACGAAACTTGAGTGTTATGCATAATCACCTGTAAAAGTGATAAATTTATCAAGCTTACCGAGACGATTTGAGATCATGCATAATAATCGATTTATTTTTTTTTACCGTAACATATGATTTATTCGATAACACTGGACAACAATGAAATAGCGTCCGACATGATTCTGAATGGATTTTGACCAGGATGAACACGAATATCACCATGAAAAAGTTCTATCGGCCTTTTTATCGGAGATTCATATTACCTTGTTAAGAATGAATAAACTATAGTGTTGCAATATATATGCTGTATTTGCGTTTCTACGCATTTTATTTTTTTTTGTGTGTTTATATCTGTAATAAAATATTGTGTCTATTTATATTTATGGGTTTTTGCATATTTGTTATTTTTTCTATCATATTTCACTATGTATGTAATACTAATACAGGTTGCATGGCAAACAGGGCGTATGACATTTTACTGGAGAACCGTTGATCCTAGAGGTATACGTCCAAGTTCAGTTAGGAAAATTTTTCAAATAACGGTTGTTGTACAGTTATTAAAATAAAAAATTAACTTTTTATACAGTCTCCGTGTGTCCCAAACCCAATTAGAAAGTTGTTGTCGTCTCTCCTAATGCCAAAAAAAAAAAAAAAATCAACGTTTCCAAGTGCAATTCTCAATATTCACTGAGATATTCGAATTCGACAAAAGTTGGGGAAAAACAGCTTTAAACGCGGGTAAAACGGTTTTTCTGCATTTAGAGCTGTGATATCGATTAGGATTCGAAAGGGTCGAATTCCTAAAGAAAGAGGTTTGTTTTTCTCCATCACAGTTATCTCTCTGTCGAATAGGAGAGGGAGAAATGCATTGAAATCGACGTTTCAGTTGCCCGAACACTACCAAAATATAACACAAATTCTTGAATATTATATAAAGATTTTTCGAGTAAATCGGTCAGACATCCGCTCAGGATACGTCATGAGACAGGGCACAACAGCTGGAAATTCGGGTCAACGCTCTTCATTTCTCGAAAGATTTAGGTTTTAGATTAGCAGCTGAATACGGGGACGTACGAATTTTTTTTTTATCGACTCGACTGCATTCAGAACCCATTTCAGATTAAATATTTCATAAATTCACTCGTATAAGAAGAGGTATACGGTCATTACATGTTCGCAGGGGAAACGAGATGAGGAAACTCATAGGATTGAATTCGGGAGAGAGATTGACGCCCCCGCAATCGAAAAAAAAAAGACCGAGAGTGAATTTTCGTCACTGACGTCACACTTTTCGAAGTTTTGCGAATTCATCATTTTTTTGAAAAAAGGAAGAGAAATCCAAGAAAAATAAGATTGTCGTGGGAAGTCTATCATACGTAACAGATATTTGAATCATTCGATATCCCCCCTTCAGTCAAAGGTTTAAGGGCAAGCCGTATCCAAGGTAACCAACATGGCGATTTCCTTCGAAGCTCACTAAGGAAACAAATCTAGAAATGAAATTGATTTTTTTATGATAGGTGCTAGATATTTCGGTTTTTCGACTCCCCCACCAAGTTCAAAGTATCGCTTTTGAGTTAAAAAATGCTCGAAGTAGAGAGAGAAAGAGAGATCTGCACAATTTCTACAATTCCATCATCGCAGATTATAATGGCCATTATAAATGTCCAACATTCATAAACTATATTAATAATAGTAAAACATCAATAGAAGAGAGTACAAATTTTCATTTCCCGTACTAGATGAACAATAAATTGAAATCAATGTTAGCACTTATATCCGACTCAAAAGTAGGTCCGGCTTATTATTTTATATGCAATTTTCTGACCTCGCATTCCAAAGTAAAGATTTCAAAAATCAATGCATTCAATTGAATTCCTAAAATTATTCACGTGCCGAAAAACCCTACTGAATTTCTGCACTTCCACAATGAAATCAGCTTTTTTTTAACACTGATTTCTATGGGGAACCTCCTGCGCCTGTCCCTCAAAGTGGGCGCGGTAGCTCACTGGTCGATAAGATACTCGCCTAAAGTACCAAAGGATGTTTAGAGGTGTCGCGAGTTCGATACCCGGTTCGTCCTTGTCAGAAAACTTTCCTGACACAGGGGTACAATAGAAACGGCGTCATGACCGCAGAAAAAATTGCTACCTCAGGGAGTCGCCATCGAGGGGTTAGCGCACCAAACTCTCGATGAGTATAAAAAAACAAGCCTACCGTTCGGATTCGGCAATAAATTGTAGGTCCCGGTCTAATTAGCCCTCGTGTGCAGAAAATGACCGTGGTGCGACAAAAATGATCAATGTCCCTCAAAGTGATGCTGATGATGACGTCTATGCGAAAAGCCTCACTGCCGATTTACAAGATCACAACTACATGAAAATGTATTGAAATCTCCAAATCATAATAAAATTATTGTGCTTATTAATTATCTACATCAGACATCTTCAACCAGTTGCTCGCGAGCATAACGGTGAAGTACAAATATTTCTCAATACTCGCGTCCGATTTCGTGCTCGCGAGCACTCGATCAACGTCCCAATTAAACAGCTTGTACAAATTTCATTGAAATCATCGTGTATTCGCATGTCAAACTTGCCGTAGGGGTGCTCTTTTGATGATGGGTACAGGCAGTGCTCGCGACTCGAAAAAGGTTGAAGACCTTCATGTAATAAATTATGAAGTGCACTTTCTGTTGACGATATCTGTCGCAGCTGCGGAAGAAGCGTCTGGTTATACAGTAAGACCTCGGTATAACGTCATCACTTTTAACGTCGCCTTCTTATTAATAACGTCACTGTTCACCGATCCCTGCAGCACGATTAGTGAATTGGCATTACTCGTTATCTAGTTGCCCATTTATGAAGATATTTTGATTCGGTCCCAAGAGGCGACGTTTTCCCGATGAGGTCTGACTGTACTTTCACCTTCTAAGCTACGGTGGAATAGCATCTTTCAGAACCGCAATTTATAAAATTCAGTTTCTTCTTTTTAATTCTCCATGATGTCCGTTGAGCGGCGTGTTGTAATTTTCTGCGCAGGTCATTCCATAAAGCACGGAAAAAAATGCTTTCTGTGGGGCTACTATTACTACTTGACCGAACATGCACCTCGTACACATCCCTCTGAGGAATTTCTAATAAATCGGTACACGTCGGAAAGTGTTGTGTGAGTGTATGCATGGCCTTAACGTATTTACGTTGTTAGAGTTGTGCTCGCTTCGTGTTCTTACGAGTGCTGCCATCTGTCTTCCATATTTTGAACTGAAGATGGTAAATGCGTGAAATCTCATGTTATTAAGTATGTTGAGGCCATGTCTGGCTCTTTTAAATTAAAATATCGAAGGAAAATACCATTCCTTCACGTGCCACCGCATTTTCGGATTTCTGTCGATTCAAAATGCTTTTATAAGAGGTCAGCAACCCCTCTCTGTGCTCATCCCCACCTCCTTCCTCAAATACCAAATTTTGGGCATTGGGTACGTGCCCTGTTTGCCCATGCAAGGAAACAAATTCTGCGTACGCCTCTGTGACGGGACTCATATTTTACCATTGATTTTATAGTAATTTTTCATTTTTTTTTCGACATTGAAAAATTACTTATTATTATTAATTATTAAGGTTGGCTTCCCGGATCCCAGGGCAAAACTCCTGTCAGCCCCCCTCCTTTTATGTAAACCCCGATATTGCATGTACATTCTGTACTAACAACTATATCACGCAATTACGCGTTTTCTGTGAGGTTAGAAAATTGAACCACGAACGTTCTTTTATGCTATTGATTAAATCAGTGGTTCTCAAAGTGTTCATCGCGGCTCCTAAGGGCGCAGCCAACCTTTGTCAGGAGCGTCTTGGCGATATTGATTTGTGTTCCTATTCTGATTGCTTTGAAATAGTTTAGTTCTTTTATGGATTTAGAATATCTACTGGACAATTCTGGGGAGCCACGGCAGAACTATGACTAGGGCAAGGGAGCCGTGGGACCTTATAGTTTGAGAAGCACCGGGCTACATGCATTGTTAAACCGAGTACTGGGGTCAAGGACGCATTTAGGATTTTTTTCGAGGAGCCCCCCCCCCCTTCCAGTTCCAGCTCTGACTGCGGTGACCAGAAAATAATTTAGGTGATGTTTGTAAACTTTAGTGAAATCAAAAGACGTGTAAAAAAAGTTATTTTGAATGTAATTTTTGTCGACGATTTCATCGCTCAAAAAAAAAAACCCGCGTTTTTGACATTCAACAAAAAGCGCCATTTGCGACACCCTGCGGGCAACATCTTACTGTTTGGAACGTGGTTGTCGAGTTAATTCGAACTTTCAAGTATCACACACACTAGTTAAGTCCATAAATGAGAGTCGACTCAAGTTAATGGGAAACAAAATGCTTATAATGGATGTCTGTCATTGAGGATAAAAATCCTGAATCGTCATATTGCCAACGGAATGACACCAAGAAGACAAACATACAAGATCACGGGAGAGCCGGTGTCTCCATATTGTGGAACAGCTCCTCCTCTCTCGAAAGAGAAGAATCTACACACATATGTGTGGATGGTACAGTATATAAAAAAAAAAGACAAACAGACATAGACCACACCTTACCTTTATAAGCTCTGGTTGAGTTCTTGTAACTTGTGTATCCGATTTCTGTTATGGAAGAAGATTCGATTCTGTTTGGAAAAGGCACAATTACATACAGCACATGATAAATACATAGAGCATGAAAAAAAAAAAGAGGGAGGGTTGAACAATTTCACACGAAAACGACTTCAAGACCGTCGTCTCTCTCTCTCTGATCTGACACACACACACACTCAAGGAACAGTCAGTCGTCGTCGTCAAAACGAGAGGAAGCAGCCACAAGGATTCCAGTTTTAGATCTCGGTTGCTCGCTCGTATTTTTAGAAATTTTTTAGACTTGGAACACATTTTATCCTACGCCCTCCCTCCCTTTTTCCTTCCTCTCACGAGACGCACAGCATTAAGTTAAAAAAGAAAAAAAAAATCTCGTGCAATAAGTCGGTAGGTGACGCTTTCCCTGTGTGACTCAACACACACATAAGATGTTCAGTCGAGATGATCATCATCATACCACATCCACACGTGTACATCGCCTCAACATTCAATTATTCCTGGTCATTACAATATCGAAACTCATGAGGCCGTATTTCCGAAAGATACAAGTCAACTAATAACACGCGCGTAAGGGACCATCCACTCACCTTATCTCATTCCATCACCAATTCATTTTTTTTTCTGTGAATTTTCAGGGACAGCTGTACTGGCACGAGATGACACAAGTTGGATACTTTCCAGAAATATACAGCATTTTCTTTTTCCTTTGTGCCATGAACGGATTTTTTTTCCGTCCACGAAAGATCTAATGATTCCTCATCCATGTAGGATCAGAGGGATTAAGAATGCGTTTTTCAGTTCGAGCAACACCTCCTAAAGAAGATCCTCTATAACAGACACCCTCTTCTATAGGGGGGTGTTGGCTGAGGTGCCCGAGAATTCACTATAGATTTCGCGAGAAGGAATAGCAATTTATCGCACTTTCCTGCGTATAATCCGCTGAATATACGTTAAAAATATCGGAATTTCTTGGCGTGGATTACATACCACGACTACTTGACCGAACATGCACCTCGTGTTCATTCCTCTGCGGAATTTCTAACGAATCAGTACATGCCGGAACAGATTTTTTTGTTTTGTGTATGCGTGGTCCTAGCGTAGGGTTACCAACCATCCTCCTTTTTAATGCAATTTCAAGCGTCCTCCTACGTTTCAGAAAATTCGAATTTTAGTCCTTTTCGGGTTTCCGGAATTGTTTTTAATTTTTTACAGGGGAAAATGTGTTTTTTCCTCCACTTTAAACATATATTTCTTCATTGATACGAGTGTTTTTGTGGATTTTTTTCCCACACGCATTCACCAATAAAAAATCGAAATTCCCAGAAATTATTCTTTTTCTGTTTTTTTAGCGGTTCTGTTTTACAGTTGGGAAAAATGATTGTTGTGGCTGATTTTATATCTGTTGGAATGGTGGCGCCATCTATTGGGATAAGTGACGTCACTAACGGCACGTGCACAGACGTCCTCCTTTCTCAGCCTTTGGATCTGGTAACCCTAGAACTCCTTAATACACGTATATGAAGGCGTCTTAGGTAACCCTATCCTAGCGTATTTATGTCGTCAGAGTTATGCGTGTTTCATGTTCGTATTGGTCATCTCTCTTCCATATTTTGCACTAAATATAGTAAATGCTTCAATTTCTATGTTGTGTAGTAATCATGTTGAACGTGTACCTGCCTATTGGAGAGAGACTTTTTCAAATAGGGGACAAGCTCACATTCGCGCCTTAAAGAAGGAAAACCGCAGAAAACGAACTTCAGCCGACCAACACTGCGCCACCAACGGGATTCGAACCCTCAGTACGATGTCCATACGACCACACAGCGGCAGAGGATTATATACTGCTGCATCACATTTGAAGCTCTTTGCTGAGAGGTTGGAATGGCACAATAATATTTTCGAAATTGATTCATAAAAAAAATACCTTTCAAAGATTTATAGATAGATTGGCACTATTTGTACAAAAACATGATAAACAACCCCTTCTATTCCTAAAGATCTCATTATTTAGGAATAGAATAATAATGAAATAAAATACGATGATATTTTTTATTGTAAGTGTAAGTGGCAAATTCGGCATCTACGGATTACACGCAGGAAATTGTGTAAAATAACAGTAATTGAACATTAACACAAAATTTAAAAAAATGTATCTAACATCAAGATGAAATGAAAATATAAACTGAAAATTAATTTGACATTGCCCATAAAGAAGTATTATTTTATCCAATCTGATTCTCCGTGCAATGTGTCTTAACATTAAATCGTTCATTTACTACCATACACACGTCCTATCATTTCGTTTTTTATTGCTTAATTATGGCAACATAAATTCATATCCATTAAGCATAAAACCATTCCAATAGAGTTTCGTCGAAATAACGAAACTAAACTTTTTTGTTTGAGCTATTCTTATATCCCGCTATTCTTCAATTTCAATTTGCATTTTTCTAGATTTTCGACACTTGATTTGGGAGATTCCGCACTCTTTTGAGCAATTTCAATTTGCATTTTTTTATATCTTTAAATTGCATTCTAAATATTTGATTTTTGCCTCAAAAACTCAAATTTTTTCCTTTCAAGTTCATCTTTTTCCTATTCAAGACACACAACATGGTAAGAGACTGATCCCTTTATCCGGAGAAATAATTTCATCATATTTATCCTAATTACCATACTTGTCCGTAGATTTACGCTGGGACACAGATGGGTGAGGGAGGAGCCAACTGCCCCAGAAGATAATCTTGGGAAGGTAGTTGGAAAACAAACCACCACACTGTGTCGCCCACTTAAAAAACAGAACTTTCTTTTTTTAAACTCAAGTAAAACCGAAACTTTCTACAATACTGTTATTTCCCCCATTATATCGCGCATGTCGGGAGGCAAAAAGGGACGATACAAACATAGTCTTTGTCTGTTCAATTTTACATTTTTTAACAGCGGTTCTAATAAATCGGCGGTACAGTGATGGCTGAAGTTGGTTTCCTTCAACCTCTTCAAACTTCAAGGCGTGAATGCGAGCCGTTCTGCCATTCTGAAAAAGTCCCTCTGCAGAGAACACACAGACCTTCAACACAATACCTGAAAATTCAGGCATTTGCCATAATCGTTCGTTTGCTGATATTGGCACCAAACAATTGGATATTTTTGTTTATCCTGAAATCACTTTTTTCACCAATTCTGAAATTATTTCCTTTGGTAATTTTTGACATAATATCCCTCTTTCAGTCTATAAATATTTTTTCATTAATTATGAATTTTCATCAATTTGAAATCATTTTTTAAAAATATTCTGAAGTAATTTTGTTAAGAAAGGTATTTTGAAAAAAAAATTTCTGCAGAATCTACCCCCAACGAATCGGTACATGCGGGAATGTGCGTGTACGTGTAGTGAAACCTGACGTGAAGTTTTTTGTTTCTCTGTAATGCTTGTTATGTGTAGTGCTGCCATCTGCCACCAGTTTTTCTAACTATGATTGAATGATTTATCGTTGTAGGACTGTTGCTCTCTGTGGCGAGACTTTTTAACGGGGAGATCGGCTCGCATTTGCGCCTTGAAGTTGGGAACCACAGAAAACCAACTTCAACCGACCACCACTGTGGGGTTCGAACCCGGATCATCGCATCGCGAGTCCGTCACTATAACCACTCGACCACCACAGCGGCCTAAGTATTAGTTAATTAGGACCAAATTCTTGAAAGAACACCAGTCTTCAGGGCCGGACTACAGCAGGTGCGAAGGGCGCGGCCTGCTAAATTTTAGGGGTCGCAAAACGGTATAAAAATGATTACATTTTAAATTTAGAAAATGACTTTAATTTTCATTTAACAAAGCAAATTTAATAACCAATATTTTAAATAGTTTAAAATATTAACCAAGACATAAAATTCAGACATTTAAGATAAAAAATCCAGATATCTTAGACCTAAAATTTACACATCGAACCCTCTGGTCTACGGTTGCGACAGAACCTGTTTTAGAGGGCCGCAAAACTATTTTATACCGGGACGCAAAATACTTTAGCCCATTCCTCGCCTGCCTTTTTGTTTCTTATATGACTATAATGCTATGCTACTCTTTTATGGCTTCATAGAATCTAACTTGCACTGTGACTGCAATCCGGTCCAGTAAAAAGACTGTATTCCACTAAAATCTGTGCAAATGAAAGTCGTGTATTAAAACGCATTAAATGTATCGATAAACACTGTAACACCTTGGCCCATCAAAAGAAATGAGCTGCTTCTTTTCGAAGGCAAGAAAACAACTTTCAGTCACGAGTTGAACTCAATCGAAAGTTACAGACCAGGCGCATCGTCATCAAAGAACATCACATTAAAAAAAATTGGCAGATACCAAACGAGCCTTGGAATTTCATTTCTACATCCGGGCAAAATTTCATCTTTGTATACTGTAGCCTCTCAAAAATAAGAGTAATTTCATCACATATCACGTTGTGATCAAATGAAACGATTCTTTGCATAATTATCGCTTGATATATAATCTACCATTTCAGCAATAATCCCATGCTCATGATTGAATTTCAGAAAATATGCATTTTTCCCAGAAAATCCCTCAACTCCAAAATAGCGCAACTCGAGGTATTACTGTATCAGGAGTTTTTGTCCGGAAATTTTCCATAGGATGCCGTTTTTGTGAAAATATTCCTTATTTTTGTGAAAATGATTCAAAATTTTGTGAAAAGTCAGTAATTTAGTGGGAAGCGAAACACAATTTAGTAATTTTAGTTAATTTTGTAAGAAAGAAATTAAGTTTAAAATTAATGGTTTAGTCAATTTGTATTTTGTGAAGAGTCTGAAAAACCGACCTGAATTTAGGCTGGACAGACCCCTGTGTACTGTAAAATTGGCCTGCGGGCCGTGTTAAAGCCCCTGGTATACACATTGGAGTACATCTTCGTCAACACTCATTAAATAACAGCACCTACTGATTTTGACTACAGATATTTCTATATAGTTCATTTTTTTTCAAAAGAAATGGAAATGGCTCAAGCCTGTATCTAGGGCTCTCATATCACTGAGCTGTCAAATATCTTGCAGACGTGCCAACTTTTGAAATCCAGAAATCCGGAGATTCTCCCGAGGGCCCCCCCCCTCCCCGACACTCATAGACTCGATCAAAAAAAAAAGTTCGTGAAAAAATTTTCGAAATTTTTTTTTTTTAAATAAATTAAGAAGAAGTTACATTCTCCCCCCCCAAGGCAGGTTCTGCATTGCCCAGGAGAAGAATATAATTCTATGCCAGTCTTTCCATGCAGAATAGAGAAATCACATCTACATACTGTTCATAAAGTATGTGTTTTCTTTTGTGGATGCTATCAGTGATTGATAATCTTTGATATATGAATTTTTAAAAGTTTTATATTTAGCTGTATATAGCTTAAAGTTTTATATTTGCTTTCTGAAGATGTTTAATCGGAAGAAAAGATTAAAAAAAATTCAAATTACAAAGCTGCGTACGAAAAAACGTGTTTACCGCGCGGCTGTTAATGGAATACAATAACGATTATACAGGAATTTTGGCAACCAAGGTCATGCCCCTGATTAATGATTGACGATAAATGCTACGAAAACAAAGTCGCGTCTTTGCCAGTTGCTTAAATGCGGTCACAGAGACATTTTTACGGCTGCTACGACTGTCCTGTATGGGTGTTTTCCCTAACGACAACGTGAAAGCTCGCGTAAAATCTAATTTTCTGCCAAAATCCGGAGAAATTTTAACAAATCTGGAGAGCGGGAGGAAGGATGAAAAATCCGGTGTCTCCCTCCTAAATCGGGAGAGTTGGCAGGCCTGATCTTGTGATGCATTTTAACCTCAAAAAACAATAATATATGCATTGCTGCAGAAAAAAATTATTTCCATTCTAATTTTGTCACAGTTTGAAACTGCACGAATACTTAGCCCTTCTTTTGAGCCTACTTTTTCTAATACATGATACAAGATATATGTTGTGAAAACAACATCCAGTTTTCTGTATATTTGGCTTAAAAACAAGTGATGAGCAACATCATATCATATAATACATGAGAGATCACACCCGTCTTGAAAATCAATGTGCAGCAAATCCAATTAGAATCAACGGTAATAAATAATTAAAAATTGATGAGGTGATTATAATTGCTGGAGCCCTTGTTTTCTTGAATATACAAGATAGAGATGCCAGATCACAAATTTCCCAAAGTTGAAACATATGGACCGATAAATGTTGGACGCCTACAGAAATATTTGATTACTTAAAATAAATGTTTCAAGCTCCAAATTTTATGCTAAGATATGTTAAAAGCAGCATGCATCGAGATTTTGTAAATTTTTCAAAGGCTATACCAGTGATTACCAAGAAAAAAAGAATAGACGATTTCAAAGTACTTGCTGTGGTAAAACTGCAATGCTGTAAACACTTCCATGTGCCTCATCATGCCCTATTTCTATCAAGGTAATGCATGCTTACAAAAACAACCACATTAATGAGTGGCTTCACAAATTCTAAAGTTCTCGCACCTCTCCATAGAGAAAAATCTCACCATTTGATAACCTGCAAGAGTACTTGTTCAAATGCACAAATGAAAAACAGATTTTCCTTCGAGAAAGATATGTACATTTATTGGGAAAATTTCACTTTTGTGATCGCAAAAATTTACATCAACTTTTACTACTTTCCATGAAAAGCATCTTGAACATGTCGATGCTGTTATTATTTTGAGCGGGTCTTGATTCTACTGGTACATGCGTGCTTTCTTTTTTAGTTCTTTCAGCGGTAGAAACAGTTGTTGAAGAAGTATCAGCCAGTTCTCTGTTGCCAGGCTGCTGAGAACTTTCGTCCAACTTCTTTCCTTTCTGCCTCTTGGAGAACTTGTTCTTCTGATAAACATCTTTGTAATAGTGTGCCTCACGTTTTGCCTGTGCTATTTCCGCCCTCATCCTCTGTTCCCTTCTTGCTTTCTCAAAAGCTGTTCGCTCACTGAGGTGGGCCCATCTAAACCTATTGTTAGAAGAAAACTCGCTGTTAAAAATTAATTTTAATATTGGGACACGTGTATGAAACTAATAAGAATTTTTTTTACAATATCTTCAATTCATATTTGTGAATTTGTTGCAGTTATAAAGAAATTTAAAGGAAATTACCAATAAAAATAGTCCAAGTGTCGAAAACCTTGAATTTTGGCCACAGTCTGTATTGAAGAAATGATTCAGACTTGGGCCAGCCATTCCACGAAGTGGCCAGAGATCCCTGGCCAAAGCATGAGTTGCTGATGTAAGACATCTTAGTAGGAGAAAAATCCATTTTTTTAATCGCCAACGTATCATACATGTTTGTACATAGCAACTGTATTGGATTGGCTTTATGTGACGAGAAAAAAAAAGTGAAATTTGAGAGAAAAAACTATAAAAATAATTATATAAACATATAGCTTTTTCTAGCAAATTTTAGAGAGAAAAAATGATTACTGCATCCTGACTGCGGTTTCCTAGGTTGCCATAATTAACATGGGCATAATTATCACGAAAAAATATGCCAACTTGACGATGATCCCAAATCATATCTTTTGTTATCAGACTTTGGCCAGGGATCACAGGCCACTTCGCAAACTGGCTGGGTCAATATTTAATAAAATTGGCTAATATGCAAAGTGGCCAGCCCTGTTGTGAATTGTGTTGCTCTCCGAAATCAATTTAGTACCCACATGTGGAAAATTTTAGGCACCAACATTGATTTTTTCTAGTTGCCATGGTGGCCTGGCACCTGAGATTTGTCAATCCCTGCCTTAGAGCACCTCTGAATCCCAAAATCTTGGAAAATAATGCATATATTATAGAAATATAATCCATTAATTTATAATACAATAAGGATACTTGCCCTTATCTCAAAAACCTGTTTTGATTTTGAGTGGATCAGAGCAGAGTAAGCGCTGCTGATGTGGAACCGACTTTACAGAATAAAAGTGTCTGATGGGATGCATGAATTTCATTTTTACTTGCCCAAAATTTTAGGTATTTGATGTTCTGGGTATAGTAAAACTTCTCTTTTAAAGACACCCGCAGGAAAACAATTTTGTCCACAGAAGGGGGGGGGGGGAGGTAACCGTTAACCAGGGCTTTGAAATGCATACTTTTATTATACAAGGGGAAATTATGTGGCAAAAAAAAAAGAGCAGTGATTGCATCTGAGGAGTGTCCGCTAAGCTGGAGTTTTTTTTTATTATAATGTGTGTCAGTGTACTTTTACTCTGGAAATGTGACCCTGATTATTCAACAACCTAGGTTCTGGGACCGAGGCAAGTTAGAACACTTGTGACCACTTAGAAAATTTTAAGAATATAGAATGCAAAAACTTGCAATGAAACATGACGATATTCCCACAACTTAAGAGGCAAATGCAGAAAAGGAAATTTCAATTGGAATTCGGTTCATAGTAAAATGAGCTTAATGGTTCCCATGGGAAAAAAAGGTTTGCCCGATGTCTTCTGAGACTGCTAGTTCTTCCTATATAACCAATTCCAGGCCTTCAATGTTAGAGGAAGTAAAAGGCCATCTGACAGAAACCAAGGGTGGTGCGTGCTGCTGTAAGAGGGCACAAAATACAAGTTGAAAGGGGAAAAAAAAGCTTTGGTGACGAAAAAAACATGATTGGAGGGTGCCAAAAATAGGGGTCCTGCATGGATAGAGATTTTTTTCTCGAGCCGCCTGGACAGGAATAGTCAAGATGGACATATATGAGCAAACCACAAAAGTGGCCTGGCTTTGCATCATGGGAATTTAGAGGCAAATATCAATACCTTATTCAAAAAAAAAAGAAAAGTGAAAAGATGGTGAGACTCACTTGCTCAGATATTTCATATTCCATAGTGATTCATAGTATGGCGCTCGTCTTTTCCCTCCAACTTGAGATCCATTCAATACTCTGGCGATTCGTTTAGCAACTTTCTTATTTGCAAATTCCACCCAGCCTTCTGTGAAATGTTTGGCGGGTTTACCCGGCTTAGGAGGTTTCCCTGAAAATAATTATGATAACAATAGTGCATTAAGCATCAAACATTCACTCATAATCAATAATATCAAAACCTCTAAAAAAAGAACTTGAATTTGCACATTTATACCCAGAAAAGAATAATCTATATGGTATGATCAAAAGCATGATCTAACACTATCATGGCATTGGATATGAAATTAAAAGAAAATTTTTTGCTCTTCCACTTCAAACTGGGATCAAACTTTACACATTCACAATGATGAATAGGTACCGTATATACTCGTGTATAAGCCTAGTTTTTTTGGGGAAAAATTCGTTCTTCAAGTGGGGGGGTCGGCTTATACTAGGGTCAGTTTTTGATGAGAAAATTTCGACCCCACAATCAGTAGTCATTTTTGTAGCAGTGTTCGAGAAACCGCCATTATTGGTATGGGATATGTTCAAAACTCTGATAATGTCAAAGACGAGGCAAAGGAATCAAAAACAATATTGGCTTTGATACCAGGTGGGCTAATGTCGATTGGAAAGCCTTATGTGAGCATCAACAAGTCTTTCAAAGATTATTTGAGGAATTTGTGGATCGAATAGATGAGTTCCGATGATAAAGAAACTACAAAAAAAAAAGTGGTCGTCTTGGAAAAATAACCTGACATTGGCCTAGTGTGCCAATTGCGAGGCGTGGAATTCTGTTTCCACCGAAATTATCATCCGATCCTTCAAAACGTGTTGCATCAGCAATGCAATGGACGGAACTGAATATGATATCCTCTTTGAAAGTGGAAATGCCGATGACAGCCCAGATGAAGATGAAAACAAAGATGCCGCACCCCTATGATGATCTGATGGATTACGATGAGCTTGGAGACTCAGAAGAAACGGATTAAAAGGTTTTAATCGTTTTCTATTGTAAATTTCTGTAAACTAATTTTTCATGAAAATATAAGAATTTTTCTTATACACAGGTTTTAAATTTATTTTGATTTTGGTGGGCCTGAAGTGGGGGAGTCGGCTTATATACGAGTATATACGGTATATCTTTCTCCAAGTGTTTATAGTTCTGCCGCAAACAAAGACCTGAGCTATTTTTAGCATTAGAGTATTATTTGGTAAAAATTCATTCAATAGCAAAAGAATAGAGATGTAGAATGCATGGCGTTTCTAGTAAGCCATGCCAACAGCAGGTGAAAAACTGACGGTCATCAGTGCCAAAAACGATTGTATAAACTAGTTCAAACTGCATAACAATAACCTTCCCATACCTGAGGTCACTTTCATACTGAGGTTGGCGAGAGAAAATCCTTTCAAAATTGGCAAAGTGTGAAGTGTTGAGCTTGGCTTGGCATCGAGAAAGAAGACACTTCAAGATGTGATTCTAATGAAAAAAGACCTGTTCTTGGGTCTCAGAAAGTTATACTTAAACTTTTACATCAATGTATCCTCAAGTTTATCTTTCTTGTTACTAACATGCGATTCAAGCATTTAAATTAACGCATCACGTCTCCATCCTGGATGGTCATGCCCAATGTCTCTTGTCGGTGATTCATTGTGCTCCAGGTTCAATGAAAAAGACTTAGTAATCGCAATTTCAATAACATCTTTGTGAACTGCTCATCTTTCTATCGTGGCAAGCTTGCATACATCCAGCGCTTCATCTCTGTCCTTATCATGTCATTTAATAGTCATGGACTTGTCCATCATTAACTTCCCAACTTCAGTATACACATGACGACGTCCATTGCTTCATCTCTATCGTCATCAAGACACATGAGTGTCACAGACTTATCTGCCATCAATTGCCCCACCACCACAGTATATAAGGTATTCATTTTTGTGTTATTAGCGCTACATTTCCTTTATGATTATTATTATTTCATAGGCACATTACCCTTAGAATAATATATTCATTACGTGAGCAGAACCAATATCGAGAGCAGATTTTTATTACAAGCTTAAGTTTTCATTTCTTGTTTGCACATTTTTAATTCCTAATTTCATGCTGCATCATTTCTATTTATCTGAAAAGCGCAAGCAAAATTATTCCATCCTCCCAAGTTTGAATAAAAAATAAACGTAATATACTTCCACTCCCACGATCTAACTTTCAATTCTTTGCATTGTTTTATCATTAATTTGTCATTTTAGCTCTTCCCTATTTACAGATACCAAGGGTCAGTCCAGCCAAAATTTGGGTCTGTTTTCCAGACACTTCACAAAAATCTGGATCTGAAAAATGGACTTTCACAAAATACAAATTAATGAAACAAAAATTTGACATTTCATTTCTTCTGTGATAAATTAACTAGATTATTTCACTTCCTACAAAATTAACGACCTTTTTCGCAAAAATGAGAGAAATTTTCCCAAAAACAGACCACTGGATACATATCTGCGTAAAACCTGCCATAAAATAATTTAATTTTAGGTGTTTATTCCATAATTTTGCATTTAATCTCTCATAATGAACATGTGCTTTTCTATTGTGCCACTTGGACAAGACTATTGGAGAACTGGCAACAGCAACAGGAATATCTACGCAACCAGCTGACTGGCAACTTGGCATGCTAGTCCTCTCGTTATTCTGGTAATCATCATCTGCTGTAGGTGACATCACCCCCTAGAGGTAGCTAGTTTATTATAGGCTTTGGTATAGACTGCCGCATTTGAATTAAATCCGTTAGCATTTTAGAGCTACTTTTTTTTTGTTCGTTTATATGTGTATTGTATATACCATTTTCCAGCATATTACATGGAATATGTAATTTCGGATTTGTTTTTATCAGGATGTAAATTTAACACTACAATTTTTTTGCATATTAGCCGTTATAATTTTAATCTTGCAATCGTGTTTTTATTGAATGTAGAGAGTTTTTTTTTTGCCCCGGCCATTGTATTATTTAAAAGAGAGTCCGGGTTTTTTTATTTATATTCCAGAGAATATTCATATATCAGGAGAGTGGGCTTTTTTTTCCAAAAAAGTTGGTTTTTATTATTTAAGATGTTATATTTTCAATCTCGATCCCTGATTTCAACCTTTCTAAACCCAAGGACCAGTAAAATATGTGAAACAATTCGACGGAATACTTGTGTTCCATATTGAAAGACATTCTAGTATTTTCAGTTGTTCCGAATTGTTTTATACATTTGTCCAGTTTTTTTAACGATGCTTATTTAAATTTGTAATGTTTACTAAAATCTTGAATAAACAGCGTTTTCATAATTAATATGATAATTATGGCTATAAATACAAATATTCATCTTAGTATTTGTCAGACTGAATGTTTTTTTCCTCAATTTTAATGACAATTAAGGGTTTTTCAGACTTATAACAACGTTTTTAATATTTCAATTGTCCCGTATTTTAAAGGATAATAAGAGATCCTTGTTCCCCTTATTTCTCTCAATGAAATATGTTAATCAATTGATCTGAATGTCTTTTTCGTGAAATATATTCTTGTTTATACTGCGATTTATAGTAGCCCTTTATTTCCCCCACCCCTTGCCTATTTTTGCAGTAATTAGCAAATTTGTCACAAATTACATCTTTTGGCTAAAATCAGTGGCATCCCGTATTTAGGACCACATTTTTCTCGATGAGGTACTAAAGAGTATGATTTTTTAAAACCCCATATGGATATTAGTAATATAAATGATAACAATTTAATGAATAATTTTTCATTCAGTTAGGATCAAATTATCAAGTCTGCCTGCAGACACCTATGCCATCGTCACATACCACCACCGATCCATTGACCATAGGTTGAGAAACAGCGCCTAATTTAGTTCTGGGAATGTTATTGTTGTTCAGTTTTTTTATAGACATTTTTCGTTTTTTTTAACAGTCCTAGTATTAACCTTTTGGCAATATTTTTCTTCAGCAAGAAAGACGTCCGAAAGCATGACTTTGTTTCACTCTTGGTGACTTCTCATCATGCTTTTGGATATGTTTTTCTAGCCAAAGAAAAATATTTGCACCACATTGCCAAAAAGGATTATACTATAGCTTTTCCACAACTTGAGTCATTCAGTCAACCTATCTACAAAGCTAGTGGTAAGATGCTGGTCTTCCACTGTGAAGATTGTGGCCAGGGTCCACGGGTTTGATTCCGAGGGAAAGAACATAGAGAGAAAACAAGTTCTTTTACCTACCGAGCCTGGGGCAACCACAGATACAGTCGGTTCCGGTTTTTAACAAATATTGTTATAGCGCGAAAATCTTGTTTTAACAAAAAAATTTCTAGTCGCCCAGATAAGTTCACATAGGAACAATGTAAAAATTTGGAATTCCGTTATAACGTTCAAAAGTGATTTCTCTTGAAGTTTGTTATAACAGGATTTAACTGTAGATGGTGCTTTCATTTCCCACCAACTCCATTTGATGGAAATTACCGTTTAACGATACGACCAGAGTTGGTGTGTGGTAAAGTGGTCTATAAAGTGGGTGGGAATGGACTTCAGATATCCTTCAGAAAGTTGCCGAATGTGACACCTTGGAAACATTTATTTTCTCTGTGCTTGCTTGCTCCAACTAGATTATACTGCCTTTTTTCTGTGCCAAGGCTTTAAACCTGCTTAGTGAAATAATAATAATCGTGAATAATAATATAATATAAAAAAATACACTTTTTTTAATTTAATCAAATGCGCTTCAGGTGCTTGAAGTTGACATAATGGCTTACAAAACTGGGCCATGCTAACATTTATTGATTTACAAATATTCAAATACATTTACATTGCAGTACACTGCATTTTTTATTAATTTTTTTATATTCAAGGGTGAACTCCCTATTACATCTCATTTGCATATTCACGTATGTCAGCACTTCGATAAAACGTTTGCCGCAATATTACAACATTAAACTTTGTGTCTTTCAGCTTTGATCGCGTGGTGGGGCTGTTGCTGCATATTCTGCTCACAGTTACTTTTCAGCATCAAGTTTTTTTTCCATTATCGATGGTGTTAAATTGCTTCTGTTGGGCCAAGGTTTGAAGTTGTCTAACAACTTCAAACCTCACAGAATTTATTTTTTCTCTGAACTTTAATTTTGCATTTTCGTGATTTTTTTTAAAATTCAGTAATATCAGTGTACCGTCCGTTCAATTCCACGTGGAGTATTTCAATTTATAATGCAGGTTATTGATTATTACACATTTGCATATTAAAGCATGTGTGTGTGTGCCCTAAGGATTCTTTTCGATTCCTAATGTGGATTACTGTGCCATGGAAAAAAAGAAGAGCAGTAAAAAAAGCTTTATTCCCCTACATTATGCGCCCGAGGTCTTGCACCCAAAAAAATAAACTGTTTTCACTGATCATGATGTAGCAAATGTGTAGTAGCAAAATATAGTAAGATTTGGCAAGATTACAGCTGCCATTCACTTGTCAATACTTGTCATGTCACTTGTCATTCACTTGTCAATTTATCCTCACACGCTGCCATAACAAGAAAGTACTTTCTAGTAATCTCTTTGGGTAATTTGCTAAAACTTTTTTAGCGCAAAGTTTTTGACTATGCCAAAACAGTGAAATGCCACTAACACCATTCACACTGACGTTAAAACATTGATGTTTTGTGTGTTCCTGTCGTCACGTTTGTAACCTTAAGCAGCGTTTTCTTGGAGCAGGTTTTCTGTGCCGCATGAATCACACAGCACGATACACCATTCACTCACCAATAAGAAAAGCAGCATGACCGTTGTTCTACAGAGCGCAATACGGCTCACAACAGAGCTTTACGTCGGACGTTATTGGTCGACTGCTTCTGGAAGAGTCAGGTGTGTCGTGCGTTTTGCTGATGTTCAACTCTTGTGTGCACACACTCTTGAGTGTTTTCTTTCCCTTCCCTTCAAACCGGACCATGTAGATGACAGAGTAGCTGATGCCAAAGCCATATACTATAATAAAGCTGCCCTGATCTGATGCGCCACGTTAAGAAAACACAAACGCGTAGCGTTATTATGTAACACGTTTCTGCCGGCGCAAAAAACTTATTCCTAGGAAAACCCGGCTTTAGCAGCAAAACAAAATTGCCAAACAGCGGTATACCGTACATTGATGCCGCCATGTTCGCCATTCAGGCATGAAAGTGTACCTGTGGGATAGTATATTATTGCGGGGGAGGGCATATTGACATGAATTTATACACCGTACCTGGCTGTAAATAGATCCTCTTAACCTCACCAAAGTTTGACAGCAATTCACGGACTTTAGTGACGTTCATGAAAGGTGGGATGCTGCTCAAGTAAACGACGCCTGGCTCGATTTTTGGCTTCTTTTCGTTCGAATCCATCGCCAACAATGACTTACCGAAATGACGAAAAATAAACGGCAAACGTTTGGCGTAATTTTCACAACACGCGGACGTAAATATCAACACAACATTTTTGGATACGCGAACCAGTTTCGGTCCTTCCGCCCGCTAAGATATATTTTTTGAATGTTGCCAAACATAAAAAAAAAAATTGGAAGAAAAATCTTGAAGGAGATATTGAAGTAGAGAGAGAGAGAGAAAAATTTAGGAGCACCTGTAAGGTGATCTTAAAGGCGCATTTCCATGCCAGCATTCCTATTGACTAATTATGGTCACGTCAACTAATACTTGTGCTGTTATCTAGCGTTGTACCAAAACAACATAGTTTTCCAAACTTGCCACTAGGTAGCAGCATTCGTTCTAATTTGATTCGGAAATAAATTTTAGCGCGCAATTTCAAACATTCTAAAATTACACGGGAATTGAAAAATCCAATTTCGTCATCAAAATTTCCTGTTTCCTCGTGCATTCAAGAGCTGAAGTGTGGAAGTTTTTTGTAATTTTAAAAATATTTAATTGAATTGTTTTTAATTGTTTGTTAATTTTTTTTTAATGTTACCTTTCTTTTTTCATTATGAAGTTATTTTACCCGACAACTCATCAGTTATTTTACCTGACCTTACGGTGTCCCATAAAACCGTAAGTAGTCACGACCACCTAGATAACCTCCTATATAGGTTATATAAGAGGTCGTGAAGTAGTTCGAAAATTCAAGGAATCGGTACATTTGAATGCGGTTTGCGAAAAAGTTATTCTCGTGAAAGGGTTTTTCTTGGAAAAAATTTTTCAAAAAAAGTTCAAATTTTTGTCGTTAGAGAGCGCTGTACGAAAACGAATTTTCACCCTTTTGTCTCCCTTTTCAGGTTTCAAGAATCATTTTTCTTTTTTCCTTGGGGGAAATTTTTCTTTACTCTGAAACTTATTCTTCTTTCTCAACACATTTTTACACGCTATCAACGTTTTTACACGCACGAATCGCAGTCGAAATTCAAAGAATGCTAAAGACGCTTCCACCATGAACGGTTGGATGATCCACGGGTTCGAATCCGGGAAAGAACATTGTTAGCAATTTCTCTACCTACTGAGCCTGGGGTGACCACCAATAGATGGCGCTTTCATTCCCCACCCAACTCCACTGGTTTGACATTGTCTCGTATGGCTATTACTACTGTAGATTCAAAAAAGGAGGACGCTTCAGTGTGCACCCTGAATGACGTCACTTATCGTAATTTCTACATTTAGAGAGAGAGAAAAATGGTGCCACAATTCCGACAAATAAAACCAACCACAACAATTATTTTTCCAATACTAAAACAGAATCGTTAAAAAGAAGCAGAAGCAGAAAAAATTCTGCGAATTTCGACGACTGTTGGTGAATGCGTGGAGTGGGGGCCGCGCAAAAACACTCATATCAAAGAAGAAATATATAAGATTCATCGAAAGACTGGTTATTTGTGGAGATGAAGATTACAAGGAAGAAAATTCATCACTGCCCCCACGGGGACTCGAACCACTCGGTCTCTCGCTTGCCGGACGAGTGCTCTACCATCTAAGCTATGGAAGCAGATAGAATATTTCAACCTTGGAGCGTATATATATGTTGAAAGGCCATCTGGTTGGCCTTTGTCAGTCACGAGCTATTAGTTGATTGTTGACGCCGTCCATGTACGGTGCCTTTCAACATATATATACGCTCCAAGGTTGAAATACTCTATCTGCTTCCATAGCTTAGATGGTAAAGCACTCGTCCGGCAAGCGAGAGACCGGGGTTCGAGTCCCCGTGGGGGCAGTGATGAATTTTCTTACTTGTAATCTTCATCTCCACAAATAACCAGTCTTTCGATGAATCTTGTATTGACAAGTGGAGAGGACGTTTCTATATGCAAGAAATATATGTTTCAAAGTGGAGAAAAAAATTCTCTAGAGGAAAAGAAAAGGAAAATAATTTTCTGGATACCTGAAAAAGGGAGGATAAAAGGAGAAATGTTCCGAAACTTAGATAGGAGGACGCTTGCAATGACATCAAAAAGAAGGACGTGCCCTCCTAAAGATTGACGATTGGTAACCGTATGGTGATATCACAGTTTGTGTGCGGTAAAGTAGCTCTGAATACGTGCCTGCCTTTGCTATTTTCGCAGATGAATATGTCTACCTCTACTTCATTAGCAGATGAAGATTCCTGCCACCGCTTCATTCGCGGCTGAAGTTCTTCATTCCTCAGCTTCATTCGCGGCCTCCGCTAAGATATCTGAAGTTGATGAAGATGTCTGCCTTCGCTATATTCGTAGCTGAAGATGTCTGTCTCCACTCCAATCATAGTTGAAGATGTCTGTCTCCACTCCAATCATAGTTGAAGATGTCTGTCTCCGTTTCATTCACAGCTGAAGATTTTTGCCTCGGCTTCATTCGTGACTGAAGATGTCTGCATTCAGTCCATTCGTGACTGAAGATGTCTGCATTCAGTCCATTCGCGGCTGAAGATGTCTTTATCCGCTTCAATCACAGATGAAGACAGGGCCGGAACTAGGGGGTAACTGCCCCGGGCGGAAAAATTTAGGGGCGACAATTTAAGGTGGAAACAAAGAACACTATTATAAAATTATTGAATTTTAAAGTTGTGGGCAGGGGCGGTTCGAGCTTACTTGCCGCCCGGGTGCGAATTCTCATATTTGACAGGACTTCAGTGAAGACCTCGAGATAAAACGGATTTTTTTTCGGAAGAAAGCCGCACATTATTGTTTACTGTGCAAAATGTGTTCGTCCGAAGCTTTTGAATTAGATTTTTTTGTTTCAGAATTATTTTACCGTTCTTAATAATGCCAAATAACCCAATCCTTGAAACAGCACTTATTTTTGTGAGCTATAATCACTTATTTTGTAAAGGTGATTTATAACAAAGTTATTTTTTTAAGAAATTTCTTTCAAAGGTGTTGATGGTACTCCACGGACCGAACAAGTGAGAAGCCGAATTTTTCCTTTGCTTTCATTTGACTATTCTGTAACAGATTCTTGGTGAAGGCATGGCCCCTCCCATATGATACCGGAGAGTGACGTCATCCTTTCATAAGAATAGAATAATATGGAAAAATTTATCTGTGTCCCGTAAAATACGGGATGATCCAACGAACCTACGCAATACGTCGCCCCGCCCGACACGTCGTCCTGTATGCGCGCCTGCTCATTCGTCGGCGATGTTATTTTATGACCACTCTGCATGATGGGAATTATTGTTTCTTTCTCATCTCCTTGATCAACGGGAAAATCTTTTTCACTTCTCCCATCGCTCCGTCCACCCAGGATTGAGACCGAAGCTGATCAAATAATTTTGGAAAATCTTTTCTCTCTTTCTTATTTTGAAATTATCTTTCTTCCACAAAAAAAGTTTTACGAAAATGGAAAAGACGGACAGAAAAGAGAAGAAACGGGCTCGAGTTTCATGGTGTTTTGTCAGCTGCGTAAACAACGCATCACTCTTGCAATGTACGATTATTCCATCTCCTCATTCCCAGCGGCGTATAATAGGGATAAGTATAAAATCCCTTCCCATTTAATTCAGTTATTCCGGTTGGTATCGTGGCTTCGGATCTCTCTCTTTCTCCCTATAAGTGAGTGCCATGGAGTTGGCAGCGATGGAAGAGGAACTCAAAAGGTCGATGGTTTTATAAATATTTGATGTAATCAATGATATTATGTGCGCATGTAATTTTTTTTATTGCCTTTAAAGTAATATTTTATTTCATATTGTATAATACGCATTTATTCCCTCCGCGTTCACTCGAGTATTTAGGGCTGTCTTGACGAGTTCGTGGACCCAGTGCCGTCTTAACGCATGACTCGGGGCATCAAGTGCAGGGGTGGGGGGAAATACGACCCGGTTGAAAATGTTAAAACCTTGTAAATGTATAGACGTACGTAAAGGACCGAGATTATATTGTATTGCATTTTTGCAATTAAAAAAACCCTCAGGAAGAGAAAAAAAGGTTCAATCTTCCCGTCCCTCAAGAAAATTTTACGCTCTACATGATACCGTGTAAATGCGTGTTAAAAATTTCAATTATTTGTAGTCGCTGTTTGACTCTGGGGCCTGAGCATGGACTCTTGTGTTGTATATTATATTAAAATTATTATTAAATATTAAAAATATTTTTTAACAGGTGGTTTCGCAGTGAAACAATCTCCCCTTGAAGGGTTAAGGGAAAGTTTCGTAAAAAGAAAGAAATATTTTTTCATCAGAAAGACACAAATTAATTTGAAAATATCTATAAATTAAACATATGACATCCATATTTTTATGGGCATCTTTTTATCAGCCACCTCGTTGGGCATTTTGCCTGTTGTGGCGTTGTATTTGTATTTGTATAAAGGAGTTGAAGTTCCATCAATGAAATTTGGAGGAGAAAAATTGAATTTTGATGCGTGAATCCCGCATCTAGATACGTATTGGCGAACACTGAGAGATCACTCTCTATTACATATCTATTATACCACTCCATTAATTAATGCTAAAAAAAGGAAAACACAAGCTAAAAAAATGTTGTCTGTAAACATGTGAAATATGATCCCCGTGCATACATAGCAAAGTTCACTACAGCAGTGTCAGACAATGGTGGTCAGACTCACTATGTATATTCTCGAAGGGTAATCCAATTCAGGTGCGTACGCAGGATCGACCTTTGTTGGCTTGGGGGGGGGGGAGGGAGGGAGGGGGCACACAAGGAATTTCTTTTAGAGAAATTTTGAGTTATTAGCCTACAAACAGTATCGAAATTAACAGATACCGATTATGATAAGATATAAAGGTATTTTCTTTCGATATATTTCAAATTTGTTATTGTTTTGGAGGGAGGTGGAAGGACACGAGCCCCTATGCTAACGTCTCTGATTCCAATATGCAGCAGGATGTAGAGAGTCCAGAGCTAACTTAATTTTGCTGAAAATTGGGGGAGGGGGGTGGCTGGGTCAAAAATGGCTAAACACCTGTTGGCGTAACACTTGAATGCCTCAAAATGTGTAAATTGAAACAAATGAATGCCTCAAAATGTGTAAATTGAAACAAATGAATGCCTCAAAATGTGTAAATTGAAACAAATGAATGCCTCAAAATGTGTAAATTGAAACAAATGAATGTCCCCCCTAAATCCTAAGGATGTTTAGCGGGCTCTTCTATTGATTTTCTATAGGTAATTTCCGAAGAATAAAAAAATTAAGGTCAATCACTTAGACCTCCCAGGCTACAGCACTGTCAGCCTCCACCTTGTGAAGACATGTGATTATGGAAAACATTAATGCGATGAGCTACAAAAATTATTATATTTTCAAATGCCTGGTGGACTAAAATTTTTTTTTTCAAATGCCTGTGCGCTGTAATTTTTTTTATTTTTTTTTCAAATTCCTGGTGGGATACAAAAAATTATTATTATCATTATTATCTTCAAATGCTTGGTGGGCTAACTGGTTGCCTGTTCGACACACGGTTTAATGGGCATGGTTTCCTAAATGAGAGATTCAGGTATTTCCAAGCACACTTCGGCATCACTCCTCCGGATCCATAGAGCTCCTCTCAAGAACCGAATAATATGGGAAAAGTTTGTCTGTCCCGTGAAATACGAGACGATCCAACGAACATACACTATAAATCGCGGCTCCCGACACACCTCTGTGAATCTATGCCTGCTCTTGCACCCCGTATCAAACTTCTGTGTCTCGAAAATGCCGTAGACACTCAGGGTAAATTTACAAGGATGGGGGGGGGGGCTGAGCGGACTACTACTACTTAACCGTACATGCACCTCCCTATTTCACATTCTTCTACGGAATTTCTAACGAATTGGTACATGACGGAATGTGCGTGTACGTGTTGTAAGTTTGTTTCTGTGTATAGCTTGTTATGTGTAGTGCCGCCATCTGCCATCAATTTTTCTAATTATGAGTGAAGTGTGATGATTGAATATTTGTATCGTTGTAGGCCTGTTGCTCTCTGTGGCGAGACTTTTTAACGGGGAGATGAGCTCGCATTTGCGCCCAAAGTTTTCTGAACCACAGAAAACCAACTTCAGCCGCCAACTACAGTGGTGGTCGGCCACAGTGGGCTATTGCCCAGGGCGCAAGGCCGTCTTAAGAGCATCATGGGCCCCCGGGCCAAGTGATTTTTCTGAGGCCCAACCTTAGAAATTCTCGAAAAATGTAACTACTTCTTATCTTACTGAGGCCTCTCTCCTTGTGAGGCCCCTTGGCCGTGCCGAGGTGGGCCCATGCGTAAAGACGGCACTGCCAGCTCGGCAAATTTTGAGTAATGAGTGATCGAGAAAATCAGTAAAATAAGGGAAGCGGGATAAAATTTGTTTTGCTTACGGGTGGTAAAACCATAAATCCACCTCTGCTAGAAATCAATTTACTAGGTCAGTGAATGACTAAAGATTTGACCTAGAGTTTGTGATCAAAGTAATATGTAAACATGTGAGTACTCAAAACAGTTTGCAAGCATGTGAGTGGCCGAAAGAGTGACTCGAGAGCAAGTGACAAACTCTGCTAATGATCAATGGAATGACCTAAAGTTTTTGCATGCGTATGAATGACCAAACTAGCGACCAAGAGCTTGGGACCAGGTCGGTTAGTGATCGTAAGAGTGACCTAAAGGAAAGGACCTATTCCCTCGAGGAAATTCTGCGTACGCTACGCCTACAGAGCAACGACCTAGGTCATTGAGTGATCAATAGAACAATGGAGCAAGTTAGGGAACAACCAAAATAGTGGTTATGGGAGAGACCAAAAGAGTAATATAGAGAGTGTGCAAGCATAGGAGCAGTGCCGCCTTAACGCATGGGCACATCCAGGCACGTCCCAGGGACCTCAAGAGAAGAGGGGTGCACTTGGCCCGGGGGTCCATGATGCTCTTAAGACGGCTCTGCATAGGAGTGACCAAAAAATGACCTCGAGAGTGTATAAGCATAGGTGTGACTTAGAGAGCGCGGGACCAAGTCAGTGAACGACCAAAAGATTGACCAAGAAAGAGTGCAAGCATGTGAGTGACGAAAATAGTGATATAGACAGAGGTGTATTTAGTGGGGGTCTGAGTGGGATGCGACCCAGGTCGATAAATTTTAGAAATAAGAAGGAAATTAGACTATAGTCCGTTTCAGGTTAACTTTGCAGTGCAGAGAAAGGTAGAGAGTGTATTCCTTCTCCGCAAAATATAGTTCCCATATACTTACGATGATCATTTATGCAGAATATTTCAATTTTTTTGAATGATTGAAAAGAAATACTGAAAAAATACTGTTCTGAATCGATTTTTATTCGTTTAAGAATTTTAAATTATACAAAAAAGTGGTCACCATTATCCGTAAAAAAATAAAAAATTTCTCAGTGAGATTGGCGAGAATCAGCTATACCTTACTGCCATCGCGCATCGATACATTGGTTGAAAGGCTTTCGTTGTCATAGCAACGTGTGTGATGCGGCTCCCTCATATCTTCCCATCCACTGCAAAGTTAACCTGAAACAAACTATAGAATAGGAGAAGGGCGGTAGAATTTGTGAAGCCCATAAGTGGCAAAGCCCATAGGTGGAGATAGACTTTAAAGTCGGAGGGGAAGGGACACGATGATGATTGCTGGGGTGGGCATGATGATGCCAAATCATATATGCGCTTATACATTAGATCAGTCGGCTCCATCTTTGACACACACACACAGTACATATACTCACCAGTGCCGTCTTGAGGCATAGGGCCATCCGGGCACGGCCTGGGGGCCTTAAGAGAAGAGGGAGTGGCCTCACAAAAATAAGATCCGGTTGAAAAAAAACACTCGGTCATGGGCAGAGATACGGGGGGAGGCGTGAGGGGGCATTGCCCCCCCCCCCTCGGCGTCAAAGGTGGAGTCGACTGATCTAATGTATATATGAATTGATACACCATCATCATTGTGCCCCCCCCCCAGCAATAATGACCGTGCCCTCACAGACTTCCAAGTCTATCTCTGCCTATGCACTCGGTAGTAAATTGCCCATGGCGATAGGACCGGAGTTGTACTTGGTTTGAAAGAAAGCATACTTGCGACGTCCCTGCTTGCATGCATGCGCTATTCGCAAGGACGCAACAAAGGAGGAGCGGGCGGGTCTGGTCAATACCTTCTAAAGCAGCTCTAGAAGGTGTTGGTCTGGAGCCCCGGACGTGAGACCAGAGGGGGAGTGAAGGTTTCCGTCAGGTCCCAGGTTCGAACAGGGGGAAGAATATAGATAACAAGATATTTTCCCTAACGATCTTGAGGCGACCATCGATAGATTGCGCCTTCATTTCCAACCCAGTTCGTTAATAACTGAAGTAAATTGCAGTATAGCGATATGGCCGGAGTTGGTGTGTGGCGAAGCAGCCCTAGGGTTAGGGACGATATATTCATCATTTTTTTTGTTTTCGCACTATAAATTCGCAAAAGAGGGGACTGTCAAAGATCTCAGCCCTGCTACAGGAAAGGGGAGGGCATGCAAGGAACAGGCAGCCAAAATGCATGCTGGTCCCAACTGACCAAGTGTCTTAGTTGCGGCCCTGGCTGGGCTATGCGAAATGGTTTTTGTGATATTTGGTTTTTTTTAAGATAGTTTGTGCTCGAACACCCAGAGAATAAATTCAGGGATCAAAATCCGGCGAAAAGCATAACTCGAGCACCCAAGAGTGTGAGAAATGTAAAATCTTCCGACGTGCTCCCGTGGATCCCTGTTAACTCCTCTTCCTTTTCCTCCTGAAGCTTTTGTCCTTTCAAGAGTCACGGTGGTGTGTTGAGGCACGGCCGACTCAACACATTTAACATGAAGTGAACATGCTTAACACTCAACACATTGATTCATGAATTGAGTCGGCCGTTTATGAGGAGTGCGTTGGAGCCACGGCCCGACTGAATTCCAGGCCAACAAAGCTAGACTTCATCAGCGTGATCCTCGGATATGACCGACTCGATTGGTTTGGTCACACATTCTGTTTAACACGCTGTAGTGGCTCTGTCCTATGGGGATGTGAGCGCATTACCCCGAGGGGGTTGGGCCACGCTGGAGAGAACTGATTGCGCCGGGCCGGAAAGCTCGGATGCTGAGCTCCCTCAGCCCGGCGTCCACAGTTTTTATGATTTGATCTTCAGGCCGTGAGGACCGGGCTCCCTATCCGCCACCGTCCAAAAAGGAACCCACAGCCCCCACACCCCGAGGCAAGCCCAGGAGGGGCCCTAAGGTGTCTGACACGCTGGGAATGAACGTAGGGAATATATTTATATTAGTAGGGAATATATTCCTTTGGTCGCACGGATAAAGTCACGTGATCTCTAACGTCGTTGGCCTTGTGTTGAGTCGGCCGTGACGGAACTCAGTTTGAGAACCAAAAATTGGTCCGAGTCCCTTGTTCGAAAAAACGGTTAAACTGAACTATTGAAATAGTTTATGATCGTACTCCCGTCGATCCCCGGATCCTTGTTTACTCTTCTTCCTTTTCCTCTTCTGATGCTTCTGTTCTTTCAAGAGTCTCCCCCAGTAGCCGATACACCACCGATCGGTGGTGTGTTTGAGGCGCGGCCGATTCAACACATTGAACATAAACTGAACACATTGTATCAAGAATTGAGTCGACCGTGTTTGAGGACTGCCACGGAGCCACGGCCAACTCAAATGAGTTGAGTCCCCCAGTTGCACATCGACATAGAACGACGTAGAGATTTCGATACCGTCCGACGTCGGTAACCGATGTCGTTCTACGTAAAAAGGCCATACATTTGTCGACGAAGTTTGACGTTTACGTTATCACAATATAAAACATATGTCGACACATTTCTATTTCGAGAAGTCGGCCCATTCTTCATTCTGCGGCACACTTGAATTCAAATGAAATAGAAAAATAATTTGTTTTTGATTTAGTCACAAAATTGTTTTAAAAACTATTTACTATAATTGGTCACAAAAAATAAATAAAAATGTAAAACTCAGCCATTCTGCCGTTTATTTAATTTAACGTTAAATCCGAGTAAGTTGGTAGTTTACAATGTCTTCTTTTGCTAGGTTGAATTTTGGGCAGGGATAGGTTTAAATATCTTCTTGTGTGTAAGATTTATTATTTGCAATCACTGAGCTATAAATAAAGTTTACTTTATAGCTCAGCGTTTGTAATAGATTTCTGGCCGCGGCGGTTCGAAAGTTCATCCGAATCCCTCGCTCGAAAAAATAATTGAAATGAATCACAAAAATTCCATGCAGTAATTTTCATTGAGATTTTTTTTTTCATTGCGGTTTGATCCATAATTTAAAAAATAAATTGATGAGTCGAAAAACGGGCAACAAAAAAGGAAGATAAAAACTCTGGTGCTCCACCGAAGATTCAACTTCCCCCCCACATTGTTTACGTCTTTGCGGGACAGGTGCTTGGCCAAGTCAACAACAGTGTTTCCTGAACAATATTAATACTAATAATTATAATCAAGGGAATAATTCCATCGAGATAATTGGTAAAAATAAATCATCATGGGTTCAATGACGGATGAACGCCGCAAGGAAATGGAAGAGGAGATGATGAGGTTTGTTTTGGTGTCCAATCAAATAATAGCGATTTATCCAATGATAAATACTACTTTATACTATGTCCACGTATTTCTATAGTTTTCGTCATGCCCCCTTGACCCCGTACAAACTTGGGGGTAACGGGATCGACCATACATTTAAAAATGTTTACGCATTATGAATTTACTAAAAATTGATATAACAGACTTCTACTGGTCCTACCTTGGGGGCTCCCTCAAAAGCATATTTATTTAATGGCCGCTCTAGACTATAGGCGCTGTAGCCCCCTTCCCCAAAAATATGCCTTTATCCTTAAATCACTCGCAACATTCTTACACACTCTCTAGGTCCTCCCTTGCTCACTGTTTTAGTCGCTACTATGCTTACACACTCTCTAGGTCACTCTTTTCCTCCCTTTCTCGCTGTTTTTGTTGCTACCATGCTTACACACTGTCTAGGTCACTGTTCTAGTTTCTCACTGACGTTGTTCCTTGTCTTCTAGGTCAGTGTTTCCCAACCTCTGGGCCCTGACATCATTGATACCGGCCACAAGTGATTAGTCATTTCATTTTCCCTTATTCATTTTTCGTTGGTTGTGTGTTTGACCAGGCTTTCAACTCACAAAAATAAAAGAAATCAGACCACTGGCTTGAAAAGGTCGGGAACCACTGCTCTAGGTCACTCTTTTGGACGCTCTCATTCTTATACATTTAGTAGGGGGTGCCACTTCCATACTTACACATTCTGTAGGGCACTTTTATGCATTCACACTTTCTGGGCACTCTTGGTCATTAATGGACTTCACTCTTGGTCATTAACTCTTGGCCGTTCACTCTTGGCCGCTGTGGTGGTCGAGTGGTTATAGTGACGGACTCGCGATGCGAGGATCTGGGTTCGAACCCCACAGTGGTGGTCGGCTGAAGTTGGTTTGCTGTGGTTCCCAACTTCAAGGCGCAAATGCGAGCCGATCTCCCCGTTAAAAAGTCTCGCCACAGAGAGCAACAGTCCTACAACGATAAATCATTCAATCATAACACTTCACTCATAGTTAGAAAAACTGGTGGCAGATGGCGGCAATACACATAACAAACATTACAGAGAAACAAAAAAAAAACTTCACGTCAGGTTTCACTACACGTACACGCACATTCCTGCGTGTACCGATTGGTTGGGGGTTCTGCGGAGGGGGGGGGGTGCATGTGTGGTGTAGTAGTAGTAGGTAGGGCCTCCAAAAAATGGCTCGGGGATCCATGATGTTCTTAAGTCAGCCACCTCGTTGGGCAATTTGCCTGTTGTGGCGTTGTATTTGTATTAATGGACTTCACCCTTGCTCTCTAGATCATCTTGGCTACTATTACCTAACCGTACATATTCCTTTACGAAATTTCTAATGTATTTGTGTATGCTGAAATGTGCGTGTACGTAACGTGAAGTTTGTTTCTTCCGTGCAATGCTTGTTATGTGTAGTGCCGCCATCTGCCATCAATTTTTCTAACAAGGAGTGAAGTGTAATGATTGAATATTTGTATCATTGTAGGCCTGTTGCTCTCTGTGACGAGACTTTTTAACCTGTAGCAATGCTAAGGTTTGAACCTGGATCCTCACGATGTGTGTTCATCGCTATGACCACTCTTTTGGTCACTCTTGTACTTATACATTTTGTAGGTCACTTTCATGTATGCACACTTTATATGTCACTCTTGTGACCATTAATAGTACTCATCCCTTGTTCTTTAGGTCACTCTATTGTTCACTCACTGACCTGATTTCTCACTCTCTAGGTCACTTGTTTTGATACACACATGCTTCTAGTCACACCCTGACCTAGCCCCTCATTCCAAAGGTCATTCTGGTCACTTGCATGCTTGCACACTGTTTTGATCGCTCACATGCAGGGGCAGGTGGGTCTGTTGCGCAGACGCTTTACTAGAGGTGGTGCCAAAATGTCTGCTTGCCGGCTGAAAAAGTATTTAGTTGTGGCTCTATTTACATGACTGCACACTGTTTTGGTCTGTGCTCTCTTTAGGTCACTTTTTTTGTCACTTGCCCTTTAGGCAGAGGCAGATTTACGGCCGTATTCGCCGACACAGTTTTAAACTACAACTGCAGTTGACAGGATTGGAGATCGACACGGATTCATTAAATTCAGGATTTTAACCAATCCATGACGATGTCTAATCCTTCAACCTGCGACTGTAGTTTAAAATCTGTCTGTGAATACGACCGTTATAGTTTTACAGCCCTTCTTGCATTCTAATATAATTGACCACTCATTACTCAGATTTGCTGTGCTGGGCTGTAGCAGCCTAGTCCCATTGTAAATATGTTCTTTTGTGGGGCTCCAGAAATCCTGCTATAGGACTCCCCCTCTTGAGGGTGAAGAAAGGCATGGGGTTTTTTATGCATATATTAATAATCCAACACTACTGTTGACTTCAGGTCCCTGTTTTGTGTCTTTGAACTTTTTTTAAAAGCCAAATGTTGTCAAATATTGCTTGCCAATATGACTCTTACTCTATTAGATTGGCGGTGTTGAGGAGTTTTGTCAGGGCCACCCGGAAGTCAGTTTTCTAACATAGTGGCCGTTAAAAATTATTCATTGACCTGATGAATGCACAGAAATATTGTGAAAAACAAAAAATAGAAGGTCCTCCCCCCCATTTGCTACCCACTCATGCTCTACAATAGTTCAGCCAATGAAAATCAGGTAAGATATTAGATGATTAAGATCCATGGCCATAGTGAACTCAAAAGGCTGTTCATATGGCACCAATGCGGTGTAGATTTGAAGTGTGGTAACAGTGACAGACTCAGATATCGAAGACCTGGGTTTTAACCTTACCTGCAGCACAGCAGTGATTGGCTGCAGTTGGTTTTCTGTTGTTTCCAACTTTGAGGCATGAATGCAAGCCAACCTCCCTGTTGGAAAAAACTCGCCACAGGGAGCAACAAACCTAAAATGGTACAAATATTCAATCCTCATACTTCCCTCTTTGTTAGAAGAATAGATGGCAGCATAATAGTGTGAGCCATCTCACATCTTGAAATGACTCTCCACAGATAGAGGGCAAACCTTCAACATGATACTTACATCACCTAAAAATCCAAGCATTTGCTTCAAAATATGGAAGGCAGATGACAGCATCAGTATAGCACTAAAGAAGCAGAACTTTAACAATAAAAATACGTTAGGGCCATGAATATTACACAGGTGTATATAACAAGTCCCTGCATGCACCAATCCATTTGAAATCTCTTGGAAGAATGTTCTTTGAGTTGCATGTACGGTAGTTTTTAAAAATGCACATATAACAATGAAAACGCATTCACTCATGGGGATAAAGTGGAGTTGTGCTCGGATTGAATAAAAGATTTGAAGTGTAACAATCATGTCCAGTAGTCAGTCAAGGAGGTTGCTGTCTGGGCCCAGGTTTGATTCCGGGGGAAGAATGTAGACAATGAGATATTTACCCTAATGAGCTTCTGGCGACCACTGTAGATATTGCCTTCATTTCTATCCCAACCGATTAAAGACAGATAGTAATATTAAATAGCGATATAGCCAGTGTCAGTATGTGATGAAAGTAGTAGTCAATCAAAGACAGTCGCTATGTGGTCATCATATGCTGGACTCGCATAACAAGTACCCAGGTTCAAACTCCACGGACGGCATAGTGATGACTGTCCGAAATTGTTTTTCTGTGGTTTTCTAGTTTTGAGGCGCAAATACGAACTGGTCTCCCATTTATAAAAATTCTCTCTATTGATAGCAATATCAGGCCTACAATATATGAAAATTTGTGCATTGTACGAAACAGGCAGCAAACAATTTGACAAGTTATTTTCTTCCCAGTTTGGACAACAGATGGTAGCACTTGACAAATACACAATAGGCATTTCTCTGATAAAACAAACTTCAAGTTAAGATCTGTTTACACTAGGGTTACCAGATTCGAAAACTGAGAAAGGAGAATGCCTGCACGTGCACCCTTAGTGACATCATGTTCCCGATTTTCATAAGAGATGGCTCCACTAGTGTGACTAATAAAACACACCACAATAATAATTATTCCCAACTAAAACAGAACTGCTAAAAAAAACAAAAACAGAAATTCGATGGCTATTGGTCAATGGGAAAAAACCAGTGGTAAAAAAAAAAGAGGAAAATAATTCTGGAAACCTGAAAAAGGAAACAAGAGGGCAAATTTTCCAAAACGTAAAGGGATGCTTGAAATGATATAAAAAAAGAGGATGTCTGGTAACCACAGTTTTCACGAGTCAAGTAATTTACTAGTTAGCTAAATTTTAATTCGTCAAGTACTTTAGAATGCATAAAGACATTAAGGGCAGTTTACATAGGTTTTGTTCGATTTAGTGAATAAATAGAATACAGAGAGGTCTATTTTTTTCTATTAAGTTGGCACTATGCTTAGCCTTGTGTTATCCAGTGAACATTCACAATTACTTACGTTGTGACAGATTTTAAAACACTGGACGACTTGAAATTTAGTTAACTATTTATCACTTAACTTGTGTAAACAGGCCACTTGGTACAGAACACATATAAAGCATGCTCCGATGCACTCCAATTCGTTAGAAGATCCTCAGGTGAGTATTTACGAGTTGCATGGTGCAGTTTATTAGTAGTAAAAGTTAATCTCGAAGGAAACGATAAGGTCATGTGGGACTTCTGAGATATATATATCCCTTTAAGACTTGAGTCATATGCATTCATTGATGCACCGACAAAAGGGTTTTTAATTCTTAGTTTTATGCAGGAGGTGGCAGACGTATAAAACTTGTGATGCCTGTTACATTGTGTTATGGTCGTGTGAAGGCATCTGCAGCTTCACTGCCCAGTGAATGCTACAGTGTGTGTGCGGGATGTCATCAACTAATACTTACCGTATATGCACTTTGGGAACATTCCTCTGCTGGAACTTTTAATAAATCAGTGCATGCTGGAACAGGTTTTGCCTGGGTACTTATAAGGCCCTCATGTATGTATAATTTCATATATGTTTATTTTGTTCTAATGGTGCTGCCATCTGTCTTCCATATCAGAAGTGAAAAAGACACGAGTCTGAATTACACCATCAATTAACTGTATAAGGGCCAGCAAAATTATTTCTTTGGGGCTCAGTTTGAGGATTGGAAAGGCGCATCCTAGAGAGGCTTCGAATCAAAGCCATTACTCAGTGTTCACCAATATGCATCTAAATTCGGGATTTACAAATCAAAATTCAATTTTACTCCAAATTTCATTGAGAAGTGAAAATACTCCTTCAAATTTTAGGGGTTTTTTAAATAGAGTTATTTCTCTGTTTTTCATAAAGAAATACCAATCTTTCTGTAAAACTACACCTTAAAATTTTGGAAAGAAATTAAATTACTCTCCAAAATTATTTTTTTGGATACCATTGGCGGAATCTACCATAAACGGTAGGTCCCAGTCCATTGTGCATATAAAATTGAAATGTTGTGACAAGAATGTGGGAAATCAAGTATCTGACTGAAAGTAATGGCAAAGTGCACAAATTTTCTCTTATGTCTCATATTTTGCATTTAAATGTGAATGAAGAATTGGTTTTATTAATTAATATTTTTTCCAGGTTTGAGCAGGAAATAGCGTTTCCGGCGGATGAATGTCCTCCTGGCGAAACAAAAGTGAAGCCTCTTCCTCCCCCTCCTGGTCCACCCGATCTGGTCAAGATTGACAAAAATGAAGAGAAAGAAGATGATGTCAAAGCCGAAGAAGTTGAAGAAGAGAAAGTGCTTAAAGATGTTTTACCCGAAGGTGTCTTTTATTCTCCCTTTTTTTCCTACTTTTTATTATGCCATTGCTTTCTTCACTATAAATTTATTTTTCATTTCAACAAAAAATCTCAGTCTCAATTCCATTTATAGCATGCAGAAGCAGCATCATAGGCACCTGGGCAAAGTGATATTGTCGAACTTCCTACCTGGTCAGAGAACCACCTACCAATTTACATACTTATTCTAGAAAATTACCAGATCTCATTATCACAAAGTACTCCTCGAGCCATGTGTTAAGATGCCCCTGATAACGTGCAGGTTTTCGAGCATGTTCATAATTGGGTTCAGAGCCTGACTATTATCCTACCACCTAGGAGACTGTTGAATTAACACTCTACCCTCACTTTACCTTCACTTTACCTTCTCATTGCCTCGGCTGACCAAGTAGATTTTTGTACCATATTGTTTCACATTAGCCAGAATGTCGGCAAACAATTAGGGAGACCAGCATGACAGGAATATCCGTAATTTTCCAGCATGCTGGCAAATTCAAGTCACGGATAATTCTTAAATATCTAGACTTTTAGAATTGATTGAATTGGATGATTTGAACCTTGTCTGTTCTTAGCATTTCAGGATCCTTCATGTTTTACGAACTTGTAGCACTAGAACAATGAACTACCTAGAACGATGGTAGCGGTAAATTTGACAGCAATAGGAAAAAGATTTGACATGATTTTTTTTTCCCAAAGAATTTCATAACTGCTTATATTCATTTTCTCTGTCATATTTTTGTGATGCTGCCTACCAATTTTATGCAAGAAGAGCATAATTCAATTTTTTTATGTTAATTCAATAATTTATGCAACTTTGGACAAAAGGGTTTGTTATAACCAGGGTTGGCAGGTTTTTGACGCATGGCAGTTTTTTACAGTTTAAACCGTCACGTCAAAAACCCTCCTTCAATAACCTCTGTCAAAACCTCAAATATTACTTTTCGATATAAAAATTCTCCATGGAAAATACATCAATTGCATGTAATGTTTAAAGTCACTATATTATACAAAGAATAATTACTTAATATGATTGTAAAATAATTTTCTGTTGTCTACAGAAATATTTTAGACAGTATATGTGTATTTTTTCATGTAACACATATAATTTCAATAGTGCATAACATAAAAGCTGAAGGAAAAACTATGGAACTATTTGATATTTTTCAATTTGACATGATTCTCGATCTTTCAAAATTTCTTCAACTAGTTACAGTATACATGTATTGATATAAACCATCTGCTGTACTTTTTTATATCAGATAAGTACAGTAAAACCTCGTTAAGTCGTCACCCTGATAAGTCGTCACTTCGGTTAAGTCGTCATTTTTCTTCAGACCCTTATAGCTCTCATAGACCACAATGTTATTAAACCCTTGTTTACTCGTCACTAATTTCGGTTAAGTCGTCACTATGAAAAAGTTTGAGAAAGAGGAACAGACTATTTTTATGGCTCCCATTAAAAAAAGAGCTTGTTAACAGCATTGCCATATGCTTAAAAGTCACCATAAAATCCTATATACCCAAATGAAACAGTTTAAGTAACGAAAGTTATGCTGGGGAAGTTCATTTGCCGACTAAGGTTTTTGGAACGTTAGGGACTGTTCAAGCTAGATCTCATTTCTGCTTGGGTTCCATTGGAGAAACTGGACAAAAAACGCGAGACTCCCAAGCTCTGTCGCAAGAAGCAACGTAAGCACCCCCCCCCCCCCCCCCGGGGACAGGGCATCTCCGGCAAAACCAAAATTTATTGATATGCCAAAGATTACATAAAGGAAATCAAAAATTACGTAAATCAAAGAATCAAGTTAATCAAGTTAAAGTCAAAGTGCAACACGGACACGGATAATAAATAATCATAGAAAGCATGAACTCTACTAATTTAGGGCTTGAAATTTAAACAAAATATCTTTGTTGAAAAAAATTAGACATTCTTTCCGAAGTTGAGGTCTTGTGTTTACTTTTCCCCTGCCCAGGGCCCCTCCACTAAGTCAAAAGTGTTCGAGATTACTTTGTAGTTGCATCATGAACTACTGATGAAGAATTAAAACACTAAAATTAAATTTGATATAAATTATTATATATAAAAAATATTAAATTTTGTATACGTAAAATTAATGTGCAATAGAGAGTTCTGCCATGAAGAAAAGCTACTTATTCGAACAGTTGCTCTGTTAGTCTATAAATTAAAAATTACTAGTATAAATCAAAGTGTACAGGACATTTCACCACCATAATTTAAGTAATAAGAGATAAAAAAGATAAAAAATTGCCATTATTTTTTCGTTCGCAATCTATTAATATTGTTATTTTGATTCATACTTTAATAAATGTCATATTGCTTTAAATTTATATGATTTTCATAACATTGCACATTAAAACTGACGGAACTCCTCTTAAGTCGTCACTCCGCTTAAGCTGTCATAATTTTTCGATAACTTGAGGTGACGACTTATCGAGGTTTTATTGTATTTAAAAAGTGTATATAAAATTTAGCAGTGCTGATTGCATATGATGTTTAAGAAAAGCTGCTATAACTTATTCTAAGTGTAAAAGTAAGAATGTCAGTATTGACAGCATGTTTTTGACTTTTTTAATACTGAGTTAATTTTTGAGATTAAAAACCTAATCCTGTGATCTCCTATCACACACATATTTTGAATAAACAGATCTATGTTGCTTAGGAAATTGAACATAGGTAATCAGTAGTTTAGATAACATTGGCAGTTTGGATAAAGTGGACCATAAAAGTATATCTGTTCTATACTCTGTCTGTCAAAGAATTAAAATTGCAAATTAATATTTATTGCAAAATAATATTAATATTTAGTTTTAATTATTGTAATAAATTGTGTGTTTAAAAATAAAACATAATATACAAAAAGTAAGTTCTTCATTATGTTATCAACCTATTGTGTTCAAAATATCCAAAAGCATTCATTTAGGTTTTTGATGGTTTTCAACAGTTTTTGACACTTGTCATGTCAAAAACCAAACCCTGGTTATAACAAAGACTATTCTTGAGTTTTGTTACTTTATAAAGAGAATTGATTATGAGTTTTTAGAGCTTTTGTAATTCGTTACTTCATTTTCACTTTGCAATCTACTGACCAGGCTTGAAGTATAATAAACTTGAGAAATTTGTGAAGAGATTGCATGTGCAGAATGAAAAAACTGTTAATAGTCATCCAATCCTGAACAATCGAAAATACAAATAAAATGTGTAAGACAGTTTTACGATGCCGATTGCATTGTGCACTGAATGAAGCCATCTTATGGGAAACATCAATGAGACCCATTATTAGAGTTAATGAAATTTTATAATTTCTGGTTAATTTTCTTTTGTCTGCGAAGCCTCTCCACAGTGAATTTGTAGTATGAACAAACAAAAAATAATAAGAACTGTTTTGTCCCGACTAGAACCGTGTCCATGGGTAAAATTGCAAAAAAATTAAAATTCCTTTCATCATGTGATATTGTATCAGTTAATGCAGTGCAGTAAAAACGCAAAGATCTAGAAAAACACTAAATGAATTGAATAACGTATGATGACGAGCTTCTTTAAAATTGCAACCTTTGAATGGTAGGAAATGGGTACTAGAGAAAAGCAAACACCATGATAGAAAATTTGCTACATCAATATTAATGTTTGCATGAGAAGACTGTCCATTTCAGCATTTTTTGCAATTATATTAGTTAAATATCTTTACAGCAGCCAAAATGACAACTACCGTCATTCTAGATAGAACTTCTTCTTACCACTGAACAAGAAATCCTAGAACATTTATACTGAAGGAATTTGAGAGCCTAGATCTTATTTTATGAAATTTAAACAACTTGAGATAAACCATTTGGGTGTAATCACATATCAAAGTAGCATTGCATTCAAAATAACCACTTCTGTCGTTCTAGTGTTAAGGTAGTTGAAGCTTTATAAAGCTTTGCTTTTGCTAGCTTAAATCTTGGTTTAGTGCAAATGTTGGACGCACTCCTTTCCAGCAGGGTGTCCCCATCGTGAAACCACATTTTCACAATTCCATAAAAAAAATAACCAATATTTGCACAGAAGTCATTTAATTCCTATTTACTAGGCAGCATCTTTATTTTTATGATACTTGTTTCAAAATTTATTTCCTAATAAAGAAAAAAAAAATTTTCAATAATTGTGGATAATTTTTTATAGTTTTTGCTCGATTTGTTGAAATCGAGCAGTTCAATAAACTTAAGAATAGTTGAAAATCAAATTACGGAAGTTTTGAAAAGATGATTCCATAATGAAGGACACAGCACATCTAGAGCAATAAGATACCCAAAGTGTCTTCAATACGAAACCATCTCTCTGAGGTGAAGTGACCTTGTTTTTCCTTCATTTTGTCCCCTCATTCTTGTTTACTAGAAAATGGGTGATAGCAATATTGTTGAAACATCCCAGATATGTATTTGTGTAGGAGTTTCATGGGTTGGAATGGAATACACAATGTTCTATTTTTTTTTCTCGCACATACCATTCTTTCATCCTAGTGGTATTAGAGTGTCTGTTGATGACTACTTTCTATGCTCGCTCTCTTTCTACTGTTGTAATTTTATTTTCTAGAATTTCTTTTGCTTCAAATTCCTTCCCTCCCTCGAATATTATGCATTTATTACTTTTATTGGTGATGAAATGCCTAAAAAATTCTTTGGTGCAAAGAAAGCAGTATTATACTTACTTCGGAGCTTCCCCATGATCTGGAGTTTAATGTATCCAATCATACCTCAGATGAAGAAAATTAAACAAAGCTGACTGCATACATGAAAATTATGGTGATGAGGAAGATATACAGTCCCCAATGTTTGAATCTTCTCGATAATCAGAGGTAATTTGGGAGAAAAAAATCAAGAAAAAAAGCAAAATACAGATACTGGATTTCAAGGAAGTGGGACCACATCTCAGCAAATTCTAAAACTGCCAGATATATCGCCCAGTTCAATGTTCTTATTCTTTTTTCAGTGTCACTGATGGAAAATTTGGTATTTCGAACAAATTTATACCCCACTGAAGAAGGAAAACCTTACACTGCAATCTCATTGGAAGAGATGTGCCGGGTTTTAGCTATCAGTATGCTTATGTTTATTATTTTGACCTACAAAATATGCGGAAAAGGAATTTTTTAAGCAATGTTGCTTTTTGTGCATTGCAGGAAAACTTTCAGCATTTGAAGTGGGCAGTGTCCTGCTGTGTGACTGCATGTTGCAAAATATAATTATTTACAACACAGTTTTTTTTATATAGTGTCCCTCAAAGGGTCATATTGCATATTCGTTCTTGTACATTAGATGAGATAATTGGAAAAGCTAGCAGACTGCAAAGTATTTTTATATTCTTCAATCATGCATTTAAAATTTGGATAAGCAAAGCAAAAACTAAGAATTAACCTGAAAAACAAGATTTTTCAATAACACAAAAGTGACTGGGTATTTCTTCAATCCATTAGGTTAGAGCGATAAATAAATGCTTAATTTTCGTTATCATTACCAAATTTCTGGACAATACAGATTTTTGCTACAATGAAAACTGTTATTTAATTCTGATTTGCATATTTATTCAGTATTTAATATAGATTAAACCTCGCTTTTCCCAACATGCCAAAAAATTGACCAGACTTCAACATTCAAAAAGCTGGTCTTTATTCATTTTTGTGGCATGCCGGCGAAGGGTACAAACGGGGGGGGGGGGGGGGGCAGATTTCTGGATTTTGACATTCTGCCATGGATTGGTGGAAAAATCTGAATTTCGGGTTTTTAACCAATCTGCAGACTGTCAGAATCAGATAATCTGCTGCCACCATGCTTTAGATGGCAGCATCAGCAGAGCACAACACAGGCACAATTCTGACAGCATAAATAGGTTAGGGCCGTATACACCATCAGAACACACATTCCTGGCATGTACCAATTCATTAAAAATTCTTCAGAGGAATGTGTACAAAGTGCATGTACAGTTAAGTAATAATACCTATGTTTATATCCCAGTGTGGGGAATACAGTATCTACTTGCTGCCATGATTTCTTTCTGCTTCGATTGTACCTTGTGCATAAAAAAGTGAAAATGATGGAACAAATCGAGGAAAACAATCCTTGCTGTGAGATGAAATGGTTGTATTAGGACATTTTTTTTTTCAAGATGAAGAAATAGTAACTTTTGCGAGTCATTTTGTGTCTTTTTTCACTCTCTGCCCAATTCCAACACTAGTTTTCACTGATGATCTCTTCTGGATCATAAGACTATAGCAAATCAAATGAGTACTAGGATTATTGCTTTACCTTGAAATCAAACCTTGTATATTTGGTAGGACATTAAAAATTAACAGTAAAAGTCTGATATAACACGTATAGATTATAACAAGAACCTTGCTGTAACAAGTGTTAAAGAGCTAATGTTAAAAAAGATACAAAAAATATTTGGTTATGGCATGTTCAAAATTAGAAAGCTTTCACTATAATATCAAAAAACTAGTTTTTCCCCCCTTCATCAAGAATCAAACTATGGGTGATACTCATACACATGCTCATCGTAAACATTAATCTCAGGTACAGTGGAACTTTCGTTAATAAGAGATGATTTGCATTATGAGCAAAAATTTTTTGCTTTGTTTATTCTTTTTCACGTTATCGTAATTGAGCTGATGGTTTTTCAATTTTGCCCACAAATGTGCTCTGGAATTGTGGATAATACTCTCCCATATAATCTCCTGTCAGTGTGCCTCACTCACAAAATGATCCCGTGTGCAAGTGTGACTTTGATACGAAAGTAGATGTAGCATTGCAACCATGCGTATGTGCTCTTGAATTTTTTTAAATTCTGCTTGGAGAAAACTGTGGGCTGACTGTACTATTGAACATGAATTTGAAGGACTAGCTCATGAGCAGGAGCCAACATTTGTCAAAGAGATTGTGTGTTCTGGTGGGGGGGGGGGGGAGACTATGGGATTGGAGGCGAATGAGGATGACATTCAAGAACTAGTGGTAGAATAGGGCCAGGAGGTGACTGTAGATGGATCTGTGTTACACGTAGGGGCAAGAGTTTATGGACAGTACTCGTCGGAGGAAGAGAGAAGTGAGGAGAAGTCCCTCATTTCAAATGAGATTATAGAATGAGAAGAGAATGGAAAAAATATATAGAATGTGGGGATCTGTGCCCAATGAAAAGAACCAATTAAATAAAGCTGTAGCAGTTTGGGAGTAACAAATCTGTCCAACGTCAATGGAATTTCTCATTTCCGAGAGATCCAAAAACGTAGGCAAAGGCAAGTGTCATTGGATAGGTTCTTTTTCAAAGTAACACAAAAAATAGTAAGTTTGCTAACAACAGAGATTTGGTAAATAGTCCTAAACGATAGTCCTCATCTCTTTCATCCTTTACAGTGAGTTAATTTGTAAACATTGTATTAAAATAAACATACAATATGAGGTATTGTGTGTTTATTTTATGGTGATGTTGTATTGCATATATTTTATTTTGTATTTATATTATTGTTGGTCGTATTATTGATTGAATGTTGTTTTTATCAGTCGTTTTTGTGTGAATGAATAATTGTGGAACAAATTATAAGAGTTTTCATTATTTTCTATGGGGGAAGTTTGATTCAATATACGAGTGAGTCTCGGGTAAAGAGTACATTGGTGGAATGAATTAAGCTTGCTAACCAAAGTTCCACTGTATTTCTAACAAAGAATGGACACAGAAAAGTCACATTTTTTACCCTCCCCCTCTTATTTTTTCCGTCATACACACAGGGTATGTGACAATTTTATACAAATTTTGTCTCTCCCAGTGACCAAAGGTTATTTTATCAGAACTTAGTTTAAAATCAAAGCTGAACAAATTGTGACCGAGAAACTTTCTGATGAGCAGAAAGTTTGTACATGACCACCTTAACGAGTACGTACCATTATGAAAGTGATCTGCGACATAATAGGGAATTTTAATTTTTTGGTGTGGTCAGCTAAATCGCTTCGAGATGACAAAATTCTATGCAAAACATCTGATAATCAATTGCTGCAAGACCAAAAATCAATTTCACAACTGGAGTTCTATTAATTTGCTAATATTAGAACAAAATAATCTAAAAGACATTCTCAATGCAGATAAAGCAGGTAATTCTCAACAAATCAATTTATAACATGACAGAGTGAAAAACTGAAATTCATTTACAACAAATCCATTATAACAACATTTTTGTTGTTGTTGTGAGTTCTCGTTACTTTTACTGTAATTCAAATATACATTATTTTTAAATGTTTTGTAGTGTTAGAATTAAAAAAAGCAGTCATGAATTTTATGTTATTTATAAAATGATAAATAATGAGAAAAATCTCTTATTCATTTTTTCAATTTCAGTTCTAACAAAGCCACCACCTCCTCCTCCGCCTCCAGATGTTGTTCAGCAAAAGATGCCTGTAAACCAGCATCCAGGTCCACCACCCTCGATGATTGCACCAGGCGTACCAGAATTCCCTCGCATGCAAGCATCACGAATGCCACCCATGCCTGGACCACCGGTACATATGGCAGGCCATATGCAATTCATTCCTCATCAGTTGCACAGACATCCCCCACGGCCACCGCCAGCTCCACCTCGTCCACCAATGATGCAGATGCGACCTCTTCCAGGTGGATTCCCACCTGCTCCATTGCCTTTCCCGATGCATGGGCCCCCGATGCTTCCTCCTATGCACATGCCTCTGCCGCCAATGGGAATGCCTATTCCGATGGGTCCCGGATTTTGTCCTCCGCCGCCTCCTGCTATGTCTATGAGACCAATGCATATGGGTCCGATGAATGTGCCTTCGCAACCATTCGTGCCAACTTCCGCTGTGGTTAACTTTCATCAACCAACACTTTCTTCGTCTAATAAGAGAGAGGACAGAACAATAACTTCAAAAGTGATCATCAAGTCTGAACCGGAACTGGCATCTGCTCCTGCAGTTTATGCTGCTCCACCAATGAAGAGTCTGTCAGACAAAATGGCAGAGAATTCTGCAGTCGTGAATGGACAGAACACTGCTCATAATGTATCAAATAATCCTTCTGTACAGCAGCAACAGCAGCAGATTGAAGAACCAAAGTCTGCTAAAACTGCAGAGGAGTCTGTAACAGCAGCTACGACACCCGTTGCAACCAATACTGAGCCTGTAGCTACAAAAAAGGAGAAGAAAAAGAAGAAGGTTATCCGCATGGCTGGTGGACAAGCATGGGAGGATAATTCTCTCATAGATTGGGATCCAGGTAATCATCTCAACACAGTTAATTTAAAAAATTTTCTTAAATTTTTAAATTAACTTCTATTTTTTTAATTTAAAAATTTTCTGCTGAACTATGACTATCATTTTTTAAGGGAGAGAAGGTTGTTGTCATAAACATATGGTGCTCAGAATCAAAGTTATCAAAGCATTCTTATTTATTGCACCTCGTTTTTGAGGAAATATACACAATATTTTATTTTACTTATTGATTCAATATTGTTTGGACGAGGCCTAAACAAAAGAATGCAGTGATGAAAATTGACATAGGTGATGGTTGAATGTTACCAATAAAATCAGAAATTGTATAGTACAATCAATGATATTTGATGGGAGGTTGTTTCAATCAATTTTCGAGAAAGGAACTAAATATTTGAAACAATTAAAGTGGATGCAAGAAAGGGCTTCAGTTTTTTGGAATGGTTAAGTCTATCGGAAAAGTGTGAAGATTTGATTAGAATATAAAATGGTCTACGTTAAAATGGCCATGGAGGATTTTGAAAAGCAGGGTTAGATGAGCAATATACCATATCTATGTGAGAGTAAGTGGTAGGATATTGAGTTTTGAGGTCTGTGATGGAAACACAGACCCTTGCCTTGGCCCTTGAAACCGGCAAACTGACTGCAGTTAGTAAGGAAGTCTTCCATGCATTTAAGCAATTGAACACGTAGGCCAAAGTTTTGGAGTTTGAGTAGAAGTTTATTATGTTTATTATTCATACAATCTTTGAATTGTAACTTTGGGGGTGCATGAGTGAAAAATTTGCAGAGACCATGTCCACTTTTTTTGGCAATGATAATTGTTATCTATGGTTTATCTTAAGGTTATCTGCCAATTTTCGGTGCATTGTTGCTGGAATTTCCTTGAAAGAGCAGCGGCAAGTTTTGTGATTGATTTAGGATGGTATGGCCTTTCTCCATCTGATGTTTCGATCCATCCCACAGATGTGCAATGGGATTTTGAGTTAACCAGGTTAATTTCCGAACATAATTGTCATTGCAAAGCTACTTCACCAAACACCAACCATATCACTATATTGCAATTTGCTGCCATTAATGAGATGGGTTGGAAATGAAGGTGTTGTATATCGGTGGTCCCTTCAAGCTCGTTAGGGAAAATATCTTATCTATATCCTCCCTTATGTTTGAACCTGGGACTGTGACAGCAACCTTCATGGTAATAGACGAGCATCTTACCACCACTCCACTTGGGCACGTCATTCCAAAGCAGGCACTGTGCGGTCAGAAACAAGATAATGTTGGAATAACAATGGAAGTAAAAGCTGTCATCACCTGGGAGGCAATTTTAAAGTTCAGATAGGGCTGCAGTGTCTTTACTCAGTATGAAACTCTACCGTGCGTGTTTTAAAAAAAGAAAAATAGTTTTTCATGGTACAGTTGGACCCGCTTATAACGAAGTTGGAAAAAACAACAGAACTATTTGTTACTCGAAAACTTCGTTATATCTGTGCCTCTTTTTTTTTAAATGAATCATTCAAGTGAAATGAAGCATAATTTATATACACGACAAGCATTTTCCAATATTCTAAGTATTCTTAAAATAAAGATTAAACTAATATATTTAGAAAAAAATTACATTTCAATCACATTTGCATTTGGGAAGAACTTTTTTTAGTATCAAAAAATGCAGGTCTTTTATTCAAGATATCCCTTCATTTGATGAAGTAAAGGATTTTTCACATCCATTTCCAATACCCTTTTCATAAAGTTGTTCAAACTTGATAAGTATTGATTATACTCTCTTTACTAATCATGTGTTATACTGAAAGTATTCTAGTGTTTCTTGAATGCAATGTTAACTATTTCCTTATCTCTTCAGATGATTTCAGGATATTCTGTGGAGATTTGGGCAATGACGTTACAGACGAAGTATTAATTAGAGCATTTAGCAAATACTCGTCTTTCGTCAAGGCCAAAGTCATCAGAGACAAGCGAACAAATAAGACTAAAGGTTATGGTTTTGTTAGTTTTAAGGATCCCCAGGATTTTATCAAGGCTATGAGGGAAATGAATGGTAGGTTTTCCTGGATTTGGGTAATTTTTTTTATTTTTTGTTGCTACTTTTGACATTGTGTTTATCTATCATTTCTTTTTGCGCCCTCTGTTGTTTGAATATTTTTACTCTTGACACATTTCATTAATATGTGTACACTATGCTGACTAAAGTCACAGAACACTTATTCAAAATCAAATCAGTTGATCTGCTGCTTTCTACTGATGTATAGTATGCCTGCAAACATGTCCCCTTGCCACACAACAAAACATAATTTATCAGTTACACTTATGATTGATATGCAACGGTTAACATAAATATGCAATACATCATTGAGCAGGTAATAGCTTCAGCACTACAGGCCTATTTGATGCAGCAGTCTAATGGTGTTGTCTGGGAATAGAAGCAGCCAAACTGTCTTACCTACCAAGGTGGTGGTACAAAGATTTCTACCGTGACTTGCTGCTACTACTACTACTACTATTCCGGCCTTTGGTCTTGGTCAGCTGATTATCATGGACAAAGCTTTACGAAATTTTGAATTAAATATTGAGTATTTCCAGAATGATAAAGAAGAGGAAAGGGGTGTTTCACTTTTGAATCCTCCCTTGCATTAACACTTAACAGGAGGGTGAATATTTAAATTGTTGAAGACCAATTTGGACTTTCATCAAGTTAATAAAAAAGGAGCTCCGAAAAATGCTTGAGCCTGACCCCCTTAACTCATTAAGACAACCTTGCCCACTGTGAGAGAAAGTGAACCGTCAGCTTTTTTGGCACTTGACAGACAAGATGAAATATACAAAGTTATAGTGCTCATCTGAGAAACTTGATGTACGTACTACTTGTATTGCGACGAATATATTGTTAATAAAATCTAAAGCTGTCAAAAAGTTTAAAATTTTCCTCGTTTTTCAAGACATCGAAAAGATTTTCTTCATTTTTCGTTGAAAAGAATGTGTTTAGCTAACACCTTTTACAACATGAAGTGAACTTTACCAAAAAAATAGGGTTGGTCTGTCTAGACTTTTTGTTTCTTACAGTGATTGAAATGTTGATGCCTTTTTCATATGGTTCCAGTCTTATAGCATTTTTTCAACGGGTGATAGCTACCATGAATCCACTTTTGTTGCACATTCGTGTCAAATGGTGGAGGTAGGAAAGGGGTTAAATTGGTTTGTTTATGGGTGCAAAAACTCAACTCCCAAAAAGGGCCAATTCATGATTCTTATCCAGCCTGAAAGCAAATTTGGAACAAATTCAAATTTATCATTATATATATTTATATTTACCTAAAAGTAATTCCAGTTTTATGATGAACTTGAAGAAGAAGCAATTGAGCTTTTTACACAACCTTCAAAGTAGTAATTCCTATTTCGTACTGCCGTCACAGAAGTTATCAAGCTTTCATATACAGCCTAAAAGTATCGTAATTTTCTGCATATAATAATTGGCAGCTCGTGAAGGAAGCCGTAGGTGCGCGCGCCCCCCTGAAAATTACGCTATTAATTTAATTCTTCAAATAGATTTGATGCCAACTTAATACCATTGAATTTCTTTCTTTTTTTTAATGAATTTAATAAATTAGAAAAGAAATTTTTGCACGGAAGCACTGATAAAAAAAAAAAGTCTGATAAAATACGGGTCATGGTCAACGTTCAGCAGAGCTTTCCATGGAGAGCTACGCATTCTTCTTTCCTCTTTGGCCGCTTTCTGTCGCGTGCCGTATGAGATTCCTTTGGTAGTATGAAAGCCAGAGGAGGGAGAAAGGGGGATGGTTAGTATAGGTTATTATGCTCATTTTGGGCACGCAAAAAAAAAGCGCTGCGGATATATATGTTTTATTGGCTTAGAATAGAGTTAATAAAGTTAGAATATATTTGAATAAAAAATATATGCATATATTTTATGACTTTATCATAGAAATTTGTACACATTTTAAATTACAGTATAATATGCAGGCGTCTGTCCAGACCTTTTTTGTAGGATCCAGTTTTTGTGAAACTTTCCCTTATTTTTGTGAAAAGTATCATTAATTTTGTGGAAAGGATCATTAATTTTGTGAAAAATAAGTAATTTTGCGGGAAGCAAAGTAATCTGGTTAATTTACACTAAAGAAATGAAATTTCAAATTTATGGTTCCATTAATTTTTATTTTGCAAAGGTTCGTTTTTCAGGTCCAGAATTTCGTGAAGGTTCTGGAAAACAGTCTCAAATTTTGCGCCCATCTGTGCACAATGACCCTGATATGTGAAGAAGACAGAATTTTAAAAATTTGCAAAAACCATTGCCGATGGCAACCGCTAAACTTAAATGATGGCTTTCAACATTGTTAAGACATCACTTAAGCTCACTGTGCAAACTATTAACGTAAATGTTGCGTTGATAGTATAAATTGTGGTCGACTTAATCAGGAGAGCATTATTATTTTTGTACTGCATAGGTATACAGATAATCAAAATTAAACGTTTTCAATGCAGTGCAATACTTTACTAATTGTAAATAGTACATGTACTCAGGGCCAGAATAAGAGAAGGGAGGGCAGAGAGGGCGATTGCCCCGGGCGGAAAAATTGAGGGGGGGCAGCAAGTTTTAGGGGGAAACAAAGAACACCATTATATAAAATTAATCCAATTTTAAATTGGGGGGGGGGGTGGCAAAATCATGTTTGCCCTGGGCGGCAGCAATCCTAGTTGTGGCCCTACATGTACTTGACTACATATCATCACCGATAGGTGACTGTATATTTTTGAAAATCTGTGCCCCCCTCCAAAAAAAAAATCCGACCACGAGCCGCCACTGCATAATAAATAAAAGTTTTTACTTTTTATTAAATTAAAAAGTGTGTTTAGAAATTCTTTGAATTTTTAGATTTACGTTGATCTGTATTGCGCAAAATAGTTTGTTAAAAGAAATCATTAACCTGCAGAAAATGGTGCATCACCTTTTTATTAGCAATACAATTAGTCTCATTCACTTTTTTCCAAACATATATATATATATATTTTTTTTTGTAAATGTGTCAGTGAATATATATTGAAAGCTGGAGGGGAGATACACAAAGGGTGTCCTGTTAAGACCACATAAGCTCCGTATAACTCTAATCCTCGCTCAGAGTGGATGCCAAGTGTCCAAAGAACAGTGTCTTCATGATCAATAGTTTTGAGTAAACAAAAAAAAATTCGACCAATAAAAAAAAGTTGGAACCAGTGCCAATTCACTACTTGACAACTGCATGGGTAGTAGAGCATCGAGAACTAGAGGTCCTTCAAATGCCAGACTGACCTATGCACCATTTTTGAGCAAAACCATGATGCCAGTATTATCGCTATAGCAAATCGCTGTTCCCTATCCCGCATTTTTTTAACGACTCGACGTCACTTTGAACAAAACACTGGTTTTTGTCGTACTAAAATGGAGGATGATTAGTCTGCCGGTTATGAAGGTGCCTTAATTTAGAGCGGCAAACCTATTCTTTGAACAAAAATGGATGCGGCAAGCCCGCACTCCTTTATAAGTGCCTTATCGAGAACCAGTTTCGACAAGGACTGGTTCAATTTCCCTGTGACGTCATAATTTTTTTTTTCGCGTTTCATCTGGAAACTGGGATCGTAGAGAGTATTGTTCTTTGGACACACATCTTCATCCAGAGATCCAGAGCCGCAACTAGATATTTTGCCACGCAGAGCAAGCCGGCATTTTGGCGCTTCTTGTAATGTAGAAGAAACAGTTAAAGATTGAATTCGGTGCTGCCTTCTGGTTCAGCGCCCTGGGCACCAGACACGCCTGCTCCCCCCCCCCCCCCCCCCCAGTTGCGGCCCTGTCTTCATCTACTCGAGCCGAGAGTTCGTGTTCCACAGAGTTTATGGCAGCCTTTACGGCAAGACTTGAAAATAAAAACTTGAGGTGCCTGTTGAATCTCTCAGGAGCCAAGTTTGGGTGGAGGCAAAATTGGACTGTAATGAACTTTTAATTTATGGCAAGATCCATTTAACATTCAATTTTTTCTAATTAAAAAATAAATCAAACAGCAAAATAATTCAAGTTCTAATGATGAGGGTGGGGGAGAGGTCAGTCACTTTTTACCATAGGCTGAGGCGTAGTCCAATTTCCTCTGGAAAATCTGGGCGGTAGCCTGTGCATCTTCACCATTATCCTTACCATCACCAGCTGAATCAGCCGCGTTTCTCTCGACCAAGTCCCCGAGCAATATCGATAACAGGCGGGATTCTTGCGTGTCGCGGCTTCTGCTCATCGTCAACTTGCGCTGTTGACTTGCGTCAGTCTTATGTGTGCCGTGGACGTCTTGCTGTCGTTTCGTGGACGTCCTGCGATAAACGGGAATGGACAGGAGGTGCTTGTCGATGTCCGGGAAAATCATGATCTCGTTATCCTCGGCGTTCGGTTCGACCGGCGTCTTTTCTTCCTGGTTACCGTAGATGTCGTCCACCAGCATGTTGTCGTACTCGTTGAGAGGCGTGCGCTGCCGGGCTCGGCCTGGAACGAAAACTTGAGGGAACATCGGACCCACGTCCCACGGATCCGGGAAAGTGGCCTGGACGACCGGCAGCCTTGGGTCCGGATTCCCGGACAGAGCGGACAGGTCGACGAGCTTCATCGATGGCCGCGGCTGCGATCCGAAGCTCCCGGCATTCGTGCTCAAGGCAGAGAGATCGATCAGCATCAATCTCGGACTATTTTCGGAAGACTTCTTCCTGTGCTGTTCCAAGTTAGAACTGTGGCGTTGCTGCTGTTCTTGATCCGGGAATACGAGGTCGAGCGATTGCGCGAATTCGCATGTAATCAGCACGAGGTTCAGCAGAATCAAGTTGACGTTCGTGTATGAATGGAAATGCTTCATTCTGTTGGGTAAAGGAAGAAAAGAATCGAATATGTTATTCCACAAAGAAGATTATCTAGTATAATATATGCCACATGTGTACATTACATGATCACTATTCATTACAAGCAATAGATTACACTTCAAATGTAATTAAAAATTGCCCGTCAGCATATGCCCCCCCCCCACACACACACACACATCTTGCAGCCGGGCGCCTGTGTGATGAGTTTATAGTGTGAAAAACAAAAAATGATAAGAATCGTCCCGGGTTTCAGGGCTAGAGCTCTGTCAGCCCTGCCCTTGTGGGGGCCATAACCATCAGAATAAGTCTCACACTCTCTGGTAGATTGCTAATCATGAAAGGATGCACGTGCTGGAAAGTGAGGGGTTTTAAAAAAAAAAGTGCAGTGGCGTAATACAGCTTATGTACTCGTTGTTGGCTGAAGTGCCAGGATTTACGGAAAATTCACCGACAACAGTTCGACACGAATCAGTGAGCCAGTAAGTGAGTGAGGAATGACTGAGTCAGTCAGTAGTAGTTAGAGGTGCAGTAGTTGAGTGAAAGAGTGATTAGCGTTGGTGAGAGAGTGAGTGACCCAATGAGTGAGCTAGCGTCATTGTGTGAACGGCTCAGTGGTAGACCATGCTATCTAGTGAGTGACAGAATGCTTTTGACCTGGTGATTGAGTGAGCGACTTAATCTGGGAGTAACAGTGAGTGACCTGATGAGTTAGTGATTGAATGAGTGACCTAGTGAGGGAGTAACAGAGTGAGCGACCAGGTTGAGTGTGTAACAGAGTGCGCAACCTAGTGAGGTGATGATAGAATGAATGAGTGACTTAAGGAGTAAATCAAACATTCATTCACTCATTCAGTCATTCATTCAATCATTCGCTCATGTCAAACTGTTGTCAGTGAATTTTCTTATTGCTCACACCGAGGGGCCGTTCGGAATCGGCAAGAAGTTGTAGGTCCCGGTCTAATTAGCCCTCGCGTGAAGAAAATGACCGTGGTATGACAAAAATGATCAAATGGCCAAATTTTACATTCAATGAATTGTTGGTGAATTTCCCGACGGTACATTGCTGGCGGTGAATTTTCTGGACACGAAGTGTGCCTCTGTGGTGATCGAATGGTCATAGTGACGGACTCGCATCGCGCGAAGTCCCGGGTTCGAACCCTACCGTCGCCACAGTGGTGGTCGGCTGAAGTTAATTTTCTGTGATTCCCAACTTTGAGGCGCGAATACGAGTCGATCTCCCCGTTAAAAAGTCTCGCCACAGAGAGCAACAAGCAGTGCAAATATTCAATCATTACACTTCACTTCTGAAATATAGATGGCAGCACCGAAAAATCAGACAACACGAGAGACGTACTCAGACTGTTAGGTACACACACTTACACTTCCGGCACAACTCACTAGGCAGTAAATTGCCCATGGCGATAAACCTGGGTTATGCTCGGTGTGAGAAAAAGAAAGAAAAAAAAGGACACACGAAGTGTTAGAAAGCAGACCTTCAACACGATACTGAAATAGCGGGAATTCAAGCATCTGCCGTTTTCACGTCAAAATATGAAAACAGGTAACAGAACCCCTAGAGCGCGAAACACGCATAATTCTGACAACGTTGTATGCAAGGACCACACGTTCCGGCTCGTATCAATTCGTTAGAAATTTTTACGAAATTATAAGTGGTAGTAATGGTGGGTGCCTCCCCAAAACGATTGTCTGGTAAATTTATAGAGCAAAAAATTGAAACTGGGTTGGGGACGAGGCTAAAAAAAAAAAATACTTGAGCTTAGCCATAGATACAAGAATAAAAGCTGCTTTTTAATTTGGAAGGAAAAGAAGCAAAAATTTACATTCAAATTTTACCACCGATACATAAATTTTGTTTGCAAATAGAAAGGGGGGTGAGAGAACGCCATTGAAACCAATGAGCGTGTCTAATTTTATTTTAAGACTTCGAGTGCATTTCCGTCTTTTCTCTTTCGTTTTTCGGAGTTCACGACTAGGTTCTTAACGAATCATCGGAGAAATTCATTAAAAAGTTTTTTGTCTTTTACGCAACTGTCGTTTTGAAGAAATTCGAACACTTTTGTTAACGAGAGCTGCTTCCGCTTCTAAAACAAAAATACAAATTATTATTCGTCAAGGTTCGTTTGCCCATATATCGTCTTTTTTCATGCTAAAGTTGTTATGAGGAAAAGTCCCTCGCATGAAGTTCATCAGCGGTTCCGAACTTCATTATGTCGGTCGAATAGGGTTCGTCCCTTTTTCTCGTTATTTTCAGCGAGGTATCTTTTTTCTCTATTAGCCTTTACAATAGAAACAGCGTAGGACACTCATTTTATCCTCAGTGTCTCCTTTATTTCAGAAATTCTTGGTATGGTATGCACTGCATATACATATTACGGTGAAAGCCCGAAGACTGCTAAAACCTCGGTGAGACTTAGTTTTTACCAAGGCGAGTTGGCAAAATCCCGAAATATGCATGCAAATGCTTTCATTTCGAACTTTTGCCAAGTCGAAGCCCGTTTTTGATAAATCGATTTTCCATCATAAACTTATTAGTCCCTGATGCTAAGTAATTGTAATGAATTCGCTTATTGATTTAAAGTTCATACTGTTCGGAGTAAATTAATTAATCAATTTACTCCAAACAGTGAAAGACCGTTTTTAACCACTTCACATACGATGTTTTGGCAAGAAATTTGGGGTATCTCTATTCAACGAATCTGTGATAAATCTGGTAACCTTGCGCTGTCAAGGTTTTCTGGCAACCACACGTTAGGAAAAAAAGGAGGCGGGAAGAAAAAAAGATATATATCAAAAGAAAAGTATAAAGAGGTTAGGGTAGATAAGAGAGTTTTATTTTAGTGTCCTCTTTACACCCCCCCCCTTCGTGTTCTCTTTCGCTATGACATGTATAGTAGAAAGATACATTATATGTGTGGAAAAAAATCATTAACAGGAATGTTTTAAAAAAGGTGGGAAAGGAAGAGCAACTTCCATTAGAGATAGGGTTACTGTAAAGCTTCGCGATGGTGAAGAGAGGAAAGAAAACACAGAGAACTTGTTTGAATTTATTCTACTGGCGTTTGGACGCAATATCACGTCCGTGATTGTAAAGGGGTGAACGAATCAATTAACCATCATGAATTAAGTTCTTGATGCTCAGTTTTTCTAGTTATAATTTATGGTTAATTTATTAATTGCAAATATTTTAAAATTATAATTAATTAAAATCACAATGAACGTATTTCTTGACGCTTATTAGCGTCATTGAAATAACCAGCGTTCATGGTGGTTAATTAATTCATTTATTTTAATTATTACTTATTAATTATAATTATTATTTATTTATACAGTATTGTTGGCCCTGGGGCCTATACAAGAGGGATGCGATGGAAAATGACAAAGATATTGTTTGATATTGAACAAAAAACTATTGAAAGTGGGGATTCGACAATAAAGCTTGGGATTTTGTTCCATTCGCTAATGGTATGAGGAAAGAAGCTGTATTTAAAGCAGTCAGTGGAAGCAAAAATGGGTTTTATTTTAAGGGAATAGTCGAGTCATGGATAGATATAGGATGGTTTGGCTAAAATATACCAGAAGTATCTATGTTGAATTGACCATGGAAAATTTTATATAACAATGTTAATCAAGAAATAAGATGAAGAGTAATTCTATTAAGCAATCATATAATTCTTAAACCACCATTTTTTATGGTGGTTCATAGTATTTAATTAATTTGTGAATTGTAATTTTAAACTAGTTTTAATTAATCAATTAACCATAAATTATGATTAAGCGTCAAGAAATGATAAATTCAGGCTTTTACTTTTTGTTTGAAGTAAATTGATTAATTAATCTACTTCAAACAGTGTAAACTTTAATCAGTAAATTAATTCATTAGAAGAATTACTCAGCAATAAGTTTCATGGTGGTTAATAAATTCATTAGTTCATTATTAATTAATTGTAATGATTAATAAGGCCAGGAACTAATAATAATAAGTTCATGATGGATGGTCAATTGATTCATTAAAAACGGGTTTTGACTTGATAAAAGTCTGAAATAGAAACGTTTTTACAAGTGTATTTTGGGCTTTTACCAACTACCCTTAGTAAAACCTAGCAGGTCTTAACAGTCGCTCCAGGGTGCTCCGAGATCAAGTACAGATTGCCCTAAATGTGAATTTTTTTTGCAATCCATGAACTATCTAGCCTTGCATATCGATGCCACGGAAATATTACCTGTGCTATATAAAAAAGGCGCGGAAATCTCATTAATTATTCGCTAACGTTAACTACTACATGCTATTTTTGGTAGAATGAATACGGACTGAATTCCTTACCAGACCATGCCTCCCCCTCCCGGTCTCAAGGAAGAAAGATCATAAGGCAAAAAAAAAACCCCCCTGGGCGGTACTAGAAAAGAACGTGTGTATGTGTTAACTCAACGTGAAGTTTGTTTCTCTGTAATAATATAGTGTTGCCATCTATTTTTCGAGCTATGAGGGAAGTTAAATGATTGAGTATTTGTGTGTTGTAGACCTGTTGCTCTCAGGACGAGAATTTTTAACGGAGCGATCGAAGTTCGGAACCACAGAAAACCAACGTTAGCCGACCACCACTGTGGCACCGGTAGAGTTCGAACCCGGATCCTCGTGATGCGAATCCGTCACTATGAGTACTCGACCACTACGGTGGTAATACAGACTGACCCATAAATTTGAACGGATTTTAAAAAAAAAATTGTAAAATTTACGATTTGTGCCTTTAGACTTGTCGAAGAGTCAGGTTTTTTTCACCGAAGGAAAAAAAAATAATTAAAATTCTCACCCATAGGTAGTGCAATACATCTGGATTATGTAAAGAGCATTCGTTTCCACTTCAGAGTGTGAAAACAACACAAATGTTCGACCAGATGCGAGATAATCATTAGACTTGCGTGCAGCATGCCGTACTCCAGTGATGGGTAAACTTTTCTCGGACCAGGCAAAGAACAAAATGGACAAAGTCGGACATTGATTCATAATTGAAATTTTATAGCTTAGAAGTGAATTGGCGGGATATGTTTTATTTAGCGCTGGTCCGATTAATCGGGTCGGTTAATCGATCAGCTGTTAATCGTACCTACATCGTGCTGTGTTTTTACATTCTCAAGTGAAAACGAATGTTCTGCATAATCTAGATACCAGCTTCTAATTTCATCTGTGTTGTTAACGTTTTCGACGCCAGGACCCATGTTTTGTTTGCGTGTGATGAAGAGCAAATGCGAGTTTTTATGTTATTTATATTGTTATTGAAGCAAAATATAAAATTAGCTCTCTCTTTGTACCAAGTACAATGTTCGGTATTTCTTGATTCGGGGGGAAAAAAAATCTACCCCCTCCCTTAATATCACTTTTCAACACAATTTTTAATTAAAATTCACAACGGACATTTGTGTTCGTGTGTGGAGTGTTTCCGGTGACCGAGATTGCTTTAATCGATTATTTTTGGTAATTTTATCCCACGAGATTACATATTGTTCTCCATCATGTATCCGATGACTGGGGGAAGGGCGATATTTTAAGGAATCCCAGTCGAATTACTCGCAGAGGCATATTTATATTAACGCGAGTCACGTTATTTTTGACATCAACTGCGTCTAGCTAATAAAATAAGGCCCAGGGTCGCGTGTGGGCTGCGTTCGGGCATAAGGGTGTGAACATAATGCGTGCGTATTTCCGATTCTGGAAACCCGCGTCGTCTCCGATTGGTTAAAAACCCGAATTTCAGGCTAAAAAAGTTGAAATTCGGGTTTTTAACCAATTGGAGACGACGCGTGTTTCCAGAATCTGAAATACGGACGCATTATGTTCATAACCTAAGGTAATATAAAGTATTCTGAAAATGCTATGAAATGCATTACTGTTGCAAGATAAGCAATCTATTTATCAGATTTATATATATATATATATATATATATACACACACACCCTCAGTGTGCTCCCATAATCCATGGATGATCAGCGTTGTAGCGCGTAATCCAGAGATGATTACAATTTTTTTTTTTGAGATGAAATTCTTTAAATGACGTATAGATGACGTACGCATATATATATTCTATATAGTTTTATTATTTCTCTATTTTCTGACGGGCTGGTTTTTACTATATTGGACGAGTGTACATTGTTGAGCAGTGGTGCTGAGAGTTGAGAGTGCCTGCTTACAATCGTTATTTTGCCAGTGGGTGTGGGTTCGAATCCAGATTCTCTGTTTAAAAAACCGTGGTTTTTTTTTTCTTTTGATTATATTCAATTTGTAAGTCTGGGTTTGATTGCCATCTATCATTCACAAAAGTCAACTGAAAAAAAGGGATTTTTTTTCACTCAGCCTCACTTAGAGCAGCTTTTCTTGGGCTGTTCCCGCAGGTTAAACAAAAAGATCGTCGTCCATTCAACTGAGATTCATAAGATAAAAGTAACGCTAGTATAATAATAATAACGCTTATAAAAGTAACGTTAAATTTTTTCGCCGTGGGGGGGGGGGGGGTGTTGTGATTTGGTGTTTGTACGTGACTTTCCTCCGCATCCATTGGCCGAACATTGCCCTTAAGTTTCATAAAGTCAGTGAGATACCCACTCTTATCCTTGAATCTGTGTAATTTGTCCTTCGTTTTTTTTTTTAATGACAACAGATTGCATCAAGTTCATTTTTGGGAAAATAGCTGCAGAACTGCTTCGAGATGCTTTTTGGAGGTTTGGAATCACGGAAGGATTTTGCTCACGGTTTTCTTGGTTCGAACGAGGTGACATGCCGCCATTTAACCCTTAAGCTGCGGGACTAGTCGGAGAAAAAATGCTCTCAAAACGGCTTCGTAAAAAAAAAAATTCCTTTTTTCTCAGTCGATTTTTGTGAAAGATAGATGTCACTCAAACTCAGATGCTTCATAAATCCAGCTATAAATCTCAAATCTGATGTCTGTTCACATTTACACAAGTTTATCTCTCACCGGCTCTTGACCCGTGTGATTTTTTTTTTCAGTTTTCGGCACCAGATCAATGGCCAGATTTAGATTTGATGGGATCCTAAGCTATTGAAGGTAATAGGGGGAAGGCAATAGTTGTGTGGCCACCTCTAGCTGTCCTTTGTTAACTACTAATTTTTGCTGTTTTTTGTAGTGAACATTTGTAATGTGAGGTAACAAAATTCTAAACTTCCTGTTTCCTTCTGTTTTAGAATTTGATCTTTGAGTAATTTCTCCAAAAATAACAGTTTTGAGATTTTTGAGGCCCTTTGTCGACCTCGAGGTCCTAGGCTGCAGCTGGTCTAGCTTATAGAGAGATCCGGCACTTGTGCCCTTCGAAGGGTTATAAATTAATTTATAGTGGTGAATTATGAACAAAATTCACTCCGGGAAGGTACACGCTATATCAAGGCGTATTAGTACCGCCCTTACCAGACGTGGGACCCAGTGCGAAAAGAATTTCGGGGCCACAAAAAACCAGATTTTATATATTCGCAGGGGGCATCCTAAAATTCACATATTATTACAGAATATACGGTAATGCAGGCACAAATTTTCCGTATTCTCTTCCTACCGCGGGATCCACGTGATGCGTCGTTTTCACTTTCAACAGACATTTTTCAGAATAGAACAGGAATACGAAGCTGAAATTAAAAAAAAGCAAGAACGTATATAGGCTTACTATCGTCATCTGTACGTTATTTTGTGAACTTCATGCTGAAAAGGAAAAAAATCTAGATCATCTCAGGAATATGGAACACGCTACTACGCTGATCATCCTTGGATGATGGGAGCACAACTATTACTATAAGGCACGTGCACTTCGTAAACATTCCCTCTGAAAAACTTCTAATGAATTGATGCATGACGGAATGATGCATGCGTGTCGTGTGTGTTGTCTACTTTACGTGAAGTTTGTTTCTGAGGAATGTCTGTTTTGTGTTCGACAAGTGCTACCATCTGACTTACGAATTCGGTAACCAAAAAAAAAAAACAAAAAAAACTCAGCAGTTTATTTTGCCTGTTCTGAATTTTTTAAACGTTGTATATCTGGTTGCTCTGCGTCGAGAGACTTCCTAAATGGGAGATCGGGTTCACATCCTTTGGCGAGGGAGAACTAGACCTTTCCTGCAGAATAGTGATGAAAGATGGTCATGTACATGCAAGAAGTGGGAGCACAGGGAAGTATTGTGCTCTCTTACCTCCGGAAAAAAGTTTAATTTTTTTGGGTACACCTTCGTACGTCCGAGCTGCACATTGTCAATCCGTGGACTAAATACAAGACCCTCAAAAGAGATTGACGCGGCCCGCGTCTTTGAATATATGTAATATGATCTGATGATCGATTAAACTTGGAAAACGCCTAGAGATTGAGCGACTGACTGAAAACTGATTCTCCCCGTGAGTCACTTGCCAATATTCATACTTTTGTCATTTATGACTATTTTTTCTTTTATGATTTCGATTTTCCAGATTGTATCCCGATTCCGAATTTTTCCATTATGGTTGCCTACTGAATGCTAACGGTCTTCAGTGAAAGAAGCTGCGTCAGTTCCAACGAAGGAAAGGTCTCATAGAAAACGATGACCCGGACTGAGACTTTATTTAAGACAAGGGTGTTGAAAAGTTTGGCTAAAGCGGACCACTTCACTGTTCTGGAAACGTGTCGCGAGCCACTTAAATGACCTGGAAATGTGCCGCGGGTCACTCAGTTATCGGGAATTATTCCATGGACCAATCGCGTGGTTTGGAAACGTGGTGTGGCATCAAGTGATCTGGAAGTGTGTCGCGAGTTACTTGAGGGTGTTTGCAATCGGTAGGCGACAACTTTATTGGTTTGGAAACATCGTGGACCATTTAAGGGGGTTTTTGCTCGAAAATTAGCCAAAAAACACATTTTCATTAAATACTATAAAATTTTCTGCGTCTAACTGCGATCGAGTTTTTGTTCCACCTGCACTTAAAGTATTTTTTAAATATTCAATATAAACCTGGCAAGCATTATAAATGCTAATGCTTTCCATTAATATGCTCTTTTTTTCAAAACTGTTTTTTATGTCAGATAAGGACAAACATAACTTGTTTTAATGACAGGATTACTCATTGAAATGATTTTGTAACAAAATTATGATACGTATGTGGTAAGGTTTGGGTTTTAAATATGGGTAGATTTTGGTGATTTTTGAAAAAGTTGCATGTTGTTGAAGTTGAACTTCGAAAACTTAATCGGCAACTAAAATCCTAAACCATCGTTAAATTGTGTAAAAATATCCACAGAGTTAGAAACAAAACAATTAAGTTCTTGTATATACTATAACGTGAATAGAAAAATTTTAAATGTTCCTTAACCGTAGGGGATTTTTCATATAAGAAAAGCATGGGAGAAGCGAAGATCGTGCACCAGCCCCCTTAAGGGGTTTGATAACCTTTGGTGGGTCACTTCAGTGGTTTGGTAATTAGTCGTGGGTCACAATCGAATAAAATTTTCTATGATTTCCGATTTATTATACATTTGTTTTAGCAGTATGGGAAATTTTAAAACTGAAAAAACAGTATCTTTTCACATAGAAGAATTGTACAACTTAGAAACTATCTACGTTGAAATTTAATACCATTTTATCTACAGGCCTTAGGCATAAAGTTGCTAGAAATATTGGGGGGGGGGGCGCTCAAAAAATAAAAATAAAAAATAAATATGGGGGATGCCCTTAAACTCAATAACTAGTGCATAACCAAGCAATAATTATATGAACAATGATATCGTTCAGCGTTTGTCAACCTATGGTCTGCAACGAGGGCATACGTGGTCCGCAGGCAGACTTGATAAAATTATCCACCTGATGTAATTGATATTAGTAATTTCAAATATGAGTTCAAATAAAATTATTCCTTCATACTTAGGTTCACCATACATCATCAGGAGAATGCAGGAAAGTGCGATCTTAAATATGAGATGACACTGAATATTGCGAGAAATCGTAATTTATTGTTTTAAATGCAATTTGGTAATTACTACTGAAATCGCTGAAGAGTGTGGAAAAGGAGGCTACAAATTGTAGTAAACAAAAATGTGTTGCACGGAAAAAAATATTCAAACGATCTGATGACCATATTTTATTGAGAACAATACTCTAAACTGAGATCTTGAATAATAATCCGTAAAATATATACGGGACATCACCAATTGCCATCAAAAGCATTAGCAGAAGTAAGCACAATCACCAATCGTAATTAAAATTTCAAAAAATTGCGGACAAAACGTTAAACGTGCCAAATATGTGAGATGAATATTTATAACTTATTTAGATATTTCACTGGTCCTTGTTTTCAGATAGGTTGAGAAACACTGACATAGTTCATTTTCACAAAATTATGTTTGAGGTCGCGCAACACATCAGCTGATTCCGAGGGCCACATTCGGCCTGCAGGGCCATGGCTTAAAACACGTATGCTTTAAGATCATTTCGATATTTGCAATATAAAAATTCGAAATCAGAAAAAATTCACTGGGACTCGCGATGCGTTATTTAATAAGTCATCGATTTGAGTGATGAGTGATTCGACCCCCCCCCCCCCCGCGCAAACATTAAACACTCCTGGTTTTTCCACCATCTATTCTTTGCTATTGCATTATATAATACCAAAAAATAATTATACAAACGCGCAATCCGCAATTTTTATTTGACCTTAAAATTTATTAATGTCCGAGGCAAGTCTGGCCCGTTTCAGCTCCGTTTATTTAACTGTTGGATCAGAAAAAATTTGCTATTATGGTATACGTATTTTTAATTAAAGGAATAAGTTTAGAAGGGAGATTATGACAATTACCTTGATGTGATGACAGAGGAAAATAGACGCGTTGTGTTGGTTCGGCTTTGGGCTCCTCTTTACTCGACGAACTTCGTACGTATTTATGAAAAAAGAAGAAGAGATGCTCTTTTCCGGTGAGATGTTTGTCGTCGCACATACAGATTGGGGGGTTGATGATGTTCACCTGGTTTGGTCTTTTTCGAAAGTGAAGCGCGTTTCGCTGCCTGCGATCCCTTTTTAAACGAGGCGCGCGCGCGCGCAAGAGACCGACTTTTTCATTGTGTGGGTGTGGTGTAATATGTATGTAAGTACCTCTCTCTACCCCCCCCCCCCCTGTATTTTTTTGGAAGGGTTTTTTTTTTTTGCATGTGATAAGAAAATGAAAAGGATTTATTCCGTTTCCTTCCTTATTTTTTCCCCCCACTTTTCTTTGTTTTTGTTGAAATGCTGGAGTTTGGAGATTAGGAAGGAAATCCTGGTGTTATTTTTAATATTTATATTTTCTGTTGACGCGAGAGTGTGAATTTACTTGGAACTCGCTGGTGCTCAGCTTTGAATTCTCAGAATTATCAGGGATTCGTCTCCGTACCTTTCTTGTTTCTTCTCTTCTTCCGTCTTTTTTCTTGGATGACATTTGAGGATTTTTTCCCCCTTTTGTGTTTCTTTTGTATAACGGATTTTATGCGTGCTAAACGGATAAACTAAACGAGCCGAGCACGACCAGGCTCTGTCGCACCAGCGATATAAGCTCTGTAACCCGGAGGGCGCGGTCGGGGAACGGATAACCTGCTTAAACTTCCATTTCGGTTGGTATACGGCGGAAGGGCGGGTAGCGTTACACGTAGTACATTCGAAAAGAAGGGACACAAATTCTACGGTTGATTTGAAAGTTTAGGAGTTAAAAATGATCGACGGAAAAAGGTAAATTTCTGCTTCGATAATTTCACTCCCGTGCAGTTATTAATTACGGAAATGTAAAAGTTAAATTTTTGTGGCCCCTCCTTCCCGAATCAAAAGAAAGGCCAATTTATAAATTTTTTCTGCTCTTTTCGGATGCTGAAACAAAATTTCAAAGCTCCCTTAACCCAGTGGTTCTCAAAGTGTGCGTCGGCTCAACCTCTGTCAGGGGCGTCTTGAGAAGTTGTTGCATTAATGTGTGCCCATTTAGAGCTTTGAAGGGAACTTTTTCTGGACTATTTTTTTGGGAGCCAAAACGGATAAACGACGACAAATGGGAGGGAGCCGCAGGTAGACAAAGTTTGAGAACCACTGCCAAAAACTCTTTCCGATCCTGTACGCCCAAATTTGGAGTTACACGCTGTCGTTGTCGCTGAAGATATATATGTTACGGTAAATGTGATAAATTGGTTATTATGCATACTTACCAATCGTCTTGGTAAGTTTGATGAATTTATCACTTTTTTTTTTACCGACCAATATACATGATGGCATCCAAGTTTAGTTGGTAAATTTGATGAGTACTTGAAATTTATCGCCTTTATCTGCGATTATGCATAATACCCTAGTGTAATTTATGAATTTGATAAATATGAAAAAAATTCCAAACCTATCTGGTATGTGTGATGAAAATAGTCGGACCCCGATACAGTCATAATAAATTTTGTGATCTAACCCCGATATAATGATATCATACAATGCATGTATGATTTATCATGTTTACCAACGACGCGACGCTTGGGTATTTTGCGTAATCTCCGGTAAAAGTGAAATTTAAAGAAATTTATGAAACACACCAAAATGCTCGACGATTGTGCATAATAATCGGATTTATCACATTTACCGTAACATATATCTGAACGGCAGGGAGCTCTGACTTCAAGTCTTGTGGGTGTTTTATAAAATACCCCGATGTTAAAAAAGAAGGGGGGGGGGGATGAAAATTATAACAAATAATCAACTACAGGGAGAAAAAAATATCCCCCACGTTTGTTCTCATCTGCTTTGAAAGAGATATGACATTGGTTCTCGAACTTTTCCACCCGGAGCTCCATCTCTCGCTTACTTAGCATTTAACTGATATAGGGATCACCGACATGATTTAAACTATAGTCTCACAATTTTTTGATAAGAGATCGACACGGATTGGATAAATTCAGGTTTTTAACCGATCTATGTTTATCTTATCCAAAAATTCTCACTACATTTTAAACCATGTCGGTGAATACAGCCCATAGAGACCTACTTGCCCGTTCAGATTCGGTTTTTGGAACTTGTTTGTTTCATGCTTTATATTACGTGTTTTCACGCTAGTGTTATTTTTGCAGGAAGGTACGTCGGCAGTCGGCCGATCAAGCTGAGGAAGAGCACGTGGAGGGACCGAAACATCGAGCTGGTGCGGAAGAAACAGAAAGAAAAGGAAAAACTCGGTCTCCTTTAGACAAAGCATTTGTTAGCCGCCTTGGTGAGGAGAATCATTTCCGAGAATCGACGTGTAAATAAATATAATCGTACGTGAATCGAGAATCATATTAAAAACATACAATGTGTCGTTTTGTACATATATTAGGTGTATCCTCTCCTGATCTTATTGTGTAAGAACATTCGTCTCTCATTAAAGAAAAAAAAAAACTGATCGATCTTCCTGAAATTGAAATTCGTTGTTTTATTTGTAAAATCTTAGGGGTGTTTTTTCCGATCAAAAATGGAAATGTGGGTGGCAAAACAGAAAAAATTTGTAGGGTGAGTATTTTATGCACATAAGAAAGATTTAATGCGTGGTGGAGGGAAGGGGGGGGGGCTTAGATCACGTTGCATTGTGTATAATTTGTAGGGATCCTCGATGCATTGCTCGGCCTGAGACTCGTGATGCTGTTAATATGGCCAACATGGCCTTCCTTTCACAGGTTGCATAAAACCACCTTTGTAGGCCGCATTTGCTTCATGGGCAAAAAGAACTGTTGCTATGGGCTAGTAACAGGCCCCCCCCCCTGTTCCCAAAAAAAATTGTATTAGCATAGGCGTGAAGGTGGAAAATTCGTCTTCCCCCCCCCCCCCCCCCACGTTCGATGAGCCTGAAAAAAATATGAGCAAGAGTGTAAATAAAAAATAAAAACTTTTGGCATTGAAGAACTTACAAAATTTTGTGAGGTTTAAAAAGAAAAAAAAAAGAGGTTCATAAGAATGAAATGCGATGATGAAAAGAGTGACACGACATCTTGTATAAAATATAGTTAATTTATAAATGCACATGGCAGAAATGAACGACTAAAATAAAAGGCTATAGAAAAATATTCGTCCAACAACAAAACAATCGGAGCCAACCAACTAATTCCACATTGTTGACGACCTAGACTTTATGGTCGGCTTTGACCGATTCCCCTCGTACACAAAAAATTACGAGGTCAAAAGAATTGAGGTTCGAAAAAAATTTGCGAGGTGCAAAAAGAAAAAAATAATTATGGGTTTCTCAAAAAGAAAAAAAAAAGTTATGAGAATCATAAAGAGAGAGAGAGAGAGAGAGAGAAAGCACAAAAAGGGAAAAAGGATCAGCGAAATTAGAAATGAATTGCAAGGAAAAAAAATTATGTGAAATTTGACAAGAAAAATTGCAAAAAAATATACAAGTTTATAAAAAAAAAATTATCTTAATTATTCTTGCAAGAAATTAAATGTACACACAATACAAAAAGTTATGAAACTTAAAAAAAATTATTTAAATTATAAATATTTAAAATTATATATGAACCTTTATTGGAGAAGGACGTTCACGAGCAATATTCTCGCATCCGGGAATCACTATCAAAGTGTTTTTCTACTAATTCTTGGGAAATTCGGGATCTGGTAAGAGACGCATCTTTCGCGTGTACTTGGTTCACACACCAATCATCATCGTGGCCTAGAATTGAATCCGTCTTTCTTCATGGAGTAACGGGAATCTGAAACTCTAACGATCCTCTAAATCGATGTCGATCCAATAATCGAGTCGTTCCATCCTCGAATTTTCCACAGGAATGTCCGATTTCCTGCCGCAGATAAAACTGATCGTTTTTAATGCCAAAATCAATGTCATTCATTTTGTGACTTGATTTGATGAAAAGACGTTTTTCTCGTGAATTTTACTGCCGTCCCTCCTCCTTGATCGAAGAGTAGTTCTTGTTTCGCGCATAATTAAGCTGGCGCTCGTATGTACTGGCGTTTAGGAGCGATTTTCCACAGAAAATACGCTCCGACATTTGTGCTATTGATTATTTGCTCAGTTGTTATCGTCGTTCGAAATGGATTTCGAATGATTTATTACTCATCTCTAAGAGAAAATAGCGATATCGCGTCGTTTAAAAATAACTTTCTAATTATTAACATTATCTTGAAGTTTCTCCGATTCTCGATTTCAGCGCTTCCAAACCAGAAACATCTTGCTACATTTGAACGACATTAATGCTTGTAATAAGTGTTCTAGTACAACTGGACCACTCGCTCGTCCGTCCGTGGGAATTTCTGCAGGTCCGCGAAAAATTTCGCTATTTTATGTATTTCCGTTACATATACAAGGATGACGCCACTCTCCGCTACCATACGAAGGTTTTAAAAACTGGCTGTTGCGAAGATATATTGTGGAAAGAAAGAAAATGGTCGGAAAATCAACTGGTCGGCCGTCCATGTACAGTCCCTTTCAGTGTACACGAACTCCAAGGAAAGATTGAGAGATTCGGTGCCTCTGTAGTCTAGTGCGTTCATCCGAAAAGTGAAAGGACGTGGGTTCGATTCCCCGCAGAAGCCGTTGAATTTTCTCTCTTTCCAAAATATATCTTCGCTACAGCCAGTTTAAACCTTCGTAGCCGCTACATAATTTCAGATTCAGAAATATTAAAAAAATATTTCTCTGTTTTTGCTGTCAACCGGCCCGCAAGTTGTTTTTTGCCTGTCCGTAAATTATTCCTGAAATTTGTATCTCTTCCACCAGTCCACAAATTACTTTTCCTTTTCATTTATTTTTGCCGGTCCGTAAATGATTCGTACAATTCATTTATCTTATGCCCGCGTGTTATTCCTCTAATTTCTTTATTTTTTCCGTAAATTATTTTTCCCATTCTTTTTTTGTTGTCCGTAAATCTGATTTGTTAATTTTCTGCTGGACTGCAAATTATTCCCCTATTTATTTCTATTTTTCCTGTCCGCAAATTATCCCCCTCCCTCTTATTCATTTTTGCTAGTCTGCAAATTATTTCTAACAAATTTCCCGGTCGCAAATTTTTTTCGTATTTTTATACTTTTTGTCGGTCTTCAAATTATCTCTCATTTTCACCGTTGGCCAATTATTTCCCCTTATTCCATCGGTCCGTGAATTTTTTAATTATTTTCTCCGGCCCGTGGGCATAATGTTCTGCCGGTCAGAAAATTTATTTATATTTTTCATTTTTTGCCGGTCCGCAAATTACTTCCCTCATTTATTCGTTTTTTACCCAGTCACCAACCATTTCTTTCGGTAGCCGGTCCGTGAAATTATTTCCCTCATTTTTACCGGTCAGTGAAATTATTCAACTCTTTTCACAGGTGTTGGTCGCCAACTTCGAATCGTGAATGCGAGCTGATCTTCCCGTTAAAAAAGCCTCGCCACAGCCCTACAAACGATACAAATATTCTGTCATTTCACTTCACTCATAGTTTGAAAAATGAATATGGCAGCACTAAAATTCCCTCATGCTGTTGGGTACACATACACAATTCTGACACACTTATTCGGTTCGCTCATGGCGGTAGACTGGAGTTGTGCTCGTTTAGAAAGAAAAGGAAAAGGTCCGAGGTTGTAATGTTTTGCCGGTCCGCAAACTGTTTCTCTCATTTTCTCCGGTCCGCGGAATTGTTTTGCTGTTTCTCACCAGTCCGCATTTTTAAGAAGGTTGACAAAATTGTTCTAGAAGTTTTCAGTTAATGCAACCTCTGTTGGTTGTTCTGCCTGTGCGATGGTTGAGCATGAACCGTCGTCTTCTCCTCGACATCTTTTTTTTTACTCGTGGTTTTTTTTCTCTCCACGTGGTTGTTTTCCCCTCGAAACTTTAAAAAAAAAGACGAATTCAATATAAGAAGGTTTCCCCGAAGAACGTGACTGAACGGGACTGACTGTAGGCTTCTCTTCTTGTCACCATTAATTACGCCGCAATTTCTTCTTTTTGGCAGAAAATTACTGAAATTAATTTGGCGATTCTTTTACTTTATACGGGGCTTCTTTCGGCAATAACAAATATTAAAAGGCAATAACTTGGAGGCAGCAACTATCTATATGTGGATCCATACATGTCATGTTTTTTTAGTATTCTAGCTAAAAGTGATCAATATCAATGTAGATTAATTTCTCCTAAGTGTTAAGACTTCAGTTCAACGGTCTATCCTCATGTATAACGATGACACGTGAACCAGCCACACATTCACTTACGATCGGTCAAGGGTAAAACTTAGTCGCCGAATTTCTATTGCTTCGTTCAATGGGCGAGTAAGAATACCGATGTGCATTAGTGGTATTGATGTACAAGTATAATAAATAGCCTCCGAAGAAATCTTGTTTAACTGTGTGCCACAGACTGAACATAATGATACAACACTGTGGACCATTCTTTAGTTCAAACCGTGATTGAACTTATTCTCGGCAATGCTTCATATAGATTATTTTTTTACTATAATAATATGTGTGATAATGATTTCCATACTGTGGTTTTCATGGTCTTCGACTTGGAAACAAAGTTCATTTTATTCATCGTGGAAAAGACTAAAGAAAGTAATCGTGATTGCCATCAAACTGAATAAAATGATCGTCGTTACCACAGGAATAAGAACAGGATTTACGTTCCCAAGTCGACGATCGTCATCGTCGGTATCAGTAATTCAAATAAAATGATAACTATCCAATCGAGTTCAATCATCGTCTATCATCAAATCATCATCGTCGCCACCAAATCAGAAAAAATGTGAATTTCTACCAAGTCAAAGTCGATCATCATCGTCATCGGCATTAATTAGAAAAAATGTAATAAAATCAAAGTAAATCGTCATTGTTAAAACCTATCTTCAAATGATCATTGTCGCCACCAAGTCAAAGAAAATAATAATTTCTACCAAGTCAGAGAAAATGAAATTTCTGCCAAGTCAAAGAATCATCACCAATCGTCAAATCATCATCGTTGTCACCAAGTCAGAGAAAATGATAATTGTTACCGAGTCAAATTCAATACCCATCGTAGTCTCCATCAAACTAAGGAAAGTCATATTTGCTATAAAATTCAATGTCAATTGTCATCCTTAATATAAATCCAATCGTCAAATCATCGTGTTGCCAAAATTATAGTCCATCATTATTGTTGTCGCCACTAAGTAAGGAAAAATGATCTCCGTTGTGAAGTCGAAGAAAAAAAAATCGTTCTCGTCATCATTTTCTGAAGAAAGTAATGTTTGTTACCAAGTCGAGAAAAATAATCTCGTCGTCGTCACCAAAAGTAGTTCGAACGATTTCTTTCACCAAGTCGAGTCGGATCGTCGTCACGAAGACAGAGGAAATCAAATCGGAGGATAAATTCTATGATTTCGATTTTCGAAGTGCATCCTTGTTTTGGTGCATGTGCTCGAAATGAAACGAGCAACTTCAACCACTTCACGTACAAGCGTTTGGCAAGAAATTTGGATTATTTCTATTTAACGAATTGGCGATAAATATGGTAACCTTGTCTCAACCTAACCGCACGTTAGAAAAACAAAGAAGGGGGAAGAAAAAAACACAAAAGGAAAAAGTACAATATTAGATAAGAAGTTTATTCCACTGGAGTTTGGACGTAATATTACATCCATGATCGTAAAGAGGTTAAAAGGTGAATGTTTTTGGATAAATCAGTTTGACAAAGAGACGTGAAATATCCTTTCTTACTCTTTCCAACAGAGACCTCTCCCCCGACTTGTAAAAATGCATGTTTATTCAAGCTGTTTTGCGGAAGCATTCAAACGAATTGCATTTTTTTCTTGTTCTCTTTTGAAAATCCCCCTCCATACCGTAAATTTAATCTCGCCATATCTCACCAATGAAAGAAACTATTTCTTCTTAGTTTATTCTCACTACACAATTCCCAAGTGGTGTCCATTTCATGCGAAAATATGGGACCAGATACTCCCAATGGGAATCGGTGGTTGTTCCTCGCATTTGACGCGAAGTTTAATCAAATGATTTTGCAGTGACTTCCTATTTCTACCGAGTAATGGCGACAATATGCGTTCAATTTGCGTGCAGTATGAAAAACGTAGATAGTACATGCTCGGTGATTGAAGTGAACATGTGCTCGTTTTATTGCGTGAAAAACGGCTTTCGAAACGAGTTCAAGTCTACTCATACATATACAGGGTTTTCAGAAATGCATGCACACACACCTGTAGTTTTAGGACAGGCGCGGATCCAATTGGAGCGATTGCCCCTCCCAAGAGCTGAACAATATGGGAAAATTTGTCTTTTGTTTGCACAGGAAAATTGCACCTCAAACGTCTCGCTACAATTCGTTCCCCGTGGTCTTTTCCCATTTCTGTTGCATCCGCCCACCTTTCAGGAAGGTTTCACATCTCAGAAGTGATGGGAACCTACTACTACTACTACTAAACCACACATGTACCTCGTCCATATTCCTCTGCGGAATTTCTAACGAATTGGTACATGTTGGATTGTGCATGTCCGTGTTGTGAACCTAACGTGAAGCTTGTTTCTGTGTAATGCTTGTTATAGTGCTGCCATCTACCACATATTTTCGAACTATGAGTGAAGTGTAATGCTTGAAGATTTTATCGTTGTAAGCTTGTTGCTCTCTGCGGCGAGACTTTTTAATGGGGAGATCGGCTTGCATTCTCACCTCAAAGTTGGGAACCACAGAAACCAACTTCAGCCGACAGGAACCTGGGTGCATCTGGTTCTTAAGGTTACTCCATCTTATTTTCTGTCGTTTATCTTCTTATCTTCTATCGCTTTAAGATGACGTTTACGATCCGTATCTCCCTTTTTCCCGATTGCCTTTGTAATTTCTATGCCTTTGTGCACCCTACGGCTCTCACACAAGGATACTCATGTTTCCTAGTTACCAGAAGACTCGGTATCCAGGAGACCCAACATGTGTATTCCTACAGTGTCAGTCCGACGATGATAGTGGAAAATTAGCGACTCCGACGCAATGGGTTGACTGGCGACCTACCGAGCCAGTCTCCTGGCCACTCCAGCATCGCGATTCTGTAACATTTATTAAAACTTGTAGTTAGCCTCCGGGGATATTGGAGTGAAATCGACGGGAATACATGCGAAAAGGGTTGACTCTGTGATTTTGCAAGCTGGTCTCTTCGCCACTCGAGTATTGCGATTCTGTTAGGGCCTTCTCAGATGGGGATATTTAAGACATAGTGGACTCGGTATCCAAAGGAACGAACACGTAAGAACCTACTACAACTACTCACGTATATTTCTATGGAGTTCCTCACACGGGGATATTGGCGTATTGGCAAAGAAATATCCTACGCAACGTAGTAACTGTCGACATTTCGTACTAGTCGAACGCAACAAAAGCAACGGGCCTCTTGAAATATTTCTTATTTATTTATTATACATTTTCGTCCGTCGAGGAAGCACGACGGATGCTCGACGCTGAATTTGATAACAAGATAAACACAGTTATACAGCATATTTTATATATAACTGTTATTTTTTTCTAAAGATATGTTGTCTCATGCAACCCTAAATCCCCCTTTTGAATGGAATACGTGTAATGCAAATATAGGTCACGCACACACGTGTGTGTGGGAGTATATGGGAAAACCAAGAGCCCCCCTTCAAGATACACACATTTATTTATTCTTTCTCAGTATGATAGCAGCATAGTCAACTCTTAAAAGGAAATAAAGATTCTTCATCTTGTAGAATTACAATTCCCTCAAACATTGGATATTTACAACAACAATTTCACTTTTCTTAATTAAGGATTATTAGCAGTCACTCATCAGGGCTGACAGGTAATCAGTTGATTTACTACTTCCGAGTAAGTCTCTTCTCTGATTCCGTAGAATGGAAGGGGAATCCGATTCCCGTTGGCCATAACTAATAGTGTACGATTAATATTATTTCCAATGTATGGATGCACCCATAACTTTCTTCTTTTATCCTTTTTTGCGGAAATAATAGTGCAGGATGATAATTATTTATAATTATAATCAAATATCATTCACTTCATCGCTGCTAATATCGCTAAAAATTTTATTTCTTTTCCTACCCCGATTCATAACGTACAGGGAAATAAGAACTGCGGCGTTTTTACTCATTTCCCGGAATTTGAAATTTTCTTTTAGTACCGCCGTGTTAGGGAGCACCGGCAACTCCCTAACAAGTTCAAGTCAACTCAACTCTCAAGTTGAGGCTACTCGAGTTCAATTTGATTATCCCCGTGTGAAGAGACCCTACAATTTCTTAAAACTTGTCGTTTATGCCTTCGAGGATATTGAAGTATTAGCGACTGGAATACCTTTGCAATGGGTCGATTGGTGACTTCGCGAGATAGTCTCCTCGCTACTCCAGCACGTCACTTGGAGCTCAAAAAAATTTTTTTTTTGTATTACTGCTTGCTCATTGCGTCTTTGAGCACTTCTGTAATCTCAACGCAAACACCTCCTCACAATTCGTTTCGCGTGTTCTTCTCTTATTTCTGTTTGTTTGCATTCTTCTACTCTACAGAAAGGTTTGAAATCTCGTAAGTGATTTGAACCTGGTGCGTCTGGTTCTTATGGTTTGGAAATCTTATTTCTGTGCACTAACGGTTGAAGATGGCGCTTGCGATCCATACCCCAGTTTTCCCGATTGTCTTTGTGTACCCTACGGCCCTTCTCACACAGGGATACTTGCATTGCCTGGTTACCAGAAGACTCGGTATCCAGGTGACCCAACACGTGTATTTCTACGGTACCACTCCGACAATGATATTGGAGTATTAGTGACTGGAATACCCTAAGCAACGGGTTGACTGGTGATTTGGCGAGCCAGTCTCCTCGATACTCCATTATCGCGATTCTGTAATATTTCTTAAAATTTATAGTTAGCCTTTCGACATATAGATTGAACCACCTCCTCACCTACTCGTTTGTAGCAACAGTAGTGGATCGTTCCCTGTTCTTGTGTCAGGACGTTTCCTCGTGAATTGTACAGTATAATAGTGTGTGGGGGTATCTGTCTCCTCGTGTCTTCATATTTCGCAACACCAGTGAATTAGTCAAGTTATCTCTCACTTATGCTCTTACTACGTATAATTGACGAATATTCTTGTGGCTGTGTGAAGATAAGAAACTAAAAACTGCATCATTATTACTTGGTCTCCTGGGTTTTAAAAAGTTCTTAGTAGCGTCGTGTGAGGGGAAAAAGGCAACTCGAGTCGTTCAGTCGACGAGTCCCCGGCCAGCGTAGATCGGTTTCAGTATTCATGTTATAGGCATGGCTCCCCACATTCTGCACCTAGGTCCATGGTCTCCACATCCTGCAGCGGGGCCCTAGGGTGGGATCTTTTGCGGGGCTCCTGGTCAGACTTTTCACGGGTCCCTTCTGTAGTTAATTTATAGCGTGAAAAAGCAAAAAATGATGAGAACTGTCTCGGGTCCCAGGGCTAGAGTCCTGTCAGCCCCCCCCCTTTGTGGGGGCCATGTTCAGGTCCCTAGATTGGGATCTTTGACGGGTCCCTCAAAAATGAATTCATAGTGCGAAAAAACAAAAAAATGATAAGAATTGTCCCGAGTCCAAGTGCTAGAACCCTGTCAGTCCTGTCCTTGTTGGGGGTCCTGGTTCAGGGGGGCTACCTCTCCTAAAAGTTTTTGCACTGAAATTACCTAAATAACCTGCAATTATTGTTTTAGACAACGCGCGGAAAATTAAAAAAGAATTTCTTCGAGGGACATCTCTGTCGTATTATAGAGGTTTCCCTGCTGATGACGTCACTAGTATCAAAACATTGTTTTTTTTCCACACTTCCGAGTAAACATGAAACGCGATGGACCTGTCGTGACATTTATTGGTCAACGACCATCATCGTTACTGCGTTGATCGAAAACATGTTCCGTAAACGCACTTCGTCATCCTCTTTCTATTATGTCGAAGGAAAAAATAAGGCTTTTTTTTTTTGTTTTGCTTTTATAAGGTTTCGCAACCGATTGGCTGAGAATAAAGAAAAGTTCAACGGAAAATAGATCCGAAGAGTAGATACAACTGAACTTCTCCATGAAGGATATCCCCGGAAGAGAATATATAAAGGTATAAGAGGATGTAAGGTATATATAGAGGGCGAGTGGTTCCATGGAACCACGCGCCGTGTTGTATTGTACCAACTGTACAATTGGGAAGACATATTAAAGACAACGCGTAACGATGTTGATAGAATAAATCAGGGAGTTCGACGTGAAGGTAATTCAAGGATAAGGAGCCGCGATCGAGTTGAATTTGAGCTTCCAGACACCTACACACTTATGGGATACACCTTCAGTGGTAGTGGCTACTACTACTGAACCGTAAATTAACGTCGTAAACATTCCACTGGAACATTTCTAACGAAATGGCGTACGTAAGAACAGTCGCGAGGCCGCGGGGCACGAACATATTAAATTAAAATATAGACACTGCTCAAGAAGTACCAATATAATTGTTGTGCAGCATAAAGTTCTATTCTTAAATTTTTATATTATATTATTATGCATCAACATCATTATCTCGCTCATCCGTTTGAAATAATCGTTAACAATAAAAAGAAAACATATTTTGGTCACTCACCAACCACCATCTTGAGCGATGGCCTTTTTTACGTCATTTCTCGACCTTTTGTCACAAAACGCTCAGTGTACTTAGGGCCGTTCAAGTATTACGTAAGCAAATTTTTAGCCATTTCTAACCCCCCCCCCCGCCCCATTTTCTTTGTAAAACAAACAATTCAAAACATTTCTCTGGGGAATTTGTAACGAATTGGTGCCTGCCAGAATGTGTTGAATGTGCGTATGCGTAGCCGTGGCTCTAACATATTTATGTTGTCAGAGTTATGCCTGTTTCGCGCTGTCATCTATCCTCCATATTTTGAAGTGAAAATGACGTGATGAAGAATTTACGAGATGAAGGTCTGTCTGACTTCTCCCTACGGAGAGACTTTTCCGAATAGGATACCAGATCACATTCTCGCCTTTTTTGAAGTTACTATTCTTATAGTACTACTATAGTACTACTACTCTTTCTTCTGGGGAATTTCTAATGAATTGGTGCGTAATAGAATGTGTTGTGTGTGAGTGCATGTGTAGCCCAAACGTATATTTATGATGTCAGAGGCGTTACGTGTTTGAGAAGTGCTGTCATCTTCAATATTGGAAGTGAAAGTGACTGATGTCTGAAGTTTCTATAAGTTTCGTGTTAAAGGGGTCTGCCTACTCTTTGTAGCGGAGAACTTTATTTACATAAGGAGACCAGCCCGCATTCATGCGTGGAAATTGGATAACCACAGAAAACCAGCTTCAGCCACTACAACTACCCACGGGGTTCGAACCTGGGTCCTCGTGATGAGAACAAGCTCCTAGCGTGTCTTCTCAGGGCCTCGGGCTAGACTTTTTCTTGGGATCCTCTTGGAAAAGGTTATTATTATGCAAAATAAGTTAACACTTATTTTCGGCATCGGATGGAAGTACGCAATGGTGTATATGAGTGTCCGTTCACTAGAGATTCAGTTGTAAATTCTCGCTAATTTATTAAAGGAGATTGCGTCGTTTCGTAGTCATTTCCATAGTAACACATTCCGTAGTAATTTCCATTTTATTTTACATTTGATTCGCCAATCACCGCGTTATCTGGCGAGAGAGAGAGACATTTTAATGAATTCGGTGACAAATTTGTTTCGAACTGTTTCAGACCGAACCTTAGACAAGATAAACAATCCATTTTGGTTTTTTTTTCTTCCTTCGATGAGCAAACATTTGAAATCGAATGAAAAAAAATCAGAACCGAATTTAAAACGGAAAAAAATATAAAAAATTGTACTGTGTGTTGTGTGTATACACATACTTGCGCATGTCTTATACGTTTCACGAAGTGTCACGAAACCGAGCTCGAACGTCAAGAAAAACCCTCGTTGTAAAGGGTTTTTCTATTTGGATGTTTCTACGGATCTTAAGCGACATTTACACCCACCCCCGCCCCCACACTCCTGTATTCAGTGGCGTAAGTCTGATATTTTCGCGACTTTACTTCGGTTTTCGGATGGAGATCGCCTAGATTTTTATTGCGTTTTCTATAGAACTCAAAAGAAAAGCAATCGACAAATAGGGATTTTTCTATCGCGATTTTTTTCCCTACAGAGGAGAAAATAATAATAATGAAGTGTTTAAATTATTTTCATTCGTATGAATTGGGAAAGATCTTAACACAAAAGAGAGGAGCGTATATTACTCTCAAAAATTACGCTTTGGTTGCGCATCTACCAGAAAGAACACGTCTAGAAAAGAATATTACCATTACGTGTTTAACTGCGAGACATTCAACGTGGAAACTTTTACTTCGGAACAATTTACACTAAATTAAGAATTAACGAGTTTTTCGTCGTCGGCATTTTCATTGTCGGGCGAATTATTTTTCCTCGAGGAAGTGAGATCTTTCTCTCTGAAGCTGTTTCTGCGCATTCATTCGCTTTGCATATTTCGACATCGTTTTTAAGGTTAACTCTAAACATTGTTCAAAGACTGATGCCATTTTAAATTTTCTTATAGAAATAGTTTATTAAGAAAGAAAGAGAAAAAAAACAATATATATAAATACAGTATATTTTCTACTCAAGGGATCACTTGATCCGTCCAGAGTATACAAACATAAATTTTTCTGTTGTGGCAAACACTTTCGTATCTAACAAGTACTAAACAAAATACAAGTATACAAATAGACAAATATTACAGAGGCCTTGGTGTGACAACACTGTATGCTGGGGGCCGAGAAGTACCTTCCTATTGTAGTAAAATATTAATATAATTGATAATTAGTTTTTGAAAGCTCTTAATTCATTTTCATATTTTATTTCATTTGCAAGTTATTAAAATATAATGAAACCAAATATATAAATTACTTTTGGGTTAATGTTTTTTTAGGTTGTATAATATTATATTGAAAACCTCGACGGAGACGTGCGTTTATTGGGCATTGCCTGATTTCAAACCAAGTAGGATTTTTATAAATAAACATTAGACTTCTGATATATATACAGTTTTTCAATATTAAATCTATAGGTTGATTTATAATTATAGGCAGATGGTGTAGGGTTATACGAGAGGAAACAATATTTATAGTTTTTTTCAGAGCACTTATTAAAACATTTAAATTGGACTCATAATCACCTCCCCAAACCCATATAGCATACTGAATAAGTGAGTAGAACCAAGCAAAATAAAGTGTATGAATAAATTGAGGAGATATATAATATTTTTTAAACAATATAAGCGAACATTCATGTATTTTATTTTGTTACCAAGTGCAATTGCATGAGAGTTCCATTTCAAATTTTTGTTTATAGTGACTCCTAAATATTTAAACTGTTCAGTTTCCGAGACAATCGGACAAAAACATTGGTCATCAGAACATCCCAACTCATGGCATCGAATTATGTGTTTCAATATTTCTATTATATAATTGAAAATTTATATATTTAGTTTTGTTGAGATTCGAGGTTAACTTATTATGCCTCAATCAAAAGTGTTAATTTTTGTTAAATCTTCTTCAGTATCAGATTTCAGCATGATATACGTTTGTTCTGACAAAACAATAGCTGTGTCATCGGCATAGCTAATCAAATCACCATGTAGATTCAGATAATACGTAGGTCCCAAATAATTGCATATTTACTGCCAAAGTCCGAAATTGGCCAGTTAGCAAATTGACCCGGCCAATGTTCGAATTTCGTGGCTTTCGCCAGCCAGTTCGCGATGTGGCCGGTGATCCTTGCTAAAATCCGATAACAAAAAACATAATTCGGGTCATGCCAAGTTGGCGTATTTTTTCGTGATAATTATGAGCACGTTAACACGTTAACTATACTTCCCATTAGCTAGGCAACCCATCAAACCGCAGTTACGATGCGCTAATCTTTTTCTTTCTTTTTTTTCAAAATTTGACAGAAAAATTATGAGTCTATATATATGATTGTTTTTTTATAGTTTTTCGCTCAAATTTCTCTTTTTTCCTTCTCGTCCAATACAGCTGCTATATATAGCCATGTATCACACGTTGGCAATGAAAAAAAAAATGTATATATACATTTGGCACCTACCGGACCATCTTAAACATTGAAATTTGGCCAGGGATCTCCGGCCGCTTCACGAATTGACTGGCCAAAGCCCGAATCATTTCTGAAAATCTGACTGCAGAAACAACGTATACACGATCGAGAACTTTTTATATTATCTGTAAAATTTCTTAGCATGATTGCTTCTCATTTCCATTTTTGTTATTAGATAGATAATGTAGATTATATGAGGCTTGCTGAAGGACCTTACAGTCCCTTGTGGCTACATAGTGCATGGAAAGATTATCGTCACAGTAAAAAAAAAAAAGTGTTTTTTTAGTTTCGTTTTTGAATTAATTTTAAAAAAAATGAAGCCAAACACTCAAGTATTATCCATAGCGGAAAAGACATTAAACAATAAATAAAAGACTTCGTAGATATTAATTATTGGATAATTAATGTAATCAATTACTGGGAAAAAAACTCGAATTTTCTAACAGATAAGAAACATATTATCCAAGGTAGTGCGGGAAGTCGCATTGCTCCGGGGGGGGGGGGGGGGCAGGAAAGAAAAAAGGTTGAGAGACACACACTATATTATAGAAGAACACACAATGAGTAGGGATACGTAAATTTCGTATTTACGAAATAACCGCGATAAATGCGAAATTTTGATTTTTTACTACTTTTTAGCCAAGTCTAGGTAATTTACACTTTCTCAAGTGGGAAAGTCGTAATTTTGATTATTACTTGTGAGCGTGCTTCAAAGGGAAACCACACAAACGTCACTTCTTTTCCTCCCGACATTGTGTTAGATGTGAATACAGTCGATTTCGGTTATAACAAAGGTCCTTTGTGATTCAAGAAGTGTTTGTAATAATCAACGCGTACGCTATAAGCAAGGCGTTGAAATTAGCTTACGTAGCAATAGCATATAGATGTTTTTGAGATTGTCGTGGACAAACTAAGCCTTATGTGACACATAATTGAAATACGTAATATTATAATAAATAATATATAGCATGTGAATATAGTTTTTGTTTGATATCTGAAAAGTTATGAAAATTTGTTAGAAAACGCAAGATGTACAACAACATGCAGACATTTTTGGAAACATTAATGATTTTTTTGAGTTGATGCAAACGGTTTTTCCCTTTGAAGTTGACAGTATTGTACAATTTAAAAAAATTCAGAAAAAATAACCCCCTCTGATGTTTATGAATTCTGTATCACCAATCAATAATACACGTGAATTAGCAGAGCTTTTCAACGGTGACTGAGTCGATTTACAACAATTCTCTTTAATCACCGCCGCCAATAGGAAGATCCCAAAGTAATAAAAGCAAGTAAAAATAAAATAGTTCGAAAAGCATAAGACGATACAGTTTTCACAGAAAGACAGGATTTTATTAAATTTAAAAAAAATTTTATTGCCAAAATAGTTATATTTATTCTCGACAGGTAGCGCCAAAGTCTGTTGATGAAGAAATATAACTATTCTGGCAATGAAAAAATTTAGGTCTTTTTTTTTGTGTGTGTGAGAAAACGTCAAGGTATCACCCGATACCTTGAATTTATACGACATCCATATTGTTGTGGGCATATTACGGTTTATGATATACCTGGGTTATATGTTGTAAGCGTACTCGACTGTATATGCAACTTTTTGTAATATTGGAGAAAAATAAGGTTAAATTAGTGGAGATATATAAAGTAGAGATATTTTATTACAATGTGTGGTTAGATTTCAACACTGAGCACTTTAACACTTCCCAGTAGTACGGCCGGTTTTTTTAATGCGAAGTTTTTTATTTCAGCTAAGTTTTATTTATTCGAGAGGTTTTTTTTGTGAACGCGCGAATGTGAAATTTGTCATTTGGAATTCATTACTGCGAATAAATGCCAACTTTCTGATCTGAATGTTTTTGTGAATAAATACGAAATTTTTGATTTTAAATTTTTTTTTTTTTTTTTTTTTTGCGAAATTTTGAATTTTGTTTGGGTGATGAGGAAAAGCAGCAGAAAAAAATTTCATAACTAAGTCGGCAGATGGCAGCAGTGGATGTACCAGATAATCATTTCCATCGTAAAAAGTTCTTGGGAAAATAAGATTTCCTAAAGTTGGGTTATCCCCAGATGTCCTCCTACGTTTCAGAAAATTCATCCTTTTGCCGTCCTTTTCCAGGTTTCCGGAATTATTTTTATTTTTTCTCACTCTTTGGCATATGCTCTGAATACATCTCTTCATTGATATTATTGTTGCACATATTGGCCGATAGCTGTCGAAATTCCCAGAATATTTTGTTTTTGCTTTTTTTAAGCATTTAGTTGGGAAGGTGTATAGACAGATCCGCACACACAGTGCATTCCCGCATGGGGAATTTGGTGACATTTAAGTACACCCACAAACTCTTAAATTTCTTTCCACCCTAATTTCTTTTATTCCCTTAAGTAGATAGGAGTTGTATTGGGGCTGTATCCACATCACATTGTTAAAGTTATGGACACGCATTTCTACATAAAAATTAAATTCAAATGAGTGCTGAAATATTTTCTTCAAATAAAACCAACATTATTATTGATTGTTTTAATGAAGAATTAGTTTCATGTAATATACTGCCTAGAAAAAAATGTAACAAATTTTAATGCACCTACTGTGCAAGCCTAAGAAAGAAGCGCTGTGATCTATGGTTTCCTGTACTAGGGTAAGAATGAAGTGAACATTAGCATACATAATAATGTTTCCACCTATGAGAGGATGTTTCCTTCCTTGAGGACGAAAATGTGACTCCAGAATTGTGACACTAAAGCATATTTGCTTAAAACTATGAAAAATTAGTTGAAAAAGCACGTCATCATTCGGACACTTGGATCGTCATTCACCGAGAAAATCCGGTCGAAATCAAATCCAAACCGACTAAACGCAATCGAGAGCCTTCGAACTTATTACAGAGGTATCTAAACATTATTTCTGGGTTCACCAAGGGTGCAGGTGAAATATTGCAAATTCGACCAAAAAATGAAGTTGAGATAACACGTTGCGGGTTGGTTTTAAGTTTCAAAGCGCGCCTTTCTTTTCTGGAATTCACAAGCAACATAAAAAAAAACCGACATCATAACAATACAATTTCATAAATTTTATCCCTTTACCATAATTTCAATCACGAATATGTATGAAACACGATTTCAGTGGCACAATTTCAAGTGGATACAGCCCCCACATAACTTCAGGCAATTTATGGTAGAGAAGAAAAGAAGGAAGGCAAGAAGGGCCCATGTTTTGCGGAGGTGTCACCATGTGGAGCGGATCTGTGACCAAACCGTTGGGGGAAAACTACTGTTGCGGCCAGCTTTACTTCTCAGAAAACGCCATCTGTTGTGGAAATTGAAAAAAAGTAACGTTATTGAATGCGCGCGCACAGGCGTCCTCCTTTCTCAGTTTTCGAAACTGGCAACCCTATCCTAAAGTATTTCTTATAGTTAAGGTCACCAGATTCGAAAAATGAGAAAGGAAGACGCATAGTTTTTCCAAACATTTCTGTAAGTTTAGTAAATTTTGTTTTTCACATCTACCGGTGATTATGTGTAATTTCCAGCTCGTATTGGTAAATATGATGAATCATCAATGAATTATTTAAATTTACCTCCTCCAACCAGAACATGGCCCTCCTCTCTATAAGCACAGGTAGTACGTTTTTGAATTGTCCCAAAAATAGGAGGGGGTTCCTTTTCATGGATAGTATCATAAGTACTTTTTTTTAAACTTTTTCCAAGCCAAAATAATCAAGGGGTTCCTCATACATGCTAAATTTACGGTAATTTAGTTTTAATGGCAAAATATGTGCAGTGCTGCACCCCATCAGATACAGGCGAAATTGATGAGTGGTTGAATTTAAGTGATATTTTCGCATTATTTCTTCCGTATTTACGGAATACTTACCAACTTCAATTAGGAATTATGCATAATTACCGGTAAAAGTGACAAATGTAGAAAAATGCATCAAAGTTACCGAAACGATTATTGGCTATGCATAATTGAGCTTATTTAACGTTACTGTCCATTCATTGGTGAATTTTTTTTCCTTCAGAATTTCAGATGAGGAGGAAAAGGGGGGGGGGGAGAGTAGGATGATGAGGGCCAAAAAGCTGTACAATAGTCTTGGACGTGACACGTCTCCACATTTCGACATATATGTCTAGCACAGACATTATGAGTTATAGAATAAAAAAGAAAGAGAAAATTAACGATCCGTGTCTCCTCTCGCTTTTATTGAATTGTGCTAACCTTCTGGTCAGTTCTATTACTTCGCCTGGAGCAAGGAGGGGTTTCCTTTCAGAATTTTTTTAAATCTTTTGGGAGTGTAGCTTTTTTTGCGAGAGGAATCATCGTTGAGTGTTGTTTGCATCCTATTTTCTTTATTTCTGAATGGAATAGGCAACACCCCCCCCTCCCTCCCCACTTCAGTACATGACATCTGATGTCCGTGAGCAAACAATGGTATTTTCAAAATGGATATTGCGGTTTTCTTCTTCCAGAGCTCTTTTTCCGACTGTCTTTTTTTTTTCATTTTATCCTGGCGCAAGCTTAGGGCCATGGTTAGAATAGGATCCGCCCCGCTTGGAGGCAACTGGGACTGGTCTGGGAATTTCGAGGGAGGATTTCAAGGAGTGTGAAAACGTGTGGGGGAGAAATAACTATTATGAATGAATCAATTAATTACACGCATACATACAATACTTCGGCCTTGGGTGAATTGTCACGTCGGTGAATTGTGTGGCGATTAATTTTCCGGCAATGAATTTTTTTTCGGTCAATTTTCTGGTTCGTTGGCGATAAATTTTCTCCACATTCGCTTATGTGGTAATATAGATTGAGGGACCAGTGAAAAATTCTGGCTCGGGACCCAGCTTCGAGCCTTGAGTATACAAGATAGATAGTGTTTACATATTTTGAGCTGTCTCTATAATTTCTGTCTTATGGCCCATTCGTCATCAACCAATTCCATAGATGGCAGCACCAGAAATATGGGACATCTTCTCTTTCTAGCTCCCAAACTTTTTTTTTGTCATGGAGTGCCAATGCTGCATTGCTCTTTTTCTGCCCCAATATAGGGATAGAATGCACTACGATTCTCTCCCTCCCCATCTTTTCTCATTTTCCCACGGAGCAAGGTTCAGGAATCTCTTGTCTAGTATTCGAGTCCTCGATGTTGATCGAGTCACCAGCTTGTCCGGAGAAAAAAAAAATTCACCAACAACAGTTCGACTCGTGTGAGTAAGTGAGGAAATGAGCGAGTGAGCAAATGAGTCAGTCAATGAGCAATTAAGTGAGTCGATAAATATATATATAGATCACATTGTTACTCTCTCACTCATTAGGTCGTTTGCTCCGTCATTCGCTCCTTCATTTGCAAAAACTCACTAAGTCGATCATTCACTGTTCACCAACTGTCACTCACTGACTCACCGACTCATTCAGTCACTCACTTAGTCATCAGTCTCACTCACTTACTCGCTCAATCATTTGGTGTCGAACTGTTGTTGGTGAATTTTCTGTCGATGAATTGTTGCCGGTTAATTTTCCGTAATTGCTAAATCGGAGGTGCACAACTTCGGCACCCGGGTCAAGTGCGGCCTACGAAGAGGTTCCTTCTTGCTCACGAAGCATGTTTGTGAAGAAAAAAGACGTATAAATTCAAACCGGAGCACACGATAAATAAGTAGAGCAGTGAGGCAGGTCTATGCCTATCATCGGAAGGAGCCCATCATCCAATGAAATGATTGAGCCTCAAATCAACGTTGATCGATGCTTGTTCTTTGATTTCAAATTGAGAAAGGTTAAGAATCGGGACCTGGAGCCAAAAGTATCAGATTTGCACTGTCATTCCCATATTTATGCTGCCTTCATAAATTCATACAGGGTGTGTACGGAGGAGGGGACCCCCAATTTCAATATATTTAAAACAATTTATGAAAAAAAAAGTGTCGCATGAGAGAAAGAGATTCCTTTAATTTTTTCATCGCAATCTTTCCCGAGTTTAGTTGATAATTCTATCGATAGATGACGCTGCACCGTACCAGTTAAGATTAGCGTTACCATATTCGTAAACTGAGAAAGAAGAATGCCTGCGCGCCCATTCTTTATGACGTCATTTTCCCCAAATCGCACAACAGATGGCGTCACTTTTCTGCAAAAAACAAACAAACAAACAAACAACCTACCACTACAATAATTTTTCTTAACTAAAAGAGGACCGCTACATACATGTATGTTCCGGAGATTTGTAACACCGGTTATTATGCATAATCACCGGCTATTACGCATATTCACCAACCATTTTTGCAAGCATAATAAATTTCGCTTTCTTATTTATCGGTGATTATGTGTAATCCCCAGATCCTATTGGTAAATATAATATAAATCGTCTATAATATTATTTAAATTTACCGGAAATTTTGCTCGAATTTTCAGTCCAAGGTGATGGATTCGATCAGTGTTGTAGCTTATGTTCAAAAATGTTGATAAATGTGGACAAAGCTAACATTACAATGCTGATAATAGTTTATACGTTTTTATTCTCATAACACTTATTTTCATTAAATTTAGTTTTTTTTGACAAAATATGCGTAGGAGGGCACCCATCACGTGCGGAAGAAACTGATACACGATTGAATTTAAGTGATATTTTTCCGCATGATTTCTTCCATATTTATATCATCTATATATATAAAATTGATTTTCTGTCTGTCTGTCTGTCTGTGTGTGTATGTTCTCTATACAAATATACAATTTTGGATCGATCGTCGCCAAATTTTCAATATATACCAAATGGGACCCGACTTGAACGAAAGGCTACTTTGAAAGTTCGTCAGACCAGGGCAAATGCCCCAAACGGGCAAAAAACTGTCGGGAAACAATGGTTTTTGGGCCTCAACAATCACTTTCCGAACGTTTACTTTGGTTACCGTGGTTCCCTAGCAATGCGTTTCAGACGTGTTTATGCCTTTACAATGGTTTGTCACTTCCTTAATGCTGCCAGTTATGTACAATAATTTATGCCTTTATAACGGTTTGAAACAACCGCTGTGGTGGTCGAGTGGTTATAGTGACGGACTCGCGATGCGAGGATCCGGGTTCGAACCCCACAGTGGTGGTCGGCTGAAGTTGGGTTTCTGTGGTTCCCAACTTCAAGGCGCAAATGTGAGGCGATCTCCCCGTTAAAAAGTCTCGCCACAGAGAGCAACAGTCCTACAACGATAAATCATTCAATCATAACACTTCACTCATAGTTAGAAAAACTTGTGGCAGATGGCAGCACTGCACATAACAAGCATTACAGAGAAACAACAAAACTTCACGTCAGGTTTCACTACACGTACACGCGCATTCCCGCATGTACGCATGTTTGTTGGACATATAAACCGTAAAAGGCCCGTCCCACGACAGTTCGCTAAGGGACGCTGGGTAAGACAATAAAAGTCTTTGTCAGGATCCGCGGTCGCCTCGGGGAAGCAATAATTTTTATGGCTTTCAATACACGGCATCTGTTGTCGGTGAGTAAACAATGGTAATCACAAAACGCATATCGCGGTTTTCTTCTTTCAGAGCTGTTTCTCCCACTGTCTTTTCGTGTTATCCTGGGGTAATCTGGGCTATGGTTAAGTCCCAATCCCACGATTACTTGCTTGGTACACGACTCAGGGTAAGATAATTAAAGTAAAAGATAATAAAAAGTCTTGATTGGACATAAACCGCAAAAAACCGCAGCCGGCGTGAAGGAAATCCCGTACTTGTTCGGACAAGTCCGGGCTCCGGCTGTGGTTTTTGCGGTTTATGTCCAACAATGACTTTTAATTATCTTTGACTTTAATTATCTTACCCTGCGTCGTGTACCAAGTAATCATGGGGTTGGGGCTTTAGAATAGCATCTGCCCTGCTCTCGGAGACAACTTGATTCGTCTGGGAATTTCTAGGGTGTTTGTGAGTGTAAAAACGTGCGGGAAAAAAGACACACATGCAAACACTCTTACCAATAAAGAGATATGTTTCAGACATTGAAAAAAAAAAAGAAAGAAAAGTCCCCTAAAAAAGAAAATGATCCTGGGAACCTGAAAAGGAGGACAAAATGGCGAATTTTCCGAAACGTAGGAGGATTCTTTGAATGACGCCAAAAAAGGAGGACGTTTGGTAACCCTAGTTAAGATGCACTTGGTGACCTCTGCAATTTTGACGTTTTTTTTTGGGGGGGGGGAAACTAATATTTTGTTTGCGATGCGCAAGGGTTTGTGCTTTTAGCGGATGCACCAACCTGCTTGTGACTAGGGCTCCCAGATTCGAAAACTACGAAAGGAGGACGCCAGTGCATTCAAACTTAGTAATGACAATTTTCACTACAGATGGCGTTACTCTGACCAATAAAAAACTGGCAGCAACAATAACTAAAACAAAACCGAAGGTTTTAACTGCTGGCTATTGGAGCCGAAACCTAGGAGCTGAGGCTGTTTGAGCGCCCCCAATAAATTTTGTAAGAAGGCTGAGCCCTCCAATAATTTAGGAAAAAAAACAATGCAATGTACCCTCTCCTGTGTATGCGCCCAAGTCCCGCATATACGGGACAACCAGCAACTTTCCGCCGACCCAATGTTTTCTTTACGTCAACGCTTCTGCACCTGGCTGATGCGAAAATCCAAAAAAATTCAACTGACCTTGCGAGGATGTTCAGCACACACTAGCTCTAAGGAAAGATTGAGATTGGTTGCCCTTGTAGCGTAGTGGTCTAGCGCCCTCATCCGGTAAGTGAGAGGTCGTGTGTTCGTTTCCCCCGTATGGACAGTTGAATTTTCTTTTCTGAATACATCTTCGCATCTGCCGGGGGTTGAAATATGTCACTTTTCCCAATTTTCACAACAGATGGCGTTAATAATAATCAACATTGAGCAGGACCATAACTAGGCTGGGGCAATTGGGGCACTGCCCCTGAGCTTTCAAGCTGAATGGGAACCTCCACAAAAGTTGACATTTCTTTTGCATAATAATTACCTTAACAGGGGGGGGGGGGACAGGCAAGGAAAAAATCTGCCCCTGGGCGCCGAGAAGGCACACTACGGCCTGGCATTGATTGATGTGTTTGCATCCTGTTTTCTTTTCTTTTGAATGGGAGAAGAGAGAGAGAGAAACAACCCACCCCCTTTTTCTCCACATTCAGTATATGGCATTAGATGCTGGAAACAAAAATTCTTAAAATAGATGTTGTGGTTTTGTGCTTCCAGAGCTGTTTTTTTTTTTTTTTGGACTGTCTGTTTCCTTTTTATCCTGAAGCAGGGTTCCCAACTGGGGGGGGGGGGAGCCGGCAGGTAGGTCTGTTGTTTAGGGTACTGGACCGGGGGGGGGGGGCCCGCAAATTTCACCCTTCAACCTCAAATTCAACATTACAAGGAGGTGCCAGAATACATACTCGCCGCAACTGACCAAGCATTTAGTTGCGGCCATGTCCTGGAGCAATCTGGGCCTTGGTTAGAATAGTATCCGCTGCCCTGCTTGCAACTTGTGTTCTTGTGTTCTGGGACTTTCGATGTCGATTAGTCAAAGCATGTAAACATGTGTTGATGAAAAAAATGCGCAAACACACTTACCTATGCCAATGAAGAGAAAAGAAATGATCTATCTATATATATAAAATTGATTTTCTGTCTGTCTGTGTGTGTGTATATGTTCTCTATACAAATCTACAATTTTAGATCGATCGTCGCCAAATTTTGCATATATACCAAATGGGACCCGACTTGAACGATAGGCTATTTTACAGTTTCGTCAGAGCAGGGCAAGTGCCCCAAATGGGCAGAAAACTGTCGGGCAACAATGCTTTCTCGGCTTCAACAATCACTTTCCGAACGTTTACTTTGGTTACCGTGGTTCCCTATCAATGCGTTTAAGACGTGTTTTATGCCTTTACAATGGTTCGTCATTTCTTCAACGCTGTCAGTATATGTATAATATTTATGCTTTTATAATGGTTTGCCACTTTATTCAATCCTCCCAGTTAAGAGAGCTTTTTGAATAGACACCATCATCAGCATCACTTTGAGGGTAAGGCAAAGGATGATCCCCCCCCCATAGAAATCAGTGTTAAAATGCCGATTTTAATGTAGAAATGCGGAAATTTGGTGGGGTTTTCTGTCACATGAATAATTTTAAAAATTGTATTAAATACTCGATTTTTGAAATATTGAGTTCGCTTAGAGATAGATATACGATTAAATATGAAGTAATTAGCCCCGGACCTACTTTTGAGCTGGATATTCATGCAATAACATTGATTTCAACTTTTTAGTTATATCTTTTCAAGCATGAAAATTAATGTCTCCGTAATTGCCTTTTGATATTCAACTGCATAAATTCGTACAGTTTAGGTCGTTTTAAAATTAATTGTGGGCCCATAAAGTGCATCGAAGAAATTCCACAGCTTTAATTAAGCATTTTTTTGAAGCAGAAACAGGCAGAGATGGATAACTTGAAGTTCAAAGGGGGGAATCGAAATACCTAGCACCCTTTAAAAAAAGAAAAATATATATATTTATTTTTTTACGTTTCTTTAAATCTAGATTTGTTTGTTTCATGAGTCGCGCAGAAAGTCGCCATATTGGTGAACTTGGACACGGTTTGCAATTCCCTCAAAGAAAGAGGGACGTATCACGTGATCCAAAAAAGCCTCATTGAAAAAAACCCGGGCAACGCCGGGTATTATAGCTAGTATTTTCATATAACCGAACAAAATTAGGTTTATGACCATGGGCCACATTAGGCCATGGGTTGAGCACGAATGCTTTATAGTATACCGTTTCCTCTACCTTGTATGAATAGTGGGGGGAGGGGCAAGTACACACATCATCCCTAAACATACCATTACCATCTCCGGATACAACGGCAATCTGCTTCATAGATGATAAAAAAAATAAATAAATCGGTCGTATAAAACGATTGGAGACATTTTAGTGGATGCTACGAGAGATAACTTGACGCTGTATACAATTGCTCGTCGAGCGTTAGTTTAATGTTCTCTTTAAGGGACGAGAAAAATTCGGAATTGACTGCTGCAGAGGTCAGAGGTGCAACCGCTCAGCGATCCATCGACACCTCGGACGCAGTACACCACTGTACACACACACCGCACATTTGTGGCTCTTCCGCCTGACGGAATCCCCTTTGCTGTCCCGTAACTTCTTCGGATCATCATCATCATCATCATCGCTGGACAAAAAAAAAAGAAACCCGCTGATAATCTCGCGAAAAAAAAAAAAATTACTCCGGCGGCGATATTTTTTTTTGTTATCCTGAAGAGAAGAAGTCGCGGTGAGGCGTCTGCTGTTTTGTTTAGTTTTATTCTGACATCGGTGGTGGTTATTGGCCTATGACGACGTCCCTCAATGAGATGGACCAATTGGCAACGCCGTTCCTGTAATATTAGATTTTTTTTCCGGAATAATTCTTCCGTTTGGGTGACGTCAATTTCTTTTCGGGAAAAAAATTAACGGATAATTAAATTACTTTATCAGGATCTTAATAACTAGAGCCCGGAAGTTCGGGCAAAATGCCATAAATGCCTGCCTTTTTTTTTATGAAAATGCCCTTTTTGAACTTTTCCTGCCATGAATGTGTATTTCGACATTGTTTTACGCTTACCCGTGAGTTTTAGAGGCCATATTGTGTAGAATTTTTAGTGTTGTGAATTTCAAAATAATTTCTCTTTTTACAATCTTAACTTTTAGCACTAATTCTTATGAGAAAGCCTCCTCCCAGTTTATTTGAGCACACTTCTGTAAGTACCTAAAACAGAAAACTTGATGGAAGTGACGAAGATTTTTCTTGCTCTGCAAAACATAGCTTTCAGATATCCCAGCAATCAACAAACCGTTGAACTCATATTCTAATGTATTGTGTATTCTAATGTATTCTTTATAACAAACAGAGCTAAAATTACAATTATTTACTAATGTATTGTATGTACTTTGCTCTAGCCGGATAGTGTTAGACATGAATAGCTTTGCTTCAGACAGTTGTTGTACCATGTATAAAGCCGGGATTACACTGTAAAAGTTTTGTAAAAGATCTTTTACAAAATATAAAGGAAACAACTAATAAGCCTGTTAGTTATATTCGCTCGAATGTAACGATCCTCTTATTGGATGAATTTTTCAAGTTTTGTAAAAGAACTTTTATAAAACTTATATAGTGAAATCCCGGTTTAAGATAACATGGGAATGAATTGAAAGTTTTGTTTCTCCACATGCTTCACATAACATGTCTCGCTCACGCATAAGAGTGATCTCACCCTCCCCCCGTTCAATGGCAAAATGCAAAATGTATTATTGACATAAGCGAATGGGCGGAGGTGGACATTCACTTCCTTCTCGTTCAATACGAATACCTTCAGCGATTCACTCCCCCTCTTGTGGGCCTGTATCTGCTTATCCTCGGAATCAGTGTCATCAAAAGATTAATGTGAAAACTAATTTCCCTCCTCTCCAAAATTTTAAGGGGAAGTTTTGTAAATAGTCGTGTATTTTTTCACTGAAAAAAATAAAGAAATAACTCTATTAGAAAATTCCCAAAAATTTGAAGGAGTATTTTCACTCCTCAACGAAATTTAGGGGAGTAAGATTGAATTTTGATGCGTGAAGGACACGTCTACACGCGTATTGGTGAACACTGCTTCGGAATGATATTCGCACCCACGAAAAATGATCCATTTTCCGGAGAATCTTGAAATAATTATCAAATTTCCATTTTTGATCTCAGGAGCACCTTCAGATCATGCCTTTCCTGGAAAACATCCCTGACTAGAGGTAGTGATTTCCAAAAGGTGACCCCGTGCACCTTCACGTGCACCTGTACACCCTGAAAGCTTTTTTGGGGCAATAATAATGATTTATCGACATATTTCTGGTTTAGGTAACGAGTCATCAATACCTTGATAATGTTTGCAACGCCCCCTGGGAGTCACGGCGCATATTTTGAGAACCACTGAAATGAAAGAATTTATATCGAGATGGAGCGTATATATTGCTTAACCTGGATTTATAAGCCTCGCAAAGAGGGGAAAAAGAGGAAAGAAAATCCATATTCGGAGATAAGAAGAGGCCCCCGAAACATTCATGGCCTTTTTGTTTATGGCCCCGCGTAAATTCATTTTTCCGCGGTCGTATATGTGGTGCGCGACTATATTCATAAGGAAGACCAATAAACATCCCCGAAAGGTGGCGCGTCACCGAACATTTAATCGAATTCCTTCCTATAGGATACCCCGTGATGAGAAAAAGCGTGAGTTATAAGAACAATAATTTGCCGACCAACATCGATTGAATTCTCTCATGATATACGTACACGCCACCTACCGATAATTGTCTACTAACCTAAACCAGTGGTTCTGAACCTGAGGCCACGGGGCCCGCTTGCAGTCCTGGGATATTATGGCGGGGGGGGGGGGGGGCACGGGTCGAAATCAGATGAAAGGAGAACCGCGACAAGCGGTTTCTTCACAGAGAGTTGTGAAGAGAAATAAAGCTTTCAAGTGAAATATGGTGGGAAAAAAAACTTTGACTACAGTAAAATCCCTCTTAACGGACAATCCTCGGATGCTGTTACCCATCTTTTACTGCCAAATAGTAATTTTCCCGTTGCATGATAAAAGTATACATTTCAAACCTCTGATTAACGGTCACCTCTTTTTTGCAGACCAATTTTTTTTGTCCCTCTGGTGTCCGCACAAAAGAGGTTTTTCTGTACTTTCAAAATCCAAAGGACGTGTCCATAGAACCAGGGCCATCTTAATACATGGGAACCATGTGGTTATGGCCCGTGGTCTCATATCCATGGGGGGGGGGGACGCTCACATGACGAGATCTAGTGTACAGTAATACCTCGGTTTTCTTTGACTTCGGTTATCGTCTATTTTTTTCGTAAAAATTTGTCTCGGATTTCGTCGGCGTGCTCACGGGACCTCGTTGCTAATTTTCGTTCCCCTGTTCAGTGTGGCGTTGTCTGAGCATCACCCCTCGCGTCTAAGCCAAACAATTCCATGGGACTGATGAAAGTTTCCTGAGCCCGCAGCACTTCGAAGAAGGAGGCTGCAACTTGTTTAATGATTATGTCTTGCCCCATTTTAGGCAAATCTTAAAGACGTGGCAGAAACAGACCTCCCATTTGGACAGCTTTCTTTCTTGTACGACATGTGTCCACTGACTTTGAAGAAGCTGGTACTAGTGCCAAAAGACCAAGAAGGGAAGTGACCCCAGACAGTGCCTTGATGCCTGAATAAGGTCTTTAAGGATGGGGAATTCCCCTTCCAAACAATACTACCTGCACCTCCCTCCCTCGCCGTCTTCCACGTGCCAAGAAGAGTCTTCTCAGAAAGGTATGAAAATGTAAATCCCATATTAAATGTTCACGTATTCTTTACATTAGTCGTTTATATTCATTTTATATTAATTTCTTATTGTTCTTAGTATTAAACACTACATTTATTCTCTATAAGTTGTTGTTTTGGTATCATTTTGCAGTTTCTAGAACGAATTTTAATTGGATTTACATTCGTTCATGTGGAAATAACTACCTCGGTTTTCGGAGATTCCGAATTTCGACGATTGTATTCGAACGGATTATCGACGAAAACTGAGGCATCACTGTACTATGATTTTCGAGTGTAAGTATATGTATACAGTAAAACTCCTCTTAACGGACACCCCTCAGAAGTGGCCACCCCTCCTTTACGGTCAAATTATAATTTCCCTCTTTATAATCAAAGTATGCATTTCTAATCCCTGATTAACAGTCACCCCTCTTTCAAGGACGAATCTATTTGTCCCACCGGCGTCCGTAAAAGAGAGGTTTTACCGTATATGTAAACTATTACTTCCAGCTAAATATGGGCTACCGAACCTCATTTGTCGGGCAAATATGATTCTGAGAAGGCCATGCATGGAAACGCCCTTATAAGAGGTAAGTTCACTGAACAGTTTTCGTACATGCTCCCTATGCATTAGAGTTTCCTGTTGGAATGTTAACGTAGGAGTGAGTGTGTGTAGGTCTCAATCCCAGGGCCCCCAACATCGAGGAGCGAATGCGAGCCGATTCCCCAGTTAAAAAAGTCTCTCTACAGAGAGCAAGAGGCATACAATGCTACAAATCTTCAATTCAATCCACTTCACTCATAGTCCGAAAAATAGATGGCAGATTGCGGCACTATAACAAGTATTACACAGACACGAACTTCACGTTAGGTTCACAACACGTACACGCATGTACATTCCAACATGAACCAATTAGAAGTTCAGCAGAGGAATACGGACGAGGTGCATGTATGGTTTAGTAGCCCAGGTGATGTGTCGGGAGGGGTGATTTATTGTGTAGGTTCGTTGTGAATCGTCCCGTATTTTACACAGACCTATTTCTCCCTTATAATTCGGCTCTTGGAACGGACGATCACCTTCTTGATTCAGGAAATGATTTGAAAATGTGTAATCTGCATAGTTCATTTTTATGAAATTAGGTTTGAGGTCACGGGCCACATTAGATGACGCTGAGGGCCACGGGCCAAGGGTCGAGGATATATGATATACAGTGTATTAGATGAAAAACTTCGGTTTTTTTAAGTTCTCTTTTTTCACGCCATCTCTCTCACGAACGCTCCCCCAAAGAGTTTTTCCCACTTCCAGAAGCAAGAGTAGGATTCAATTGCATGGCGCTCTTTTCTATTTTATTCACGCCATGTTATTTATTTGAAATGTGCATGTACCATTTATTCTGTTACGTAAGACTAAGAAGAAAAGCATCGATGTCCAACTCCTGAGCACCGCGGGATAGAGAGAGAGAGAGACGCACTCACATACATACCTATAATGCGAACAACAACAAAGAAGAAGCCGCCCCATGGGGTCCCTTGCCCCCCCCCCCATCTCTCTCTCGCGCTTCTTGTCGGATATAAAAGAGTAGATGGAACCAAGTTTTGTGTCGACGAGAAAAAAAAAGTGTTTCCAATCCTTGTTTTCTAGGAAATATTCGTCGAAGGAGAGGATTGGAAGGTACTGTACACACATACCCAACAAAGATTCCCTACAAGGGGGGCGACGAAACGGCAATCCATCATACACTTGTCATCCATTCCTCCGTTGTTCCAGATTCATCAGCTTCTATATTTTTTGAAGCTCTGGATAAAGCTCTAGTTTTTTCTTTCGTTCCTCCATCCAAAGTCTTCTTTTCCTCGAAGTGATTCTGTCGCGGATGATATACACATTCATGGCACGAGAATCGCCTCAAAACTCATGCCGATCTGAAGTTCTATGAGAGTTTAAGTCGTTGTTCTCTTTCTCTCGAGATTCTCTGAGCATTTTTTTTTATAAGAAAAGGAGTTTTAAAGTATCGAGAGTTAGAAATAACGGTGCCGTGTGCAAAATGCATCGACACATGAATGATGCTTGACTTTTCTTAGTTAAAAGAAATTTTCTGAATCATGGAAAGAAATGATTTCAAAATCAAAATGAATTTTAATTTGATGAAAGAAATGATTTCAAAATCAGTGAAAAAAATACTGTAGACAAACTGAGAATCATTGAAAGAAATGATTCCAAAATCATCCATTATTCCGTTGTTCCAGACATTCATCGGCTTCTTTGTTTTTGAAGCTCTAGTTTTTTCTTCTTTCACGTATTTTTTTCCTCGAAGTGATTCTGTCGTCCCTCGATGTGGTTCCCAAACAAACTTTTTTCGTCGCGGAGCACTTTTCAGAAGAAAAGTTTATCACGCAGCACTAATTTCTACAACACTTATACGTTGGTGCCGGTAAATGTGATGGATTTGGTGATTATGCATAATTGTCGGTGCAAATATGCATAACAACCGATATAAATCCGACGATTATGCATAATCGCCGATTTATCACATTTACCGTAACAAAGAAAAGGTATTCTTAAAAAATATCTTATATAAAAAATTCTTTAGTAGTTTTAAGAGTTAAGAGTCCAATAATGATTTGGGGGATATAAAACAAACTTTTCACATGCTTTTCAATTAAATTTATAACGAAGTATTTAAAGTAAATTTTATTCAGATGTCGATCATTAAAATTTTCAATTTTTACCAATTTTCACGTGCTAAGATGACCAGTTATGTAAAAACTCGAGACTTTTTCAAATGAAAAGCGGCAAAAGATGAAAGTTCCAACTGCTGACATTTCAACAAAAATTTCGGTTGAAAGAAAAGGGACGAAGTTTTATTAATTTATATTGCAATTTAATTGCGTAAAAATAGTTTAATTTTCATATTTCTCTCAAATATCATTAAGGATGAAACTGTCACAATTGAATTTTAGTTGGCGATTTGCTATATTTAATTTCAACTTTCTCCCAAATTGTCCTGAAAGTAAAACACCTCGTACATGTGCCATTGAGAAGTTTTAGCAGCTTTCAGTTAGAGACAGCATAACAACTATTAAGTTGATTCGTATTTACATGCATTGAAAGAACACCGAGAACATTCATCTCTATGCTCTTAGTTTTTTAATGCTTTGAAAAAAAAGCCATTAAAGTTTAAAAGATTGTTCAAATTTTCGTGGGGTTCCTCGAAACTGCATTTTTGAATGCAACTTCCCTAAATTATTATTTTATCATTTTTTTTATTAAGTAACAGAGCCTCACGGTAACCAATGAGTTGCAGCAAGAGTAGTACAATCTTGGTTTCACTATTGCTTCCTATATTCAAGAGCTTGAATTCGTTCCGCTTTGAAGGGCTTGGACAGCCGCTTTCGTTCTTGTTTGCACTTTCATTCTGCTTTGAAGGGTTTGGACAACCGCTTCCATTCGGGCTTGCACTTTCGTTCTGCTTTGAGGGTTTGGACAACCGCTTCCATTCGGACTTGCACTTTCGTTCTGCTTTGAAGGGCTTGGACAACCGCTTCCATTCGGGCTTGCACTTTCGTTCTGCTTTGAGGGTTTGGACAACCGCTTCCATTCGGGCTTGCACTTTCGTTCTGCTTTGAAGGACTTGGACAACCGCTTCCATTCGGGCTTTCACTTTCGTTCTGCGTTGAGGGTTTGGACAACCGCTTCCATTCGGGCTTGCACTTTCGTTCTGCTTTGAGGGTTTGGACAACCGCTTCCATTCGGGCTTGCACTTTCGTTCTGCTTTTAAGGGCTTGGACAACCGCTTCCATTCGGGCTTGCACTTTCGTTCTGCTTTGAGGGTTTGGACAACCGCTTCCATTCGGGCTTGCACTTTCGTTCTGCTTTGAAGGACTTGGACAACCGCTTCCATTCGGGCTTTCACTTTCGTTCTGCTTTGAGGGTTTGGACAACCGCTTCCATTCGGGCTTGCACTTTCGTTCTGCTTTGAAGGGCTTGGACAACCGCTTCCATTCGGGCTTGCACTTTCGTTCTGCTTTGAGGGTTTGGACAACCGCTTCCATCGGGCTTGCACTTTCGTTCTGCTTTGAAGGACTTGGACAACCGCTTCCATTCGGGCTTTCACTTTCGTTCTGCTTTGAGGGTTTGGACAACCGCTTCCATTCGGGCTTGCACTTTCGTTCTGCTTTGAAGGGCTTGGACAACCGCTTCCATTCGGGCTTGCACTTTCGTTCTGCTTTGAGGGTTTGGACAACCGCTTCCATTCGGGCTTGCACTTTCGTTCTGCTTTGAAGGGCTTGGACACCCTCTTAGGTTCTCGTTTGCACTTTCGTACCGCTTTGGAAGGCTTGGACAGCCGTTTCCGTTCGGGTTTGCCCTTTTGTTTTGCTTTGGACAGCCGCTTCCGTTCGGGTTTACACTTTCGTTCTGCTTTGAAGGGCTTGGAGAGCCGCTTTCGTTCGCACTTGCACGTCCGTTCTCAAAGGATGGGACAGCCGCTTCCGTTCCGAAGGTCTCGGACAGCCACTTTCATTCCGGTATGAAGGGCTAGAACAGCCGCTTTCTTTGCTGTTCGCTTACCTGCTCAGTCACTTGCGTTCGTATGCGTGCCTGAACGGCAAGCATTTTCGTTCTTGTGGGGCAAGAGTGCCACTTTCGTTCGTGTTTGCGGAGGTGGCAGACACGATTTGATCCTTAGAAGTGATGGGCTTACAGTGCGTACTTTGTTAGCGCAAGTCTGACTTCAGCAACTTCGAGTCGCTAGCGCTATTTCATGCGCTCGGTTGCACTCCTCTACTGACACTCCGCTCCATAACTACTTTTGAAGTTCGAATCATCATCTATTCGAATTCTCTGTCTCTCCCCCCCCTCCCACCCCACCCCCCTCTTTTTAGTTGCCGAGGAGCACTTCAGATCGATCTTCATTTTTAGTACTGTGGTGGTGGGTTGGTAAGATACGGAGTTAGAGATGGGAAGAGTTCAGGACTCCCAGTTCATGGGTTCAAACCCACCCATCTCCAGATAATTACACTTTTGGTGGTCGGCTGAAGTTGGTTTTCTGTGGTTACCAACTTCAAGGCGCAAATGCGAGCCGATGTCTCCGTTAAAAAGTCTCGCCACAGAGAGCAACAGTCCTACAACGATAAATCATTCAATCATAACACTTCACTCATAGTTTGAAAAACTGGTGGCAGATGGCAGCACTACACATAACAAGCATTACACAGAAACAACAAAAATTTCACGTCAGGTTGCACTACACGTACACGCACATTTACGCATGTACCGATTCGCTGGGAGTTTGGGGGGGGGTGCATGTGTGGTGTAGTAGTAGTAGGTAGGGCCTCCAAAAAATGGCTCGGGGATCCATGATGTTCTTAAGTCAGCCACCTCGTTGGGCAATTTGCCTGTTGTGGCGTTGTATTTGTATTTTGACACAGATACCTTCACTTATGAGAGGAATGGAGATTTTAATTCTTACCTTCACTTGGTGTTATATGGGTATCCTTCGCGTTACGCGATTTAGCTTTGCGATGTTTTTCACGACGCGATCATTTTGCGTACGAATTAATCGCTTAAAAATATTGCGATAATGTATGGTCCCCGTGGTTCTTCCCATGTGTACATTTCATGGTTGATAGAGTGGTGTTCTCTTGGTCCTTCCACTGTGTACATTTCGCGATAAATAGGGTATGGTTCTTGTGGTCCCTCTGCTATGACTTTCATCTTATGATACTACTATACCGCACATGCCCCTCGTCCATATTTCCTCTGCGGAACTTCTGATGAACTAGAACATATTGCATTGTATGAGTCCGTGTTTTGCGAAACTGACTTGAAGTTTGTTTCTCTGTAATGCTTGTTATAGTGCTGCCATCAGTTTTTCGAACTAGAGTGAAGTGCAATGATTGAATATTTGTAGTTTATAGGCCTGTTGCTCTCTGCGGCGAGAGACTCTTTAACGGGAAGATAAGCTCACATTCGCGCCTCGAAGAGCGGAACCACAGAAGACCATTTTCAGTCGATCACCACTCTGGTGACGGTGGAGTTCGAACTCGGGTCCTCGCGATGGCAACTTGACCACCATAGCGGAACATCTCGTGATAGAGTAGGGTTCTCGTGGTCGATTATTTGATTATTTTGGTGGCACCAAACGTCCACCTTTTGTACACACGGGCTAATTAGACCGGGACACAATTTATTGCTGATTCCGAACGGCAGCGCTCGACATTTTACGAAAGGGCTGGTGTGCTAACACCTCTGTGTGGAACTTTCTGTGGTAGCAATCTTTTTCTGTGGTCATGTTGTTGCGGCATCTATTGAACCTCAGCGTCAGGAAAGTTTCTGACACGGACGAACCGGGTATCGAACTCACGACACCTCTAAACATCGTTTGGTACTTTAGGCGAGTATCTCATCTCCCTGGTCTACCATGTCGTTCCCGTGGTCCTTCTGTTATATACATCTCGCGATAGATAGAGTATGGTTCCCGACATCCTTCTGCTACTTAAATCTCGTCATATATAGAGTATGATTCTCAGGGTCTCTTTCTGTACAACTCGCGATAGAGTACTGTTCTGATGTCTCTTCTATATTTACATCTCACGATAGATATACTATGGCTTCTGTGGTACATCGCACTGATAGATAGAGTTTAGTTCTCGTGGTCCTTCTGATGTGTACATTTCGCGATAGAGTCTGGTTCCATGGTTCTTCTGCTGTATACATTTCGAGATAGCTATAGTGTGGTTCTCGTGGTCCTTCCACTATATACATCTCGCGATAGATAGAGTATGGTTCCCGTGGTCCTAATCACCGTTTCGTATTCGCCCTATGCTCCATTCAGTCACATGGAGGTTTAAGAAAAATTCTTGCATTTAATCACCGATTCCTTCTCGAAGCACCAAGAAATCCTTGGCGGTGCCAATTTGGAAACCCGGTATCTACATATTGATGGCATGAGAGTCACTCGAAACCCATGCCAATCTGAGGTTCTACGGGAGTTTATATAGGTCGGTGCTCTCTCTCACTTTCGGGCTCCTTTGAGCATGTTATAAGAATAGGAATTATAAAGTTTCCACAGTTTGCAAGATAGAAATAACGTTGGCGTGTGCAAAATGCATCGACACATGATGTTTGACTTCTCGTGATGGTTTCAAAGTTTTAAAAAAAAGTGATCGGAATCATTGAAAAAAAATAATTTGATCTTTTTTGTCGAACCACGGTCATTTTCTGCACACGAGGGCTAATTAAAGCGGGACCTACAATTTATTGCCAATTCCGAACGGGAGGTTTGTTTTTTATATACTCATCGAGAGGTTGGTGCGCTAACTCCTCGATGGGGGAGACACCCTGTGGTAGCAATTTTTTTTGCGGTCATGTCACCGTTTCGGTTGTACCCTTGTGTCAGGAAAGTTTTCTGACAAGGACGAACCGGGTATCGAACTCGCGACATCTCTGAACATCCTTTGATACTTTAGGCGAGTATCTTATCGACCGGGCTACCGCGCCCCCGCATTTAGCCACTTGCCTGATGGGGTTTTAAATATTTTCTGCTCAGGAAATGTCAGGATTTCTTTTTAATTTTTTTCATTCTATTAGTAGGTCTATGACTAGGAATAACAGACAATGAAAGAAAATCGTACATAATTTTTTAATTTAAAAATATTAGAGTTTTTATTTACTAATTACCTTTTTTTGAAATAAAATTTTTTTTTGAAAATCTCTTATTAGAATGTTTTGCACGTAATATGAACAATTCAGTTTTTAAATAGATTGCGTAACTGAACTGGATTATGTGTCTACGTAATCAGGTTTTAAGATTATGTATCATTATATTCCTGTTGCATGAAGCCAAATCGTTTTTGCAGATATAGTTAAAATTTTTACTTTTCGTTAGGGGCAAAGATTACGTCGTCAGTTTTGGGAAGAAGTGGATGCCCGTGTCTGATACGGGCAAGTCAGGCAATTGACTAATAAAAGAAATGTTTTCAGAATTGAAAATAAAATTTCAATTCATATTTAGTGCGTGGTTCCCTAGTAATGCGTTTCAGACATGCATATATGCCTTAACAATGGTTTGTAATTTCTTTAATGATGCGAGTATTTATAACAGTTTATTCCTTTATAATGGTTTTTGCCAGTTTTTCAATTGTCCCAGTAATTGAAGAAAACACGGGTTGATTTTGCCACGCAGTGTCTGAAACGTTGAAGACCCCCGATGTAGAAGCTACTACAGTATAGAAGGTGTCCCATTAATTCATAAATAGTTTAAAAATTGAAGGAATTGTTACATTTGAATGCGGTTCGCGAAAATATCATTCTCACAAAAGGGGAATGTTTTTGGTACATAAAGCATTTAATTCAAATGTTTGTTGACAGAGGGAGCCGCATGAAAGTCCGGCGGTAGCGATTGGACCCGAACCTTTCTTCAATCTTTTCTGTGTCCGAAACGTTCGTAAAGATTAACCCAGCAATTCGTGGCTGAGATAAAATTACTTCGCCAATAGTGCTTTATCCACCAATGTCAACATCACAACGGAAACCTTATGTAAGTGCCAGTAACGGGGAAAATTCAGAAATCAGCTGTTAATCGTACAGCCTGCATTTTATAAGGATTTAAGTTGCATATTTCCAGTGATTTTCTTTCGTGCAGTGCCTTATATCAACAAAAATTTGAACTAATTTTATTCCGTACCCGAAAAAAAAAATCCCCCTTCGGGAGAATCCCTTTCTCGCAAAACGCATTCGCTTATATATTAGTTCCTTCAAATTTTAAACTATAGTATTTACGAATTTATGGGACATCCTGCTGATGAGAGTGGCAAACGATGAGATCGAGTAAATAGGAAAATGAGCCATCATACGCCAATTAAAAAAAAAGGAGGGTTAAGCATGTTTCCACTCCACTTAATCACGTGACCATGTCGCTGTTATGGTGATGCAACGAGTTAATTTAAGCGATGCATTTCTCGATTCGTGGAGACAAAAAAAAAATTGTCTTTCGCTTTCCGCAGACATTTATTTATTTATTTTATTTTTTTGCAATATGTTTTTGGTACGGTAGCGGTGGCAACAGGCTGAAAAAGGGGCGGCAGGAAAAAAAGGAGGTTAATCGTGTTGTATTTGCCATTAGGAGAATTGACTCACTTTTCGGTCTCTCCTCCACCTGAAAAAGAAGAAAAGTCGTAAGCCTTTTAAGAACGTCCTTTGGGGCCACAAAAGAAAAGTTTTTGAACGTCACCTTCAAAGAAAAGAAAAGAAATATATATATATATTTGGAAAGACTGTTTTACAATAAAAGAAATAGACTCATCTTAAACCAGTTGCTCATAGGCACCATCGCCGTACCCTGAGTGCTGAACGCTTGCGCCCGATTTTTGGATTCGCAAAAGGTATATTAATGGACACTCAATTAGACATAAATCTAGTCGCATCCATGCTAGTATTGGTACTATGTTTATTAGGAGTGCGCAACCTCTCTCCTTGCCCGTGGCCAAATGCCCCCTCCCCTCCGCTCCATGTGGATTTGACGGTTAGAAATTTTGCCTTTTGCTCGCAATACATCACTGAAATCGGCGTTCGTTGAAATAGATATTCGACGAAAATTCGGAATTGGCGGATACAGATTTTTTGACGACAATTTGATTTGTCGTCAATAGGGTTGGTAGTGTGCTTCATGTTCCACTTGGGCTCGTCTATCATCCTCTTTCTTTTGGCAGAACATGTCGCGTTCACCCTGTATAGAAAGCTTAGAAATATTCTATAAACCAGTATAAACATTTTCTCCAGAACCCCTGGAAGTTCGATCAAGTCACTTTTCTGAAAACAACAGGTGTGAGTTTTGCAAGAAAAGGATAGAAATGTGTTAAGAAATCGATACAGAAAGCAAATTAATATATATTTTTAAATTTTCTATCGAAACTGGAGCAATTTAAATATTTGTCGGCATTCCAATCGCTCGCCCCATTAAAATTGGAGCATTTTGTTTGTGAGAATGTTTCATTTCAATAAAAACGGTCGATTTTTATTTTTATACGCTTCCTCCCTCCTCTTGTGAAACGTCGCGCGTCGTAAAAGTGCATTTTATAGGCGCCTCCCTCCCCCTCTCGTTGAAATATTTGCCGCATTTTATAGGCGATAAGAAAATTGTACGGTCCGCCGAGCATTTATATGGCCAGCCAGGAGGCCCGAGCAATTTAAATTTCAATGCAACTGTGAAAACAGTTTATTTCAAAAGCTTTCAAAGAGATTGCACGACTGCTCTCTCTCTCTCTCTCTCATCCTTCTTCAACGTAATCAAGTGTCTTCTTCCTCTTTTATACATTTTTTTTTAACAAAAAGCCAAGCCAAGCCACCCCAACCGCTATGTAGTCTCGACAAAAGAGTAATAAATAAATGGTCGCTTTTTCTCTGGGGAAAATTACATTTCTCGTTCGATTATTTGCATCGGCACTTTTTGAAAATGACCAGAGTTTGGCCAGAGCCATCTTCCGACCAAGCCTGAAAAGAAATATTTTAGGAAAGGCCAGAGATCGATTGAAATTTCATTCGTCTCTCGAATTGTGTCGACGTCTCATCATAGTGATACGAACCGAGCACCTTACGCCAGGGATGCTCAACATGCTCTCTAGTTCGCTGGCCGAAAACTTGATGACCCGAATGAGCGAGGAATCGAATGAGTTACAGTATATTAGCGATGGTGAAAGTTCATCAACGTGCATTGACTAATGTCCGTTGATCTGACATTGGCTTGTACTGCATAGCCAAGCTTGCTCTTGCTGGACTTCTCCAAAAGACTTTCTATTTCAGGGCTCATTCTTTTCAAGCCAGTGTGTTGGAGGAAAATTCTCTGAGGCAAAATCTGAGTTCCGCACTGATCTTTGTTGGAGTATTTACTATGGCTTATCGTTTTTTTCTTTGTAATCACGATGAATTCCTTTCGAGAAAACACGATAAGATCTTGTTGCACGATTAGTAATTTTCTGAAATGTGACTGATGAAATGTTTCTATATTCAGACGCAATTTAATGCTTTTAAGTTCAAGGGAATGTTTAAATTTTATGTTAGTGAAAGTTTCATCAATGCATTTGATTAACAGACCTGTTGACTTTCTAAACATCAAGTCCAATCCACCACTAGCACTATGCGAAACGTACGTAAGGTAATTTATTACAAGAAAAGGGGCGGCTGGGGGGTGGCAATGGATCATACAACTCTTTCATCCGCACCATGTAAAACATAGGGAAAGAAGTTTCACTGTGGGACAAAGATGGACCTTTCTTTTGTAAGTCACTATTTGTGCTCAAAACCACTCAAAAGAAGCAAAACTTCAAGTACCAGTTTCTAAAACAACTTATTCTACACAGAACTGAAAAAAAAAAAAACACCAAGGAGTCCAAAAGAAGAGGAACCTAGAAACTAGTGACAAAAATAATTTTGCGGTTTCACTCAAACATAATCGAGTAATAGGTTAAAAAGTTGTTTTTTTTTCCACATATCAGCGAAAGTCCCATTTTAGTGAGTTATAACCCTTATTTGACCCCCCTCCCAATGCTTCCCGGTGTAAAAAAATATCACGAAATAAACACCTTAAGATACACCAAACGTTTCTCTATACACTGATAGTTTTCTTCCCGACACGAAAATTGGATTTTTGGTCTTCCCCCCCCCCCCCAGCTAATTTCGCAATTTGGACTAGTGAAAAAGTTGTTTTATATTGGCATAGATGGGAAAGCGGGAGGTGCACAGCCCCTTCCTTTCGGAAAGTCTGTATCCCCTGAATGCTTAAAGGGTAGCATTTGGCACACGGGCTGGAGATCGTGCACCCCCTGCAGTAAAATATTTTGAACCAGATAACACTGCAACGGAATGTTTCTGTCGTAGTTTCATTTTAATTTACAGTTAAAATACCCTAAAAAATGCTCTCAAAAACACTTTTTGAGAGAATTTTCAGATTTTCGAGTGTAACTGCAAGTTTGTTTCGCTGCAATAACATCATAATTGCACACAAACCAACATACAGGAAACTCAAAATGAAAAAAGAATAGGCGCGTTTGTTGGTGTATTTTGTCGTATCCGCAAAATTCACTGCTAGGAAAATTCAACGACAGACAATTCATCGACGGAAAATTCACCTTTGAAAAATTTCACCGACAACAGTTCGACATGTATGAATGAACGAGTGAGTTATGAATGAGCGAGTGAATGAATGCTCGAATGAGCAAGTGAACGAGTGAGCTTGTGAGTGAGTGGATATATCATTCACTCCCTAGGTCACTCACTCACTCACTATCTTTGTCACTCACTCTGTTACTCCCTGACTAGGTCGCTCGTTTTATCGCCAACTCACTAGGTCACTCATTCTGCCATTCGCTCACTCACTAGATCACTCTGTCTAACACTAGGTCACCCATTCACTCATTAGGTCATCCACCCACTCATTAGGTCGTCCACCCACTCATTAAATCATACACTCACTCACTAGGCCACCCACTCACTCACTAGGTCACTTACTCTATCTCTAGGTGGCTCACAACTCTGCCACTCGCACTCGCTCACTCATTCACTAACTATTGTATCATTTAGGGCCGTATTCACCGACATGGTTTAAACTTTAGTCACAATTTTTGGATAAAAAATCAACATAGATTGGTTAAAAACCTGAATCTAACCAATCCGTGTCGATCTCTTATCAAAAAGTTGTGACTGTAGTTTAAATCATGTCGGTGAATACGACCCTTACTGACTCACTCCCTCTGTCATTACTCACTCAACATTGAATCGTGTCGAACTGTTGCCGCTGAATTGCAAGTTGATGGATATTCCCAGCGATGAATTATTGGCGGTGTATTTTCTGTATAAATTGTATTTTGTATAAATTAAAGTGTGTACAATCGTGTGCAAGTATAACATGTATATCACGTGTTTATAAATATTCAATAAATTTTACTGGTAATTTAATCAGAAAAATTTCACAGAATTGCACAAACTCCGCACATATTTCAACTCTATACATCAAGTGAAATATGTACGTGGATATAAGTATGATTATAATAGTACTTTGTGTTTGGATTTGCGTGTGTCTCATAAACGCGGATGAAATGGGACGATATGTATATGGGAAAAGATGATAGTAGCCTCTTATACGGATATCGATGCGGTACAGACAGTTCAACGCGCGCATGCAACATAGCGTGATGAAATGGATGTGCTCGCTCGATATACACAAGGGGGGCACTGTACAAAGTCCACCTTCACGCGACGAAGTGATTCTTAATGATCTTCTCGTATTCTGTTTTCTTTATCCTTTTCCGGAAAACATTCCTACAAATACTCCTTTTATTTATTTTCATATTCTGGAAATGAAGATATAGGAATGTGTACCGCCATTATATTCTTCAACACAGACAGCCAGTCAGGTGCTTGCTATTCGAGCAAGTATTTAGGCTCTAATGGTGGTCAAAAACATTCACGTTTCTGGTCAATCCATCTGTACGCATACGCGGAACCAGAGGGAAGCGATAGGGACGATCGCCCCTCCAAAGAGTAAAAGCATGAGAGAAAAATTTATCCACCCCGTAAAATACGGGAAGATTCACTGAACCTAAACAATTATACGCCCCACCCAACACATTGCCCTAGATCTCACGTCGTCTTTTCTTTTCTTTCAAAGTATACCCGGTCAATACCATCTATAGCAGAAGCCCTCTACGCGGAGCTCGTGATGTCACTAAAGAAGGTCACGCGCACATCTCACCTATAACCATTGTATATAGCAGGCCGACGCATGCGCCATCTTTACTCTTTTCTGTTGTATATCCAATGACTATAGGTGAGAATACCTTCTTCAGTGACGTCACGCGCTTAGCAAAGAGGCCTTCTGCTATAGATGGTGTGACACAGCCCTGGTCTACACTGCTGCTCAAAAGTTGAGAAACAAAAGACCGACTCAATGAAAAATCTCAGAAAACGAACTTCAGTCAATCTCACTGTACCTCCAGCAAGGTTCGAATCTGTATCTTCACGATGCGAGTCCATCACGATGTCTGCCCACATGATTGCACCTTGGATCGGCGTTGGTTTAGTCTGATCACAGATAAATCCAGAGTCCATCGGATGCTATTTGTCCCATTTGCTCACTCTTTTCCGAAAAAAAAACAAAAACAATATTTCAGACTAAAGGAGTTTATCACAAAAAATGAGTAACTTTGCCTGGTTTTAATTTATACAAAAATTGCCACGTTTTTTAGACAAATAAATTCAACTGGTCGAATGGACCATTCGACCAGTTGAATTTATTTGTCTTAAAAACGTGGCAATTTTTGTATAACGGAGTTTATTCTCCTCTGAAATAAGTGGAATGCGACCCCCGGCAAAGCAGACAACAGCGAGCTCATCTAGAGTCAAAAATACTTTATTTTTCATGAACTTTATGTTGCGTAGTTTGAAGGCCCCCAAAACTATAAGGGCCTTGGACAAACGCCCCCCACAAGTAGAAGATATGCTTGAATCACCGCAGGAGCAGCTCAAACTTACCTGCTGCCCGGTTGCAAAGCCTCATATACTACCACCTCTAAAGACGACCCTGGTGGGAAGCTGACAGGGCATTAGCCTGAGTGACTGATGAAACCGGACTTTCTGAAGTACAAAGCCACACGTCATTGTTTATCTAACAAAATGCCGGTGACCACACGTCCCACTTTTCAAGAAACTGTCCCGCGTTTTTATCCAGAATTATTTTACCATTCTTAATTATGCCAAATAACTTGATCCAAATTACAGCTCTTACGGATGACATCATCACCTTAGTCCCCACAACCTGAGGCAGGGGCTCCTCTACAGTGAGTTTATAGCGTGATAAAACAAAAGACAAAGAGAACCCTACTGGGCCTGTCAGCCTCGCCCTTGTTTCATGATTATTATTTACATGTATCCCGTAAAGAAGAAGTATAACGAGGCGAATTTTATTAAGATGCTAGCTATATATAATATCCGGTGCTGCCCGGGTTTTCTCAATATATACTACTAGTTCACCGCTCACCAACTCCGGTCATATATCGCCCTACGGAAATTTCCAACCAGTGGAGTTGGGTGGGAAATGAAGGCAATATCTATCGGTGGTCAATCCAGGCTCGGTAAGTAAAAAGCTTTTTTCTGACGTTCTGTGCCCGGATACGAACCAGTGGACCTTGACAGTAACCATCACAGTGGAAGACGAGCATCTTACCATTGCTCCACTCGGACTTACATAACGTACTGGAAGCATTGAAGAGGTGACATTGTAAAGGAATAAACATGTCGGAGACGCATTATTAGGGGAACCACGGTAACCAAAGTAAGCATTCCGAAAGTCATTTTTGAGGCCCACGAATCATTGTTTCAGGACGGTTTTTCACCCATTTCGGGCGTTTGCCCAGCTCTGATGAATTTCTAAAAGTAGCCGGTCGTCCTCTGAAGTCGGGCCCTGTTTCGCATACATGCAAAAACTTTTGACGATTGGCTTGAAATTGTAGATTTGTACAGAGAACGTACGCGCAGAATCACAGAAGATTAATTTTATATGCATTAAGAGATTAACCTCGAATTCGTCTGTTACTTGTCAAGAGCCGGGCAAGTAAGAAGCCGAGTTTTTTCCTTTGCCTTTATTTGAGCGTTCCAGAAAAATTACTTGCACTAAAATGCACACTTGCCCCCATCCCCGTGAAAGAGTACATTCTTATTTTTGTGGTATTTATTTTTTACAGGTCCCCTCTCTCTCTCTTCCCTCAAGTTGTCTCAATATCTTCATCGTCAAAGTATGGCTCACAAGCATTAAGTCATGTGCGTTTTTATTATTGGAAATGTTTAAAATTTTGGGTATCCACAACTAAAACCTAAGCTGACGCCCCTTACAGCCTGCCTCCCGGGTGCTCCGCACCAGTTGCACCCTCGCTTAAACTGCCCCAAATCACCATAATATAAATGCTATTGCCATTCTGAATAATCATATTAGTCAAGTTTACTTGAGCAACTTTGAGCTGCACATACATCAATTTTTTTTTCTTTCGAAACAACTTAATATACAAATGAATGCTTGAACAATTTTGGCTTTACAAATATATATATAAATACTCCTGTGCAGACAGTATAATATTCTCAAGTGATATGTCAACAGCAGATCGATTGCAAATATCTTCTGGCTTCATCGCATCTCACAGAAAAATAAAATACATAAGAAAGAGATTATTTTTCTTATTTTTTGCAACCCTTTTGTGCAGTTAGTATCAGCACCACCGGGAGACCATCGCGTGCCAAAAGAAAGTCCAGGATCAGGAGAGAGGGAGAGAGAAACAAAAAAAAAACACAGAAAGAGAGAAGGAGAGTGTTTTATGTACAACCAAGCAGCAGCACCACCACCACCGACCGTCTATATCACGTCTCTTTGCCAGACCATTACCAGAGGCTTGTGGCCCCAAAAGACAGATCGATGTCGACCCGAACAGTTTCCTCTCTCTCTTCTTTTATTATTATGTTGTTCCGAAAAAGCTGCATGCGAAGAAGAACCTCTTACCTTCTTACTTGCAAGCAGATGTTCTATTTTCCAATGCCCCGACCAGACTGTTCGCAACCATTGCGAGCAGCACCAGACCCATCCATACCGCGCACCGAAAGGTACTTATGGCTCGCACTCCGATCCCCCCTCCTTTTTTTCTTATTCTCATTATTAGAGACCAGACAAGAAACAAAACGCGGATAAAACTGTATATTCTATTATAATCATTTACTCCCACGAAAACATCGAAAAGAAGAGGTTTGAGCAGGAAACATTGTAAGTTACGCAACCGAAAGTACATGACATCACGATAAAAACTCTTCTACGTGGTTTATGGAAAATTCACCGCCAACAATTCAGAGCAAACAAAAATTCATCACTAGGAAAATTTACCGACAACAGTTCGACACGAGTGAGTGTGCTAGTGATTGGGCAAGTAAGTGAGCAAGCATTGAACGAGTGAATGAGTGAATGATAGAATGTGTGACCGAAAGAGTAAGTGAGCAAGTGAGTGAGCGAGTGACAGAGTGAGTGAGTGAACGACCTAGCGAACTATAACTAGTGAGTGAGTGAATGACCTTGTGAACTATAACTAGTGAGTGAGTGAATGACCTTGTGAACTATAACTAGTGAGTGAGTTAATGAGTGAACTAGTGAGTGAGTGAACGACCCAGTGAGTAATACAGTGAGAGACCTAGTGAGTTAATGAGTGATCTAGTGAGTTAATGAGTGATCTAATGAGTTAATGAGTGATCTAATGAGTTAATGAGTGATCTAGTGAGTTAATGAGTGATCTAGTGAGTTAAGTGAGTGACCTAGTGATTGAGCAAGTGATAAAGTGAGCGATCTAGTGAGTTAAGTGAGTGACCTAGTGATTGAGCAAGTGATAAAGTGAGCGATCTATTGAGTCAGTGAGCGAGAGTGAGCTAGCTAGCTAGCTCTAGCTAATTTATAGGCGGGTTTTACACTGCCACTGACTTGCTCATTAGCTCAATCGCACACTCACTCGCTTACTTAACCACTCACAAGCACATTCACTCACTCACTCCCTTGGACATTCATCCACTCACTTGTTCACTGAGTACTCACTCACTTGGTCCCTTAATTGCACATCCAGTCACTAATTTTCTGACTTGGTCACTGACTTGCTCACTCACTAACTAGCTCACTCAATCATGTCGAACTGTTGCCGATGAATTTTCTTGCATGGGAATTCAGTGGTGGTGAATTTACGTTTCCTGTTACTGGTGGAAAAACACTTTTCCCATCCCAAGCTGTTATTCGAGGCAGAAATCTTCACGATATAATAGAATATCGATGATGAAATTATTTCATGGCACTGTTTCTTTCAGCGAAGGACCGTCATCACTGACAATAATGAAAACTAAATCGATAGAGACGGTTATTTTTTCTGCGATGGAAAATAATCTTTTGTTTCATACGCCAGCGATTGATTATGCGCGAGACAGAGAAATGCTTATCAAAATGAAAGATCTACGACTCGGCCTTTTGGTGACTAAAAAGCGTAACAAGTTAGTTCGCATAAAAGAATAATAAAAATAGGTTTTAGAAAAATTTATAAAAATGAATAAAGTAAAATAAAAGAGGATAAAAAACTAACTTTTCGAGATAAACAAAACGAATTAGAATTAATTCAAGGGTTCAGGGTTCATTCATTCAAGCATTCATTTCAAACATTAATTCAAGGATTCAGGATTAATTCAAGGGGGGGGGGGGGAATTACATCTAAAATAACAGATCCTTGCACAAGACCTTCCACAGCAATTGGTAAATAAAAATTAAAACTAATTGGTAATATTAAATTAATGAGTCGGGCATTGTCTAGTTTTATTGTCTAAATAAAAAATAATAAAAATAAAAATAAAGAAAACTACATTAAAGAGGCAAAAAAATAAAACAAAATAAAAATTAGAGATGAAAAATAACGAAATAGAAGAGAAGAGTTAATAAAAACCAGTGTATAAATATGTAAAAATGCAGAAAAGTAAAAAAAAAAAAAATACAGATGAATACAAATATAACGCCTCAACAGGCAAAATGACCAACGAGGTGACTGAGAAAAAGATGCCCATAACAAATATGGATGTCATATATTTCAAAATTACAGAAACCCAATTACACAATCACAAAAATTATAAACAATATATGGTGTTATTAAATTGTCAATGTTGTGTTATACTGGCAATAAAAATTAAAAATAACATAGATAAATATAAAACATGTCAAAAATAAGAATAAATCAACAGATTGAAAAGAATAAAATTAAAGATGAAACAATACAGTTGTGAAAACAAAAATATGATTAAAGAGAAACAAAAATTGGGGCGAAGGTTGAGAAGAATAAAATTTAAGAAAGAAAAGAAAAAAACATAGAACTAAAGATGAGAACTTAAGATTAGAATTAGAGATGAATGTGAAGTTGAGGATGAATGAAAGAAAAATTGAAAAAAATCGCATTTAAGATGAAACGAAAAACTTCCATAAAAATAAGTATGAAAAAGAATAAAATCGAAGATGTGAAACATTAAAATAAAGATGAAAAAAGATAGAACAAAGATTAGGAAAAAAAAGAAAATTGGGGGTGGGCATATTAAAAAAAAGATAAATGATGGAAGATAAAAAGCGAATTAAATGAAACATAAGTAAATGAATTAGATGAAAGATTAACAGAGAGTTAAATAACAGGTAATAAAGAAGAAAGAAGTGGAGTTGATGAAGAAGAAGATCAAAACTAAAGATGGGAATAAAAATGTGAAAAATAAATAAATTTGAAAAAAACAATTAATTGGAAATAAATAAATACTATTTTGACATGGAGGAAAAGAAACCAAAGATTTATCTTTGGCTAATATAAATGAAAGATATTCAAACCAAAAATGAAATTTATATGCATATATATGGTACGGTTAATTTGATAAATTGGTACTTATGCATAATAAATAGATTTTAATTGGTTTTTATGCAGAAAAACCGTATTTATCACACATTTGATGCAACATATATCTTACAAGTTGAAAATAACAAAATTAAATGAAAAACAAAATAAAATATAAAAATAGCAGGAACTAAGATAAAAAGGAATAAAGTAAAAAAAAAAAAATATCTAAACGTAATGAAATTGCAAATTCAAAACCAAAAGGAATCAGTGATAAAAAAAAAGAAGTAAAAGAAAGAAACCGAAGACAAAAAGAAAAAACTAAAAACAATTTAATTTGAAGAAAGATTAAAAAAAGCGAAGAATAAGAATTGATAGAATTAAAAAGTATCAAGATAAAGCCATTCATTAATATACTAAAGTATACAATTTCTCTCGCGATTCCAGGATCAATCACGTTTTTAACTGAACTAACTCTAAAATGAAATTTAATGGGAAAATCTCGAATCAAAAATTTAATGTCTAAATCTAAATTCAAGATTAATGCCAAAATTTAGATACACAAAATATATTTCTCGTTCTTTTTCGCTTCAAAAGCGAATTTTCTTGTCACCGATAAAGGAAAATAATTGTTTTTTCACGTCATGACAAAGTATCAACTACAAACATTTGAAATTCATCGACAGCATTTATAAAATTATCGACGATTTTTTGAATCGGCTTTTTTATGGTCATCGTGAAATGAATGCACGTGACCGAGGCTTTTTTCAAGTTTAAAATCGGCGCCACTTTTTCTCAGAATGAAAAAAAGAAAGAAAAAACAATTTTTTTTGTTTTTTTATCTTTTTAAAGGCCGAAGAAGACGCTCCAGACGTAGAAAAAGAAGACGAAGGTGCGGCGCATCTCGAGAGAAGGCGTCTCTTTTGCGCATGACCACAATTGATGTTTTCGATTTTGCTCTTTTTCTTTCTTGTCTTGAGTCATTCAAGAACAAGACTCGCTCTCACTCGGTGATCAGCTGTTTTCCCAACCAGACACGCACTCACTCACTCACACACACATATTATGTGTCTGTCTCTCCTTCAAAGTGTGTTTCCTCTTGAAAAAAAAAAAAAGGCATTAATCCTCTTCTTCCTCCTCGTGTTTTTCAACTTTTCCTCGTCTTTTAATAGAAATATCGTCTCGTGGCCTTCGCGATTACATTGACGTAATAATCGTGTTTCGTCTGGGAGAAACGAGGAAAAAATATTTACGTATTTTTAATATTATTATTATAAGCGTTGATTGCGTGCGAGACACGAGCCAATTGACACGACGACGAGGAAAAGTTTAAAAAAAAAGTAATTTTTCTGATATTTTTAGAGGAAAATTGTGTGGATTCTTTCCTGGTGCTTGTCGATGGATTCTTTTTAAATCGCGTTTCCGATTTCGAAGGATTAAGTTCGTGTATTTGAACGGGGACGGCGACGGTCACGTGGTTAACACACCTCTCCGAAGATGTTTTATGCAACAATAATAACAACGTTACTACCGAAGAAATACGGGACGGACGGGTTCCGTAATAATTCGCCTTTTGTTTTGATTTTGATGGTCATGTGATGACGCGGCACGTGTTTTTTTTTTTTACTTTCCGAATCCGGAATAATTCCGAAGCGATTTACGAAGCGTAAATTGAGGATGACCTACCGCCTCGTGCATAACGACCGGTGAATATCGAATGAAAAATTTGGTGTTTTCGGTTCACGAGCGTGTGAGGATAATTGCATTGCATGGATTATCTGCACCCCGAAGAGAAAATACAGGTAAGCAAATTATTTATACGGTTTTTTAAACGTTGTTCTTCTATTTTACGTTCAACCGCTCGTATTACGTCATTTAGAATGTCGTGGAAAATTTACGGAAAATTCATCGGCACGAAATTCCCCGACAACAGTTTTGCTCGAGTAATGGAGCAAGTGAGTGAGAGAGCGAGTGGCCGACTGTGTGAGTGAATGAGCGAGTGAGTGAACGAGTATGCGACCCACCGAAAGAGTAAATGAATGACAGTGTTTTTTAGAATTGAAGGAGTTTTTTAACCCGCTCACTTGCTCCTTGCCTCAATAGTTTACTCACTCTATCACTTGCTCACTTACTAACTCGCTTACTGACTTACTCGCTCAATCACTCATATGTTGATTTACTGACTCGCTTACTGATTCACTCACTCACTAACTTACTTGGTTATTCACTCACCAATTTCAAAAGATTAAGTTTGTGTATTTGAACAGGGATGGGGAAGGTGGTGGTCAACACACCTCTCCGAAGATGTTTTATGTAACAATAACGTTATTACCGAGAAACACGCGATGGACGGGTTCCATAATAATTCGTCTTTTGTTTTGATATTGATGGTCATGTAATGGCGCGACACGTGTTTTTTTCTTCCAAATCCGGAATAATTCCGAAGCGATTTAAGAAGCGTAAATTAAAGATGACCAACCATCTTGTGGCTTCTTGTATAGCCACTGTGGTGGTCGAGTGATAAAAGTGACGGACCCGCATCGAGAGGTCCCGGCTTCGAACTTCATTGGCGAAACAGTGGTGGCCGGCTGAAGTTGGTTTTCTGTGGTTCCCAACTTCGAGGCGCGAAAGCGAGTCGATCTTCCCATTAAAAAATCTCGCCACAGAAAGCAACAGGACTACAAACCGTACAAATACTCAATCATTACACTTCACTCCCTTCACTTCTGATATATATACATAGCACTGAAAAATCAGACACAACTCTAGATACACACTTAGACTGTTAGGTACACACACTTACATTTCCGTCACAACTCACTAGGTATTAAATTGTCCATGGCGATAGACCTGAGTTGTGCTCTGTTTGAATGAATGAAATAAACGAATGGATTTTCGCGTAACAAACCCGGTGAATATTGAACGAAAATTTTAATGTTTTTGGTTCACGAGTGTCTGAGGGCAATTGCTCTGCATTGCACTGAACGTACATGGACTACCTGCATCATGAAGAGAAAACGGGTAAACAAATTACTTACACTATTTATATAAACATTGTTCTTGTTTTATTTCACAATCAACCGTGAGAATGTTCCGGGAGTTTTTGTCGATTTGCGAAAAATTTACTGAAAGGAAAATTCATCTACAGAAATTTACCGACAATATTTTGATGTTCCAGACTGTGCCCCTAAGCTGGGACCAGAACTCCCTATGGACACGAGGTCCCCTCGGGCCATGCCTATGATGAGTTAAGATAACTCTGGTCCTAAATGCAGTTTTGCGGGATCCTGGAGAATTGATCGCTCTTTTTTTTCCCACCATATCTCACTTGAATGCTTTATTTCTTCACGTCTGAATTATCATGGCTCTCGTTCCACTTGATTTTCACCCACGCGGCACATTAGCCCAAGAACATCCTAAGACTAAAATACACATACACCTCGTCCAAATTACTCTGCGGAACTTGAAACGAATTAGTATATGTTTGAATGCGCGAGGTTTTAAGACGGCTAAAGGAGGACATATGTCACCTCCACCCCAGGTTGGGAACCTTCCTACTACACTAGCACAACACCTCTAAAACAATAACGACGTGAAATGGGGCAAAGTGTAGTAGTTTTGGTATGAATGATTACTGATCCGGTAGCTTAACGGTTAGAGCACTCGTCGAGCCCGGGTTCGAGTCCCGCCACACAGAGATGAGTTTTTCTTTCAAAAAAAAAATGAGCACCTTTTTTTATACAACATCCAGTTTTCTGTATATCTTGCTTAAACAAGTGGAGAGCGACATCATGTCATATATGTAATATATATGTATTATCGTACGTGGTCCGGATGATCAAGGACTAACTAGTTTGTACTGCACACCAGGACTGGACAAATCTGATGTCCGAAACACCGGGGCTATGTAAAATTTTAGGGCATGTGCTTTTTCTCTATCGCATGCTCAACGCGAGCATGTAAAAAAACGAAAAACATTTAGCACTTCGACGATAATGCAAGTGTTTCTAAGATATGTTTCAAATTTCACTGAAATGTTTTCTCTGGCAGCCATGATGCAAATGTGTAATCATCGTATTTTGATATATTTCGACGGTCCTAATATTAAGCAGCCCGGTGCGGTCATGGGCCCCTCTTATATTGCGAGTAGGCTTGAAATGGAATCATACAATGCCCCTGGGGTGTCCTAGAAAATGAAAAAGCTCACTTCGAGCAAAATAGTCTATCCTGATGGTATTCATGAAAAAAAAGAGAAAAGACTATGGTTTTGCATAAAAACGTAAAAATATACTTTTCCAAAACACCATATATGTACCATATGGCTCTATTAATACGGCACATAAAGTGTTCGAAAAAGATGAAAATTCTTCGATTGATTCTAAAAATTGAAGAAAATATTTTTTGCCTCATTTCTCTTCTACACAGAAATATCGAAAAAAAATAATCATAGCAAAAACATGGAACCTTTAGTGCCATCTATCAAATAAAAACTAAACTATCTCTTATACTTTAAGTGAAGTCAGCTGTGGTTTCAAACCGGTATGCAGCAAAATATGTTACACAATACCAATTGTTTGTTTCTATACTACATACCGGTGTAATTTCATGTGTTAACGTACCGGTTAATTTATTTTTAAGTTAGCCGCTAAATTACTTCTTACATACATCAAAATAAACCGGTATTTTGGCGCATAAAATTTCCACGGGTATGAGTATTAAAAAAAAATTGTGTTTTCTCGCCGCATGTTGTTCATTCCGCTGCTCATTGGTTTAAAACCTACAACCATTTTATTTTGAGCATTATATCAGATAGTTTTGATTTTATTTATTCAATAGGTTGTCACCTATGTACTGCGTTAAGCAGGGTTTCTGGTATTTATAACAGCAAAGTATATAGAAATATGAAAATATTTATTTGATTTTTCAACGGTCTGCGATGAGAAAAGAGTTCAACGATACCGAACTGAATCGTAGAAGGACAAAGCCGTTGTTGGCTTCTAGTACCAACAGGCACTTTTATTTCATCCAATGGCGTTATATACAATTCAAAACTATGTAATTTCCTCTAAGAAAAATTCAATATGTCCCGGTTTATCTGTGATCTAACCACACTGTCTTAGACCCGTGCCTGATCGAGTCTCCTCCCGTAACGTAAATCGGTTATGATTTCTATAAGCGAAGTGAATTATTACTTGATGACTTATTTTCCAACGTGTCGACATCATGGAAAATTATGATTAGTGGTTTCACTAGTTCTAGGATTTTTAATTGGTGGTCAAATTCCTTTTGAATTTTCGCACTTTTCGCAAAATTTCGATCGAAAAATGTATTACTTTCAATATTTTTTATGCAAATAAATGAGTTTGTTTTTCGAATTTTTGATATTTTTCAGGCTCTTAAAGTATTGCTTCGGGCACCCATTATTTTAAGTTACGTGCCCGACGGGGCACATGGAGATTTGTCCAGAGCCATGCTGCACAAGTACAACTCGCTCCTTCAAAAGACTACCTACTTCAGGCTTATTGGTCCTCGAGCCACTGTCTTTGAATATTTTCTGCCCCAATCCTGGTGGGGTATTTTAGATGGTTTATCGATTCTCCCCTTCTAATCACGATTTCTCGAGAAGGAAACGTGTGAGAGAGTCTTGTTGCATGATTTTCAATTTTCTAAAAGGCGGTTTTATATTCAGACGAAATTTGACGCATCAAAGTTTGAGGGAATGTTTTCATTTCTTTCACGAATGCATTTGATGTTCAGCCTTTACGAAAGGTAAGCCCGATCCAACATTGGTGTGCGAATGACTGATAAAAACCCTGTGCCGGTTGTCTCATGCGTAAGGGCATTTCAGAAATTCATTGTAAAAAAAAATGAAATGGGGGCCGCTTGGAGGTGCCAATGGATCGTGATAAAAGATTATCAGTCACATGTAAAACATGAAAAGAACTTTCGGGGGTGGGACAAAACAGTCAAAATATAAGGAAGTTTTTATAATTAAAAATCACTTAAAAAATATTCCAGCGATGATTTTTCGGAAACTATTTACTCTACACTGAGCTCGGAAAATCAAAAACAGAATTTCGCACGAATCCAGACGACCGCAGCCTCGCTTTACCAAATCAAAGAGAAGCACCGTAAGCTCTTTTAATAAATCTAATGTCGGCGGGTCCGCCCAAGCTTGACGTTCGTCAAGTCCGCGTTGCTTAGCTTACGATGAAATATTTCGTGACAGCCGCACTCGTGGATGGAAAAGCTCAGCAATGGACGGTCATGCCCTACTCCGGCCAAAGCTTAAATTGCTGACACCGCCACCAGATGGCGACTTATCCAAAGGTGATGCCACTGTTCGCTATTACTACGAAGGTTTCGCTGGCTGGCTGATGCAAAGATAAAAATCCATGAAAGAAAATTCAACTGCCCCGTGTGGGGAATTGAACCGACGTCCGCTCATTTGCCAAGTGAGTCTAGTGGTTTAGGGGCACTCACCCGGCAAGTGAGAGGATTTATCTTTGCATGAGCGAACTGTTAAAACCTTCGTATTGGTGCGATTAATACTCGAATTCGTAAAGACGGACAAAAATTAACCAATGATAATTCTATGCTCATGGAGCAGGATCAATCACAATAGCCCGTTTATAACGAGATTTCCAGGTAAAGGGGGGGGGGGGTTATCGGAAACTATAGGGAACTATGTAAAGATGACTTGTTTCGATTTCCCATCGACTAAGGATTCTTCAACCCATCATGACAACAGGCGGCTGGCCACTCTCACACTCACACACACACACAAATGTACATCACCACGGTCTGTTTCGTGTATAAGAGTGGGGGCCCCCGTTCGATATCCCAATGTCTGCTCGCGTGCAATAACCGACATCTCTCACTGGTCACTCGCTCTCTCACCCACTACTTGTGTCTCGAGTCAACGTTGCGGTCGTCATCATCGGACATACCTAACAGCAAAGAAACAAAAACAAAAAAAAAACAAATGAAAATAAAAGGGAAGAAGAAGAAAGACATTCCTGCAGGCCCCCCCCCCCCCGTTCTCTCCCAAAGTGACCATTAAAGACCCGAAAGATCGGAAGAACAAGAGTCGAGAGAAGAGAACCACAGAGCCTGGTGTGTGTGTGTGTGTGTGTGTGTGACTCGTCGAGGGGGTCAAGGGATAGTCGGTGTATGGCGGGGGCCCGGCCATGCTCACTAGACTGAGTCCCGATGTCTTATCCCCCAGAGAGAAACCTTTCTCCAGTGTCTTAGCACGAAAAGGCCTCACCTCATACCATTTTCCCATCCTCATGTTGTTGTTCCTCCTCATCTTGTGTGTGAGAGAGAGAGAGAGAGTTTTATTCTTTGCTTGTGAGCGTGATCGTTTCGGCCTTTTACGGCCCAGGGTTTTGGGGCCCGGAGGAGGGGAAGGAGGATGATTACACTGGAAGTGAATTAACTCTTTGTTTTATCCTCTCTGAGGTACTGCTGGCCTCTTCTTCTTCTTATACGTATCGCCCTCCTCCGCCTCCTGTCGGTCGGTCCAGCCGCTGTCCCTTCGCCCAAGACCCTGTTGTTTATGGACGTAGTATCTTATTTTGTTGTTGTTGTTGTTGTTCTGTTTCCTTCGTGTTTGGTTAGATCGGTTTTTTTTGTGTGTTGCTCCCTTGTTCTTATTCCCAGGGTTTTGTGTGTGTGTGAGAGAGAGAGAGATGTTTCTTATACTACCACTACTACTACTAAAGGGCACCCGCCGGGGAGTTTCGAGGGTGAGGATAACACGCAAACTGGCCTGTATATATGTGTGTGTGCGGTTTAGTGGTTGCCTCGCGAAAAGAAAGCGTAAGAAATATATATAAAGTTGATGCGCGAAAAACGCTAAATACTTACCGCATACAAGTAGCGGTCGATACCCTTCTATTATTTCGTAGGTGCTATGACGAACGCGGTTCATTCCCACCACAACTCACATCAGAATCCGTGGATGAAACATTTCCTTTTTAATAGCATGTACCTTATATTGTACCTCGGACGTACCACCATTGCCTTCCGATGTTTATCATAGCGACCAGAACTCGGCGCCTTCCGAGAAGCTTATTAACAGATGGGCTTAGCGGGCCCAGAGCGGCAAGTTTGAGGAATTAGTGGTCAAGCAAATTAGTAGAATTGGAGAAGGGTGGAAAAATTTGTATGGTCTACAGGCAATAAAACCAAATACCCTTCTTTACTTTGAAAACGAGGGGCAAGGTCAGTGAGTGAACAAAAGAGTGACTTAGAGTGTGTGCAGTCATGTGTATGACCAAAGAGTAAGGGGCCAGGTCATTGACCAACCAAAACTGACCAAAAAATTGAAAACATGAGTGACCAAAAGATAACCGAAACAGCGAGTTACCAGGTAAGTGAGCAAAAGAGCAAAGGACCTGTTGAGTGAGTGACCTAGAGAGCAAGCTAGAGGGCAAATGAGTGGTCAAGAGGGCGAGCGACCAGGTCAGGGAACGACAAAAAAGAGTGAACAAGAGCATGTGCAAACATGTCAGTGACCAAAACAGTGTACAAATATGTGAATGATTAAGGGAGAGGAGACTTAATTTTTAAAGGGAAGAGCGGGACTATATCATGGAGTTACCAAAAGAATGACTTAGAGAGCAAAGGACCAAGTCGATGAGCAACTAAAAGAATGATTCAGAGCGTGTGCAAGCATGGGAGTGACCAAATAACGAGCAGGCATATAAATGACTAGAAGAGCGATCAAGACGGTGATTGACCAAAAGGTCTCCTCGGAAGTGAGGGACCAGGTCAGTGAGCGATCAAACGAGAGACAGAGGCGGGTTATAGCTGGGTGGTAAGTTCGGAGGGGCGGCAATTTTAAAAAACGAGTGATTAACGATAACGGATTTCGATCCATGGGAAGATGCCATAGTTTGCTATAAATACTGGAAATGAAAGCAACATCAATAGAGACCAGTGGCGCTACCAATGTTCCTATCAATGGATGGAGACTAAACAATTCGCATGTCCTATGTAATAAATGTTGCTGTTGTTGTTGTTGTTTTCCATCGTAACGTATCAACGCCGGATAAACATTTCCTTCATATTTTGGGATTCAATTTTAGGAAAGAGTCAAAAATACGAAACAAAAATGGCGAGAAATGTGTCGTTATATCCGAGGTCATTGCGTGATGGGAATTTTTCCTTTGGGAATCAGTCGCAGCCGCCAATTAATGCCGTTACAGCTGAGGTTGCGTTACATTCGATTTCGGCCGTCATTCACTTGCATTTCACCTTCGAAGAGGGTGGCTGTGTCGCTATTGTGTTTCCAGTGGAACCTAACGCTACCTGTATGTCACTGTCGTGCACGTTATGCTTTAACGTGCTGCCATCTGTCTTCCAAATTCGTCACAAAGACCCAGCAACGGATAACTATTTCCACGAGTTTAATTTAAATGTTTATTTCCACACTTAACGAGATTGTTGGCGAGTTTTTTTTATCGCATTTCCCGTATTTCCCGAAATAAATAACTAAAGGGTTATATTTTCTGTGGGACGACATTGCCTTTAACGGCCGATGGAGGAATTTCCTTTTTTTTTTTGGGCAGTGTGTCCCGAAAGTGTCATTTATCGTAAGTTGTCTTCATGTTCGGAGCGAAAACAAACCAAACAGGATGAGTCACGAATGACCGCAGAGGACAGACAGGATCAATGGGCCATACTAAGAACAAGAAAAATAAGAAGACAGGCCGCTCGCTATACCCTGCGGAAACATGGCTGCTGTCCTGGAGAAGGATGCGATGGTTGTGCGGAAAGGCAAAGAAGATCCTGCAAAAGAAAAACCAAAAAAGAAGAAGATAAAAAAGAAAGCAGGAGAAGGTTGCTCTTCTCGTGGAGAAGTCTCGGAGAAGCACAGAGTGTCATCCATCAGCAGAAGCAGATCTGTCCGGTCCGTCTCTGTCCTGGAAACAAGTAAAGTTGTAAGCAAAGAATATTTTCTTCTTGTTTGCCCCACAGAACAGAAAAACCACGATTCCTGTTCCTCCCCTCAAGCTTCCGTGTATTATATTTACACGGGCGGGCCTCGATTTAATACAATTCGTGACCGGCGCATCGGCTACGTTTGCACTGTATATGGCGGTGGTTTCGCAACTCGAAACTAATCCGTCACCGAACTAATAAAGCTACAGTCAAACTCGGTTAAAACGACCTCTGTTTTAACCGCACCTCGGTTATGAGGCCAATAATTGCCTGTCTGGGCTGATCCAATAGAGAATAACGTTAATGAACCTTGCTTATAACGTCAACGAAAATGCTAAGTACTCGGGTATAACGACGTATTTTCCGTTGTTTTATGGCGTGTTTGGTACCTAACGATGGAAGTTTGGCGCTCCGACGACAACGCGACCCGTGTATGGAACACTACTGCATTCTTCTGGGATTTTGCACTTTCTGACATTTTCTATTACAAAAACGTCTCGTTTCCCCCCCGTTTTTTGTGGACGAAGTTTACTTTAATTTTTGATAGTTACAAGCACCAGAGATTGAGGTACGGTCTACGCCGCTTATTAGAATCCCGCATACTGTTATCATTCGGGTATTGTACTCACTTTTGCAAAGAACGGAACAGACCAATATTATAACGTAGGGAAAAATTCGTTTATAGTTATCGAGACTTCGGATAATGGTATCACTTTTTTCCCGTCGGAAGTTTTTTGTTTTGTTCATTCTGAAGCTAAGGCTTAACCAAACTTATTTTTTTCAAGGTGTCCTCACCCCGTTGACAAACGTTTCCGTACTTGATGACGTAATCAGTCCATAGTACTCTCTGTGATCCATGTACGGGTGGAGCTGTTTTTGCAATGGCCTTCCAAAAGTGAATTTATGACGAAAAAAGAAAGCCTCAGTTCTTGATCAGTTTCTTTCAGTTGACCGGATTCAAATTTATTTTTCAGAGAGACTTTCTCAAGAGGTCTATGAAACGTTTTGCGTACATTAAAAAAAATATCGTAATTCGCGATATACATTACAGATGTCACGAGATTCTCAAACTGTGCACCGTGGGGCCCTGACAAAGGTTTTTCGAAGAGATTATTTGCTAGACTGCTCTTATATATAAACAGTTCCATTCTAACGCCTCACAAATCGCAGGTAATTGAGCTCAAAGAAAAATCCCGTTTTAGAATGGAAAATTAAAAAAATATGTATAAATGAATGATTTTTTTTTTCAAACCAAATCAAATTTATTTTATACAGTATAACAGTACAAAAAAAAGGATGAAAATTTACCAAGAAGTCAATCAAAAAATGACCCATTCTGGTAAAAATTAGTATGGAAAACAGAATAGTGTCAACTAAAAAAAAAAATCAAAATTATTGAAATTGAAATAAAAATTCATGGCAACAGAGGAGTGCAATTTAAAAACAGTTCTACATGCTGCAACTAAAAATATAAATTTATTGGATGTTGGAATAAAAACAAAAACGACTAGATGCAGCGAGTAATTAAATTAAACTGTTACGTTATTTAAGGATTATATGAGCAAGAGAAAAACATTAAAACAAATTCTCTCTACCATCAAGTGAGAACATGTATTGCTTGACACATTTTTTAAAGGATGATAAATTAGTATTGTGAGTGATTTCTGGTGGTAATGTATTGTAGAATTTCGGGATGAGGTAAGTAAAATGTCTCTTCAACAGTGTTTTATGAGGCAACGGAAGTGAATACGTATTATTTAGTCTATTTGAAGTACGAGATGTATTTAAAGGCAAGGAGAATTGACCTTTGAATAAAAGGAGAACAGATTTATAGAAATATAATTGACGTGATGTAAGTATTCCAAGATGTTGATGAAGTTGTATTGATGGTGTAGTAGAATTATTTGTGATGATTCTAATTATTCTCTTATGGAGGCTGATTATAGGGTTGAAAGGTAGTCAGAACCCCAGACAGTTAGACCATATAGTAGGAGTGAGTAAAACAAGGAGTAATAAAGAGTTAGTAAAAGCGACTGATTCAAGTAGGGTTTGAGATAGTAAAATTTATAAATTGCTAGCAGTAATCTTTTTTGCAAGTATTTGGCATGACTCTTCTATTCAAGATTGTGATCAATGTATACGCCGAGGTATTTAATTGTAGTAACTTGTTCGAGACATGAGCAATTGCAATCAGAATTAATAGTACAATTGCGATTATGGAAAATTGAATTAGAGTGAAAGTGAATGTGAGATTGGGAAGAGAAATTTATAAACTTAGTTTTTGATGTATTTATCTGAAGGTCGTTAGCAACAAACCACTTTCGGATTCTAATTAAATCAGTTGTTGATTAGGTTAGTTAGAGATTGGAAATCATCAGATGAGTGAAGTAATGCTGTGTCATTGGTGAAAGTTATGATACTGCCATTTATGTTTAAGTTACATAAATCATTTATGAATATTAAAAATAATAATGGTGCCAAGACAGATCCCTGAGGAACGCCTTTCACTATTTCCAATGGGGTGCTAAGGCTATTGTGGATTTTGACTGATTGTGTTCTATGGGTTAAATAAGAAGCAATTAGATTCAAAGCATTATCTATGATTCCGATATATGACAACTGATTGAGTAATATGTGATGATTCACGCTATCAAATGCTTTTCTTATATCAAGAAATATTGGTTAATTATTATTATTATTTGTTAATAAGTATTTTTGAACATTTTGCAACCAATTATGTGGGGGGAAAAATTGTCCCGTTTTGCCAACACACGTTTATCATACGTCCCGTTCGGCCAAACGGGATGCATGGTCACCATAGTTACAAACAGGACGTTATAGTTATCATTTGGTTATTGTTATCAGAAACCCCCGAGTCCCGATGTGATCACATTGAGCGGCGTGGGCTGTATTTTGCAAATGTGTAAAAATGAATATGACTACATAAATATTCATTTCTGTTATTTTCCATGTTAATCTTTTTCTCCGTGAAATACATGTTAAATCATTTCATGTTTTCTGTTACTGTATTTCTTGCCAAGGATAATTCGTTAGCCGCATTTGGCGATTCCTCTGACGGTTGGTAATTTGTTTCGGCGGGAATTGGTGATATTTCGCGTTTATGACCCCGATTTCCTGTTTTATCTAGTTCAAATATAGCCAACCCAATTATAATGAAATAACAGCTTTTGCACAGCATTTGATTGCAACTTTTCTTTCTTTTAAACCGAGCACAACTCCGGTGTATCGCCGTGGGCAATTTACTACCGAATGAGTTGTGCATATGTGTACCCAAGAGTGCGCATATAAAATGCTGTGTCTGATTTTTAGTGCTGCCATCTACATTTCAAATGTGAAGTGGGTGAGGTGTAACGATTGAATATTTGTATCGTTTGTAAGCCTGTTGCGCTCAGTGGCGACACTTTTTAACGGGGAGATCGGCTCGCATTCGCACCTTGAAGTAGTTGAGAACTCCAACTTCAGTCGACTACCACTGAGGCACCGGTGGGGTTCGAACCCGGGTCATTTAAATGCAATCGTACATGCACCTTGTACATAGTCCACTGTGGAATTTCAAACGATTCGATGCATGCTGGGATGTGTTATATGTGTGTATGTGTGGCCCTAACGTATTTGCGTGTTAATGAATGTATTTTGGGAATATTGTGCTTTTCTGTGCTCTGTGTTATTTACTTCAAAATTAAAACAAAACCCCACAGACTTTCGCCGAAACGATGTACAACACGAGAAAAATCTTTTTCCGCCCCAGAGTAATGATATCGCTGAGAGAATCATCTCCCGATCCCAGAAAGGAAGAGGAAAAAAAAGGACCGGGAATCGCGTTGTATGTAGTTTTAGTGGCAGCAAATTTCCGTCCCAGATATATCAATGAGGAGATACGATTAAATCAAGCTGTCTTATCGATGTGGACTTATGCTAGCTTTAGTTTTCTCTCCACTGCTGGGAGAAGAAGATTGTTCGTTCCTACACTGGATGGAGGGATTCGCCAAGTGTAAGAAATCGAATAAAAAATACCAGAAGAAATTCTTTCGGATGTTTTTTGGCTTCGCGTATCGACCCTCGGCTTTTTAAAAATGTTCTTCCATTCATCAATCCACAACTTTGACTGCATCAAAAACTCCGTCGCGTTTTATTCTCAAAAACGAAATTGATTAAAAACGTTGTCTAAGATAATGGTTAATGCTGTGCAGAAAGAGCCATCGTTGTCCACAATAATGTTTCATATTAAACCAATTGTTGCTGACGATAATGTTTCATACCATGTCGGAAAAGCCACCGTTGGCCGGACAGCGCTGAAAAAAGGAAACGTTCTCACGATAATGTTTCGTTGAAACTGAAAATAGTCGCCCAGCTGTGAAATAGCTGAAATAGTCATTGTTTATAACGGAACCAATTCATACCCAGTTGAAATGGACATTATTGATAACGAAACTATTTTATGCCCACCGGAAATAATAATTTCCTTAGTGCAACCCAGCTGAAATAGTGTCATTTTTTATAATAAAACCATTTCATACCCAGGTGAAATAGTCGTTTTTTATAACGAAACCATTTTATGCCCAGCTGAAATAATAATCTTGATAATGAAACCATTTTACACATATGGCCAAGTAAAATAGTCATTGTTGACCTCGAAACATTTCATACCCAGATGAAACAACCATTTTCGATAACGGGAACCATTTCATGCCCATTATAAAAGTCATTATGACATGAATGTCGCTCTCCACTTGTTAAAACAAGATATACAGAAGACTGGATGTTGTGAAGATATTTATTATTTGAGATGTTAATTTTTTAAGGAAGGTAAAAACTCATCTCTGCCTCTACCGGGAGTCGAACCCGGGTCCCCGGGTGGCTCGTCGTCCATGAGCTATTAGCTGATCGGTTTCACCGTCCATTGCATGGTTCCGTTCGGCATATAATACGCTCTAGCGAAGGGAAATCTCTATCTCCTCTGTAGCTTAGTGGTCAGAGCACTCGTCCGGCAGTCGAGGGACCCGGGTTCGTCTCCCGGTAGAGGCAGAGATGAGTTTTTTCCTTCCTTAAAAAATTAACATCTCAAATAATAAATATCTTCACAACATCCAGTCTTCTGTATATCTTGTATAAAAGTCATTGTTGGCAGGCCCCCCATGGTAGTTTCCCTCTTTCACTGTAGAAGACCATCGCTCTCACGATATTATTTTTTTCTTGAATGCTGAAAAAAGATTTCCGGCTGAAATATCCTTTGGTGATGACGAAACTATTCCCTGCCCGATTGAAAGAGTCATTAATGGCTCCAAATTTTTACACACGCTCTTGAAAGGGTCATTGGCATGACCAGCGGATACTTTTAAGATGAAACCATTTGATACCCAGTTGAAAAAAAAAATGTTTTTGATCGTGTAAACACACACACTCTCTCTTGTAGCCGTTACGAAAAAGTCATTAACGCGCGTTACAAGAATAGTCATACTACTCGATAATTTTGGTATAAGGTACACACAGTGATAGCCCATCTTTATTGGGAAATACGACAATAACTAATCGGGTACTGACAGAGATGGCAATCCTATTATTGAAAGAAAAGATGAAACCTTCTCTCATATATACTATATCCAGGACCTTTTCTTTAGAATTCTGTATTGTTGTCCTCTCGAGAAGTTCATATTATGGTTCTGAATGCATGTGGGGGGGGGGGGGGAAAGAGCCCCAATTTTTATGGATCCGAGAGCGCAGAAATTCAGTATTAATCCGACCGCGGGAAACGATTGCTTACAAAAAGCCTGTTTCACTTTCTACTTTCGATGTGATGAAACAAAGAACCGACGCTGTGCACACGATATAAATAAGGCCGTTGGTTTTCTTCTTTTCGGTCTCTTTAGTAGTCGGAGGTCGTCGCTCCCTTTTTCTGTCTATAAGACGTTGGTGGCTCTCGTAAAATGGAGACTAAACCGAAAGAATGTGTCCTTTATCATATAAAAAGCCACCAAATACAAAACATTGCGGATGAAGTCGAAAAGGACTCTTTTGTTGTTGTTGTTATTCTACGAAATTGCTTTTCTCCAAATCGAAATGGAATTCCATTTTTTCCCCCATCTCGGATTATATCTGTCCCGAACCTGATGCACCCAGGGTTCCCATCACTTTGATCTTCCCGAAGGGTGGACGAAACCATCCAAAAATCAGCAACCTCCAACATTTCGCGTATGGAAAGATCAAGTCCATCCAGTCATCCAGCAAGACAAGAGAACATCCGAACATCGGTCAATCTGTCACAAGTGGAAATCTTAGAACATGCGAGCCCAACCCATGACACGTGAGGCCCCCGAAGTTGTCTGATACGGCCGAGTATAATATTATAAAAATGAACTAAGAGGTGCATTAGCACTCAAGTGACCCGCGACAAGGTTTCAGATGACTAAAGTGACTCGTGGAACATTCCTGGTTAACTTGAGTTGCGGCGTATTTACAGATCACTTGAGTGATTCGCGGCACAGTTCAAAGCCCTTAAGTGACCTGTCGCACAGTTTCTGATCACCGAAGTGTCCCGTGGCACAATTTTAGATCATTCGAGTGAGACGTGGCACAGTTCCATACCGCTTAAATGGCCCTTGGCACAGTTTTTGATCTTATTAAAAAACAAAAAGAACGAACCTAAAAATGTTTTCCAGGAACCAGCATCTCTAGAGGTAGGTGCCACTTTTTGGAAGGGAAAGGAAGGAGGTGCGTTGATTAAGCATTGAATAGCAAGGGGCTGAACAGAGCATTTCAACACTGAAAAGTGTTGCGTTTACCTGCACTTATTTACCCACTAGCGCTTTCCCTTCAAAATTATTTTGACGTGTAAAAATTTCCGAGAGTGAAAAGACCGTCTTTATAAATCTGTCACAAGAATGATGCCGCCCTTGACGACAGACTCGCTGCCACATGCTTGGTGCCGGCCCTGAGCTGAAGTTTGTTTCGTAATGTTTCCCAACTTGAAGGTTTGAATGGGAGCCGGTCCCCCATTTGAAAAAGTCTCTCCGCTGGGAGTGCGAAAATCTTCAGCACGACACTTACATAACACGAAAATTCAGGCATTTGCCATTTTAAATTCAAAGTATGGAAGACAGATGACAGCACCAGTATAACACGAAACGAGCCCAACTCTGACAACGTAAATATGTTAGGGCCTCTCATATAGGCCCACGTTCCATAGGCACAGACGTTCCATGCAAAAATTCGTTAGAAATTCCCAGAGCGATGTTTACGAGGTTGGTGTACCGCTAAGAAGTAGTTGTAGGCAGGCCTACTTGTCGTCGTCCCGATCAGACCAACAAAGACGACTCCTCCCCCCCCCCCACCACGTTGATGCTACTCTCAATATCGATACCTCTAAATTACTAGTGATTGCCTGGGAGCACAACGTGTTATAGTTCTATATCATTTCGGGGAGAAGCACGGTTTCCGCAAGTGCCACTGAACTTCTCTGCAAGTGATACTATTACACTTGCATCTGTAATTCAGCTCGCAAACATTCCTCTGCGGCAATGTTTCTCAAAGTGTGCATCGCAGCTAATAGAGGAGTCGCCAACTTCTGTCAGGGGTGTCATAACGCACATGAATTTTTATGCTTTGAGGTGTTCTTTCACAAGTGCAAAATATTTGCCGAACTATTCTCCGGGGAGCCAAAGATGAACCACGAATAAAGCGCGGGAATCTGCGAGTGCGAGAACACTGCTCTGGGTAATTTCTAATTGGTTACATGCAGTAACGCGTGTGTGGCTATAATGCATTTATGTTGGCACAGAGTTATTCCCGATTTGTGTTCTACTTGCTCTGTCTGCCATCTGTCTTCCATATTTTGAATTGAAAATGACCAATGCCCGAATTCTCATGTTACGTGAGTGTCGTGTTGAAGGGCTGCCTGCAGCACTTGTTAGTGCACCTCCTAACGTTGAAAACAGGAAGTGTTGACAAGCCGAAAAACTAATTAACACGATTATAATAATTATTGAAGTTTTGCTCTAGGGTAGGCCCAAGGATTCACATGAAAACTTGATCGCACGTGATTTCCTTTTAACTGAAATATCAATTTGGAGTTCTCTCAGGTTTTCTCCAGAATAAAATTTCCATTCTTCCATTTCACTCGTAAAAGCAAAAAAAAAAAATGGCAATCGATGCGATGCTTTCGTTTCGCAAATAAGAAAATTGCAATTCGAAGTGAGATTCTTGTTTGGAAAATTGTCGATGTATTTATTTATTGAGTGAGTCGTTGTGTGAATTCATAGCATTTGTCTTGTATTTCAAATACATCGTCTCGCGTCCGTTGTGTTTGGAGCGTCGATACGTTTTCCCTTCCAGCGTGAATCCATTTTAAAAAAAAACAACAGAAAATGTATCTGTGGGAAGTGTGTGTGGCGTGTGTTAGACATTCCCCACCCACCCTTTTTTGGTGGTTGATCTCGAGGAAAGATCACGTGATAAGATCACCGCCGCGGCGGGATTTACTTCGTTTGGATCAAGTCGAATCGCTGATCCCAGAAACGGTCACGAGACCCGATCATCATCATCATCATCTCGTCTTCTTTTCCTTTGAAAGAGATTTAGGAGACGGGACCGTGTCCAAAATATCGACGTGACATATGGAGACACCTTCTCACCAGATCACCTTTCCGTCTCGAGGAAGCAGCTGGTCAAAGAAGACCTGGGACATGGTAGGGCAATATGAAGACACCGAGTGTGAATGAGGAGATTCACTCACCGATGGGAGTGAACATAATTATTAAACAACACATGGTGTCTCCACAATTCCTCCCCCCCCCCCATTGCAGTGACAGGTCATAGAAAACGCGCAAACTGAAATGAATGTATTTTCTCTCTTAATCAAGGGTGCTTAACCTTCCCGAATATGCAAGACATTTCATTTCTGTGAAAATGCATCGCGGGCCACTTCGTTGGTGCGAAAACGTGTCTCGGGCCACTTCATTGGTATGAAAACGTGTCATGGGCCACTTGAGTGATCTGAAACACTGCCGTCGCAGGTTCACTCAAGTGATCTGGAGATGTGCCGTTCGTCACTCAAGTGCTCTGAAACGGATCACTCTTGTGATCTGAAACTGTGCCACGGATCACTCCTGTGATCTGTAAATATGCCAAGGTTCACTTCAGTTATCTGGAAATACGCCGTGGACCAACCCAAATGATGTGGAACTGCACCGCGGGTCCTTCAGTGATCTGGAACTGCGTCGTGGATCTCACTTAATTGCTACAGAAGCTAAAGAACTGTGCCGCGGATCACTCAAGCGATCTGAAAATGTGCGGCGGGTAGGTCACTCGAGTGACCCGAAAATGTGTCGCGGACCCCTTGAGCGATGTCGAACTGCAATTGAGTGATATGTTAATGCGCCCTTAGCTCGTTTTTACAAAATTAGGTTTCAGGTCACAGGCCACTGCTGATGGGGCTACAAGGGCCACATTTGGCCTACGGGCCATGGGTTGAGTTCTGTCTAAATAAACGGTAGTTAACCAAAAATTGAAAGACTGCGCGATACTAAAATTTTGAAACGTCCCACATTGTTCGCACAGCGGATTTCTCTGCAACCGTTGACTTTAGAAAGATACTTTCAATTATAAAAACGTTGCCAGGTGGCACGGGGTTGCTAAAAATGTCTTAAATTTTCCAAGGGACACATAAAAAAAATGTGGGAAAATAACTTTATATGTAGACCCCGTGTGTGCTTTCAATTCGCCGACATAACCAATTAAAAAACAACGCCACAAGACAATTTATGATTAAAATAATGGAGGAGGCCGCAGCAAGAGGTGGAAACAACGCAGCCAACCGAAGACACAACATGAACCATAATCTTATTGGTCGTACGTCTTTGCATGTACGTCGGAAACAGGGTGTTTACGCACGTTGTGAGAATGTGTGTTCACGGCCGTCGAATCGCCCCAATTTTCATATATTTCACATTTTATTCGTCTTTTGTTTCTTTGTTTTAGTTTTTATTTTGTGTTCTTTTAAATCCAATTCCAAGTTTTTGTGTTTTTAATTTGTACATTTGATATCTTGCGTTTTGCTTTTAATCTTCTCGCCATATTCAGCGTTTTCTTTTACTTTCGATTTCGAGTCTTAACGTTTCGTTGCTTTTTTCTTTCGGTCAATTTACTTGATTTTTATTTCTTTACTTTGAAGTTTTATACGTTTTTGTCGTTGACTTCTTTTAAAGCTCAGAATATTGTCGGGAGTGTTGTTTGCTTATATCGCCGGGAAATTACGGTCGCCGCGTAGAACCCACCTGTAAAGGCGGAACCTGAACATATTGGATACATAGTAAAGGTGTCGATTCTCCGTGGCAGCCTCCCGCTTGCAGGAAAGGTCAATTTAGGGTTGGACGGGACGCACCCTCCATAAAATCAGAAATGTATTGTTTTGTATAATTCGCATATCATAAAAAAATAATTGCCTGTTTGTATGTTGTTTATCGATCCATCTCTGTAATTGGGCAATCTTTACCTGTTGAGACGTGAATAAATAAATAAATTACTAAGCTATTGTAATGATAAAAAGAGATTCATCGCATGTTCGATGCTCCGATACTTTGCGCATGACCCGTTAACGGACATTTTGCATTTTCCCGCGAGTTTGCACGACGTTTTGATAAAAATGTCCCGTTTTCAAATGAAGATCACTTTGAATACGAAGATAATTAGCATAATTTATAAATTACATTATAATGGAAATCACTATGAATATTTATCTAAAATGTTTGCACATGTTCTATCAACTGGTTTTTTTTTTTCACGAAACAGTATAATATGTCAGTATTTTGATTCGCTGCAGACTTAACTTACCACCGAGGGCTATTTATACATAATAATTGGCAATTTTGACGACAGTTGGTAGCATTTCTCACGAGAATTGGTGAAGTTCTATATTTACGATCTGTATTCATATTTTTGTGTACGATAACGTTCAGAGTCAAGTGCTTGGAAGTTTTTTTTTCATCGCAAGTCCGAAAAATCATGCTTCAATTGAAACGAAAGCGTCGTATTAAAAAGTTGAAAGAGTCTTTCTTTTTTGCCCACCCTGTATTTTTGTCGAAAAAAAGGCTCCGATCATTTTGATTTCGCCTATTACGTCTCCATCATCACCCATTTCAGGCGTCTACAAATATTGCCAGACACATATTTGTAACTCGTAGTTTGTTCTTTTTTCCCACGAGTGTTTATTTATTTCGGAGCCATTTCTCCATTTACTTCTTCACTTGATTCTTTTTCCTTCCATTTTTATTCTTTCTCCGCAAAACTAACGTTTTTCACTTTCTATTCTGTCTTTTTTTTATGTGTGTGTGCGCGTGTTATTATTAGTTTTGGATGATGGTTTGTCGGATTGTGCCGTATCCTCTTATGGAGGTTTATTTCTTTTCCCAAGAACAACAAATTCTTTCGTTTTTACTTCTTCGCATTATTCTATCCCTTACGTCTAATCTCCAAGTTTCGTTTTCTTTATTACTGCGCCCTTTCCTTTTTTTTTTTACTTCATGAGAAAGAAGAATACTTCTATTATTTGTTTGTGGAAAAAAATGCCAAACAATTGAATGCAGTCTGTTTCTCTTTCCGAGGGAATTATTACCAATTTACGCAATAGAAATTTATAGGTTCCTTATTTTTAAATAATTTATAATAAATCCAAAAGAAATATGAATATTTCTCTCCCGTTTGTTCCTTTTCTTCCTTGTTTATAAATACAGAACGGAAAAATATTTTGGTTTTACCGTAATTTTATAATGCACAGGGTGTTAATAAAAATTCAAGGAATTGTCATGTTTCAAAGCGGTTTTTGCGAAAAAGTTATTCTCACGAAGGGGGATTGTTTTTGGATACAGGAGAAAAAAATTAGTTCAAAATGTTTTTTTTTGACAGAAGGCACTGCACGAAAGCAAATCTGCGAGTTAGAGCCTTATGAAATGCAGGGTGTACGATTTACGGCTCATTTCTGAATTTGTCCTATCATTGCCGCTTACATAAGGTTCTCATTGTGATACTGGGATTGGTGGATAAAGCACCATTAGTGAAGTGGTTTTACTGCAGCCGCGAATTGCCGGCTGAAGATTGAGAAATAGAATTTCATGGAATTACGTTATTTGCTTTCGTGTAGCGCCTTCTATTGACAAAATTTTGGAAAAATTCTGCACCAAAAAAAAATTTTCCTTCGTGAGAATAACTTTTTCGCGAACCGTATTCAAATATACTATCTCCTTCAATTTTTATGAATTTTTAAAATATTTAAGAATTTATGGGACACCCTGTGTACATGCGAGTTCCTAACGTATTTGTTGTGCCAGAGTTTACCCTATTATGAATTTCTAACATTTTACCCTCGGCTGTGGTGGTCATCATCAGAGCTGAAAGTTATACTTTGCCAAAACTTTTGTTTCATCGCGCCATTCTTGGGAATTTTTGTTCTCTCGTGCCCCCCCCCCCACAACTCAAGCGTACCCATAGGATCCTATGTTATATCCTATAGGAATAGGATCCTATCCTATGTGTCATCTTTTATGCATTTCCCCCTCTACATATGTTCGTGTATCTGATTACTCTTTATTGTTTTTACTGATACGCCTGCGTTTTCTTTCCAATTTCATTGATTGCACACCTAGTGAAGTCAGAGACCTTTCGCCTCTTGCAAAGGTTTGTATACTAAATAAATAATAAATAACAATAATAATGCCCATAGCTTCTATCGCCCCCCCCCCCAGGACAATTCCATCGCCCACCAGAGAGCGATATCGTCCACTACGGGAAACACTGCTGTAGATGCTCGCCACAGCTGCGGGTGAAACGTTAGAAATTAATAGAAGACCACGGCCCATCAGCCTCGTAAGTTCTCGTTTTCCACCTGAGTAACGTTATCTATCATGACTCGTGCTTTCGTTTGCTCATCACTTTGACTCACGATAAACATTCATTTCGACTCGTGACTCCTTTGCTCCCCCCCCCCTCCCAACACCTTCCACGAGGGCACATTTTATAATCGTCAAGCTGTCGGTTGGGCCATTATGGCAAGCATGGTTTTTGAGGAAACAAGTAGTTTTTATTCCGTTCAAAAATCCACATTTGCACTGAATTTTCATTATGAGTGAGTTTTATTGTTGATACGCGAATTCCCCAAATCCCCATTATGCGGCTAACGCCTGGGGCGCGATATGAAGAGAACATTGGAGGGGGGGGGGCTGAAAATCGTCATTTCTTCCGTGTATATGGGACTCGAGCCCGCACGGAGGAGGCGGAACGTGGTGCATTGCTTATTATGCTATACTGCGTATTGTTATGCATGTTATGCATTGTGCATTGTGATGCATCGGGCATCCTGCTGTATTGCGTATTGTTTTGTATAGCGTATTGTGCCGTAATGCCGATTATGGTGAACTGCGTATTGGGGTGCATTGTGAATCATGATGTATTGCCGATGGTGGCGTATTGTGCTGTATTGCCGATGGTGCTGCATTGCGCGTTTTATGGTGCATTGTATATTGTGCTGTATTGCCGATGGTGTTCTATTGTGCTGTGTTGAAGATGATGGTGTATTGTGCTGTTTTGCGTATTTTTGTGAATCACGTATTCTGCTCTCTGGAGTTGAGTGTCATGCTCCGAGTTGTGTGGTGCTTCGTATTGTTGTGCTTTGCGTATTGTATTGTTGTGCTTCGCGTATTGTATTGTTGTGCTTTGCGTATTGTATTGTTGTGCTTTGCGTATTGTATTGTTGTGCTTTGCGTATTGTATTGTTGTGCTTTGCGTATTGTATTGTTGTGCTTTGCGTATTGTATTGTTGTGCTTTGCGTATTGTGTTGTTGCGCAATGTGGTGCATTGCGTATTGTATTGCTAAAGGTGGGGGGGGGGGATAAGCCCCCTCTCACAAAATTTATTCGAGAACCTCAAATTACCTCAGCTTCTCCCCCCCCCCCCCGCGATTCCGATGCCTACGGCTAACACAGGGATGAATACATCATCAAATGATAGCTATTTACACTTTCGTCTCTCACTGAAGTAAAATCAAGACTTCGTGAAACAAAGTTCTACGCACCTCGTCTCAGAAGAAAAACACCAGTTATTATATTCATTCAATAAAAATATACGTGCAGGTAGGAACTGATGTTGCATGTTCACATTATTTCATTGTCATCACCAATTATCGTCATATCAGGTAATTGGCATAACTGTAATCGTTGATCGAACTGCATGTCATGTCGGATACACCGGAATAAAAAAAAACCCATATCATCAAAGTTGACGACGTCGACGAAAAAAGTTCGGCCTAAGGTGTGTTCATCCTCGTTGGAACTCGTTCCCCGGGTTTAGTGTACCTCGCGGGAGTCATAACATATGTTGGCCCACCCCGTGCCCGTTGTAACGAGGTAACACACGCCGATGTGTCTCAACGGATGTGTTATCCCAGGCTCAATACTCGCGAAATCGCTTTTCTCCGCTCATATACGTATATAGGTCCGTCCTCCTTCTTCAGGACCTTCACCAACGGGTCCAAAGAATAAAGAATCGCTTCCGGGGCGGGGGGGGGGGGGAAGTAAATATTTCATTTCGAGACAAAGTCGCGAAAAAAAGAATATTCTTTCCTATTTCGATTTCTCTGATTCCGCCCCCCCCCCTTCCCTTATTCTGGAAATTCCTGGACGAGCTATTTTTGATTCAACACTGTTTCCGTGCGTTTATGTCGTTTCTCTGGCCGAAACTACGGTTCGAATCTATTTGTTCGGGATCTCAAATGGCTCTGGACCAGTGGCGTATTTACAGCGGGGCCATATAGTGCACTACAGCCCAAGGGCAGGAAGTTCAAAAGGGCGGCGAAATTTTTATAAGTCTCCATAAATCTGCTTCTGCCCAGAAAGCAAGAGAATAGGTCAGTGAGTTACCAAAAGAGTGACCTAGAGAGTTCACAAGCACGCGTGAGTGAGCAAAAGAGTGACTTAGAGCTTGAACAAGCATGTTAATGACCAAACGAGTGACATACAAAGCAAGGGACCAGTTCAGTGAGTGACTTGGAGCGTGCGCAAGTATGTGAGTGATAAAAACAGTCTGCAAACATGTGAGCGACCAAAACAGTTCGCAAGCATGTGAATGACTAAAAGAGGTGACTTTAGAGACGCATTGTACTTACAGGAGGGGGAGAACACAAGCGGGTTATAGCGAATTCGAGGAAAGAGTAGTCAAGAAAATTAGACTAGAATGGGAGGAGGGCGGCCAGATTCGCGTAGCCCACAAGCGGCAAAACCATAAATGCGCCTCTGCCCTAGACTATTTCCTTTTCACTCCGTCAGCCTAAAACATAAAACACGGTGCCTACGAGGTATTGTACGGTATTATGTGTAGTATATCCATGTTTGGCTAATTGTTATTCAGATCGCGTTTTAAGCGCTTGATTCATTTCCAAGGCCTCTCCTGTCTAGTTTCGTGTGGTTTTTTTTTTTTTGGCCAGACAATATGTTGTTGGGCTTCTCTTTGGTGGGGGAAAAAACGTGATGATTTTGTGACTCCATAACCTCTTGATACTTCGCATTGATCCGGAAAAAAAAACACCCACATTATAAACTATTTATACCTGGCCCATGTTAAAAGATACGTGTCCATCCACTTTACAACAACTCTGACAACAAAACACTATTTTTTCTCTCCCAGAATGTAATTTTCCTCGTTAAGGAGAAAAAAAGGTTCGGCCATTCCTTTTTTTTTTGCTATGAACTATCCTATTTCTCCCTCTTCTTAATTTGCATGTACGATGGAGGATTTGCATGCATAGTAGCCTATACGTGCAGCCAACACACACCTTCGTTGGCAACGCTGAATTACAAATAAAGCATCTTATTATAGCTCATTAAAAGTTTCGCTTAATTGCTATTTAAAGCTAAGTTAACAGAGTGACGTCCAAAACGGAAATTGTTCGAGAAAATGGTTCCAGGTTTCTCCTTTAGTTTTTTTATGTCGTTAAGGAACTGAAATTGTTCGGACATTTCTATTGAAGGATCATTATGCGGTCATAATCCCGACAGAACAAAATTCCGTCGCTGCTGAAATCCCGACTGACAATATATCCTGACACGGTCGAAATCAGGACAGACCGAAATTCCGACTGATCGAAAATTCGACACGACTGAAATCCCGACAGGCCGAAATTCGCCAGACTAAAATCCAACACCACCAGAATCACATCCACTTAAAATCCCGACAGACCAAAATTCTTACGCCGTTGAAATTCCGACTGACACGGCGGAAATCGTGAGAGACAAAAATTCCGCCTCATCGAAAATTCGACACGATTGAAATCCCGATAGACTAAAATGCCCGAAATCACGGTAGCTCAAAATCCATTACCACCTAATCAAAATCACATCCACATAAATCCTGGCAGACTGAAATCCTAACATGGTCGAAATTCCAACAGACTGAAATACAGACACGGCCAAAATCCCGCCATAATAAAATTCCGACGCGGCTGAGAGAGAGACGCTGTCAGACTAAAATCCGGACACCTATAAAATACCGGCACGGCTGAAATCCCGACATTTCAAAATAAATTTAGTGAAAAATATTTAACGAAAGAACCGAAAATTTGTTTAGCATGTCCGAGGAGCAAAATATGTGATAAATTGTTCCAAGTAAATTTTACAAATTTAGTTTTCAATATGTCGGCTCTTTCCGGCGAAATTCCTATTTCTCCAAGAATTTTTGTGGGTGTAAAAGAAATCCAAGAATTTTTGTGTGGGTGCAGACCAACGATTACCAATTACGATCAACTCAAATTTAAGTTTCCGATTTGAACTTTTCGTAGTCATTTAATATTCAACTTTTCCAATTTTTTAGTAATGATTCCAGTGGAATTATATCAGTAATAATAATGATAACAGTGAGACAGAAGCATGAAGTCCAGCTTATACCCGATAAAAATCCAAATTTTTTTTTAAATTTATTTTATCGTAATACATTTATCTATTTTGCGCCGGCACATGCTGTTGATAAATTTTCGAAAGGTCTGCTAATTAAATATATGTTTCTTACGAAATTAATTTTGAAATGTGCCGGGATTTTGACCGTGTGGGAATTTCGAGTATGTCGGGATTTTAGGCTGCCGGGGTTTTAGCTATGTCTGGATTTCGGCCGCTGCCTGATTTTAGCCTTGTCGGCATTTTGGCCATCGGAATTATGGCCGGAACGCCTATAATTCTACATCATGAAATCACGTCCTCCTTTATAACTGGGAAAATTGACAAAGTCTGGTTAGACTTTCAATTCAGAGAGAGTGACCCGATTAGACCTGATCACTTTTCTTAGGTTCCATCAATGTCCGACATCTCAAAACGGCGAGATAAAGAGCTCCACCGTGGAAAAGAGATTTGGCTCATAGTGGTGCGGTGATCCCTCTCCTGCTTCGGATCGCCACTTTCCATATATAAGCTATATCGGATTCATCTCCTGAGTACAATCTCATCACCATTTCCCGTTTCCTAAGGTGTGTGAGTTTCGCTTCTCTTCATCTTTTTTTCCTGGGAAGAATCCGAAACAACATAAGAAGGAGGCTCCGAAATCATCATAACCAGCAATTTTCTCTCCCTTAACTAATACAAAGTCTTCTTGGTTTTTTTTTTATTGCTATTGCAGTCAATGAGTATATCCTCGGGAGATACAAAAAATAGTTTCTGGGGGATAGCAGATGGAAGAAAACATCGGGAAGAGATAGAGAGAAGGGGAATTAGGAACACACACATACTCGCGTACGAGTACACATGCTCGTTGCGTTCATGCAGGAAATCCAATTATTGCAGAGTGCGAGCAAATGGTGACTGCCGTGTGTTCCGGAGGAAATATTCTCTCTTATCCGGAAATATTCGCGGCATTCATGATGTTGGTTGCTCGTTGTTTCTTCTAGTGGGAGGGTGGCTCGTACTTTCGTTGATATTTGGAGACGAGACATGTCCACACACGGAGAGACCGGGTTAGCAAATCAAAACAACGTGTCATCCAATTTTTTTTACTTTATTCATCATTTAACGTTTGTTTTTAATATACTACTACTTAACCCTTTAAGTGGTTCTAAAATTTCCAACATCCGCATTATAAGTGCCACAGTGGAAATCACTACACCTTCTGCAAAATGCGACCTGTTTCCAAGAAGATTTTTTTTTTCGATCTTGTGCGCATTGATGAGCACCGAGAATGAGAATTAAAAAAGCAAGGAAGAGAAATACAGTAAAAGTGCGTTATAACGAGTACGGCATATAACGAGAATTTCGCTATTACGAGTAATTCGGAAGTGATTGTCAATACCTAATGTTAAAGATACAAAACATATTCTCTTATAGCGAGTTATTTATGAAAGAAAATTACAACACATTCGCTATAACGAAAATGGAAATTCTCGAAAAGCTTGTTTTCTTTTCCCTTTCTACAAGAACTGTACGTAAAACGGACTAGAAAAAAATGGCATTTTTCAATATCTCTTCACCCTGTTTATAGGTGTTTATAAACGGGGCGTATCAGTACCTTATACCAGTGGTTCTCAACCGGTGATCCGTGGAGCCCCCTGAGGCTCCGTATGTACTTCCGAGGGGCTCCGCAGCCGCTCAAAGAAAATAAAATAAATCAGTCAATTTGTTAAGTAAATAAAAAATGAGACCTAAAGGGTTCCGCTGTATAAATTAAATCTAAAAAAGAGCTCCTCGAGTAAAAAAGGGCTCCGCCATAGAAATTATACACTCAAAAGGGTTCCGCGAGTCAGAAAAGGTTAAGAACCGCTGCCTTATACAAAACCACAACAGGCAAAATGCGCAACGAGGTGGCAGAGAAAAGATGCCCATAACGAATATGGATGTCGTTATATTTCTAAAATACAGCAACTCAATTAAAGATGCAATTATAAAAACTAAAAACTACATATACATGATAAAATATACCCCCTTTATACCTTCAATATTATTTAATTTATACCCCAATAGATAAGAGGGCCGATATATAAGAGGACCACATACAATAAGTATTTCATGCTCTTGTTCAGGGCCGCAACTGGGGCGGAGCAGGCGGGTCTCGTGTCCCGTGCGCTGGACCTGGGGACGACGACGCAAATTTCATTCCGAAACCTATCCGTCAACATTTCAAGGGGGCGTCAAAATGCGCGCTTGCCCCGGGTGACCAAGCATCTAGTAGCGGCCCTGCTCTTGTTATAGGATAGGAGGTGGAAGAGCACAAAATTTTATCTGTAGGTGTGGTTGGGCAGTTTGACACAACGCTGTTTATTTCCCAGGAAAAATTCTCCCCCTCCTTTCTTGTTGGAATCTTCCGATATTGGACGCAGGGCAAACAGGTCTTAATCATTTTCTCTGTCATTAAGTTGTTTTTCGCCACCAGATCTTGCGGCTTCTTTTTATGCCAAAATTGCACGAGTGTGATTTTGGCAACCGATTTCTTTCCACTTTTTTTTTTGCTATGGAATAAAGAAGAGGAAAATTTTATCAATCGAAGCAAAACTCTTTGGATTTTCTTCAAATGCGAAAAAGTAATGAAACAAAAAGTGAAACTGTCAAAAAAAATCGTTCTTTCATTGTGAGCTTTGTTTTTCTTGCTATACAATCAGCATTGCTTATACATAAAGAGTTGACTCTGGATGCATATTTCAGCTAAAGTAGTACAAAATAAAATGAAAAGAAAAGTAAATTTATCTAGTTTGTTTTTTCCCTATTTATATATGTTTCTACAGTCCAAAAAAAAAAAATGAAATTCGTTCATAACGAGAAGTCTGTTGTAACGACAATCTTGATTGTGAATTGTAACAGACTTTTACCGTGCTTTATTTATTTCTATTATTTATTCTGTAAGCAAAAACTGTGTAATTCTGAAAAGCTATATGCCATTACGTCTCAAAAGAAAAGCGTATAACCAGTGTGTGCTACCAGCTCTGACTTTGCAGAGCTTAAACATGGGCACTCACAAGTAATACGATACAAAGGCTACAGACAACACAAAGAAGCATAGAAAGATGTATATTAGGCAGGGCTGTGGTTATTGTTGTCAGAAACCCAAATTCCAACGTTATCACATCTAGCGGCGTGCACTCGGGTGCCTATCCAGGACGATGTGTCGGGAGGCATGGGCGGAGATACGGGGGTGGGGGGGGGGCAACAAAGGTGAAGTTGACTGATCTAATGTACATATGCATATATGAATTGACATCATCATCATCGTGCCCCCTCCCAGAAATAATGGCCGTGCCCCCCCCCCCAGACTTCCAAGTCTATCTCCGTCTATGTCGGGAGGGGTGAATTATGTAAGTTCGCTTGAACGTTTCGTATTTTACGGGACAGAAAAATTTTCCCATATTACTCCGTTCTTGGGAGGGGCGATCGTTACCACCGCATTCCCCTCCAAATCCGCACCGGAGCGATGGCAGACAGACATCTTCAGCTGCGAATAAAGCCGGGGCAGGCATCTTCAGATTCGAACGAAGCTGACTTCAGCTGCGAATAGAGAGGAGACAGACATCTTCAGCTGCGAATGAAGTAGAGGCAGACAGGCATCTTGAGATTCGAACGGAGCTGAGGCAGATATCTTCAGCTGCGAATAGAGAGGAGGCAGATAGCTTCCGTTCTGAATGAAGCGAAAGCAGACACTTTCAGCTGCGAATGGTGGTGCTAAGGCAGCCACTTTCGACTGCGAATGGAGCAAAGACAGACATCTTCAGCTGTGAGTGAAGCCGAGGTAGGCATCTTTAGATTCGAATTGAACCGAATCAGATATCTTCAACTGTGAATTGAGCGGAGACAGACATCTTCAGCTTCGAATGGAGCGGAGGAAGAAGGATCAACCGCGATGTGTCAGAGAAGAGACTTGGTCGTGCATCCGATCATCCCATATTTTTCGGGACAGACAAATTTACCCCATATTTTTCGGGCTCTTGGGAGGGGCGATCGCCCCCCCCCCCACACCGGGTCCGAGCTCGCATGCACTGTACTACCACAAATATCTGACTAACTAGAGCTGTTTTTACTTTTCTTCGCAGAAACCCGTAGCGACATCTTAGAGAACCACGTTTGAAGTAAATGATGAATCCAACCATGTTGTTGAGGGAATAAGAAACTCTCAATTTAAGTGGCAGAAGAGAAAAAAGAAGCTCAACATTATTTCACGTTTATAACAACGTTTCAATCACTCGGATTGAACGCTAGTATATCTCTGTTACTTATCCGAGAGAGAGAGAGTATATTGTGGAAAGATTTTTCGAAAATTGACTCATCGTGTCTTTTTCTTTTGCCATGTACGTACGTGTTAAAGGAAAAGGAAAAAAAAGTGGAGAGATAAATGCCTCGAAATAAGCGAGACGAAATATATTTGCTCCATTTATATACGGTTTGTGTGCGTATCTTTTTTTGGTCGATAAACGAACCATGAAAATTGTGGCGTTACAACATTTTCGGATGGACGTTGTTGCCGAATCGGTCCTATTTATCACCACATCTGTAAATGGCGTAACAGCCATTATTTATCTCAGCAGTAAGTAGTGTAAAAAAAAAAGAGGGATCTGCTTTTACTCTCACCAGAATCAAAATAAATGTATAAAAAATTCTCTCCCTTTCGCTCGAAACATTCTATTGTGGAGAAAAATGCTTATTAATGTGTGTTCATGTGTGTGTAAAACCCGATAACACATTTATCTATCTGTAATATTTTATATGGAATTTTTTTTTTCTGTAGCTTCTGCTTTGATTAATGAGAGAGAGATTTATCTCTTCGTTATTCATATGCAATCAAACTTAGTTATAACGTGTGTAAAGAAATTTCACTTCCGACATTTCGTCCCTGACAATTCACCCCGGATATTTCGCCTCAGACATTCCGCCCTTGACAATTCGTCCCGAACATTTTGCCCCTGACATTCTGCCCCTGACATTCTACCCCTAACAATTCGCTCCTGACATTCCACCCCCGAGATTCCGCCTCTGACATTCCACCCCCCAGATTCCGCCTCTGACAATTCGCCCCTGACATTCCATTTTCAGCTGCCCTGACCGCGGGTGTGGCCGAGTGGGTGGGTGACTATGTGAATGAGGGACAGTATGTCACCGTATGAGAGAACCATGTGAATGTCGTCACTCATATGGTCACTAACTTGATCATTCATACGGGTGCTCCCTTGATCACTTATACTATCACTAACTTGATCACAAAAGTGGTCATTCACTTGGTTACTCGTACGGTCAGGTACTTGGTCACTCATACGGTCACTCCCCCGCTTATGTGGCTACTCTTACGGCCGCACACCCAATCACTTTGTCACTCACACAGTCAGTCACTTACTAGGTCACTTCACTCATACAGTCAGGGCAGGCGGCATGTCCGAGATGAAATGTCTTTGGCGAAATATCCGGGTCGAAATATTAGGGGTGAAATTCACCGAGGATAAAACGTCGAGGGCGAAATTTCCGTATCCCGCTATAACGACATAGAAGATTCCACAAAATTTTGTCATCGTTACCGAGGTTGACGTTTTCAGCCATTTCTGAATATGACGAATATAACGATATTTTAGCGAGAAAAATACGTAAAATTGTGATCACAAATACAGGGCGTTGCATATTCTAGCCAAAAATGTCGCCGACTGTCAGTGGAGATTTGCCACTTATTGCGTACAAACCAGTGTTCTTCAAACTTTTTACGAACCGGTGCAAGTAGTTGAAGTAGTTCCTATTCTTTACGGAATGAGGGAAATTGCGGACGGGCTAAAAAATAAATAAATGGGAAAACAATTATTTGCGGACCGGCACAAAATAAATAAGTAGGAGAAATAATTTGCAATAAATAAAAGTTTCGGGCCGTCAAAAAATAAGTAAATGGGAGAAACAATTTGGCAGAATAAAGCACGTAAAGTACATATTTAAGAGGCTTTCATATGTTTCAATTCTGAAATTTTTATTTTAAAATGTACGCATTTACATGCACTGCCTTAATTTTCAATGAACACTGGAGAACATTTTTTTTTTGTTTTTTTGGTGCTTGAAATTTTTCAACTGATCAAAGTTCTTTTCTTATCGCTGATTTCGAATCCGAAATCGATTTCTCGCTGCGAGCTCTAGTTTCTGTGCAGTTTGATATTACACTGCTGGCCACCCAAATTGCAACACCAAGAAAGACAAGAGATATCGCAACAATATTTATTTTGTAGATAACATGTTGACCAAGCATCAAATGATTAAATTTATAGACTTCTGTGAAGTGTGGTTCCTGCCAAAATCAGTAGCCAGAGTAGCCGCCATTGTTGGAGATCACCGCTGCCACACGCCTCGGCATTGATTCAAAGAGACTTTGGATGTGTTCTTGGGGTACAGCAGACCAAGCAGCTTCCACGCGTTGCCAAAGTTGATCTGGTGTGGCAGCTGGGGATGTAATCTGGGTCAATCGTTGAGCAACCATGGACCACATGTTTTCTATCGGCGAAAGATCCGGAGAGCGAGCTGGCCAGGGAAGCAATTCAATCTGGCGATTGACGAAGAACCTTTGGACAATGCGTGCCACGTGTGGTCGCGCATTATCCTGTTGAAATATGGCTGTGGGCAAGCCCTGAAGGTAAGGAAGGACAACTGGCTCCAACACCTCGGAGATGTAGCGCTGGCTTTTTAAAGTACCGGCAATGTGTACTAGAGGAGTGCGAGAGTGATATCCAATACCGCCCCATACCATAATACCCGGTGCAGGACCAGTGTGGCGGTGCATAACGCAGCTGTTCAGCATCCTCTCTCCACGGTGTCTCCAGACTCGAATCCGACCATCGTGGTGTTGCAGACAGAAGCGTGACTCGTCAGTAAAGATAATTTCATTATATTGTGCCGTCCACATCCTTCTTTCATCGCACCATTGGCGGCGGAGACGTCTGTGGTTCTGCGTCAAGGGTAGACGAAGCAATGAACGTCTTGCGGACGGACCACTCTGCTGTAAACGGCGTCGAATGGTACGCGCAGACACTGGATGATGCGGTACAGACTGAATGTGCTGTGCTATGGTTCGTGATGTGGCTGAGCGATCCGCCACTGCCATACGCACAATACGCCTGTCATCACGTGAAGTGGTGCACTGAGGTGGATGCGATCGAACACGTCGGTCCGTCGTACCCTCCTGCATCCAACGATCACATATCCGCATTACAGTTGTTTGATTTCGTCCAACACGACTACCGATTTCCCTGAAAGATAATCCACAATCTCGGTAGGCCACTATCCTTCCTCTGTCGAACTCGGATACTTGATCAAAAGATGATCGCTGTTTTCTACGAGGCATAATTGATCGGCTTTTTGAAAAAACCACAAGAAAACACAATTGCCGTACTTCAAATCGTCGAAATCTCCAAGCCTTAAATAGCGCTTTGAAGTGGCGCCACAGGCGCGCGTGATGTGCGTCTGCGCTGAAATTCTAATCATTTGCATATCTCACCTCCGCTAATGCATGTTGTAAATTTCATATTATTTGCATGCTTCCTTCAGGGTGTTGCATTTACGGTGGCCAGCAGTGTATATATCGATACATGGCCAAAGGTCCTGGGCAATCGACTGACACTAGTTCAGTTGTTGCAGTTTGGTTGTACTAGTGTATAGATTCACTAGTGTTTCAATTTATCAGTCTGTAGTATCAGTTTTATAAATTTATTATAGTGGCTACTAGAGGGCAGCACTTTTCTAGCGTGTAGAGCGAGGCATCAAGAAGACGGCCACAGTACATTTCAGTTGCAGATGCGATAAGGAAAAATGTTATATTCTTTCTGTTTAGTGTTATTTCCGGTGTCAGTTTTAAACTAAACAAACAAATGCATTTTGCGGAGTTCGTTTCAGATCTGATTCATGGCCTTTTCAAGTAGATGTACAAATAGTCCTAATAACATTTTGTTATGTGTGTGGTTGCTACACACTCGTTCGTCAAAGGTGTAATATTTCACTGTTTGTGAAAGGTGTTCATACAGCCTATTTTGAAATTCAACCTGGACACTAAGACAAGAAATGCACCCCTCATTTTGGGTGTCATAATTGCGAGGAAATGCTTCGTGACTGGACGAAAACGAAAGGGTTTGCCTTTTGGAATTCCCATGATTTTCTTTTCGGAAGTTTGTTTACTGCCACGATATCCCAGGTCTTCTTGGAAAACTGTGTCACCTTCTATAGTGCAGGAGAGAGGTGGTTAATTTTGGATAGCAAGTAAGGGCATTCTGAAGTATTATTATGTAATGTTGCTAAATGTACCATTGCATAATGTTAATGTGCATGGAGCAGTACCAGTCGGCCATTCAGAGTATTTGCGAGCAGCTGTAGTGGTCGAGTGGTCATGTTGATGGACTCGAATCGCGAGGTCCCGGGTTCGAACCTCACTGGCGCCACAGTGGTGGTCGACTGAAGTTGGTTTTCTGTGGGTTTCCAACTTCGAGGCGTGAGTGTGAGCCGATATCCCCGTCAAAAGATCTCCCCACAGAGAGCAACAGGCTCACAAACGGTACAAATATTCAATCGTTACACTTCGCTTCTGAAACATGTATGGCAACACTGAAAAATCAGACCCAACACTAGATACGCACTCAACTGATAGGTAAGCACACTTACACTTCTAGCACCACTCACTAGGTAGTAAATTGCCCATAGACCTGAGTTGTGCTCTGTTTAGAAGAAAAGAAAGTGTGCTCATGACATTAAAATGGTCATTGACTTACTGAAATGTCACGAGCATAATTGGATCAGTCGTGCAGACCTGAAAAACATCCTACGTGGACAACAGAAAGGATTCACAAATGTTTCATGCTTTCTTTGAATGTGGGACAAACGAGCTCTCTCTCGAGACAAACACTGGACCCAGAAGGAGTGGCCTATCCGTAAAACTCTGGAAGCAGGCATTGACAAACCTTGTGAGCGATCCAACTGTCAGCCGAGAGATGATCGTTTTTCCTTCACTTCACCTCAAGCTTGGATTGAGGAAGCAGTTTGTGAAGTCATTGAATGTTGTATGTTTTCAATCAATAGTTTCTTCTTTTCCTGAAGAGAGAAGATCAAAGCAAGTGTGTTCGATGGACCTCAAATTCGGGCCCTTGTGCGTGATCCTGAATTTGCCACGAAGATGAATGAAAAGGAGAAGTCATCGTGGCTGTCTTTTAAGGCAGTTATACAAAATTTTCTTGGTAACAGAAAGGCAGATAACTATGAGATTCTGGTTAATTAGAATGCCGTTGGCTTTTCGTGAACTCGGGTGCAACATGAGTGTAAAACTTCATTCCATGTTTAGTCTCCTTGATCAATTCCCCAAGAATCTGGGGGGGGGGCTGTAAGTGATGAACATGGAGAGCGCTTTTACCACAATTTCAAGACGATGGAAGAGCGCTACCAAGGCCGCTGAGACAAAAATATGATGGCGGAAAACATCAAACAAGATTGCCCTCATAAAGTCCACAAATGCAAGAGTTATAAGCGCGAATTCTTGCCTGCAAAGTGAAAGAAAAAAACAAAAAATTCTATTTTGAAAATCTACAGCTTACAGGGAAAAAAACTAAATTCAAATTTGAAATCAACGTACTCGAATTAGGTAAGGACAAGTTCTTGTATAAATGCAACAAAAATTTTGTTCCCCCCGAGTGTCAATCGATAGCATCTAACGTGCAAGTCGTAATGTTCATGTGCACACATGGGATGAAGAGACAGGAATTGAAGTTAAGGCGAAATAGAATTTTAGTGTTAGGGGTTGATGATGTTGGCAAAAAGGAGAATCTTCTCGAACATGAAGTCGGTGTTGTTTGATACGGCCCTTGGGGATTCGAACCGATACTTTGGCTTCCTTCTTTAGTTTCTACGAAGCTACGATTTCGGCTTCATTTTCTTAATGAGAACCCAGGGTTGGTTATTTGGAGAAAAAGAACTTATTCCTCGTTTAGCCTTTTCTATGAGGTTTCAGCCATCGCATTTATGGAATAGAACAGTGTTTCTCAACCCCCCCTATAACAAAGGTGGTCCGCGGGCGGATTTGATAATTTACTTCCAAATCAACTGTAAAATTGTTCAATTGATGTGATTGAAATTAGTAATATGCTTTCGGGTTCAAATAAAAATTAGAGCTTCTTAATTAGCGTCACTCTACCTCATCGGAGGAAAATGTGGGGAAATTTCTACCCTAAATACGGGATATCACTAATTGTAGCCAAAAAATGCAATTTATAACAAATTTAATAAATATTGCAAAAATGGTTGAAATAAAAAGCTGCTGCAAATCGCAATAAACAAAGATGTATTTCTTGGAAAAAACATTCGTCATTACTTGGTGACCATATTTCATTAAGTAAAATACGGGAAGCTAGGATCTTAAAACGGCATAATATGTCGATTGCCACCAAAAACGTTGTCTTAAATGTTGCCGATTGTTACGCGAGACTGTTCAGCTGAATGAAAAAAGGATTATGACGTCAGTGATGTTGACTTTCTTGTGAATTCGATTCTTTGTTAATGTGCAAATTTTAAGCTATGTTAGAAGTATTTAAAACGACTCTAATGTTGTTTCTCACGCACTTGATTTTCTATCTAGTACTAACGCAGGTCGTCATGTTCAATTGCAGTCACCCCCCCCCCCCGTATTCGCGAGGGTTACGTTCCGGGGGTGACGCGATTACGGGAAATCCGTGAATAACCGAAAACATAGGTTTTTTTTTGTATATCTCGTTTATCATCACGAGAAGAGCAGGGTGACGCAGAGGTAGAAGGGAATGTAAAAGAGGGTGCAGCGATGTTTTCCGAAAGGCGCGATTTCTCTCTCTCTCTCTGTTTGCCGTTTCTTCTTCAAATCATCAAGTATGTTATGACAAGGCTTCCTCTACCAATTTTTCTACATGGGAAGAGGGTACCATAGAGGGATCTATATCATGAAACTAATCTATTGCTGATTTGAACTTCCGAAGTCCTTCTGCTATTTTACTCATGGTGCACTTGTCTTGCACTTCTTTATCTTGACTTCTTCATCTGGAACCGCTTCAGTTTCAATAGCAGTCAACTGCATAAATTCCTCCTCGGTCAATGCTTCGGAATTGTATATCTATATCATTGAACCCTTCTCCACCCACCCGTTTCGCTAACGTGACGATGTCTTTTATAACCTTTTCAGTTGGCTTTGTAGAAATGGTTGTGTCCGGGAGCGCACATTGTGGCCAAAGATTAATCCCACCCGAGTTGACTGTCTCTCTCTTAAGAGATGCCACGGCTCTAGTACAAATACAGATACAACGCCACAACAGACAAAATGCCCAACGAGGTGGCTGATAAAAAGATGCCCATAAAAATATCGTTGTCATATATTTCAAAAATACAGCACCCCAATTAAAAATGCAATTAACATTAGTGATGACAGTAATGGCATTAGCGATAGTGTGATTCTTCCATACTTTCAAGACATTTTCTACATTTGCATCTTCTTCTTCTATTGAGTGCACAATCATCTCGATTGAGTGACGTGTATAGTGAGCCGTCAATGCTCACATTACCCCCTGATCAAGGGCTGAATGATAGATGTATAAGGAGGCATATAAAGCACTCCCACAGCTTTGAACACATTGACATCTGGGTGTCCTGGAGCTTTATCCTGTATTGAAAGAACTTTGAATTGCATGTCTTCACTCTCAACCTCCTGACTCCCGGAACGAAACACCGTTTAAACTAATCCGGGGAAAGTGTTTCCATTGCCCAAGTCTTTTTATTGTTCATTCAAAATACTGTGTGTGTGGGAGCTTTGACTTATTCTTTCCCTTCAATATTCGCTGCCTCTCATGAAAACAACCTTCACTTGCATGAAATTCTGATGAAATAGACGTTTCACCAGCCCTTTTCTTTATAGAAGAGTAAACATTTTTCGTCATTTCTGTTATAATATTACAGGCAATTGGGATACCTTTCTTTTAGCAGTCTTGTACTCACAAAAATAAAGAGTTTTCTGTACGAGAAACACATGGATGGCGATGCAAAGTTTTCGCTGCCACAGCCACAAATGATCGAATTTCAGATTCTTGATATATCTCTCACAGTAGGGTTCGTTGATTCCGTAATAGCGGACTACAGCAGCAATTGACTTACTTTCGTCAATATATCCAATTTTTCTTGAAGTTTTCACTTTTTTTTTGGTCTTTCGAAGATTACATTATCAGTAACACTAGAAAAAATGAGCCATCCTAAACAAGCACGACTCTTTTGTGAATAAAACGAATTTTGTAAACAAAACACGTGAATGACGATTGCTGAGTGTTGCCAAAAAAGATTTTCCAATAAAGGGGAAAGAAACCCGCGAATACGTAGGCCGACTGTAGATCATTGTCTACGCTCACAATTGGGAAAAGAGCACAGTCTGTGAGACAATGTTCCTCTTATAATTGTATAATGTTCAGAATTGGGAGAAGAACATTGTCTATGTCCAGAATTGAAAAACTCAGCGGATTAAAAGAGTATGGAATCGAGTAAAGGATTCGGCATAAAGTTTCCTTGGAATTAGAATCCGTTCAGAAATATTCGGATCCTTTTCTAATTGATATCTTTAAACGACGTTAAAGCAAATTGCTAAAGAATAATGCGATAATGACGCGACCGAGGTTGTCGCGTCGATCGAAATCACCGTGACGGCTTTGACCTCACTTTTTTTCCTTCCCGATAGTTTTTTTAATTAAGGTGGAAGGGGGGGGGGGGGGGGGGAAGGAATCTTAAGCCTTAATTTAGTGTTGGTTGCCTTTTCAACAGAAGGATTTTCTCGCTCCTGGAAGAAGGATTTTCCCCCAAATCAGAAAGAAAATCCTTTTCCCGTATTTCCCGTCAATGCGAATCGTATATATATGAGTTGCGTGGATTAGCTTCGTTTAGGGGTCATTCGTGAAGGGCTTCATCCAAATACCTTGTCATATTCATTGCTTTGGTTCATACATAGTACATACATACAGTGTGTGTGTGAGCACAACGCGTCCTCCCATCGTTGGAGGATTACTCGGGACTAGTTAGCCATCGTAGTTATTACTGCGTCCTCGGGGTTCTTGAAAAGAAAGAGACGGAAAAAAATGATATATCGGGTGACGGGCTCCGTCGTTCTCCAGGAAAACTTACTGGATTATCACCGACATTTTTTTTTTATTTGCTTCTTTCTCTGACGTAACGACAGAAAAAAAATCATAATAACGTACCGAACGTAAATCTTTCTATTTTCTTGACTAATGCTGTGGCAAGATCAAAACAAAACGGGGCTTCGGAATACGGCACAAATGTCTATTACTATTACTTAATAGCTCATGCGCACCTTGTAAACCGGGTGTGCACACCATCCGACCCGCTGGCCAGATGCGTCCCGCCAAGGAGCAGCGCCGTCTTAAGAGCATCATGGGCCCCATATGGTGACCATCTGTTCCGGTTTTCCGGAACACTTTTTTTTTTTGCTAACAAGTGCGCTGTCCCGAAAGTACTTTTCGGGACGCCTGTTTCCCTCTGTTGTAATTCGGTGACATTGACTTTTAACAATGTATTCATTTTTTTAATAGTACAATAAAAATGAAACCTGCCTTTAACGGAATCTCAAGGTACCGAGATTTCTTCTTCCGTTGAATACATGTTTCCGCTTCATACGTTTCAATAGACACATAATGTGTAAAGTTCCATGAAGTTATGGAACAATGTCATATGAAATTGAAACAAAATGAAAATACCATTTCATTAATTTAAGTGGAAATTCACTCTAGTGATAGCGTTCGTATGCGATATTTATTGGGGTGTTAAAACTTCGTTCTGGCTGACCTCACAGATTTCAAAAGAGGCATGATTGTTGGAGCCCGTCTTGCCGGGGCCACACTAATGAACACGGCTACTCTTGTTGGTGTGTCGATGGTAATGACAGCCTATAGCAAACTGGGAAAGACATCATCTACCAAGCATAACAGTGGCCGAAAGTCGAAGATGGCTGATAGACCCAGAAGGGTTTTGAAGCGGATTGTGTGTGTGTGTGTGGCCAGAAGGCACAAGACAACAACATCCCAGATAACATCTGAGATGAACACACATCTACAGGAAGGTATATCGACAAAAACTATCCTCCGCCGTGATTTGCATGCAGCAAACATACAATGTAGAGCGACTATTCCGAAACCATTGGTGACACCATACAATGCCTTGAAACGACGAACATGGTGTCACGAACATAAGAATTCGACACAACATCAATGGGAGAATGTCATCTGGGCAGACGGAAGAACGTTCACATTATTCCAGATTAACGGACGTGTTTACGTTTGGAGAACGCCGGCACAAGCTTATAATGTTGACTATCTTCTTCCTACTGTAAGTTAAGCATGGAGGGGGGATCAGTGATACTGTAGGGCGCGATGTCTCACCGTGGTCTCGGCCCACTTGTTGTCTTAGACGGGTGGGTTAATGCACGCGGTTTATGTCAGTATTCTAGCCGACTATCTTCATCCAATGGTGCAATATTTGTTCCCTGATTCTCGACCTGTGTTCCAAGAAGATAATTCGCTCGTTCACTCAGCTGGAATTGTCGGAGACTGACTTGATGAACACCATGATGAACTGCGACACCTCGTGTGACCCGCTCGGTCTCCTTATCTTAATATAATTGAACCTTTGTGGGGTATTTTGCAGGCCAAAATGTGCAGTAGGTTTCCACCTCCAAAGACACGTTCTGAATTGGTGGCCTTTTTGCAGGAGGAGTGGCTACGTATCCCCGTGACAGTTGTGCATGACTCGTATTTGTCCATCCCACGACGGATGCAAGCTGTAATTAATGAAAAAGGAGGGCGAACAGCCTATTAATAAAGATTTTATCTCATTTCACAGGTGTCATATTATTTTGTCCAACCCCTGTATATACTGTATATATATGTTACCGCTAAAAGTGAAGAAACCAGTTAATCTACAGATTATCTAGGCATCAAATCAGTAAATCTGCAGATTAGCTAGGTAATGTGCACATTAACGGCTTTCGAGCTTTAGCGGTAACATATATATATATTTGATTAATTCAAAATTTCCACAAATTTCAAAAAGAAAAAAAAAATTTTTACGTATATATATCAACTTCAGCCAATTTTTTCCCTGCATATGTGGGAAATCTATCACTAGTTGCCGTCACTGGGGCGCTGGATATAACGCGCCGGGGAAGGCGTAACAAACTGCGTGGAACTTTCCTTTCCCTCTCCACTGCTAGGGTGACCATTCGTCCCGTATTCTTTTCTGTTTTTCTGATCAGAAAAACAAATTTTTTTTGCAAAAAATGTCCCGGTTTATCCCGTTTTTTAAACAGAATTTATTTGAAAATTTGTTATTTTTATGAAAAATGTTGACGCGGGTAATTTTCATAATTATGAGTCGAAGAGTTGACATTATTTAACTCAATAATAATCGTGTTCTCCAGTATGGATCGACAACGATCCGTTGGATGGATTTTCTTCGTTTTGTCAATGTAAGTTTTGTGATGAATAAAATTTAATGGAATTTCCAGCGATATATATATTTGTATTTTCTCTGAATATTACACATATTGACAACTCTTGAATTGTCAAAAGTGAGTTGAAATATTTAGTGACAGTATTTCTCAACATATATAAGCCATACAGAGCAGCTTATAGCACAGCTTATTAGCTTTTTTTTTTTTGTCAGAAGCCTCGTGCTTTTCATATTTGACACGCGGTTGTGAATAAGTTGACAGATTTTATTGATCATACTCTTAAGAGTATTTTTTGAATACAACGTAGACAAACGTCCCGTGAATTTCACCGAAAATATCTTTTCTTTTAATTATATTATATTTTGCAGAATAAACACATTCAGAGCATAAAGTGAAACTATAAACAAATATGCGCAAATGTTCTAGTAGCAGTCATTTTGCCTTCATTTGAGGAGTTGGGGGATGCGAGAAATAAATTTGAATCGATTAATGAGAAAAAAAAATTGGGAACTCTCGAATCACACTACAAATAGTTCCGCCGTGATTTGGTGACTTTTTGGCGACAATTGGCGATGTCCCGTATTTTCCTGTATTTTCATATCCAATTTCCCGTATTTTCGTCGATAAAATACTGTCGTCCTATACTTACAGGGCTCTGAGGAACAAAGCGCCACTCATCGAGCGCCGAAAATATGAACCGAAATATATTGTCGTTTACTTGAGAGACGCTTTTTTTGCTACAAATTCTAAACAATTCTCCTGCAAATGGAATTTGCAGCAGCCACATTTCGCTCCACAATATTTTTTCAATCAAACACTAATGTCCCGTATTTGGGTGTCCCAAAGCTGACGTATCCAAGGGATAAACATGTCAGTTTTGACACATTCAGATAGCTTAGGGCGGCAGTTCTCAACCGGGGCTCCACGGCACTCCCAGGGGCTCCGCCGCGACTCGAGCAAAATAAAATAAATCAGTAAATTTGATAGATAAATAAAAAAAAGAAGCCTACAAGGTGTTCCGGAATAAAAGTTACATACAAAAAGGGCTCCTCCAGTCAAGAAAGGTTGAGAACCGCTGGCTCAGGGCATCAAACTGATATCTAAAGATTCTCTTCGGGGGGGGGGGGGGTATAATACAGTCGAATCCCGTTATAACGAACTCCAGGAGACCAGAGAAATTACTTCGTTATAGCGAAATCTCGTTATAAAGGAATTTCAGGTATTTGCATTGTTCCTATGTAAACTTATCTGGGGGATTAGAAAAGTGTTCGTTAAAACGAGATTTTCGCTATAACGGTATTCGTTAAAACGGGATTCGACTGTATTTTATACGACCTCTAATGTCGTATTGTGGAAGCTTTTATTGTGCCTTTCCCGTGGGCCTCCTACAACTTTGGGGCTCGGGACGATTCGCATCATTTGTTGTTTTTTTTACTATAAATTAGCTAAAGAAGGACCCGTGAAAAGTCTTGTCTGGGGGGCTCCGCTAAAGGTCTCAACTCATGTGCCCTGCTCCAGGATAGAATGCTCTAGTATAATGTTGGATCATGGCCCGGTACCGGGCTGTGACATCGGTCAAATCGGCCCCCACGAGCTTCATTTTCTTTCCCTTTTTATTAAGTCGTGTGTATGATCGGGTCTTCCACTGAGAAAGAGAAATAAACCGGGCTTTTAATTGGGGGAGGGGGGGGCGTAGGTCAAAAGCCACTGATTTAAGCTATTTCTAACGTCAGCATCAGAATCAAAATTTTCAGAGGGGTTAGAGAGAACCGCAACTCGGGTGTCGTGGGCATTGACAACGAATTCACCCTTTGACTCATATATGCTTAACCCATGGCCCGCGGGCCAAATGTGACACATTCCCAGATCACTTTATTGATCCGCGACACATTCACAAATCAATGAAGTGCCCCCCCCCCTCCTAAAGGTTGAGCACCCTTGCTTTAAACACTCTTTCTACATTACACACATTTGGGGCTCTCCCAAAATACGTGCTTGCCCTGGCTGACAAAGCGGCCCCTGCGAAGGGGTTTTCAATACGTACGTATCCGATCTACTGAAAAAGCTTGTGGGTCTTGGTTCATCTTTAGCTCGATACACATCGCATAGATGGCGGCACATCCGTCTTCTCTGAAGATGCATGGAGCCGTTTCCTAACTAAAACAAAATCGCTAAAAAAAGCAGAAATTTGTCCAATTCGTTGCAATCAAGTCATTCAGTAAACTTAAGAATAGTTTAAAATCAAATTGTGGAAGTTTTAAAAAGGTGGTTCCACACATACTAGAGCACTGAGAGAGATACTCCAAGTGTCATCAGTACGAAACCACAACTCGAAGCGACCTCTTGTTTTTCTTCATTTTCTTGTTTACTACTAGGAAATGGGCGACAGCCATGGCCTCCCAAGGGGGGGGGGGTGGCCTGGCAGGGCTCTAGCCCTGGGGCCCGGAACACTTCTCATGATTTTTTTGCTTTTTACGTTATAAATTAACTACAGAAGGGGCCCGTTAAAAGTCTTACCGAGGGGCCCGCAAAAGATCCCAGCCTAGGGGCCCCGCTCCAGGATGTGGGGGCCCTGCTGACAGCAGCAATGGTGTTGAAACATCTCAGATGTGTATTTGTGGAGGAGTTTCGGGGTTAGAATGGAAGACACAATATATACATGCTATTTTTTGTCCCCACACATAACCATTCTTTCATTCTAGTGGTTTTAGAGCGGCTGCTGAGAGACGACCACTCTCTATGCTCTCTCTTTCTATTGCTTTAATTTCATTTTCTTGAATTTCTTTTGCCTCGAGTCCTCACCCCCCCCCTTCCTCCCCGATTATGGTGCATTTATTACTGTTATTGGTGGTGAAATGGCTTTATAAAATTCCTTAGTACAGAGGAAGCAATATTATACTAATTTTGGAGCTTCCCTCTGATCCGGGGTCTAATGCATCTGATGATACCCCAGATAAAGAAAATACAACAAAGCTTACTGCATGGATTATGACGAAAATGATGCTGATGTATACACTCCCCCCCCCCCCAATGCCTGGATCTTCTGGAAAATTTTAGATGGTTCGGGAGAAAAACGCAAAAAACCGAAACTTAAGGAAGAAGAAGTGGGACCCACCATCTCAGGAAATTCTACCAATGCCGGATATACCCCATCGCCAATCTCGATGTTCTTATTTTTTTTTTCAGTGTCACTGATGGAACATTTGGTATTTCGAACAAATTTATACGCCACTCAAGAAGGAGAACCTTACATTGCCATCTCATTGGAAGAGATGTACCGGCTACCAATATGCTTATGTTGGTCATTTCGGCCTACAAAATCGGTGGAAAGGGAATTTTTTAAACAAAACGTTACTTTTCCTGCACTCTAGGGAAGCTTTCAGTGTTCTAGGTGGGCGGTGCGACCACTATGTGTGTGTTGTTCGCTGGATTTTGATGAAAATAAAAGAATAGTTGCAAAACATATTTATACGAGTCTTATGTACGGAGTATATGAAGTTAGTTTGGCCAAAAACAATTTTTTTATACAGTGCCCCCTCGAAGGGTCAATCAGATCTCTTTCTCATGAGGCCCACGGGCCGTGTCCGATAGGGTCCGGACGTGAACACGGCACTGTTGATTCAGCTTCATGTTTTGGCTGAAAATAATTTTTCTCGTATCTAGGGTCACCATCCGATGTCCTCCTGTTTGGTGTCATTTCAAGCGACCTCCGACGTTTTAGAAAATCCTTCTTTTTGTCCTCCTTTTCTGGGGTTTCCAGAATCACTTTCTTTTTTTTCATTCAATTTTTTTTTCACTCTGAAACATTAATCCATTCACTGGAAAATTAATGTTTTTTTCTCACACATTTTTACACTCTTTGACTTATTACGTGCTCAAAATGCCCAGACGAATCCAATAGTTGCCTCCGAGCAGGGCAGATGCTATTCCAACCATAGCCCAGCTTGAAGGGAAGGTAACATACAAATACAAATACAACGCCACAACAAGCAAATTGCCCAACGAGGTGGCTGACTTAAGAACATCATGGATCCCCGAGCCCCTACCTACTACTGCTACACCACACATGTAACATGAGTTACATTGGTACCCAGGCCAAGGGTGGAAGTGTTTCGAAACTGTGGGTGCTCGTCTTTAGTTTTATATCGGAAATTTTAATTTCTGGATCAATTCTGGGGGTGCTCGGATCCATGTCACAAATTACCGTGGGTGATTGAGCACCCACAGCACCCCCGGCTCCGACGCCACTGGCCCAAAGTAACATGACAGTCGGAAAAACAGCTCTGGAAGAAGAAAACCGCAATACTCATTTTGGGAATACCATCCGCAGATGCCATGTACTGAAGTGGGGGGGGGGGGGAGACACCCATGGCGCCCTACATCCTGGAGCAGGGCCACTAGGTCGTGACCTTTGGCGGGCCGTCGGACCAGATTGTTCACGGGCCCCCTCTATAGTGAATTCATAGCGTAAAAAAACGGGCCCCGTCAGTCCCACCCTTCTGGGGGCCATGGGGTTACCTATTCCATTGAGAAATAAAGAAAATAGGATGCAAACAACACTCGGTGCTGATTCGTCTTTCAAAAAAAAAAAAAAGCAATACTCGCTCCCACAAAAAAGACGTACTAAAAATGTCATAATAGTACTAATATCATTAATAGTTGTTCCTCGCTTTTTTGACACCTTATCGGGTGAGTTCGAATAACCGTTTTCATAACTAGAGCTCGGATTACATGCAAATGCATACGTGCATATGCATTTGCGAATTTTGACTTTTTTCTCAGTATTAATACAGTTTCGACCTCTTTGCGGTATTAATACACAAAAATATACATAAAATTGAAGGATTTGGAAATAAGTTCATATTTTGCTAATTTACCAGCATTTTTAAACACCGAGCAAAGTCATTGATCGAATCCATCGATCATCGTAGGCTGAAACATTGAGCACAATTTTACGGTAAATGTAAATTATTTATTTTGACGCTTTATCATATATGTGAGCTGGGAATTACGCATAAATGTCAAAAACAAAATTTATTTCTCTCTCTTCGGGAATAAATCAAATTTTTAACTTTATTAGACTTACGAAAATGGCTGGCAACTATACATAATAACCAGTGATCAAGCGCGGATCTATGACTTCCACCCCCCCAAAGAGAAATGAGAATATGATAATTTTGCATCCAATAAATCCAACAATTGAAACAACAATTGAAAATTGTGTGTATCAATGTTTTTGAGTAAATAGCAAATTCAAAGAAATAGAGGAAAAAACCCCGGGGTATTTTTTACAAACAAATCGAAACAGAGAAAAAACTGATTGCCCTGTACGTACACGGGATAAAATACGGGACGTATGGTCAGTATATTCACAGTGGGGGGAAATTCGCTCCTCCCATCAGCGAGCTCTAGATCCCCCCCCGCCAGTGATATGCATAATAACCGGATTTATTTAATTTCCGTAACATATATAGCGGTTCGGTTTTAGTTGGGAAAAATCTGTGCTCACACACAGATGGCAAAATGTAATATAAGTCACTTTTTCAAAATTTCACGAGCGCAAATTTGGAAACAATACTTTGCAAGAATGTGATACTGTGGCTTTTGCAATAGAAATTTGCGTCCGTTGGTTCCTCACAAACCGAAAGAGATGGACCAAATTTTGTCACCTTCCAAAATTTTGACGAACGACACTCCACAATGTGAACAACTCAATTGTTTGGGAAAAGTGACTTATGAGAGACATCTGATCGCAGAAATTATTATGGTAGCGGTTTGATTTTCTGGGAAATCAGTAGCGCCATCTGTTGCGGAAAATTAGAAAAATTGACGTCATCCAGGATACCTCCTCTCTTTTCTCAGTTTTCGAACCTCCCGTATCCAATTTCCACATTGGTGCCGCCATCTAGTAGGCAATAATATAACAGACATCGGTTTTTCTCAACTGTTAATACTTCATAAAGAGACGACGATTGTTAAAAAAAGATGATGGATCATCATTGAACCCCCCCCCCCAAAGATCACACCCTAGCGGCCCTGCTTCCTGACGCGTGGCTCTAGGACCACTTGTGGCCCACTGATGTTTTTGGTAACACGCTTATCGTATAGTTTAGTGACCCACGGGATCCATTCAAAATGTTAAACAGGCCCACTCTAATTTCCGGATGATTCGGAAATTAGTCCACAGGTACCTATAGGCCAGTTTTGTGTTTCGCAGATCCTTTAGTGCTAGGCCACACATGCTCCACCAGAGGGCTAAATGTGGTCCTTGGGGTCATCCTATGTGGCCCGCGACAAATAACCGAACCACTCAAGTGGCCACGAAAGATTCGCAAATCACTTAAGTGTCTTTAGGCACCATTTCCTGATCATTCAAGCGGCCCGCGGCTATTTCCAGATAACTCAAGTGGCCTACGGCACATTTTTAGACTACCTGAGTGGCGTGAGGCTCATGTCAAAGTAATAAAAATAAATTTATGATTTCTCACAACAGCTCACGGGGAACCCCCTGAAACATGTTCAAGGACTGCAATGGGTCCGTAAACCTATGGTATGGGATAATGGGAAGAGGAATCTGTACCGTCAAAACCCGAACATGGCAAGTTGGAGCAGGGCCGTCTTAAGATCATCATGGGCCCCCAGGCCAAGTGGTTTTTTAAGGCCCTACACTGCAAATTCTAGAAAATTTTAAATGGATCTCTTTTTTTTGAGGCTCCTCTTCCTCTGAGGCTCCCGGGCATGGCCCCCCATCCTGTAGCGGGGCCCCTAGGCTGGGATCTTTTGCGGTCCCCTCGGTCAGACTTTTAACGGGCCCCTTATTTAGTTAATTTATAGCATGAAAAATCAAAAAAATGATGGGGGAAAATCCCGGGCCCCAGGGCTAGAGCCCTGTTAGCTTCCCCCCCATGTGGGGGCCATGCCCCCGGGTCATGTCTGGGTGGGGCCCATGCGTTAAGACGTCGCTGGGTGGGGGCCCCCTCAAGAGAAGAGAGGGCCTCACAAACATGAAATTTTCGAGATTGAGCCTGTATATTTGCCAGGAAGGACCTCAGAAAAATCACTCAGCCTGGGGGGAAAGCCCATGACGGCATTTCCTTCCGTCCTCTCCGCGAAAAAAATTGTATTGGTTGCATGGGGGTTATTAAAGAATCGACCGCGATGCTGCTGCTGCCATCTATATTGAATAAGTTGAGTTGAATTTTTATTTTAACTTTCCTGCGAGTTTATTAAATTAGGTTCAATTTTTTTTTAGGCGCCCCACAACTTCAATATTCGACCATTTTATAACGTTGTTCTTTGTTCCCTCCCTAAAATTGCTGCCCCATAATTTTTTCCGCCCGGAGCAGTTGCCCCCCCCTTCCCAGTTCCGGCCCTGATTACACTCATAAGATACTAATAATATAGAAAGTGATATTATTTATCCACACACACACCCCGCCAGAGCCATTTTTAAGCAATTAATAGAGAGTTGTAGACAAAAAAAATAATATTATTATTTCTAGCCAATTTATAGTTTCTGATTTGGAATATAGATGGCGGCACTTGAATATATATACATTTCTTGCACGTACAGTCGAATCCCGTTATAGCGAACTCCAAGAGACCGAAGAAATCACTTCGTTATAACGAAATCTCATTATAAAGGAATTCCGGGGTTTTTTTTTTATCGTTATCATGTAAACTTATATGAGGGATTAGTAAAGTTTTCGTTAAAACGAGATTTTGTTTCCTCTATAACGATGTTTGTTAAAACGGGAATCGACTGCACATAAAATGCTCTCGGGAAGGTACTTAACAATTATTTCTGAAAAGAGTCATTTTTCTACGGGAGGAACGAAGCACCGTGGACCTCCCTCCCCCACGCAACAAATGATGCTCTGAGGACCCCTCACCCAGCTGGAAGAACTCTACCTGCCTACCAATATTCATGCTTACTATCAAAAATCAGTGCATCGAATTTCATTATCACGTGGCCTTTCCCCCCCCCCCATGAGCTTGGTGCCCGTGTTGTTCCATGTATTGTGACGACGGCCCTGGGTAGCCGGTGCCGTCCCTCCCTTTGCACCCCCTCCCATATCCTCGAGAGCGGATAGGCCACAATTTACAGAGAAGGGGGTAGGGGGGGGGGGGTTGGAAGTTCGCCACTTTTGATTTTATATCAAATTTATAGTGTGGAAATATTTGAAAGAAATAAAGATCGACCACCGTGTCCACTGAGGTTAAGAAACACCGGTCTAGCGTCCTGGCGAAATAGGCGGTATAGAAACCCTGAAAGTCTGGGGGGGGGGGGGGGGGCATAATGATGACGATGATGATGCCAGTTCTTATATACATATATACATTAGATCAGTCGATTCCACCTTTGACGCTGGGGGAGGCAATGCCCCCCCCTCCGCCTCCCCCGCATCTCCGCCCATGGATGTCAACTCATACATATGCATATAAATTAGATGAGTCGGCTCCACTTTTGACGCTAGGGGGGTGGGGGGCATTGCCAATGCTTGGCGAAATGGCTAACAACTCTCCGGTAACTGCGAGTGACTTATTTCTGAAGCCTGAACCATGACGCCAACAAGGGTGGATCTGACAGGCTCAGCCGGGGAGGTCTGCGTCAATTCTTACCATATTCTTATTTTTCACACTATAAATTCGCTAGAGTAGCGCCCGTGAGGAACCTGATCGGGACCGACAAAGATCTTAGCCTGGGGACCCTTCTGCAGTACGTGGAGGGGACCATGGGATGGGCAATGAGCAAAATGGCCGGCCACTTTGCGAAGACGCTAGAATTCGAACCGGTACAGCAACGTTTTTGGCGTATTCTTCTCTTACGAGGCCGATGTCCTTAACCTTTTGTGTTCCTCAGCCGTAACTAGGCTGGGGCAACCGGAGCATTTTCCAAGGGCCTCGAGCCGAATGAGGGTCCCCAAAAATGTTTTTTTCTCATTTACCACAATAATCCTTCCAAATCTATCCCGGAACCTGAGATGGCACGCTACGACCCTGCCTGCTCACGGACCCAGAACCTCTTCAAGGGTCCCCAGGGGTTCGATGGACCCCTCGATCCAGACGATGGGGGCGATCACCCCTCCCGAGAGCCGAATAATATGGTAAAATGTGTGTCCAGTAAAAAACACGGGACGATCCAATGAACTTCAAAATAAGTCGCCTCTCTCGATACATGGGTACGTGCCTGCTTCGGCTTCATTAGTAGCTTTAAATGCCTGCCTTGGCTTCATTCATAGCTGAAGATATCTGCCTCTGCTCAGGATCCAAACATTAGGTATTAGGGGTGATCGCTTTTCTCAAGAGCCGAATAATATTATGTAAGGGTAATGTCCCGTAAACCAAGTAGTCGCTAACTGATAAACTTGGTTTGTCACGCGGGGTTTCCTGATGAGAGCCGAATTATGTGGGGGGAATGTTTGTCCCATAAAATACGGGATATTCTAACGAACGTACATTATAAGTCGCCCCTCCCAACACATCGCCCTGGACCCGCATCTGTCATGGACCCCCCCCCCCCAAGAGGTTAAATAGACCCCCCTCGTTAAAAAACACTTCTTTCCTTACGAGTTGCTTGAAAAACGAGTTATTTTTCGCATTCGAGGTACGGACCACTCCCTGAACTGTGGCCGATGCCAGACCGCACATGACCAGTGCTGTCTTAACACACGGGCACACCGGGATTCAAGAAAAGAGGGGTCTCAGAAAAACGAGAAGTATTTGAAATTTTCAAGAATTTTCCAGGTAGGGTCTCAGAAAAATCACTTGGCCCGGTGGCCCTGCACATGACAGAGAAAGGATCCTCTATTGGTAAACGCCCCTAAAATCACCGTCTTCCCTAACCGGCCATCACACCGGAGTCCATCCCTCCTCCTATTGGTCGGTCGTCAAACATTTTTCCTACTTGAAATTATAATCAGTCGCTACTGATATAATAATCGATCGATTGGCAAACATTCTCCCCCCCCCCTCCACCACTCATGCCCTCATTCCCCGTTGCCACTCGCAACACGCATCATCCCTCTCTTTACTACTACTACGATAGCCGTAACTCCTCGTAGTAGTATTTTACGATACTACGATTACGAGTATTAGCCCTACTCTCTTTCAAGGCACATGTAGTACATTATGGTGAATACTGCGTAGACATCGAACGCATGTACCTGGAATGGCCATCCAGGAACACGTACCCATATCGAGGTACATACACGCGATCAATCAAACATTCGGAAATTCTGATTGGTCAGTCGGGGCGTTGGGGAGCCCTAAAATTACACGGGTTTTACATCGGTCATGACGTGTCTCTCGCAAATGGATGCTCCTGTCCATTACAAGAACCATGTACACTTCTCGGTGACACCTCGAGTTACGACCCTGATTCGTTCTTGGAAGTAAGTATCGTTGCAGACCCGTATCTAGAATTTCTTATGCTCTGCGCATAATAAATGCCAACCATCACTGCCTTACGAAAATTTGTCGGCAGCTGCACATGTTGCGCTTTCCTAAGTACGGCTATGGTTGCTCGTATCATGAAAAATCTCGGTTTGGTGACAGGTACGCACACAACGTCATTTCCGCACAAATATAATTTGGGGACATTTACGCACAACCACACACACACACAAGCCCCGTATTAAATATCTTATGTTTTCTTTCAACCTCTGCTCCCTTTTATGTTCTTCCTTGAGTGGATAGGAGTTGTTGAGGGGCCGGGACAGGGCAGTAGTGTGCCTTCTCTGGGTACCGGGCAGAATTTTTCTTAGAGGAAGAAGCCTCTTCAAAGGCTTATTATTGAGCAAAACAAATGTAAACTTTTGTGGAGGGGTCCATCCGTTTCGGAGCCCATGGGCAGTGACCCGGTTGCACCAGCGTAGTTAAGGCCCTGGGCAGGGAGGAAAAACAGAAAAAGAAAGGCAAGGGCCTATGTTATGGGAAAGTATCCTCTTCCAGGGATTCTTGAGCGGCTTCCTAGATAAATCGTACAAATCCGCTTACAGCCAAGGGTTCTTGAGCTGCGTCTTAGACGAGTCTACAAATACTGGCAGGGACTCTTGATCACGATCCCAACTTTGATTCGCAGGGCCTTCGAGATGGGTCCTACACATTCACTTACAGTCCTGTTTAAATGCAATAATTGCGTCATTGGTTTCAATAATTTCGAAGACGAAGTCCCATGTGTTGCGAATTTGATCACGTCGTTGGTTTTGGGTCGCGGCTAAAAAAAAAAAGGTTCAAATCCCCCCGTCGTAGCTTTCAACTATATAATTCGTGGTACCGCCGTACGAGAACGAGGAGCCATTTTTCGAATGCAGGTCGAGGCTCCGAGAAGGGGCCCCAAATCCTTCGCTCTCTAAAATTAAATTTATTGACCCCTGTCCACAACGTTTTGGGTCAAGCCCAGAACCAAAAAAACGCCTACGTTGTTTCTTCCCCCAACCCCGCACCAAGTGTGCGTCTATATATTATTAGATAAGGTCAATGTCTGCAGCAGCTAAGAAAATGAGAAAAGAAAAATGTTAAGGAAAGTGAAGAAATAACAAGAAAAGAAAGATCAAGGAAGTCAAGAAAGAAAGAAAATAAAAAATGGAGCTCTACCAGAAAAAGAAAGAAAGGGTTAAAAGAAGAACAAAAACTGAAACAAGAGAGAGACGTGTATACAATAGGAGGTGCTCTTTTTTTGCGACCCATAAGACAACACGAGGTCGGTCGTTGGCTCTGCGAAGACAGAGAATTAACTGTATTCTGTTTGATATTAGACAAAAATAAGAGATGCTGCCTTTTAATGATGTCGCTAATGGACGGACCATATAATGACGTTTTTTTTTCTTCACAATAATGGACTGATTTCATAATGGCCCGCGATAACAATGGACTCGTTAAATGTGGGACATGTAATGGGAAGGGGGCAGCTTTTCGCGAGTCGCTTGTACAGTCTGTCACCAGAAGTATACGGTATCGCACGCGGTACGGCGGTTATTGACCAAATTTCCTTTGCTCTGCACCTCGTACATATTCCTCTCGGAATTGCTGATGAATCGGTACGTGTCGGAACGTGTGCTCTGACATGTATGTGTGGCCCCTAACGTATTTGTGGAGTCAACGTTTAGATTGTTTTGTGTTCTTGCTGGTGCTTCTATTGCAGATTACAGCCCTACTCTTCTTAAAGCAATCGTTGACTATGTTGACTACAATACTATTTCGAAAGATATTGTTACCTACAGTATTGTAGTATTGTTTTGAAAACTGTTGATAGTACTCTAGTCGATAATAGCTTTTAAAACAGTACTGCAGTCATTTCAAAAGCTTTTGCTTGAAAAACTGTTTCGGAGGGCTATTGTTGACTCTTTTTCGAAAGCTATTGTTGACTACAATACTGTTTCGAAAGCTATTGTTGACTACAATACTGTTTCGAAAGCTATTGTTGACTACAATACTGTTTGGAAAGGAATTGTTGACTACAATACTGTTTGGAAAGGAATTGTTGACTCAGTTTCATGAGGTACTGTTAACTCACGTTAACTCACTTGACTCTGTTTTGAACACTATTGTTGCTTCTGATTTGAAAACTATTGTTGACTGCAGTAGACCTACTGTTTTGAAAGCTATTGTTGACTGCAGTAGGCCTACTGTTTTGAAAGCTATTGTTGACTGCAGTAGGCCTACTGTTTTAAAAGCTATTGTTGACTGCAGTAGGCCTACTGTTTTGAAAGCTATTGTTGACTGCAGTAGGCCTACTGTTTTGAAAGCTATTGTTGACTCAGTTTCGAGAGTTGTTTTTAACTTTGCTACGGAAGCCATTATTGACAGTTTCGAGAACTATTGTTAACTTTGTTACGGAAGCTCTTGTTGACTTTGTTTTGAAAGCTATTGTCGATTGCATTTTTCGCTACTGTTTTGAAAGCTACTGTTCACTAATATTTTAAAATCCATTGTTGACTGCAGTTCTGTTTTGAAAGCTATTGTGGACTCGGCACTGTTTCGGAGGCAGTTGTTGACTACCACACACCGTGCATGCTCCTCGCAGATATTTCATTGAGGAATTTCATAGAATCACTAGCTATTCGAGCACCCAGGGTAGTTTGTGGCCATGGTCCTAACGCCCACACAATTGATTCAGAAGTTTCCTACGTGAAGCTCAAAGCGGGCTCGAAAGACTGACTCTCCCTTGCTCGTACATGTTGGTAAATGCTGTTTGGTTGGATTTTGAAGTTTTATAAAAGAACTTCTCCGCAAACTTTAATAGTCCCTGTTTGAGAAGGTTCGGGAACCAATTGTGCGCTGTTGAAAATACTGAAGCCAAATGGGAGGGGGGAGGGGAGGATTTTTTCTAGTGGATTTAAATGAGGATTTAAACTAGACTAATTATAATTTTTTCTAAATTTTTATTATTTTTTTAATTAAATACACACGCAGAACTGTGTATCAAATTTACATTTTTATTATTTTGTATCATTTATATTGATTGCTATTTATTTTTTATAATTTGTTTTTAAATTGTATCGTACATTTACTAGAAATATCCTGGCCCAGGTGCTCACCAAGGATCTAGGCGTGCGTTGAGGCCCCTTTTAAAGGACGTGAGGGACCGCGGATTCCACAACAATATTTCTATTACCTATAGATTTCACAGCAATGCTTCGGTTAACAATAGATACAGCAACATAGATTCGGTTAGCAATAGGAGAAGCAACAATGTTTTAGTTAGCAATGAAGGTACAGAAACAATGCTTCGGTTGAAAATAGATAAAGCAACAATGCTACGGTTAGAAATAGATAAAGCAATAATGATTCTGTTAGAAATAGATAAAGCAACAATGCTCCTGTTAGAAGTAGATAGAGCAACAATGCTTCTGCTAGCAATACAATTTTCAACAATGGTTTCTTAGCAATACACCTTGACAACAATATTTTAGTTGGCAATACACTTTACGACAATATGTATAGCCCCGTGACAAACGACTGAGTAAATTAATTGTTTCCTTGGGAAATTTCGAATCTGCACGTAACAATCGAAAAGGTTTTTTTGTCTTTCAGATACATTTCATGTTACACATTGAACTGATATCGAATGCAAATATGAGAAGAACGCGAGGAGAACTGACAAAATAATAATAATCAGTGTTGGCTGGTGTATAACAATGGTAACGGGCCATGCCCGAAAATAGTGGATTTTACACGAGAATTAGGCCAAGTTCATCGGACATATGTGCAACCTAAACCCACTTTTTTGGAACTGGTTCACAATCGAACGCAACGAGAGGAGGTTTGACCCACTTTAAAATTTGAAATTTAAAAAAAAAGAGCCCCCGAATGGGGCAAAGATGAATGGGATCCTCTCTCTCTCTCTCTCTCTTTGAAGGGGTAACTATCGAGGGGGTTGACGTCATCCCCTCGACACTGTTGTGGGGCAGTGGGACACACGCCGGGGGTGGAAAACAGTACTGTTACGTCACGATATATACGCGCGCTCGATTCAAGGTCATGGGGGTGGTTTTACACTGTTTTGCATGGCGGCAACCACCCACCCTGTACTTCACTTCTTTTTTTTACATATTATTTAAAAGAGAAGAGTTTTTAAAAACGCGGCTTTTTGAATAAAAAAGAGCAAGTTCACAAAAAAGGGATGGTGAGGATTGTGGGTGGTTGAGGGAGACGTATGTAGGCCAAAAAATAGGTCACATGCGTGGCATTTGTTCTCGAAGAAGAATATAATACTGTACAAAATTCAATATCGTTCGTGGCTTGTTTGCAAAAATGCTGTTTCGCCACCGAAATATTAAACAAGGTGGTGTTAACGATCTAATAAAATATTTCCCGTACGGATGTCGATCAAATGTTCACTTTCCTTGCAATAACCTAGGCCTGAGAATTGGAATTTAGGAGGTTCTCTCCACGGCAGGTAAAAAATGTTTGGTTGGCTTGTGAAAGCATATCTTGTCGAAGTTTCGGTAACCAAAAATCATGGGGGCACCTATCGAAAGCACTGAGAGGAGTCTCCGTCAAAATCTGCATTTATCTACGTCAAATAAGGTCCGAACTTTAGCTTTAGAACTTTTAGGCTGGACGAACTCTCTCAGGCCAGAATTCTTCTGGCTTTTTTCTAGTTTCATATTCTAAAAAAGGTCCATACGTACGGCAGTTGAATTGATTGATATTGTTCTTTATTGGTAAAGTTGGAAATCCATCGCTGGCGTAAACATTCGAAGTTTTGTGGCTCTTAATTGAACTTATAGTTAAAATTATTTTATGCGGCATAAAAACTGCGTAGCGGAGTTACATTTAGAAAAATTATTTTTCAAACTTTTTTTTACCAAAGCAGTTTTTACTAGGGCTGCGAATCGATTAAAATGTTTATCTGTTTAATCAAAAACTTTTAATCGATTAATCGGTTGATTAATCGAATATTTTCAAAAGCTAATCATTTACAGCAAACGTATATAATATTGGTAACTACATAATATTCAATTGGTGTTGTAAAAATATCTTCTACTCATTTCACGCACCTATCCCCTGAATGATGTAAACAAATATAGAAATAGATTAAGAATTGAAGACACTCCGAATAGCGGACACTCCCCGTTAACGGACACTTGCACTGGCGCAAGTGTCCCGTGGAATAGAGCTTTAATATATTTCACTCCTCGTTAGCGAACACTATCGATAGCGGACAGTTAAATAAATCAAGCAAACTGTAATTTTCCCCCCAAACTCTAATTTATTAATTTTTCGTCTTATACCGAGAATTTATCAGATTCAACTGAGATTATATTTTATCTCAAGCTCGTGTTGGTAAATATGATGAATCGTCAGTTAATTATTTAATTAACTGAACATAACTATGGTCCAGGATGGTGAGTTCGAGTGGTAAGTAATGTTTGTTTCATTTGGCGATACATGCGACATTACAAGACTGTGTGTTGTTATGAATGTTTTTATCTTCTTCACACTTATTTTAATTTAATTTTTAATGCAAAATTTGTGCAGTGCGCGTATCATGCACGGGTAAAAATAATTAATCGGTCTAATGAAGAGAAGAAAGGTTATAAGTTTTTTCCATACTTATCAAACTTTCCAACGTTATTTAGGAATTATGCATAACCACCGGTAAAAGTGATAAATGATGTGAAATTTAATCAAACTTTCTTTATCGAGACGATTGGTTATTATGCATAATCACCGGTGTATCACTTACACACACAGTTATATATAGGATCTGAATTGCGACCGGAGCCAAATGTCGTATAAAGGTGAAAGTCGTATAAACGAGATTCCACTGTATATCTACATCCCCATTAAAAGACACTGCCCGTTGGCGGACAAAATTTATGGTCCCACGGGTGTCCGTTATAGAGAGGTTTTACTGTATATAGTACAGTATTAAATATTAGTTCTTTCTTTCGTGATACGTATATGCTTTTATATTGGGTCGCTGTATTTTGACATCGATATAAAATTATTTGACATGAATCTGCAAAAGACTAAAGTTATGTTCAACCCGTTTGCGTTGAAGAAGACAATCTTGCTCAACAACACAGAGATAGAAGAAGTACAAAGCTATGTATACCTGAGACAACGGAATCATTAATGAAATAAACAGAAGGATCAGGATTGGATGGAGCCCTTTTGGCAAAAACTGTGTAATTGTGAAGAGTCACATGCCATTATGCCTGAAAAGAAAAGTTTTTAACCAGTGTGTGTGTGCTGCCAGCATTCACTTATGGAGCTGAAACATGGGCACTCACAAGCAAGACGATACAAAGGCTACAGACAACACAAAGGAACATGGAAAGATGTGTGTTAGGCATCACAAGGAGAGACAGAAAACGAATCACTTGAATAAGGAACCAATATATATTTCTTATGGGCATCTTTTTCACCCACTTCGTTGGACGTGTTGTGGCCTTGATATTTGTATCGTGAAACGTGTTATGTTGTGTATCTTGAAACGCACGTAATGTTTTGTCCTTTAAACGGGGTAAAATTACAAAGACAAAAAAAAATTTAATATTATTGGGAAAATAAAATAATGAGTATTTATTTCAATATAAATCCCAATCTGAAATAAAAATTTTCAGAATAATGACATAAATATGATTATTAATATATAATAATATTAATGTAACATATATACACAAAAAGTAACAATAATGGAGGTAGGAACATATTTATGCAGATGAAATGCATAATTATTCTACATTATACTCGTAAGAAGGGAAATTAAATGTTTTTAAATCTTTAGTTTTGTCAGTTACTGTGATTTCATCAGAGATACAACATCCATGAAGTCAACATTTGCTGTATCTGGCACTGACTGGTGAACAATAAAATATTTTCTCACCTCTCCCGCTGAGGAAATTCACTTGGTAAAAGTTTCTGTTGTACGCATCTGTCCCACACTGTATGTAAACTTCATGTTTTATACCAACAAATTTGACCTGGAAATGACCGGAGATGGATGGAAGAGAAATGATGGGAAGCTGCAGATTTTATAGAAAAGAAGTGTAGAACTAAAACAGAAAATATAAATCGTATTTATAGGAGCAAAAGAAGTATTAAAAATTAGCGTATAAGTTGAGTATTGTCCAAGGCAAACTATGGAAAGTTTCAAGTTTTTCTTTTGTTTCAAGGTACACGATGTTCCATCATTTGATAAAAATATTAATAACTTTGTTCACGGTGCTTGGTATGATTGAACACTTGGTATGGATGTCTATATAATTATAAGAGGAACATTGTCCATGTCCCAAATTTAGGAGAAGAGCACAGTACATGTCCAGAATTAAATGATGAGCACTGCCTATGTCTATAATTATAAGAGGAACATTGTCTATGACCATATGTCTCTATGTCTTCATCAGGTGATTGCATAGATTATAATTACTAAGTATAGTGCACTAAACTCGCAATTTTGAGAAGAAACACGGCAAAAATATTACAATTTTGAAACTGAAATGTGTCCACTTGAGAAATCTGTGTCAACGGCACAGACAAAGAGTTGAAACGACATCCAGTTGTGAGGTTATGAGTTTCTAAATTTCTCGCACGCCAAAAACATGCGCTAGAATGCAATGCTATTAAAACTACTTCAGCTGTTTCGAGCTATACTATGGTCAAGGCACAATATTTTCTCCTACATAACTCTAATAATATCACAAAAAAGGGAAAAAAATGAAAATTCTTTTTGCTGCAAAAGAACTTACCACATAGCGAAGAAATTTTCACTCTGGATTCGAGTCCATTTTCGTGGCTACTTTTTTGTACGCTACTGTATATAAGTTGGTTGGTCGGGGGGGGGGGGCATCTGTGTGAGTGTGAGTGAGTGCAGCGTAAGTAGAGAGGAAATTCAATTCAGGCGAAAATTGAGAAAAAAATTTTCTCCGCGGAAATGGAATTTTCTCTCTTCCGTCAAATAAAAAAAACTCGGAAGGGAAATAAAAATAAAAATTCGTACATCTCTCCCATACATATGTACGTACGTACAGTGCAGTAGGTACTCGCTCACGCCAGAGAGTCAAAATTTCTTCCATTTTCGTAGCAATTTGCAACCTTCACGTTGACATTTCAAGAAATTTCTGAGGAAGAAAGTACAAAATAAAGGAAGATTTCTTTTTTCTCCTTCTAATGTGTGGTCAAACTCGGTTATAAGGACATCACCTGCTATAACGTCAAAATACGACGGTCCCGGTCGAATTCGGTGTGAAGGTTTTAATGAAAGACTCTTTTAACGCCAGCAAAATGCGATAACGTCAGATTATGACAACACGTTTTCACTTTTTGGACGTTTTACATAGAAATTTTTGTTTCCAAGTTTTTGAAATCAGTCAGTTGTGTCTTAATAGGGGAGCGAACGGGTTCCCGACAGAGCCGCCCTTAGGGGTGTGTGGTCACATCAAGCCCCGCAATCAGGTTAATAATCATTTCTTTCGTAAATTCTGAATTTTTTTTTCCACCAATTCTGGAATTGTTTTCTTAATAAATTTTAGAATTTCCATCTTTTTTGGAATTCTGAATTCACATAAATGTTGCAATTTTCTGGAATTCCGAATTATTTATTTTATTTCTTTCATTTATTCTGAAATCGTTTCTTTCATTTACCTTCTATTTTAATGATTTTCATTTTTTTTCGATTCTCACGATTAGGGCCGTTCAAATATTACGTAAGCAAATTTTTAGACATTTTTGACCCTATCCCCCACTTGTCAGCAAAATTGCGTCATCACTGCCCCCACCTCCTAACGCATACTGGTAGGATCAGAAACGTACGCGAGAGGGGAGGGGCATAGGGGGCGTCTCCCCCCAGACGAAAAAAAAAATTTTTTTTAATGCAAAAAATATTTTTTTAAAAATTAAAATTTCGAAAGAAAATACCTTTATATATATGTTATTATAATCGATTTCTGTTAATTTCAATGCTATTCAAAGGGTAAGAACTCAAAATTTCTCTTTTAAGAAATTCATTGTGACCCAGCCTTTAAGCCATGTATGGTAAACCCTTGACCCGCGGACCAAATATGGCCCTGAAGGTTTTCTGATGTGGCTCGCCCCCCCAAACCTAATTTTGTAAAAATGAACTAAGTGCCACATTTACAAATCGCTTAAATGACCCGTGGCACAATTCCAGAGCATTTAAGTGGCACATTTTCAGAAAACTGAAGTAGGCCTCAAAGATCACTTTCACATTCAAAGATCACCTAAGTGACCCGCAACACAGTTACAGAACAGTTAAACGATCCGCGGCACATTTAGAGATCCCTTGAGTGACATGTGGTACACTTTTAGAGCACTTAAGCGGCCCCCAGTGCGGTTCTATATATCACTCAAGTTACCCGCGGAACATTCCCAGATTACTTAAGAAATCCGTAGCATAATTACGGATCACTTGAGTGATGTGTGGCACAGTTCCACAGCACTTAAGCGGCCCGGAAACATTTCTGGAGCACTTGAAGGATCCATGAAACATTTAGAGATCACTAAAGTGGCTCTGTAGGGGACTTATCAATGGGGAGAATGGTAGCTCAGGTGCCCAATAACTATCGAAATGTTTTTCCGTTTTAGGCGCTCCGAATAAGATGCCATTTAGAATATTCCATATCTTCATAAAGGGTGGTTGATGACGTAAGCATCATGCATCATCCAAACCCCCACTCGTCATCAAAAGTCAGCAAATCGGAAACCCCCCTCCCCATCGATGCTGACGTAATACTTGAATGACCCCGTTTTCATTTTCCTAATTTTCCGCCATTAATTTTGGCATTTTTTTCCCCATCAATTCTGGAATTATGCATGTTTACTTCATTCTTAAAATTCTCATTACTTCGAATTTTCATCTGAAATCTTAGGGAGCTTTATGAGTTATACTGTACTATACAAGATATAAGCTATAGGGTTAGTACTGTATAAGCAATCCCTTTCAGACCCGGATGCCATGAATGTGTGGGCTGCTTTTCCTCAATGTGGAATGTCTTCTTTTGACTTCACAGAGTTAAGCCCTGCCTTAAGGGGATTGTGTAAGCTTTGAGTTAGAAATATGTTGAATACGAACTTTGGAGGCTCTCATCAGAGGGCAGCACTGGAAGCTGAACTTTCAGGGCGGTGGGGGAGGAGGGTGTTTAAGATGGCTTCCACGAGAAAGTGCCTCCAGGAAAAGTGTGACTTATTACATAAAATTTAACAGTAAAATTCCGAAAAAATTGTACGTGAATATGAATATACCCTCCATCATTTTGGCTTAAAAACTTGAACGAATATTTCTTCACACAAAAAAAAGATATTTACTGACAAATGTTTACATTATGTTTTCGATGCATCTCTTGAGCATGAAAAATGCACACGAAAGCATTTTGAAAATTCCAAAAAATGAATGCTCGGGTCTGAAAGTGATGCTCTTAAGATGCATCTGGAACCAGTGGCGGAACAAAGGGATTTACAAACTGATTCGTACCGCGGGTGCCGGAAGCTGCTAGTGCTTGACCCGCCCACCCCCTTCCCCTGATAATTAATGAATACAAAATGCAATGGCCCGTAGTATTAATCACGCAAGAGCTCGACTCTCGTGTATACGAAACGAACTGAAAACACTGGCAGCTTTCGGTCTCCTCATTGTTTTCTTGATGCCGGTTCCTCTGATTCGTACGACCAGTGTCAGAATCTGTCGCTACTCAAGTTTGGGTCGCGACCCGCAGGTTGAGAAGCCCAAAATGGCATCAAAAAATAGAATTAAATAATTAAAAAATTTCGAATGAATTAAAATCTTCAGTAAATCAGGGGCCCCCTCATACGATTCTGGGCCCTGGTCTCCAATAATTCTGGAACTATTTCTTTCCAAATGAAAATTCGAATAATAAAGTGTTCCAGACTCTGCCGCGAAGGTGGGCTGGACGAGATCCCAGCAACGGGACGTCAGAGAGTTCTCGCTTTCATTCATTCGTTCAGGATGAAAGTTCAGAATTTATAGAAGGAATTGTTATTACCGTGAGTGCGAGGCTCGTGCGACCGTCTCTGTCACACACACCTTAAGGGCGGCTTTGGGTGTGCGCAGATTGAATTTTCAGGGATGGGGGGGGGGGGGCCACAAAAAATTTCTTCCTGATAAATTTTGAGTTACCCCCCTTCAAAAGGCATTTAAATTAACAGAAATTGATCGTAAAAAAAAAGGTTTCCTTTCGGTCTTTAAGTTTTTCACTGAAAAATTGCAATTTTTTTCTTCTAATTTCTGCTCGACTTGAAGGGGAAAGGGGGGGGAGGGCACGGCCCCCACTGAGCACGCCCCTACGTATGCCCCCCCCCCCCCACAATGTTTCACGTCGGCGCCACTGCTGGATACGGTGTGGCTTCGGTTCTGGCCACCAATTCGAGTATGTATTGTATATTCCCAGATGAGGAGGGGGAAGAAAAGAGAAGCAAAAAAAAGCGACCAAATCAGTGTCAAGAACCAGCAGCGAAGCCAAGACAGAAAAAAAAAAAAGAAGAGAATTGTCTGGAACGGCCATAACTACAACTACTCTACCATCCCATGTACGACGAGACGCGCCAAGAACGGGCCGCAGAAAAAAAGAGGCTTCGGGAAGGAAAGGGTTAACGACCAAAAAGAAGTTTTTTTTTTTTTTTGCTCTCTCTCCCTCTCATAGCGACGAACGACTGCGGGCGACTACAGCAGGTTCAAGGTCGCGTGACGTCATCCAGCAGCGCAAGAAGTTATAATACGAAAAAAACGGGTCGCACCTCCTCGCTCGCAACGAGCGCCGCCACAAAACTCACTGACGTCACTCCTCAACTCTTCACCGCCTTGAACCAGAAGAGAAAAAAAAATGCGTTTCTTTTACCTTATTTTTATATGCATATGTTGTTTTTTTTGTCCGTAGGGCGGCGCAGCAGACGTTGGTAATTGCTATCGTATCTCATCTTGTATCGCAGACGCTCTCTCTCTCTCCTGAATAAAAGAAGAATAAAAAGCCTCTATATCCTCCACATCAGTTTTTCTTTTTCTCGTAGGAAACAGATCCTCGCATTTCGAACTGGTGCTCACTCGAGAGCGAATCGGTGCTCGATGAAGCTCCCGACAGTGTGGGCTCTGGGGTTTCCCAACATTTTTGTTCTCGCGGAACCCTTGTTTGTTGTAAGACTGCTACGCGGAATAGTTCGCTAATATAAATATTTTCATTGCGACACCAACGCGTAGAATTTTTCAGCTTTTACTGCCGTGGAAGTACCCGATAAAAGCTTTCGCTGAGCACCAATAGAAAGCATACGCTGTAACCCAGGCATGTTCGACCCGTTGCTCGCGAGCGCCATATTACTCCCTGAACCACCCAGAGCACTCGGTGCTCGTGTCTGATTTAGTGCTCAACAATTCCAATTAAACATCTTGTACACATTGCATTCAAGGATTGAAGCCATCCTGATTTCATGCATTCGTAAAAGCAAACTTGTTGCAAGAGTTCTCTTCTTTGGATGATGATTGCGGGCAGAGCTCGCGACTAGAAACAGGTTGAAGATGAGAACAGCCATCGTGAGTGACGTAGAGCCAGGGCCGTCTTAAGAGCATCCTGGGCTCCCCCCGGACAAAGTGATTTTTCTGAGGCCTCGACCTGGCGAGATATGTTTACTACCGAAAATTTTTACCAGATCTCCTTTTAACGAGACCCCTTCCCCCCCCCCCCCACTTGACTAGTACCGTCTTAACGCATGGGTCCACCTGGCCACGACCCGCAGAGGGGCCTCAAGTGAAAAGAAGGGCTTCATGATAATGCGACGTGGTTAAGATTTTCGAGATCAAGCATTTAAATCGGTAAGCAGGCATTTATAGTCAGATAAAGGGCCTCAAAAAAAATTCAATTTGCCTGGGGAACCATGATCCTCTTGAGAAGGCCCTGAACTTGAGATCCCGGGCCGTGCCCGGGTGGGCCATGGTCCCCACATGGGGGGGCTGACAGGGCTCTAGCCCTGGGGCCCAGGACATACTGACCGAGGGGTGCGCAAAAGAGCCCAGCCTAGGGGCCCCACTACAAGATGTGGGAGCCATGGGGTGGGCCCATGCTTTAAGATGACACCGCCTAGAGCGTGTGCAGGCATGTGAGTGATCAAAAAAAATATATAAGCATGTGAGTGACCAAAAAAGTATGTAAGCATGTGAGTGACCAAAAAAGTATGGAAGCATATGAGTGACCGAAAAGTATGTAATCATGTGAATGAGTGAAAGAGTGACTTCAACACCAGTTTGACGAATGATTTTAACCACTTGCATGAGTGGGAGGGGGGGGGGCAAGCAGATTATAGCACAGGGTGGCGAATTCGAGGAAAGAGTAGGCTCTATTCAAGACTAGAATAGAAGGGCGGCAAAAAATTCGTGTAATCCACAGGCGGAATAAATTGTAAATTTCGCCTCTGTTGAGCGCCCTTGACATATAACAGTGAAACTTCGATGTAACCATACTCTGGAAGACTAAGAAGAATATAGTTTTGGAGGAATTATCGTTATATCGAGAAGCAGCAGTTTAACATTAGGGTGTTAGAAAGATATATCGTTGTATAGAGTATCGTTGAACTGTGTAATTATTGGATATCTACGTGAATTCGCCTTCTGTATTCCCCTTATTACGTGTGTGCCTTGCGGAAAAAATGTGTAATGTATTCACACACACAATGTAAATATGTGTGAAATATATATTTTTTGTACGCCCCAAAATCCTCACCATTGAAGGAACAGAAAAGAAAACGACTTCTGCACGCGTTTGAACACGATTCCCTCCACGAAATGGTTCGATCCTCGTTGCAAAATATGTGCACCTATTACAGGAACCTCTTCACGGGAGCCTTTATTATCATTTTTCTATATACGACGAATATATATTCAATATTATATATAACGGTATGTATCACCTCCCCCCCCCCTCCTTGTCATAATAACCTGCGAATGTAACGCGCATGCTCATGTGCGTGTATATATCGAAGATATTTCGGGCTGGACGTGTGGTTACCATGACGACGAGCTCGCTAATTCATACTAAGTTACATGCGGGATGTCGAGAAGAGATTTCTTTTCTTCGCATGAGGAGCGAGAGATTTTTGTGTGGTTGTTTTTGCAACATATTTCTGTTGCACATGCTTGTAATGCCCCCCCCCCTTTTTTTAAACCCGACACGATGCCATTCGAGAAGAAGTAGGTAAAGAAATTGATTTTTTTTTGCAACAGAGAGGGAGCTCTTCTCAGATATGATATTTCACCATGTCATCAGAGTCCACATCTCCTTTTTATTGGTTCATGCATGTGTAGTATTCCATGTGCATACTCGGTTTGGTCATTAAGCTATTACTCCTTTCTGCACTAGGAATTCACTAACCCGGGGGTTCTTAACCTATGGGTCGCGAGTGGAACTTCCGAGATGGGTCGTTAAAATCCTCTTATAGCCAGATATTCTTGAGCTATTGGTCCCGACAGTGTCGTCTTAATGTCCTCGGGTGGGCCACCTAGTATCAGCCCCCTCGTTGGGCATTTTGCCTGTTGTGGCGTTGTGTTTGTATTTGTACTTAGGTTCACCATACCTCATAAAGGGGAATGCGGAAAATTGTTATCTTAACTACGAGATATCACTAAATTTTGCCAAAAATTGCACTTTATTGCTTTAAATGCAATTTTTTAATTACTGCTAAAATTGCTGAGGGGTGTGGGGAAATAAACCGTTGCTACAAATCACAGTCATCTACAAATCTTACCATCAAGAAAAATGTACAGAATCATAAAAAAATATTCAAATGATTTGATGACCATATTTCATTGGGAAAAATTCGATAAACTGGGATCTTTTAAATAGAAATTCTTAAAATACGGGACATCACCAATTTTCATCAAAAACAACATTACCGAAAGTAGGCGCGGTATATATTGCGGAAAAACGTTAAACCTGACAAACATGTGCGATGAATATTCATTACTTTTGACATAATTATCATGATTATTTATATTATGAAAACGCTGTGTGTGTGTTTAACGACTTCAGTAAGAATTGCAAATTCAAATAAGTATCGTTGAAAAAACTGGCAAAAATGTATAAATAAGAATCTGAACAACGAAAATTACAGGAATGTCCCGTAATACGGGACACAAGTGGTACATCAAGTTGTTTCAGACATTTTACTGGTCCTTGTTTTGAAAAGGGTCGAGAAATTCTGGTCTAGAGCAATGGTTCTTGACTTCTGGGCTGTGACCCAAACGCGGGTAGCAGAAGCATATGACGGGGGTCGCATAAACCCACTTGTAGTCCTGTTGTGAACGCCAGGGCCGCAATTTAATACTTTGTTCCTCGGGGCATTTTTGGCGCTATTTGCCATGTAGAAGGACCAGTTAAAGGGTGAATTCTGGTCCAGCACCAGGGGTACCAGACCCCTTTTACCCACACGGGTAAAAGGCTTACATCCCGGGTGGGACAGAGCCTGGGTCGTGTCTGGTCTGACGGAGGGGTAACAGACCCGCCTGCTCCTCCCCCCTCCTAGTTGTGGCCCCGGTGAATGCACTTACTGGGCCACTGGCTCTACCAATTTCGAAAACCAAACAAACCCATGATTTGCAAAGTTGATTAGTTAGTTACGTGGTTCCCAAACTTCTGCATTTCTTGGCTCTCTTGCCCTAGAGGGAATGCATCTGCGGTTCCCCAGAATAGTTTAACAAAGAACCACTCCATGGCATTGAATAGATTAATAAGGACAGCTAACTACGGCGCTCCTGACAATGGTTAGCGGTTCATACTTTGAGAACCACTGAGTTAGTTGCTTTTCGTTCGTGGGTAGGAAATGTTAAGAACCTCTGGTAAGAGCATATAATGTAAATTGTTAGGCTGATATTTCCAAAATCAAGAAGGAAGCCCATGGGCGGAGATACGGGGAGGGGGGCGGGGGGGCAATGCTCCTCAGCGTCAATGGTGGAGTCGACTGATCTAATATATATATGCATATGTTAATTGACATCATCATGATCGTGCCCCCCCCCAGACTTCCAAGTCTATCTCCGCCTATGGGAAGCCCCAGAACAAAACTTGGCCCATATGTGCTCAAACCGTGGCTCGAGAGCCAAATGGCCCACGGAATCATCTGATGTGGCCGACGACAAATAACCAAACCACTCAAGTGGCTCACGAAAAATTATCAAATGATTTAAGAGGCCCGTGGCACATTTACATATTATTTAAATGGACGATGGCGCATATCCAGATCACTTAAGTGAAGACAAGCAGATCTCTATTTCCAGATTCTTGAGTAACCCGCGACACACCTCCAGTTCACTTAAGTGGCACGTGGTACATTTTCAGATCACTCAAGTGGTTCGCGGCATTTTCATAAATCACTAAAGTGGCTTTTGTTACATTTCCAACTCACTTAAGCGGTTGCGGCACATTTTCAGATCACCCGAGTAGCCCACGATACGTTTCCAACCAATGTCCGCACTCTCCAGAATGTTGAACATGATCGGCTTTGACTATGTCCATGATACTGTCGTGATGACCCTGCACATCTCTCCATAAAAGGCATATTCACCCAGTTTTGTGATCGGCGTTCCCCCTAATCGATAACTAATCGAGTGCAATTAGAAAATACAAATAAATGAATTGCTGAAGAATCAACCACGTGATTAGGTGAAGAGAAATACGACTACCCCATCCTACGAAAACGACACGTGATTCGAAAATCTCGGGAAAACTTGACGAACTCGCAATTACTCCACCGAAAGTTAATCGGGGACGATATCATTGGACGAGACGAGGAGTCCCGGGACGGGATGATTTTTCGCTCGCGCCCCTGTGTCCTCCCTACCTCGTGAGCACAGAAAAAATTAATTTCCGGAAATAAACATTTATTTATTAAGTGCACCCTTTCCTTCCTTCCTCCATCACACTGTGGAAATCGAGCGACATTGCCCATGTAAGGTTGGCGGGCGGGGGGGGGGGGGCTTATGCTATGCTAAAGCAAAAATAAATAAATAAATAAAATGAAATGCGTCGCCGAGGACCCCACCTATTTCGGAAAGATGTGTGCGATCGCAGCGCCGCTCGTGCGCCGCCGTCGAAGCATCCACATCCCCCTTCATCGACAGCGATGAGTTCGTTACCGAGGAGGCAGCAGCTAACGATGAACAGTTAGGCCTATATACGTTTTTGTGGATGGATGGATGGTTGGTTGGGGTGGTTAACGTTGGTTGAATGTGGTTGAGTTCGCCGTGTGGTTGTGAGTGATCATCTCTCATCATCGTCTTCTCTACTCTTTCTTCCTTAATTTTCTGCCCGTCCGTGAAGAAGGGGCGCCCACACCGGCCAGAAAATTCTTATTTTAAGAAAAATTTCCGAAGATTTTCGTGTTGTTTTGATCGTTGGAGGTTGGGCCACCGGGTGAGGCCCATCGATAGTGATGGCTATCAAAGCGCCTACTTGAAAAAAGAAAAAAAGAAATTCTACAGAAGGATGTTCCCGCGTGAATGGAGTGATTATGTGTGCTTGTGATTATTTAAAAGAAAAATACAAATTATTAATAATATCTCGGATTATATAATGTGTACATACGGAGGTTTTTTCTAAGCCTGGGAGGAACGCTGCCACAGGTAAGTTTCATAGAAACAACTCATATTTCAAAAACACCTTATATCAGCGTTTCTCAACCTGCAGAGCTCTTCTAGGGAGCCCTTGAAACAAGAAACGATATCCATGTTCTGTGGGAACCGTTGAAGCAATATCCATGTTCTAGGAACTTGCATGCATGTCCCAGGAAGCATTAGAAAATACCCCTTGGTACAGATATATGGAGTGGATATATAAATAATATCCACGTTTTAGAGAAGCCCCCCTTATAGGGAACACCTGAAAAAATATGTGCATACACATACCCGTATCCACTTACACACACATGTTCATTAAGATACTCCTTTCTTGTACTAGGTATAGACTAAGCCAGTGTTTACCCATGGTTCTTTCTTCCCAGTGTCTTATTATGCCCCGCGTCTTGTTAAATCCGTGTTATCTACAACTATATCACGCCCACCCCAATAACATTTCTCATGGAACCCCTAGCGATTGCTCGCGGAAACCCCCAGTGTTCCGCGAAGTCCAGGTTGAGAAATGCTGTCCTGTATATTGTACGTGTATCTGTCTACTGGTTACGAAATCTTTGGTTAACATGCTAATTGTAGAAACGAAAATACTCGTCTTGTTCCTAGAATTAGCAGCTCGTCATCGAAAGCCGATTTAAAAAATGCTTTATTGGGATTTTATATTAGAGCTCGGGTGTATTCTTGAGATTTTCTCGTTATTTTTCCCCTTAAATTCAAATTTTTCCAAATGAAAACGTGACAGTGAAGCGAGTCAGTGCATCTTGTACGACGTCGGTGTCGACGCGCGTGTCTTTTCCGGGAAATGTAGAGGCTGCCGCCGCCGCCACCGTCGTGATTCAGTTCCGTCGGCCTCGGTCGCTGCTCTCGCTCCCGAGAGAAATATTACATAGTCGAATTCGTTTATATAACAGTGATTCGAGAAGTGTACGTTATAAGCAAGCTCTCGAAAGTTAACTTACATAGCAGTTGTACACAAGTGCATAAAGTGCATTACTGAGATTGTCCCGGACAAAATAAGCTGGAGAAGCGTGTAATCAAATTTAATAGCACCGTGAATATATAGTGTTTGGTTGATATCTCGTGAGGGATTTTGCAAATTTATTGGAGTACATGCATAAATTTTTTTCTTAATTTAATTAATTTCACTGGTAGGCCTATTATTTGAGAGTTTATGCAAATAGTTTTCTTTCGAGGTTGTCAGCATTTATTTATACAATAAATTGTAGAAAAAAGCAACTTCTGTTTATGAGTTTAACTTGCCACCAATCAACATGATTCTGCATAGTCTTTCAATAGGTAAAGATTTGATGCATTTAAAACAGTGTAGATTTTTACTTTTCCCAATCACAAGAATTGTTTATTACTGCCATCTACCAAGTGATCCACAAGTAACAAAAAGTGGACATTCAATTATTTGAAGAGCATATTCCATACAATTTTCACAGACACGTATACAAAGACAGAATTTTTTTTAAAATAACATGTCTTAATTCTACCGTTACAATATTTATATCTGCTAACAGGTGACCGACTCATTTCAGTGCTACCTGTTTGTAGTTAATGTCATTATTTCGATTATACACTTTCCGTTCCCACATCTCTCTGTAAAAGAAAACACAGCAAGATATTAAATGCATACAATACATGCTGCAAGTCAGGTTTTGGCTTCATTTTCCCAGGTTTGTGTTTGCAGTATGTTATATCCGAATTATTTTCCAGGTTGAGATTTTTAGTATGTTATAAACGCAGAATATGTAATAACAGAGGTAAAAATATGTGAAAGTGAATGCACCGAAAATCGGGGATGAAAAACCCAGGACATGCTATAAGTGTATTCGACTGTATTTGATATGCCTGTATCATGCTCATCTCATCACTTTAATACTACGTACAAATAGGTCTTTTCGGGTGGACCAACCGGAGCGTGGAAGTCATCTAAGATTTCTCTTCTTTTTTTTTTGTGTTTGTGTGTGAATAATTCAGATAATTACACAAATTAACTTTATATATTCGTTTCGTATAGAAAGAAAAATTAACATAAATTTCTGAGAAACGCATCCTCTAAGCATCCATCAGTGTTTCTCAGCCTTCCTTATCTTGCGACGTACTTGAACCTACAGTTGAATTTCCACGGCACACTTGAATTGAGATTTTAAAAAAAAGTGCAGTTAAATCATTTAATTTTTAACCCGGACAAAACAGTTTATTGTGGAATTTCTATAACAAAAGGCAATTAACATTCCTGGAACAAAATTGTAAGTTATGAAATGATATTTGGACTCCTTTAGAAATAATTTAGTCGATTTCTTTTAAAAATTGTCTCGGCACTCCTACGAGTCTCTCACTGCACATCGGTTGAAAAACTCTGGCCTATACAGACGGAAGAAAAGAATGATTTAGTGAATGTGTGAAATTAAAAATGAACAAAACGTTAAAAAGAATCCCACGTATAACAACAAATTCCCAAGCAAGTGTTGTGTTGTTAAAAAAAGAAATAGGATGTTTTTAATGGGATGAATCGAGAATCTGCCCATACTCAGATAAGACAACCATAATTTTTTACGGGCAGGGTATTTTATTTTATCCTAATAAAACTTTTTTGTATTGTTTTATTTTAGCGTGTATTTGTTTTCTCGTGATAATTGCTCTTATTTTGGGTTGCTGTATTTTATTTATAATTTGACATCCATATTTTTTATGGGAATCTTTTTTTGCCACCGTGTTCGATATTTTGCCTGTTGTATTTGTGTTTGTATTTGCAAGACAAAATTCTCAATGTTGAGATAAAAAAACGCAGAATATACAAAACATTAAAAAAGACACAAATAAGACCAAATTTTTCTGAATCATCCCAGTTATAAATGCAGGCGAGGTAAATTCTGGCTCCTCTTGAAGAATACCAACTCACACAAATAGGTCTTTTCGAGCGAGCCAACAAGAGTCTAAAATCATCTAAGACATCGTCCTTTTTTTGTATGTATAATTGAAATAATCAAATTACTTTTATTCGTTTCGTATAGAAATAATAACCGAAATGAATTTCGAAAAAACACGTATGCACCCTCGAGAGGCAAATAAATGCTTGCCCAGATGATAAAAACAATAACACCAGGATTAAGGAATGCAAAATACAAAATAAACAAAACATTAAAAAGAACCGTACGTATGACGACACGGCACTAATAAGACGAAACTCTTGATGTTAAGATAAAAAATGCAGAATAAAAAAAACATTAAAAAAAAGATACAAATAAGACCAAATTTTTCTGATTTAATATCCAATTACATGTATAAAGTGGATAAGCTATGATGGGTAAATTCTTGCCCCTCCTAAATACCAAAATGAGAACCTACATACTCTATTAACATTAATAACCTGCGTGATGTCTTTTTTAAATGTCACGTACGCGGGAATGAATTATAAAATGCCCAAATTCATTGCCGCTGTAAATACATATTTACTAATCTTACACAGAATCCTAAAAACATCAATCAAGCGGTTCAAAGTAGATGCGATTGGAAGTTAAAGCATACATATCACGTATTTAATGAATCAAGAAGAAGGAAGAAAGGAAAAAAAGAACACTTAATTTAGTTGTACAAAAGTAGAAATAGAAAAAATGAATGTTGATGTATAGAAGAAAAAAAAAGAATAACAGTAATAATATATTACACTATAAATTATTGAGGAAATCTCATGCATCCGGCAACAGAAAAAGAGTGTAATTTTAGTTTTTTCATATATCGTGTTTCTGAACAAATTAAATGCAGTTTTATGCAATGTTTGTGTGTTTTCATGTAATATACATAAGAATAAATAACAGTCTTAAATCAAATCAATTTTGTTCTCTTAATATAGAAAGAAGAATTAGAACGAATTTCGGAGAAACACATATTTACACTATAATGGCAAATAAATGCCTGCACAGACGATAAAAAGAATGATTTAGGGAATGTAAAATAAACAAATATAACAGGAACCACGCATATAACAACACAACACGAACAAGAAGAAATTCTCAATTGTTAGGTAAAAAATAATACGGAATAAGCAAAACGGCACTAATATACAATTCCCCACAAACAAGAGTAAATTTTTCTGAATTATCACCTAATTATAAAGGGGAAAGCTATGGTGGATGAATTAATGTACCTCCTAAATGCCAAAATAAGAATCTACATCGTCTATTGAAATTAATAATTTGATAAATGTTTTTTTTTTAATTTTCAAATGCCACGCATGTGGAAATTAATTATAAAACGTCGGTTTTAAATTCCACTGGCAATATAATACTGAATACATTATTACATACAATAGAATACTGAAACACATCAATCAAGTGGTCCAAAAGCGGATACAATTATTAATTTAAGTATACACATCACATAATTAATGAATCGAAAAATAAAAGGGACAAAATAATAGTACAAAAGTAGAGACAGAAAGAGAGAGAGAGAGAGAGAAAGAATGTTTACAAACATAAGAATAATCAAAATTATAATAGTAATATATTTATTTTACAATAATTTATTGAGGAGAGATTCATACACTTCATTACGAAAAATAGTGAAAACATTTTAATTAACTTTATGAGCGTGTTTTTAGAAACAATTAATGTGCTCTAAAGTGTTTATATGCTTTTATCAGATGAAAACATATAAATACTTTAGAAAAAAACTTTAAAGAAATTAAATAATAGTGTCTTGATTCAATAAGAGCTAATTAAAATGAAATTGACTCAAAGGGGATCAGTCGGAAGTGATTTATTTAATATTTATTAATGCAATATTCTTGGCCTAGAGACCTATACAAGAGGATGCGGTTAAATCGCACATTGATATTTTGTAACATTTAACAAGAAATCAGTGATCGGGGGGGGGGGGATTAACAATAGCGGATGAGAGTTCGTTCCATTCAACTATGGCATTAGGAAAGAAGCTGATTAAGTTATGAAGCGGAAGTATGATTTTATGTTTACATTGGATGAACGCAGGTGTCGAGGAGATATGATCGAAGTGTTCAAAATTTTCAATGGGATGGATAGGATGGACCATGAACTTTTAGTACACCGCCAATCGACTGCTTTTACAAGGGGACACCAGTATCGATTGGTGAGGGACAATGCAAGGTTATGGTGTCGCAGGGAATTTTTCTCCAATAGGGTTGTTAATAAATGGAATAGCTTACCCCCGGAGGTAGTAAATTGTAACACAATTGACACGTTTAAAAAGAAATACGATAAACATGTTGGGGTAAATCGGGAAGCTATCCATTCTTAGAATAAGACAACCATAAGTATTCTTTATGGGCATTGTATAATATTTTATCATGTGTATATATTGTTTGTAATTTGTGTTAATTGCATTTTTAATTGGGTTGCTGTATTTTTGAAACATATGACAACCATATTTTTATGGGCATCTTTTTATCAGCCACCTCGTTGGGCATTTTGCCTGTTGTGGTGTTGTATTTGTATTTGTATTTGTATTTGTATAAGTTATACCAAAGAGAGTAAAATTGTTATTGGCGTTTCCTCTTTTTCAAAGACATATTATTCGGTCGAATCTAGTAATGTAGTGACTAAAATAAATAGTTAGCCAAAACAAAAAAGTAGAGAGTGAAATAAAGAGTGAAAAGTTCACTCTAGCTTCAAGAGTGTTGTTCAAGACATTGTTCCCTACATGGATATCATGTTTCAATTTTAACGATTAATTTTATCAGTTTCCATTTTACTTTGTTATTGTGAATTCGAGATTACGTTTCACACCGAATGACATTTTTTTAAAGAAGTTTGAAAGGGGTTCTCAAAACTCCGAATTCTTTAAAAGATGAGCCCTATATACAAATCCCACTCACAAATTCACGTCACCTACCTATACGTAGCACAAACAAACGCGTATTTTGCACGATCATATTCGTTCTGTAATCAATTGTTTTTATATTCATCAAATGTGAATAGTTCAGTGATCTATGTAGCAGATAATGCTTAATTGCAAACTACGTGTTTAACAATATGAAGATAGTTTTTGATAATATTATATTAGGAAGAGAGAGTTATATTTAGAGCCCGGGTGCATAAGTGCCATATGCAATTGCATATTTTAGCAATTTTTATATTTAGTGCATATAAATGAATAAAATCACCGAGATTTTAGAAGTGGATATTTTTACCTTTTTTTCTATTAATCGCGTTGTACTCTCAATTTCTTCAATTTTTTCAAAAAAAAAAATTCACTATTCAGTACTGTTCATTTCAGGGCATATTTTAGGCATATTTAAATGGTTATTTTGCAGTTCTAAATTCTTGTGTTCTTCATGTTTTTGCGCATATTTTTTTAGTTTTATTGCATATTTTTGCTATTCCTTCAGTGTTAATAAGGATATTTCTATTATTTTCAGCATATTTTTTTATTTTCAGGAAAATTTCAGCATTTTTAAATGCATAAATTTTTTTTTCACATTTCACGTATATTTTTCTCGGTGTACTTTTTTATATATGCCTTTTTAGGCATATCGAATGTTTTGCACTGAAGAATCAGTGCATATTTCAGCGTTTTTTTAGTGCATATTTTGCCACTTTTTTAGGGCACATAATCCGGGCTCTAAGTATATTATTACCCATTTAAAAAAATACCGTGAAACATTTCGATGGTCGATTTCTAGAAATATTTCCGTGTTAATAAAATAATAAATAAGCGATGATTCTGCAGAAATGACCAAACCGGGTATCTTCAATATGCTTCTCGTGAGCATTGTTGTGAAAAATACGGTATTTGGCAAAAGTCAGAGGAAAATTCTTTAAGTGGGGAAATCGAGACAAAGAAAAACTGTGGAAGATTAAAATTTTGAATTATATATATATATATTTTTTTTCAAGAGTTTTGGTCAAGGAAAGTTGGAAATTTTCGAGTTTCGGTCGGGGAAAAGTCAGAGAAGTGAGTTTTGATCAAGAAAAATTCGGGAAATTCTCAAGCAGATTTTACTGGATACCCCGAAATACTTTGAAGTGGTAGTTTCTAAAGTGTGCATCGCGACGAGCTGGCGACATTGGTGCGTGCCTTTTCAGTGCTTTGAAGTTCTCTGGAAGTAGGCTACTCTAGGAAGTCGTGGGTAGACGTTCTAATTGTAAGAGAGCCGTTGATGGCAAAAAAAATTGCGAACCCCTGCCTTAACAGTATATTATTGTACAACGGTTAAAAAAAATATGATTTCTGTTACAATCGAAGCGAACACGACCAATATATATTATTCTCTTTCAAATGAATACGTGCCGTGAAATTCCCGTGATGCGTGTATTCACCATAAGCAAACATGCATTTTTATGGGAAATGATTGATTCTGTTTATTATTTACGAAGGAAAGAAGAAATTATTTACATACATTTCTGAGCAATAAAAAATATACAGATATTTATTTATTTTACAAACATGTCTGTTACAGCAGAGGAAGATCTAAAAAGTTATAGTTACAGTCAATAAAGAGGGCGCAGTTTTTTCCCCATGGATGATAACGATAACCATCTGCCACCTAAACGATGTCCCAAGTAGTCATCCTCATACTTATTTCATTTGTTTTAAAAAAAAAAAATTCCGTGTTTTTAAAAAAGCATCTTATAAAATATTTGTTACGCTTACACATTTCTGCATTATCGGAGCAAGATAATATTCTTCTTGATATAAAGAGTAAATTATGGGTATTCAATATTTTAAAAATAGAGTAAGTTTATTTGTGTCGATCTTCAAATGTGCGTGATAACACGTGCTCAAATGAGACATGTATAGCTCCTTAAATAACTTCGAAGAAGATATTTCAGCGAAAGCGTGGTTTTGCACGATGATTATAACATGTACACGGTCGAGTTACATTATTGTGATAGTACTTTTTTATGACAACTGCATGTGGAAAAATACTGTTTGGAACCAATGATCTATTACGGAAATGGCACCATTAACTGCAATGGTGTTAATCAATTACATTCTTAAATGAAACGCTCGTATAATTTTCTGTCCGGGCCACATTGTAGGAAAGAAAGAAAAATTCTTAATTACTTCCATAAGGAAAAAATAACTTCCCGTCAGAAAAAATTGTCATTTTTTAAAAAGAGGTCATTTTTTGGTGGCCGATGGTGCGGGCCGAAATCGCACACGTTCAGAAAATGTTGTATTTTGAATCCGTCTCAGTGAATTTATGTTCGGAATGTGAATAATAAACATTATTCTTACGGTTATAGGTATAACGATTTTGGACGGAGATAGGTTATATTTTGGGGCCATAATCTGTGAACACGTGATTAATGTGCTCGAAGTGTCCATTTTTATGGCGTCACATTTCGGCGGTGTGATCCCCCCGCCAACATCTAAACTCCTTCCAGAGAAAGATCAAATTCGTGTGTTGGAGATTTTTCGGCCCATCCTTCTAACAATTTTTTCTACTTTAGACCTGAAATTTATGTGAGCTCATCTCTCTCTCAGCCTCAGTGCTGATTTTGCACATTGCCTTCCTTTATTCAGCCGTCATACATGCGGGAGAAAAATATTCAACTTTGAAAAATCCTCCTTACCCCATCCGTAATCCTTTTCTCTGGCCTGTAAATTGTTGAGCAGAGTGAGATATTTCCTAGCTGGATTCTTAATATCCCACTAAACCTAGACTAATATTAGACTAGAACGTCTTACACTGGGCCGCAATTAGGTACTAAAAATGGCGGTACTCTGGCCTTACATATCTGTAAAGAGTTTCTAGGTTTTTTTTTTATAGTAATGAAGTGCAAATGAGGTTTCATTAATTTGAATGAGCGAGCAATAAATACTGCATGTATAAAAACAAAATGTTGCTATACGACTTTTTTCGACCAAATACAGATATCAATAATCAATCAATACATTAAAGAAAGCCATGGTAGTGATTTTCGACCTTCACCAACATACAGAACATCTGAACTCATTGCTAAGAATTCTGCGGCACACCTAACAGACAGAGGTGTCCTTGGTAGTGTGCGGCAGGTTCAGTCGCACTTTGCCCTACTATCTGGGGGGGGGGGGGGGGACTCACTTACGATAGTAGAAGGGAAAAAGAAATATGTGTGTGTGTATGAAATATGTTTTGAATTCTAGGATTTTTTTCTCTCATTATATATAGTTCTGAATTTTCATCACAATTCTGGGATTTTTTCTCATTCTAAATATTCATTGATGAACAGATATTGTTCAGCGTTCCTGTACATTCTGTGATAATGCACAAATCTTTAGATGGCGATTCCCAACCCTCACAAAATATATAAGGTCGGGGCTAAGGGGCCGCGAAATTATTTTTGCACCGGGCCCAGAGTCTCATAAGGACTGCCCTGGTAATACACAACGAGTGCCGATCTCCCATTTGAAAAATACTTTCCGCACAGAGCAGGCAGACCTTCAAACAGATGCTTACATAACACAACAAAAAAAAAAAAAATTCCACTCTTCAATCATTTTTACCTCAGAATATAGAAGGTAGATGGCAGCACCAGTAGAATATGAAACAAGCGTAACTCTGACAACATAAATACGTTGGGGACACACATACACTCAGAACACACATTCCAGCATGTACCGATTCGTTAGAATTTCCTCAGAAGAATGTATACGAGGCGCATGTACTGTAATAAGTAGTAGTAGCACCTGATTCTAATTTTTTATTCGAACCTAAGCTGAATATCACGTAAGCAGCTGTCGCCCCATCTTCACGGACCACCGGTTGAGAAACACCGCAATAAATGAAACTATGGACCGTAGGGAGATTGGCGCCGAGAACTTAATTTTTTTCTCTGAAAGAGCAGAAGGAGGACGGGATAAATAAATAAATATAAGTTTGGAAGAGTCTCCTGTGAGAAATGAAAAATACGAATATCATGCAGCGCACGATTGAATTTCCAAAGTCTTCTTCTTGGTGATGAATCACTTTCTCTCGTGAAGAACCAGAAAGACGAGAAAAGGACACGCGCCAACCGCTAACAGAAAACTTGAGTTCGGCTCAAATTGAAGATGTTAATTCGACAATCGATTATACATGTTACAGTCCATTATAAAACGTCGCTCGAAAGAAAAACAACCAAAACCGCAATCCACGTGGAAATAATGTATTATGATGAATGAATTGGATGACAAGTGTATCCGCGGTTTGTTTGTTTGTTTGTTTTCTTGCTCTCCTTTTAATGGTTCCTCTGGTAGAAAAGACACTCTTCTCTCTCCGTTGTCTTCTTCTATATTTTATCTTCTTTCGAGTTCGAGCGCAGTCTCGTCATTACACATTATTCAATGAAATCTTATTGTTCCACAGTGTGTTCTCTATACAAACGAAAGATGAGGCTTCAGGAACCGAGCAATCAATATTTTTTAATTTTCAAAATGTTTTTGCATTTTCGATACTCAAAAAATGCATTATAATTAACATAAATGTCAGCAAAAATCTTTACTTTTCCAAATTTAAAATTTTTTTTAAAAGAAATAATTCACTTCGGTCAAATTTTCTCAACCAAGATGATGCAAGGTATACTCATCTTCGCATACAATTTTTTCCGGAATTTTGTTGCTAAATTTTATGCAATAAATCACATTTTTCCCGGAGGCACTTCCTCCTGGAAGCCTCCCTGAAATTTCAACTTTAAGTACCACCCTCTGATGAAAGTTCCGAAGTTATACCATTCACCATGTTTTTAACTAAAAATTTACACAATCAGTCAGGACTTAACTCCCTGAGGTCAATAGTAAAAATTCTACAGTGGGAAAAAGCAACCCACATATTTGTTGCACCAGGGTCTGAAAGGGTTCTCAACCTGGGGTCATATGGCCCCCTTGTGGTCTTGAGATATTCCGGGAGGGGGGGGGGCGAGCAACCGAAAACCATGTGAAAGGGGAGCCTCGGCAGGTGCCAAACGGAGCCAAAGAGATTCGACGCTTAGCGATTGATCATCATTAGAGCCCGGATTATATCCACTTGAAAAGTGGCAAAATATGCTCTAAAAATGCAAACATGCGCTTAAAACGCTAAAATATGCAGTTTAAATGCCAAAATATGCAGTTTAAATGCCAAAATATGCAGTTTAAATGCCAAAATATGCAGTTTAAATGCCAAAATATGCAGTTTAAATGCCAAAATATGCACTTTAAATGCCAAAATATGCACTTTAAATGCCAAAATATGCACTTTAAATGCCAAAATATGCACTTAAAAATACCAAAATATATATTATCTTTACACACATCCATATCTTTTACGGGTATCTTTTTTCTGTCACCTCGTCGGGCAAATTGCCTGTGATGTCCTTCGTGTTGGTACTTGAAAAATCCTGAAAAAGTTGAAAATTCGAAAATACGTACCAAAAATGAGAAAATATGCGTAAAAAAAATCACTATGCCAAAAAAAGCAGTTATGTTTTTAAACTGCATATATTCTATTTGTTAGTGCATATTCATTTACCTCCTCACATATGCATATACTGCATATGCAAATAACTTTTAAATATTTTTTATTCAAGCATTTTCAATTTCTAGTTAGTCGTGGCTGTTCAGTAACGAAATAACAGTAAAAACGAATTTCGAGACTATTTTCTAAAAGAATTGAACATTTTTGACGCTGAAACAGTTGATATTTGGAAAAAAAAAATCCTACTTGCGGGAAAAAAACCCGATGTCATGAAAATATTATGAGCAATACTCATTTGAAAAACTATGAAAAAGTGTGCGAATGAGCTTCAATAAACCTTCACGAATATGCCCTTATTCTGAAAATTCTTTGATGTTATGCATTTATATGCATTAATGCTGGAAAAGGCCAAAATATGCAAATGCATATGCACATATACATTTGCATATAATCCGGGCTCTATGATGATTCATCAGAGAGCTGTGAGAAAAGAAAAAGAGTGCAGAAGAGCAAAGAATGAAATATGGTGAGAAAAGGTGTGTCTACTGCAAAATCCAGCCGAGCGGCCCATAGAACCTGTACCATCTTAAAGAAGAGGCCATGCCCATCTGCGAATGACTCTGTAGGTCCCATGTCCATAGAAAGCCTACATGATGAGATCTGGTACTTTGATCTTTGCAAGTACGTAAATGTGCAAGCTCTCACTTCCAGCTACAGCCGCAAAACATCACTTTACCCGAGGGAGAGGGCACGATGTTGTGACTGCCCTGCATAGAATCCTTACAATTAGAAGAAAGCTTCTGAAATCTAGCTCAGCACAGGGCAGGCTCGAATTTTGGGTGATATGCCGGAGGGACAATTTATTATGTAGTTTCATTTGATCATCCCGTATTTTATAGGGCACATTAATGTTTCCGATGTAATTTGACTTTTGGGAAAGATTATCACTCCCCCGTCTCCCCCCCCCCACCCCGGATCTGAATGTTAAGTAGGAAGACTCTCACTCCTGGAGGGGGGGGGGGGGTGGTTGTCTGTATAATTCAAGGAGATTGTGGGAAGAAAATATGGCCCAAATGAGACCATGGGCTAAAAAAAAAGTTTAGAAACACTGGGTTGTACTATTCACCTGGACTATACTATTGACTTGGTTTTTTCAATTGAAATGAACTCGAGGATCTCTCGGCAATAGTGTGTGAGGGTTGGAGAAACGAAGAGTTTCACTATAAAATACAGTAGATTCTTGTGTGAATAGAAAAATTTCCTGCACCGCAAATGATCAATTTTGGAAAATTTCGCCTTTTCATTTTCAATTCTGCTCGGGTTTCTTTTATTCGCTTAATTGTCATTTGATGCAGAATATTTTTTGTCAACTCGTTGATTTCCTGAGGGTGTTGTCGTTGATTTCCATTGTGCGCCATCAGAGGTGCAACGAAAAAATTCGGCCATAAAATTACATTATACTTAGTAATAGGTCTGGGATTTTCAATACTCAAGCTTAGACCAGAATTTGAAATTGTTCCACCCGTGTATGGTATGTATGCTAACTTGGCTGACTGATTTAAAGCTCTGTGAAACCCAATAATGTGCCCTGACGTTTTTGTGTGTCAACAATTAGATCGAGAGTGGACAAGAATGCTGCTGCGCTGCATGCATCATAAAAGGTTTTGGAATCACTATCTCAATTTAAGAATACAATAAATTTAAAACAATTTCATTCCATTGTATGAAATCCAAAAAAATATATATAAGATAGGCAGAGTCAAAATTTTATTCAAAAATCAACTTTTTTAAATTAAATCAAATTTTAACAATTCAAATTGCGTTAATAATGGATAAAAATTAGTAGAAATGACACTGTCTTCTTTTTCTCGTCGAGTCATTTTTCATCATTATGACCGCGATTATACTCACAAAATCGTTTTCTGTGTTATATTATGTTTCAGCATCGAGTTCATCCCCATATACTTGCACATCTTCAGGGTCTCTCTCTAGGAGTCCATGGATTCCTTTTTTGGAAAACACATTTTTTTTGATGAAACAAAGCGAATTCGTTGTATGGGGGCACAACCGCAGGGCCGTAACTTGGATTTTTGCCGCCCGGGAAACATTATTTTGTTGCCCCCACAACTTTCAAATTCGATAATTTTATAACAGTGTTCTTTGTGCCCACTTAAAACTGCCGCCCGGAGCAATTGCTCCCTGCCTCCCTCTAGCTCTGGCCCTGCCATAATACTTTATAAAATATTTTAACCCAGTGTTCTTCAACCTTTTTTACACCTGCGGACCGGGTTGAAAGAAAACAATAAATTTGCGCAGAGCGGCAAAAAATGAGTGAATGGGTAAATATACAGTTGATCCCGCTTATAACGTTTTCCCGCTTGGTACGACTTATTTTCGTCGTCCCAACACGTTTTCCCGCTTACGGCATTTTTCCACGACGGCTTTTTTGAAAAACGTTGTGAGCGAGATCCACTGTAATTTGTAGGAAGACAAAAAACTTAATAATAATAGCAGAAATAATTTGCGGACCAGCAAAAAGGGGGAAATAATTTGCAGACCGGCTGACAGCAAAATAAAAACAAATTTAGAGACAGTATTTTTATAAATTTGAAATTATGTCGTGGCTACGTGAACTGGACGAAATTTTTTGCGGAACGGCAGAAAATTTCCGCGGAATTGGAGACACGTTGCCTTTTATTTCACCTGCACAAACCAGTTTCTCTGCTCACAGAATTTGTATATCGGTGCGGAATGACAAAGTAACATGCTGCCTTATTCGATACAGGGAATGTTTTCCTTGCGCAGCAAAAAAATGTCTGTGCGCACGGAAGCATTCTCAGTCATTTTCACACTCTAAATGTCTGTATTATGTAAACTTTTTCACCATGAAAAACGCAGAAATTGAAGAAACACTGTTTTGAAGAGTAAAAACAAATTCCTTCTGCATAAAATTCTTTTTTACCCCCGAATCACTTTCGGTAATAAAATCTACATTGAAAACTATCTTTCTCTACCGAATTTGTTTCTATAACGAGTTTCTCGACAAAACCAACGTTATATTTTCCATATAACGATTTCATTGTATTGAGATTCTACTGCGTGGGCGCTCACAATCTTCTTCAACTGCATGCAACATCATCTACTGCATGGGTGCGGACCACTTCATTGGTTTGAAAACGTGCCGCGGGAAACTCGAGTGATCTTTAAATGTGCCGCGGATCAATTAACTGATCCGGAACTGTGCCACGATTCACTCAAGTAATATGTAAATGTGCGCGTGTCACTGCAACGATTTGGAAGTATGCGTCGAGCCGCTTAAGTGATCTGGAACTGTGCCACCGATAACTTGAGTGATCTGGAACTGTGCCACCGATAACTTGAGTGATCTGGAACTGTGCCGCTGATAACTTGAGTGATGTGTAACTGCACCAAATTTTATGGAATTGTGTCACGAGTCACTCGAGTGATCTTTAAATATACTACTGGCCGTTCGGGATATGGAATTGCACACCGCGGGTCAATTATTTGAACTATAAACGTATCGCGGATCACTTAACTGCCCTGAATAAATGAATGAATGAACGCCAGGGGCTCTGCCACCGGACTTATCCCGTTGCCGAGATATCTTCCAGCCCAGCTTCGTGGCAGAGTCTGGAACAAAGTGAATGCACTTAACAGTCTGAGTGTGTAGCTAGTGTTGTGCTTGATATTTCAGTGCTGCCATCTATACTTCAAATTGTGAGTGAAGTGTAATGATTGAATATTTGTTACGTTGTAGGCCTGTTGCTCTCCGTGGCGAGACTTTTTAACGGGGAGATCGGCTCGCATTCGCGCCTTGAAGTTGGAAACCACAGAAAACCAACTTCAGCCGACCACCACTGTTTCACCAATGAAGTTCGAAGCCGGGACCTCTCGATGCGGGTCCGTCACTATGACCACTCGACCACCACAGTGGCCACCTAACTGCCCTGGAACTGTACCACGGGTCTTGCACGTGACCTGTGAATATGCCACGGGCCACTCGAGGAACGAGCCGCTAAAGTGCTTTGAAACAAGAGTCACTTGAGTGATCAGGAACCAGGCCGCGGGTCACTTAACTGATCTGTAAATTCAACGCGAGTCGCTTTAAGTGATCTGGGAATGTGTCGTGGGTCAATTACGTTACCTGGAAATTTAGTTGCGGGCCACTTGAGATATGTGTAGCTATACCACTGGCAGCCCAAGCTCTCTGGAACTGCGCCACTTGAGTTTATATGCGATTTCGCCACGGTTTATTCGAGCGATCTGTAAATGTGCCACTCACTTGATTTTTATAAAATTAGGTTTGAGGTCGCGGGAAACGTCAGATGACTCCGATGGCCGCGGGTCGAGCGCACATGCTCTCCAATGCGTTTCGATAATAATAACAATAATTTTACTTGTACGTACAGCAAAATGTTTCTTTTAATTAATGAAGAAAATTTCATCAAAAAAGCACGAGAGAATAACGAGGAGAAGAAGAAAATCCATTGTTTACATCATTACCAGAAACAGGGTTTTGAAAAAATTTCACGAATAACGAGAGAGAGAAGCTTTATTTTTCCTCCGAAACAAGAATCTGTCGTAAGAAGGAGCGCGTCTCTTAATCCTTCAGTAAAAGCTCGTACAGAAATAAAAGGAAACACATCGAAACGTCATCATTACCATCACCATATGAGACAGAAAAAAGGCATTTTTTTTGCCGAATTCTTCTTCTCCCGCTTATTCTTGCTCGTCCGTAATTGGATCCTCGTTATCCAATTTTCGACTTATTCCGGTAAAAAAGAAAACGCTTCTTATTTTATTCCTTTTTTTTTTTTTGTTATAGCTCTCAAATAGGGATTTTTCTCCCGTAAAGCTTTATATATAGCCATGAATATATATATATATATTATAGACGTCGGAAACGAAAAACAAAAATTGTTTTAATGACAGCTAATGAGAAAGATATTGGATCAAAGTGGCCTGTAAAATACCGTATTCTCCGATTATATTCACAAAATGTTGGAGGAACCCCAACGATATCTTTATTCTTGATGTTAAAATTATTCTGAAAATTTCTCGTCGCTGCCAAACCGATATGTTTTATTTATTCTGAATAGTTCTTCGATTTCAATTTATTCAAGTGTAGGCTAAATATGGCCCATAAGGTTAGGGCTAGGGATACGGAAATTTCGCCTCCGACATTCCGCCCCGGTACGTTTCGTCCCCAGTACATTCCGTCCCCGGGCATTTCACCCCTGACAGTACGAACGACCAAGTAAGTGATTGACTGTATAAGTGACCGAGTGATTGAGCGGGTGACCTTATGACTGACCATATAAGAGTAGGTGAGTGACCGTATGAGTGAGTTATTGACTGCATTGGTGAGTGAGTGACCTTATGTGTGACCTTATGAGTGACCAAGTGAGTGATCGTATGAGTCAGTGTGAGTGACTGTATGACTGAGGGAATGGCGATACGAGTGACCAAGGGAGAGATCGTATGAGTGACCCACACTCACTTGGTCTCTCTCATGCTGTCACTCACTCATACGGTCACCCACCCACTCACTTGTTCAATCATACAGTCACTCACTCCTTCAATTGGCCACTCATTCGGTTACTCTCGCACTCACTTGGTCACTCATGTGATCAGTGATTCGGTTACTCATATGGTCAATCATGTGATTAGTCATTCGGTTACTCATATGGTCAATCATGTGATTAGTCATTCGGTTACTCATATGGTCAATCATGTGATCAGTCATTCGGTTACTCATATGGTCAATCATGTGATCAGTCATTCGGTTACTCATATGGTCACTCACATTATCATTCACACGGTCAAAGCAGGTGAAATGTCCATAGGAGGAGATAGATTTGAAAATCTGGGGGGGGGGGAGCACGGTCATTATTACTGGAGGGGAGGAGTAGGCACGATGATGATGATCTCAATTCATATATGCACATATATATTAGATCAGACGACTCCACCTTTGACGCTGGGGAGGTATTGCCCTCCACCGTATCTCTGCCCATGGAAATGTCAGGGGCAAAATGTACCGGGGACGAAACGTACGGAGCGAAATGTCTGGGATCAAACTAAACGTTTGATCCGTTTGGGCGAAATTTCCGTAAACCCATGGCTAGCAGTCAAATAAAAAAGTAAAAGTTTAATTTTTCTATCGGGACAACTTAAAACAGCATATGCCAAGGGCCGACTTCTCTCTTTTGTTCGAGGGCCATCATAATGTTCAGACGAAGTATGTTGCGGGGCCGCACCGGGGACAGAACTCCGCTATATAAGCCGAATGCATGAGGGGGAGAGAACTCCAGCATATATCCGCACTTAGTATGGTTGCTTGCTGGCCATAAACATTTTGACGAGATTTATTAACTAATTAACTAGATTCGTCATTTTTAATAAAATACTAATTATAAATAATTATTAATGCATTGTATACACTTTTGGAAAATAAATACTATTTTCCAAAACACTTCATTTTTTGGAAAATAGTATTTGTATGTTTTCTCATAGACAGTGAAATCAGCGCAGTAGAAAACTGCGTAAATTGCTGCAGCGTGGACCTACAATTTCTTACCAGACGAGACTCCAATGTTTGCCTCCATGCCCAGCTCTTAGGGCTGATGGTGGGATCACAGTAAACAGCTTAGGAAGATGTATTTAATGTACGCCAATAAGTACGGGCGGTCAGAAATTAAGTAAGACCATACGCGGTTTTTGGCTCCTCACTCGATCCAAGTCCGGATATCCAGTCCGCAAGTCCACAAAACTGGACAAAAATTTTTAGAGTTGACATTGTCTCATTTTTTCCAAGTTTCTCGGCAACTCATTAGATTCAGCGAAGTCAGTAGTTCATTGCGGTCTTGGAAAAATTTCCACTGACGGAGCTGGATTTTGGACTTTTCTTTCTTCGTGGTTGCGAAACATTTCCCAAGCACTTCGCGATAGAAACGTCGTGTTGGTGTATCTTTTCTCCGATTTTTCAAACGTGGTGAACTTAATCTTCTCCTGAGACTTTTCTGGTTGCGGTTTCTGAGCCCTTGAGAAAAAACCCACTGTGGGATTTACGCAAGTAACAGTAGCAGATTCTCTTGCGCGATTTTGCTCGTCGAGATTACCATCACTGACTCAACGCGCCAGAAAATCTGCTACCGTTACTTACGTAAATCCCACAGTGGATTTTGAAATCAATCATGTAACCCGTGCGTTTAAAAAGGTTTTGTATTTACGTGCTGAAAATACAATTTGTCTTTTTAGAATCATAAATATTTTCTTTTCCGCATTAACCGCTATTTCGTCAATTGAAACTAATATAAAAAATATAGCTGGCATATACTCTTACATTCTACAGAAGGGCTCTTCAACCTTTCAGACACGAAGGGCCAAACGAAGCCCGCAGTCCACCAATTGATGTAATTTAGTGGCATTTTCACAGAAAGGGCCAACAAGGCCCCTCCCGCCCCGGAGTTAAGCAGGGAATTTGAAGGACAAATCGAAGACTTTTATTTATTCTGAAATTATTTCTTTTATTAATTATAAATTCTGAAGTTCTGAAATAATTTTTTCCTTAATTCTGAAAGAAGTTTTTGATTAATTACTGATTAAATTTGTTAATTATGAGATTAATTTCAATCTGAAATCCCTTTAAATGATTCTGAAATTATTTTCTTCTCGATACATCTTAAAATCGTTTCTTTCAAGAATTATGCAATTAATATTTTATTGAGTGTGAAATTATTTCTATCAGAAATTACGAAATTGTTTCTCTAATTCTGAAATTATTTGTTTCAAAAATTAAAAGTAATTCTGAATTTTCATCGATTCCGGAATTATTTTTTTCATTAGTCCTAAGTTTTCATCAATTCATCCGGGAGTATTTCTTCCATTCACTCTAGTATCTCATTTCTCTCTCTCATCAATCCCGAAATTATTTTCTTCATGAATTCTAGTATTAATCGTTTTTCAGTGCATTTTCTGAAAATGATCAGCGGGCCATGACAAAAAGCTCCGAGGGTCAAATGTGGCCCGCGAGCCATACGTTGAAGACCCCTGCTCTACAAGGAAACCAAATCAATAAAATCATTATACCAACAATTATAAATAACATAATAACTGTAATATAGGGATCAAACATCGTCAGCAACGATAAAGTTACGACTTTTGTAGAAAGTTATAAAACACTTTTGTGTGGAAATGTTTTTTATTTAAATAAAGTTTTATCATTTTTTAAATTAATTTTCTTGTCATTACTTTGCTACGTGATTTGGTTTAAATCATATAAATGAAATTTATGATTCGTTATTCAGATCATTATTGCTTTAATTACGGCGAAAAACAGCAGCGGTCATACTTACATTACGCAAAACGCAGTGCATTTAATGTTGGTGTGAAACGGATTAAATTGTTGAACGTTGTACAACAAGTTTGCGTTTATGATATACAGTGATCTGATTTGTGTTGCAAAATTTTGGCATCATGTTTGCATGTGCCGGCGAGATGGAAAAAGGTTGAAACAATTACAGTAATTACACCAAGGCTACGTGATAGGCGGGACTCACTGTAAAAGATTATAATAGCGCGTATGTCGGAAGGTATAATTTTGCATACAAATACGTTAAAAATTGGTTAATTACATCCAATATTTTGGAAAAACGCCAATCTTTTCGAATAAAATATGACCGAAACGGCAGCTATTCCATTTTATCATCATTAAATGTTTTTATTAAATCATCAAGTGAAGTTATTTCGATGTCGATGCCTTTCTAAAATGCAATTAAGTGGCTTGTCTCGAGGCACAACCAACGCCTTCTCAGGAACAATTTCTTCCTAGCAAGGCAAAAAAAGATTCTATTCGTTGGCTGTAGAATCATTAAAATCAGTTTTTTGTGCTGAAAAATATGAGCAAACAAACTTCATGTACAGTGCGATGTTCAGTGACATTTTGGTCCATCGAAAGTTGGACTAGCTTGTTTGGTTATCGAAGATGTTATCGCAGATGGCTGCTTGTTTTGTTATCGAAGATGTTATCGAATGATGGACTAGCTTGTTTGGTCATCGGAGATGTTACGAAAGATGGACTAGCTTGTTTCGTTATCGGAGATGTTACGAAAGATGGACTAGCTTGTTTGGTTATCGCAGATGGTTGCTTGTTTTGTTATCAAAGATGTTATCGAATGATGGACTAGCTTGTTTGGTCATCGGAGATGTTACGAAAGCTGGACTAGCTTGTTTGGTTATCGAATGATGGACTAGCTTGTTTGGTTATCGAATGATGGACTAGCTTGTTTGGTTATCGAATGATGGACTAGCTTGTTTGGTTATCGAATGATGGACTAGCTTGTTTGGTTATCGAATGATGGACTAGCTTGTTTGGTTATCGAATGATGGACTAGCTTGTTTGGTTATCGAATGATGGACTAGCTTGTTTGGTTATCGCAGATGTTACGAAAGATGGACTAGCTTGTTTGGTTATCGCAGATGTTACGAAAGATGGACTAGCTTGTTTGGTTATCGCAGATGTTATCAAAAGATGGCTGCTCGTTTTTAGAGCAGCTCATTTTTTTTATTAGTTTTTGTATCCTTGCACAAAGGCAAGAAAATATACTTTCAAGTGCGTCGACATTAATTACAGTAGAGAGTAAGGTGTGTGGGTGCAGTATATATGATCCGAAGAAATAATTTTGAAGAGTAATTTCACTCCTCTTCAAAATTATGAGGGGTATTTTTGTAAAATGAGGGTTATTTTTTTACCAGTGAGAAATAACTCTATTAAAAAATAACATTAATTTGCATCGATATAAGATGCTGACAAAATTTGTGGCATGGGAAAATGCGAGTCGATTCAACGAAAAGTAGTGATGATTTCAGTTTCAAATTGAGTTTGATGGGAGTTTTGGAAGAAAAATTTTATTGTCTCCTCTATAAAACAGTCGTTTTTAGTATTCTTGAAAGCATTAGCTCCTCTCCTCACAAGTATCATTTGAGAGGAGTTTCTAGGAAAAGAAGCAAAACAGTCGAAAATACGATCGAAATTAGTTTCGAAATCAACGGTTATTTTTAACCTAAAATAACTGATTTTTTTACAAAAAAGAAAAGAAAAAAAAAAACAAGGATTCAAAAATTTCCGATTAACTAGTTAAAAATTTTAATCGAAATTAAAACTTATCTTTATACAGAGGCCACAACAGGCAAAATTCCCAGCGATATGGCTGAAAAAAGATGCCTATAAAAACATGGATGTCAAATATAACTAAAATACAGCAATCCAAAATAAGAGTAATCATCACTAAAAAAACTACGTAACACACACTGAAATAAAACTAATGATTATGATGAAATAATGATATATGATATCATATATAAATATATAATATAACTGCCCATAAAGAATTATGATTGCCTTATCTATAAGTAGGGATATATATATATAGCGTCTCGATTCATTCCCATTAGAAACACCGTATTTGTTTGATTTAAACGTACAGTTGGGGTGGAATTCATGACTCCCGGGGGTAAGCTACTCCATTCAATCCCACCCCATATTATACACCGAGAAAAATTTCCTGCGACGCCACAACCGGGAGTTGTCCTTTATTAATCGTGTCCCCCTTGTCGAAGCACTCGATTGACTGTGTATTAGTAACTCCCGGTTCATTAATCAGTCGGTCGATCGAATAAAATTTGTTTGATTAACCAGTTTAAAATTTTAATCGATTCCGAGCCCTAACTAGAACGGAATGATCTAAAACAGTGTTTTCCAAATTGGGTGATGGAATGGTCTTTGGGGCTATAGAAGGCACAGATTTAACATGGGAACCTATGGGTTTACTTGAGTTGGGGGCGATGAGAAAAAAAAAAATTCGCGGAAGAAGCGATGGAAAAAATCGAGAAACTATGATCTAAAAGAAATTTTAATGTGGATAAAGCAGAGATTTCCTTTAACTCCTTCAGGCCCTGGTGCCACAAACGTGTGGCTTGATTTTTCTCACTATAATTTTTTTTCTTTTGACCTCGGGGAGTTAAGCTTTGACTTCAAGGATTCTGTAAGTTTTGAGTTAGAATATGGCGAATAAGAACTTTGGGGGGCCCTTCATCAGAGGTCAGCACTTAAAATTGAACTTTTAGGGGGTTTCTAAGTTTGCTTCAAGGAAAAAGTGCTTTCTGAGAAAGTGTGATTTACTACGTAAAATCAAGCAAAAAAATTCTGGAAAAAATTGTACGTGAAGATAGATATACCCCACATCATCTTAGCTGAAAAAATTTGAAATAAATGAATTATTTCTTCACAAAAAAATTTAAATAAATAAATGAAATAAATTGTAAATTTGAGAGAAAAATTGAAAAAAATTAAGATTTGCTGATGTTTATGTTTTTAATGCATTTTTTGAGTATCAAAAATGCAAAAACATTTTGAAAATTCTAAAAAAGTGAATGCTCAGGTCTGAAAGGGTTAAACCTTGCACACGCTTTCTTTTGGTCATTCGCATGTTTGCACACGCTCTAGGTAACTCTTTTGGTCATTCACATGTTTGCTCTGACGCTCTTTTGATCCGTCGTTGACCTGAATCTGAAAAAAATTTCGCTAATTCCAAGAAATGAACGCCCCTCTGAAAGGTGTTAATTTTATAACCTGACAGAGCGAAAAATTTAAATTGGTCTACAACGAGAAGTCCGTTATAACGACAATTTTCCTCGTGATTGTAAACTGTCGTTATAACGGACTGTATTCGTCCACGTAGATGAGAAGGAAGGGTTCAACAGTTACGTAAGAGAAATGTCCGTCCTCGAAGATATAAATCTTGTTTTGAAAATTCACGATAAAATTCTAGCTCTTATTCTTAAACCAGAATGTCTTGCATCAATTTGTTTTTTTCGTTTCTGGTCGATTATCTGAAGTAGAGAAAAAAGAAGCCCACATGAGAGATGATGATGATCATCATCATCCGGGTCCATCGGCCGACGTCTCGTCAAAGGGTTATTTACCCCATTTTGAAGCATATCACGACCGACCGAGAACTGGTTTCCTTCGTAATCTTTCTGTGGCTTCTACAGCGCAGCTGTTATTTAGCTACTTTCTCGCCTATTTGCAACAAAATGTCCGGTCTGAACCGAGCCTCTCTCTCTACAGACCGATTTTATTTTTTGTCTATAAATAAACATCGTCTCTCGTACTATTAATTAAATACATTTTCGGTAATTATTTATTATTCGTAGACGTAATACAGACGCATGCATGCATGAGGGACGTTTCGCTTCGGGCGACCGACGAATTTTCTTGTCTAGTCTGTCGTCGGACCCGAGGCGAAATTTGTCTTCCGTGTACCTGATCTGACTTTGATTCCCGTTTTCTGAAGCTATTTTTATAACCTAATGTATATATATATCCGCGCATAATAATAATACTGATGTTGGGAGAAGAACGTTTGCTGACTCCTGCGCGAGTATGAATGCGTTGAAATGGTATGGTTCTTTTGAGGTATGGTCAGAGTCGGTGATTCGGAAGTCACTGTGAAGCGAATTGAATTATTTTGTGTAACTGTCAACAAATTTAATGCGATCGTTCTTACTGATATCGACGCGTTTGTCGTTAAAGTATAGATGAAAATTGTCAATATGGGGCCGTTCAAGTATTACTTAAGCAAATTTTTGGCCTTTTTTGACTCCCTCCCCTCCTTTGTCAGCAAAAGTCAGCAAAACGCTGACCCCCTCCCCCCTTGTCAGCAAAATTTCGTCATCAGCTCTGCCTCTCTGAATCCTAACTCGTATTTTCATAAGGGGTGGTTGATGACGTAAGCATTATCCAAACCCTCCCCCCTTGTCATCAAAAGTCAGCAAATCGGAAACCCCCTCCACCCCCCCCCCCCATCGATGATGACGTAATACTTGAATGACCCCTATACAGGTGAAATGCAAACGTAGTTGTAGAAATGCAGATGCTGATTTTTGACATACAGGTGGAATTTTAAAAGTACAGATGCTGGTTTATGGAATGTAGATGATTTTTTTTGAAATGCGGATGTAGTTGTAGAAATACAGATGTTGGTTTTTAAAATAAAAAATTTGGTTTCTGAAATGCAGATGGGGGATTTTGAAATGAAAAAGTATTTGTCGAAATACAGATTTATTTGTAGAAATTCAGACGCAAATACGCAAAATGCTAGTTTTGGGTATGTGTGTGTGTATTTGTCAAAACACAGATGCCGATTTACGAAATAAAGGTGTTAATATTTAAGATACGCGATATAATCCTTGAGGATGTAGGTGCTAATTCTTGAAATAACTATGGTAATTACTGAAATGCAAAGGCTAATTATCTAACCAAACACATGCTAATTACTGAAACACATACCAGCGAATGGAAGTTTTATTCCGAATAAAAACTGGCAGCTCCTGTTCAAAATTATCTTTTTGATTTTTCATCTGCAAAAATTTAATGGATCATTCTTTTTTTTGAAAACGACCCGAAAATATGAAAAAAAAAAAGTTTTTTGGGGAAAAACTTCAGCTCATGAGAATTTTTTCTACTATTTCAGGGTTCAACTGAATGATCGATCATTTCATCGTACAAAAAAGAACGACTTTAAAGAGCTCAACACCAAACGTCTACTCTTTTCTCGTTAGTTCAAAAAGAAATATATATTTTTGTGTGCACTCGAGACGTTGGTAACTTGATTCGTTTTGATGGCATCATTTTAATGAATATCTCGAAATTGAATTCTCTATTCCTCCCTCACCAAGAAAATGTAATTTGTCCTTTTCTAGCGTAAATTCTTTGGATTCCATTTCGTCGATGCGACTCGTGTATGATTTTTCTTCTCCCTTCCATATAATGAATCTAATTGCATTTCCAAGATCAATGAATTAAATTTTCGACTCTGAGAGCTTTCAATAAATATTTTCCTCAATGTAAATGAAATTCGATCGGAGATGAAAGTAAGTAATTTGAATATCTTAAGGACTGATTAAAAAAATATATACAGTGGATCCCGATTGTAACGCTTTTCGAAAAAACGCGTTGCGAGCGGGAATGCGCTTTAAACGGAAGATCTTAAGGAGAATTATATATAGAGTTAGGACCACGAAAATGAGTCGCACTAAGAAAATGTTCCAAGTGGGAACGCTATAAGCGGGAATGACTGTATTATTTCTACTGATATGTCTTTATCACGAGAGCCCGGATTATATGCACTTAAAAAGTGGGAAAATATGAACTATAAAAACGTAAAAAACTGAAATATGCACTTGAAAATTTCGTGTTATATGCCCTACCTTGAAACCAAAATTATGTACGAAAAATGAAAACGAATCCATCTAACATAAAGTGAAGTGTGGCACTGAAAATAAAAATATACGTAAAAATGAATAAATATGCATTTGTGTCAAAAAATAAAAATAAAAAACAATTCATGAAATTGTGAAGATATGCATTTAAAAATACCGAAATAGGCATGAAATAAAGAATATTCCTTGAAAATTCTTCAGTATGCCCTAAAAGGCATGTATAAGTTTACTGAAAAATGTACGTGAAATATGTAAAAAATATGCATTTAAAAACGCTGAAGTTTCCCTAAAAATGAAAAATATGCACAGAAATAAAAAAGATACCTATAATGAGAGCACAGAAGTATGGCCTGTTTAACTTAAGAGAAAAGAAAAATATGTGCATCAAAGCTAAGAAATATGCTCAAAATATGAAGTATTTAAAAATGCCTAAAACTATTCCATTTAAAAATGCTTTAAAATACGCCCTAAAATGAATAATTGAAGGAAAATTTGATGAAATTCGAAGTATAAAAAGTTAAAAACAATCTTGTAAACGTTAGTATAATGCGATCGATAGGAAAAAATGCTAGAAATATATGCACTTTTTATCTAAAATTTTGGTGATTTTACGCATTTATATGCAATAATTATAAAAAGTGCTAGTACAGTATATGCTATTGCGTATGCACTTATGAATACGATCACGAATAGGAAGTATTTTTACGGACAAATTGAATCACAAGTTGCTAAAAATATTCTAAATTTACTTAACAAGAATGCGTGCGTATCTTCGGTGAGCTTAAACTATACTCTTATTTCACAATCTTATAGAGTTGAAAGTAAATTTTGAACGTTTTGCTCGCGAGCATAGCGAGATGCACACGAGAGATTGTCTAATTTCGTGCTCGCGAAGGTTTTATCGACTTCCATGTTGCTAAATATCGAAATACAGATGGGGCCGTCTTAATAACATCCTGCGACACTCGGGCAAAGTGATTTTTTTGAGGCACCCTACCCGGCGAGACATGTTTACCTTCGAAACTTTTAACTACATAGATTTCATTTTCTATATGCGTTAAGACGCCACTGAACTATTCATTAAAATAAATGTGCATATTGTTGAAATGCAGATGCTAACTATCGAAATGAAGGCATCTGTTCCAAAATATAGGTGCTAATTATTGAAATGCAGATGCTAATTACCAAAATGCAGATGATAATTCTCGAGTTAAAAATGTTGATTGTATTTAAGTTGCGTTCAAGAGTTTATAATTACGCCAGAGTTGCCATGTGGGTGAATTTTGACAAGAGGTGAATTCAGTGCTCCCTCTAGTCTAGTGCCCAGGGTACCAGATCCGCCGGTCTCCCCCCCCCCCCCCAGTTGCGGCCCTGATCACAGCCTTCATTAATACTCGTGACCCGGTCGTTTTATTGGATCCATAAATTTCCTCGACACACCATTAGAGATATTACGGTTATGTTGCTGGATGATTTATTAGCGCATTTTCGTCTTACTCACCAGTGTTCGGAACGGAACCTGTTCGTAAGTCGGAAATTTGCTGTATTTAGTGTTAACAAAAATATCGATATATTTTAGAAGCCATTTTTTTTTTCTATTTGCTTCGCGATGTACCGACTTCACCCAATTTAATGTACCGTTACGAGGAGGATCGCTGGTACTTCGTGGACCTTGACCTCGTTTTCACAAAGTGAACGGGAGGGAACAGAGCAAAAAAAAAAAAGTCTCATCGTATGTACATCAGTACATACTGTACAATGAGGTGAAGGTGGGGTAAGAGATTATGTACCGCTCCTCCCATCCACCACCACCTCCAGCACGACGCATTCTCATCACGTTATGGATTCATGCGATTCGCTTCGATTTACACACGGCCCTTCTCTCTTTTTTTCTCTAATATTTATACTACCCTTTTCTTCTCGAACATCATTGCGGTAGTTTTAGAGCAAGAGAGAGAAGAACCCTTGGAACCCTTATTCGGGACCCCGTTCATCCATTTTACGAGTCGGTGCCTCGTCGGGGTCCTGTTTCCCACCGGCGGGCCTCAAAATCTGCACGGGTGTTGTTGGGAGGTACGGGGGCCACACGACCAACATCACTCTCTCTCTCTCTCTTTCTCAAAGCTAGGCTGCTGTCCGCCTCGAGGATAGATGGATGGATGGATCGTGGATAAAATAGGCTATTCAGCATCATCATCATAGGCCTTCTCTTTTTTTCTATAGCCCTAATTCTACCGTGGAACCTCGTTTATACGACGTTCAAGAGGCCTAATCAGAACGTCTTATAAATGAGGAAGTCGTGCATCTGAGACTTCTTTAAAAAAATGACTCTCGCCCCCTCTCAAACAGACTTACTAAGTATTAAAAAATTGAATCTCCCCAATTCTGTGTTACGTAATAATAATAATAATAATAATAATTTCAATTATATTTGGAGGTAAATTACAACTTCGCTTGACAAATTGTTTGGCTGTAGCTGACCGTTTTACTTGCCTTTGACAATTTTAGCGGCTGTAACTGGCAACGTTATGTGCTTTGGCAATTTTTTCGGATGTAACTGGCAACTCTACTTGCCTTTGACAATTTTTTCGCCTGAGATTGCCAACTTCACTTGTATTGACAACATTTTTTTGGCGATATCCACGGTATTTATAGCGTTGTTCGTATATTGATACTTTTCTATCGGAATAACTTTCGCAGGACAGACGGAACCCCTTGGCGGACGGGCCATCCGCATTAGGCTGCGCGCACCTGGTCTACGGAAATTGCGCGATGGATATAAATGACTTTTTTAAAAAGATTTGGAATCGAAGTGGAAACGTCGAATATTCGAGGTTTTGCGTCGAATAAATGAATTATTTTAACATTAGAATGTATAGGAAACGATTCCGACCGAAGCCGAGCGTCGTATAAACGGAAAAGACGTATAACTGATAGTCGTACAAACGGGGTTCCACTGCATTTTTTTTTTCTTTTTTGCAAGCGATTGATATTAGGAAAAAAAAAGAAAATTATTAAATGCTATTTTTCTTGTTCATTGCATTTTTTTTTTTGGCAAGAAAGAAGTGAAAGGAGGTCTTTATTGGAATGCAGCAGCGACTTCTAGGAGGCGATTTCTGGGTCGCTTTTTTCTTCTTTCGCTTACGGGTCGCTTTAAAAAGAAAGTGTTGGTTCTCGCAACACAAAAATAAAAAGAGTTAAGTACAGTTACGACGAGAAAGAAAAGATTTGCCGTTGATAATTCAGAGCAAGAAAACCATAATTAACTGCAAAGATTGTGCAGCAGCAGCAGCTCCTCGGTCCTTTTTTTTGCTTTTTTTGGCAACGGGAATTATAACCACACTGCGGAAATGTTCTGCTCCACATGACAGAATGTGGCACCGTGTCTAGAATGAAGAAATTGCATGATAATAATAATAATAAGTTGCTATTTTTAGTGCCAAGCTGCACGAAAGCAGTTTCGACGGCGTCAAACCTGGCCATTAATCAGATTCGTTCTCGCATATGATCAATACTTGCATATACATACATACCGTATATGTTTTACATCTTACACGCTTAACCTATGGCCCACAGGCCAAATGTGGCTCTCGTAGTCATCCGATGTGACACCCCCACTTCAAACATAACTTTGTAAAATGAACTAGGCGGCACATTCCAAAGTCACTTAAGAGCACCACAGCATATTTACATATTATTTGAATTACGTGCGGCACAGTTCCAGATCACCCAAGTGATCCGCGGAGATTCTGATTTCCAGGTCACTTAAATGGTCCACGGCACATTTACAGATCATTTGAACCATAGTTTCCCAAACATTTTGTTCCATCGCCCCCTTCTTCAGAAATTTTTTTCCCTCATCGCCCCCATCTCAGCAGGGCCCCGTGTTATACCAGTAGCTTCTATCGCCACCCCTGGACGGTTCCATCGCCCCAAAGGGGTGATATTGCCCACTTTGGGATACACTGATTCATACAGTCTGTGACATAGATACATACTGTTCATAGATCACTTGAGTTTCCCGCATCACAGTTCAAGATCACTTAAGTGACCCGCGACACATTTCCAGATCACTTAAGTAACCTACGACGCTGTTCCAGATCAGGTGTCCCACGCCACATTTCTAGATCATCCCAGAAGTCTGTGACACGTTTCCAGATCATTTATAAGTGGGTTTTAATACATTCACACATCGCTTAAGTTTCCTGCAGCACTTAAGCGGCCCGTGGTACACTTTCAGATAATTTAAATGACCCTCAGCACATTTACAAATCACTTAATCAAGTATCCCGTGACATATTTTCAAACCAATAGAGTATAGACCGTGTTCTTTTAAAGGCTGAGCACCTTTGTTTTAGATCAGGGGTTCTTAACCTTTTTAAGCCGCGACCCACAATCAACAGCACGATCAACTTCGTGAAGTCTATCGTCGTAGGGTTCTTCTTTTTAGTTAAGAATTATTATTGAATGTTTCCGATTCACAAGGTGTTAAATTTCCGAAATTAGCGATACCAGTCCGTGGGTTCTCTGTAGGTGGGCCAACGGGGCCCGAACCCTGGATCGAATAGTAGGCCCGAAATTATTGAGGTTCCCATTAATTCTAAAATTTGTTAATTTCACGAATTCTAAAATTTAGGAATAATTTCTCTCATTAATTTCAGTTATTTTTCATTGATTCTCGGATAATGTATAATATTTCTTCCATGAATTTTAAATTTTCATTAATTTTTTCAATGTTTTTGGACAGATTTTTTTTTCAGCAGTCCTGTAAAATGTATGAGACGTCGGCCTTCTTGGGTGCGACTTCTCAAAAAATATTGTATATAAAATCGTGGCTCGCAAGAAGGTCCCGAAAAAGTGTCTGGGACTCCGCCCAGGCCACAGAAATCGTTAAGGTTAAGACCCCCGTGAAACAAGTGACGCAACAAATAGATTTATTTATAACGGGATTGTAAAGTGGATTTGTACCCTCTGAGATTTGTACGACCCATTTCGTGATCCCCTGTGTGACCTATAGGTTAAAAATGCCCGTTTTAGTTCATTTAACGAATCGGAAAAGATTATCAACAGGTTCAGGAATTCGTTTTCAAAATACAATGAAACCTCGATACAAAGATAACAATATTTTTCAAGTCTTGTTCGGAAATTTCTAATAAGTCTGACGAAATGCTAAATAAACTGCTGCCTCTCGATATAACGGTAATCCCTCTACGACGATATTTTTTCTCGGTGTCCGCAGAGTATCTTTTATACCGCGGTTTCACTGTAATCGCACATTGCGCAGAGGAAGAACAAATCGGAAAGTATTTGAGCGCATTTCTCCGAAGCATTTTCCTCATTCAACAAAACCTGCGCTTTCGCGACCAAAATAAAAAATTATTTCATATTCGCTTCTCTACACGTTGAAATATAGGATTTTTCTTGTTTTCCTGGATCCGTCTCAAAATCACCTGATCGAGAAAAATCATTCGTCGCAACATCACATCGACACGAACATCGACACTCGTACCATTATTACATGCAGCGATTACATAAAAAAAGAAAGGAAAAAGACGAGAGTGACGCGAGTCACAGTTTCGAGTAGCAGCAGCAGGTGTATCATCGGAAAAAGAAAAGTATTTTCATTATTAACATCATTTTTTGTCCCTCGAAGGAAGAAGAAAAGAATAATGAAAAGAGAAAAAGTGACGCGTCTCAAGGTCAAGGACTTCTTTTTGTGTGGCGAGATTTTTCTTGTTTTCAATCCGCGATATTTTCACTTTATGCGGAGGTGAATTACTTTAGTCTCGTCCCATTAATGCTTTTTAATGATGTAATGATGCATAGCACAGAGATGATCAAACACGCAGATACGTCTCCACGCTTCTAATTCTTTTCAAAAAAATCGAGCCTTGAATGAACCTCTTTTTGTATTTCCACAATCAATTGCGATCGAAAAGATGAGCGTAACGGTAGGTTTAAATCCGAGCTTCTCAACGGTAGGTAACTGAAGGAGGGGCCACGGGTGGAATTCATGACGTGTGGTTCAGGGTCCACGGAGAGCAGCAAAAAAAAAAAAAAAAATTAAAATAAAGAATTGAAGCTTTTAAGGAATCTCCTTTTACCTTTAACAAAAAAATTTTTTGGCTCTCTCTGGGAAAAAAACTTTCTTATGCAGAAATATTATTTATTCATTGATTTATTTCATATTCCTATCACGTATATCTGATTGTGTATATGCCAGGGGGTAATTAACACTTGGGTAGCAGGGGTTTCCGAGATGGGTCGCCTCAAATCCTCTAAAACAGCCAGATTATTTTTGTCGCACCACGGTCAGTTTCTGCACACGGAGGCTCATTAGCCCAGGACCTACAATTTATTTCAGATTCCGAAAGGCAGCCTTTTTTTTATAAGTTACTCATCGAGAGGTTGGTTCACTAACCACTCGATGTGAGACTTCCTGCGGTAGCAATCCTCTTATGTGGTAACGTCACCGTTTCTGTTGTACCCCTGTGTCAGGAAAGTTTCTGACAAGGGCAAATCGGGTATCGAATTCGCGAACACCTCTGAACATACTTTGGTACTTAAGCTGTTAGAGGGTGCGGTAGCCCAGGTTGATTAGATACTCGTCTAGAGATTTTTTAGCTATGGGTCACGACCCAAACTTGTGAATGAGTCGTACAAATCGTCTTACAGTAGTGTTATAAATGCACTTATTGCGTCACCGACTTCACTAATTTCGGAAAACGAAGTCTCATGAGTCGCGAAGACGAACTTGTTGTTGTGTGGTTTTGGGTCGCAGTTGAAGTTTTCCGTGGCACTATCCTAGATCCCTAAAGTGGCCAGTGATATATTTCCAGATCACTTAAATGGCCCACGGCACATTTAAAGATTAGTTGAACCATAGTTTCCCAAACTTTTTTTGTTCCATCGCCCTCTTCTTCAGAAATATTTTTCCTTCATCGCCCCCATCTCAAGAGAACCCATGGGGTCCTAGTAGCTTCTATAACCCCCTGGACCATTCCATCAGTACAAAATTTTACACGTCTCTAATATTTGGTTTTCTACAAATTTTCAAAAAAAAAGCATTAAAAACAGCCCATAACAAATTGACATGCCATCAGTGAAATTCAAAATAAAAGAAAAACTGTTCAGTTCATAAAATCACGAAAAACATTTGCGATCGCTTCATAAATACTCGGGTTATAAATTCTTTTTTTTTTTAATTTTTTAAACCTAAAATTTAATTTTCAATAAGATTGAGAGTCGATAGAATCTCAATATTTTCCCCTCATTTTACGAACAGTTTTCTTTATTTTGAATAATTTTCTATTCAATTACATTGATTTCATGGAATTTTATCATGCGCTCGAGCTGTTTTTAATGCAGTTTTTTTTTTTTTGCAAATTTGTAAAAAATAACACGCATTAAAGATATGTAAAATTTTGTGTATTAGCGTAGGATAGCATACACATTCAAATAAATCAATGGGTAAATAATATTTTTTAATAATATTTCTCCGTAAGAGAAAGTTTTTTTATCATGTTATGAACGGTAGAAGGTATTTCACCTCTTAAGTGAAATGTGATGGGAAAAATTTTGAATATTTTCAGAATCCAGCAGAACTGCCGTTAGAATTTTATTCGCAGTGAGCGAATTCAAAACGCAATTTGCGGAAACTTTTCAGGGTGGTGAGAAGATCGGGATCTCCTTTTTATTGTCTGAATTTCGATAAAATTTTCTGAAATTTTTGAGTTTTGGCTAGAGAAATATTGAGTTTCGGTCAGGGAATTTTTTCTGTCCAGAAAGTTTTGAGTTTCAGTCAGGTAAATTTTTGAGTTTTGGTCAGCGAAAACCAGATAAGTATTTCAGTTTAGGTAACAAACTTAAATTTAACAAACTTGAGTTTTGCTCAGGGAAATTTTTTAGTTTTGTTCAGGGAAGTGATCAGGCAGATTTACTTGGAACTCGCCTGTACGTTCGATATCGCTGGGTTTCAAAATTTTAAAAAATTTCTGCTTCTCTCCGAGATGAAAATAGCAATTGCCTAATTACTTCAATGGGCTGAATACAAATATGACAAAGAAAAAAGCCAAATTGGCTACGGTTCTTTTGTAATGCGTACGCATTATTGTGAAAAATCTATAGTGTAAGTATTACATTGCTCAAAAAAAACAGTTTCTCGTGTCCTTAAGAAAATTTTAATGGTTTTATATAGGGTATATTGGAACTGCTGATTCTTTCTGAGTCTGGCATTAGTTTTGTCAGATCGGCTCCAGTTTTTGAGATAAATTAAAAATCAAATTTCAGTCGTGATGCATAATTAATATACAAATCACGTAGAAACTGTGTGCATTATAAATACAAGTAGATCATTGGCAAAGAAATTTCAGTAATTTTAGTCATTTTGAGAAGCCGTGATTCCGAATCTGGCATTGGTTTTGCCAGATTGGCTCTAGTTTTTGAGATAAAGGGAAAATTAAATTTCATTAGTAATACGTAAACACAAGCATATAAATCACATTGTTGAGAGTACACATTATCCCAAAAACTAAGAGTCAATTCGCTAGATTCGGAGCCCCAATTAGAGCCCCAATATCACCCTAAAATCCCTGAATTATCTTTGGCAATCATTTACTATTTTTGTTTCTAACGCACAGTTTCAATGCGGTTTGTACGCTGCTTATATGTTATCGCCACTGAAATTTAATTTCCACGTTAAAATCTCAAAAACTAGAGCCAAATTTCAATTTTTATCATCAGATTCTTGTTCATCACCCTCGAATTAGTAACACTCGGCTACTTTGGTGTTTTCTGAAGTTCTTTGGCTGTAGACTAGTGTATTTCATTGGAAAAAACCATTATTTTCCGTATTATTTCTATCTCTTGTGGGGAAGGGGAATAAAATTTTCATCGGTGCTTAGTCAAAGCTTATACCGCGAATACCCTTTCGGTAAAATCGTGGAAATTATTCAATTTTGGTCGGGGGAAATAACCAAGTAGATTTCGTCGAAAACTCTGAATTCGGTGGTAGTCGACTTTCGAGTAACCTGCCGATATAGAACTCGACCATTTGGCTCTGGCACCAGTAACCAGGAAAAAATTATCCCGAACCCCATGACCATTTAACATTCGAACAAATAGTCGCATTGCCATTCTGATCCTGGAATGACTGGTCCAAACAACGCATAAAAGAAAGAAAATTCAGATCTGAAAGAATTCCAGGTACGTCCGCATCACTGTTCTATCACGACAAGAGCAGATGGTTGCGATGATGATGGTGATAGCGTATCCAGGAATGCGGTATCAAGAATGTTTGTGATACCGTAACCCCCCTAATGTTTTTCATTCCTCCCGATCCTTCCACATCGATCGTTATATATTTTTTTGCCTTTTAAGGATTCCTTGGCCTTTATTTTATTTCTTTTAAAAGGTGGAGAGGTTGCCATCCCTTCTCCTCTTCTTTGTCTGTCTTTAGAGGTTTTTCTTATGTTGGAGGACTGGGGTAGATGGTCAGAACTTTAGGGTCTTGAGGGAGCTCTTTCCTACAAAACACACACACATATATATAGAGCGAGAGAGAAGAGAGGAGGAAATATAGGAGGGGGGAAGGGCTTTCTGTTTTCTGGGCATTTTAAAGAATTTATTCTGTTTTTTTCTTCTTTCGGACTCTGGAATGAACCGTAGATTTTTAAGACTACTTCTGTGGGAAATGGTCTTCTTTCAGCATTTTAAATTGAAGAGTTGGTGGTAGCTGCATACAGTACAGAGCTGTACAATTTTCTGGGGTGGCGTAAGGAGAAATTTGGAAAAGGGGAGACGCGGAAAAGGTTACGAAAATTCCTAAAAATGGAGACTAAAAGAGAGTCGAAAAAAATGTACACGGTTGGCAACAAAATAAATAAATAAATAAAATAAGAAAGAGAAAATGTAAGGAATGGCCATGGACTCCCCAGTGTAGCTCCGAAAACTAACCAGCCAATCCGGGATCAGGATGAGATGGGGGGGGGGGGGGAAGAAAAAAACTAATAATAAACGTAAAAAAGCAAAAGGTTTTTACGTTTTTACGACGTTTCTTTCAAAAATTTTTTTACAACTTTTCGTTGGAATGGAAACAAGCGGAAAAAAATTCTTTATTCTCTTCTTTCTCCCGTATACAGGATTGAAATAACAACAACATCTAAAGAAAAGAACACTGGGCATTCTTGGAAATTTATATAAAAGGGACATCAAATAAGTGAAAACACGAGAAGTTTACAAATGGCGGCGAAATATCTTCTCTTCACTTCAGAGTATTTCTAGAATATTTTTCCTTGGAGAATTTTCCAGATAATTACCCTTTGATTCGTGGTAATTATTGAATAATAATTCGGTATAGGTAATAATTTTAGTATATATATTCAAGAACCCATATTGGATATCCGTTGTTTTTAAAAGATTCTACATTTTCCTATTCTCAATGCGCGATAATAAGCCACCTGGCAGCCTAATCCCCTTATTCGACAAGTCTGTGTGGGATGTAATCTCCCCCTCATGTATATTGATTGATCTTTTCGTAGCTGTACAAAGGCTGCTCCAATGTTCAGGTCCCGCGTTCTCAATGTGCGGTCCTTCAAAATGATTGTGGACAGACAAAGACATTCGAAATGATTTTCTACAAAACGAAAAGTGGAACTTGACTAGTTCGAATTTTTGGATAATTCCAATTTTAAGAATTCCCGTCGAGTTTCATATTTAATGTTAAAATTACCCGTTTAATTTAATTTTCTTTCTTTAATGCTTTGGATGATTCGAAGTTTGATTGAGATGTATCACTAGCGAAAAATGTCTGTTTTTCTTTTTTCAGCCTGGCTAAGTTTTAGTCATCCTTTCCTCTATTCCGTGGTTCTGATTATTTTCAGAAACTGACATGTAGCCTTTTTATGTTAAAGCATCAGGAAAAATTACAACCAACAAAATATGAACTTTTTCCTTGTCTAAGTTTAATTCGAAAACAACACGTTGTGGTTCCTAGTGACTTGGAAAATCAGTAAAATGAAAAATGGTTAGGGTGAGGTTATCAGGAAAATGCAAAATACTGTATTTAGCGTAAGTCGGGAAAAAGATAAAATACTGTTGGCCAGGGCCGGAACTGCGGGGGGGGGGGGGGGAAATGTGGACATCTGCCCCGGGTGGCAAAATTTAAGGGGCGGCAATTTTTAGGTGAACACGTAAAACACCGTTATGAAAATTATCGAATTACGAATTGGGGGAGGGGGTGGGGGGCGGCAGAAAAATCATGTTTGTCCCGAGCGGCAAGACATTACGAAAATCCTAATTACGGCCCTGCCGTAGGCTTACTTCAAGTCGGGGAAAGATATAGAATATTTAGCATTTTGCAAAAGTCAGGGAAATATTCTCTGAACAAAAAAATCGAAACTCAAAAATTGTTTTTAAAGATTAAGATTTTGAATTGTATTTCTTTCTTAAGGCATTTCGGTCAGGTTAAATGATAAAGCAGCAGATTTTGCTGGAAACCTTGCATGTATCATGTGCCGAAAAATTCATCAGAGTTTAAAAATTTCTGAGCCCTTTCTGTTGGATTTGTTGTTTAACAGTTTTGTCGAGGCTCACCTTGAAGGTTGGATACAAAAAAAAAAAAAAATAAATAAAATGAATAAATAAATATAAAAATAACTGTCGTAAGCAAATTCGGGGAAAAATTCTGTGAAGGGGCAAAAAAGTTCAACTAGAAAAACATTTTGGAAGATTAAGATTTTGAGAATTAGCCTACTCTCTCTGTATGTTTCTTTTTTCAGAAATCATGGTCAGGGAAAATCGGAAAAGTTTTTTTGAGTTTTGGTCAGGGAAAGTCAGATTTTCCTGGGTACCTTGCATGTATTATGTGTCGAAATGTTTGCCGGATTTCTAAATTTCTGTTTGTTCTCTCCATTTTTCAACAGTTTTATTGGTCGAGGCTCATCTTTAAAGCTCGATACAAAAAAATAACTGATGCAATCAAATAGTATTTGGGCTTGCCACTTTCATTCTTCCCACTGTGATAGGGGTCTTCAACGTATTTCCCGCGGGTCACATTTGGTCCTGTGAGCTTTTTGTCGTGACCCGCAATCATTTTCAAAAAATGATTGAAATCATTGAAAAACGATTAATTATAGAATTAATTAAAGAAATAATTTCAGAATTAATTAAAGAAATAATTTCAGAATTAATTAAAGAAATAATTTCAGAATTAATTAAAGAAATAATTTCAGAATTATTGAAAGAAATAATTTCAGAATTATTGAAAGAAATAATTTTAGAATAAATGAAATTAATTAATAAATTAATTAAAAAAATGATTTTTTTAAAAATAAAATGAAAGAAATAATTACAGAACAAATTGATGAAAATTCAGAATCGCTGAAAAAAAGAATTTTGGAAATAATTTCAGAATTAGTAAAAAAAAGAAAAGAAATAATTTCGTAATTTCTGATGGAAATTATTTTTCCCAATCAATAAAAGAATAATTGCATGATTTTGCAAGAAATACTTTCAAGATATATTGAGAAGGGAAATAATCTAATAATTACCGAAATAAATAATTAAAGAATCATTTAAAGTGATTTCAGATTAAAATTAATCTGAGAATTAATTAATTTAATAAAGCAATGAATCAGAAACTTTTTCAGAATTAGTGAAAAGAACTATTTCAGAGCTAACCAAAATTGATGATTAATGAAAGAAATAATTTCAGAATAACTGAATGTCTTGAATTATTTTTGTCTTTGTTTAACTCGGGGCCCCATCGGTCTCTTTTAATAAGGTGGGTACTAAATTACATAAGTTGGTGACCCGCGGGCTTTCCGGGAATTTTCAATTTGGCCCGCCGTGTCTGAAAGATCGAAGATCCCTAGACACAATGATTTGGCCCCGACCTACAATTCGGACTCGTGACCACTCGGCAATCTTTTCCTGCCCATGGCGAAAGATCCGAATCCTAACCTGTAGTCAAATCAGAGACTCGATATATTTTAAGGAGCAATTTAACGAGATTCGTTTCTCACACTCACAATAATTGATCTATTTCTAACGAAACTGTCCGGAAGTTTAAACTTTTCTCAGGATAAAGGACGTCTGCTCTCATCGAACCCGTTAAAGAAGAAAAAAAAGACGTTTTCACAGACCGAATTCTACGATTGAACAGAACGGTGACATAAAAAAAAGGATTCCCGGTGACCCGGAAGAGAAAAAATCGAAGGATCCTTCACCCGTACATACATACATACAGTACAAAATGTCGTACTACTTCCTGAAATTACATATATGCAAAAAAACCAATTTTTTTTTGGCACCCGTAAGGTCCCTACGCCCTTATTCGATCTCTGCATGTTCTAAAAAATGTGTATAAAGGACTTCCTCCGAGACGTCAAAAATCGGGAAATAATCAGACACCAATTTTTTTGGCAGTTCAAGAGGGAAGGGGTCACAAAACCTCAATATATATATATTTTTTTTTTCTCTGTACTGTATGTGCGGCCCGTTGATAAAAAAAACTCGAATAAAAAATGATCGGCCTACTCCTTTTTTGTATTCCATTTTACTGGTATAGTAGGTTATCTCGGGATCCCGTTATTCGCGTGCTGTCGCGTGTTGCGTATGAGTTTTTTTTGTAGGTCGAGCCCTTTTTTTCCACGCATAGGCAGGCCTATACAAAAAAAAAGAGAAGGTTCAACTCTTTTGTGAAAGTTCGCACCCCTCGCGGCTCGTGTGTGTTTGAGGGGCGCTGGTCCCCTTCTTTTCCTATATATCATTTATATCATCTTGAAGCTTGTTCTCAAACATATGGAAAAAAAATGGTTTCTTGGGGTGAAGGGCGACCGAAAAAAAATGATTATTTTTTAAAAGATTTGGGGTAAAAAGAAACCTGAAATGTATGTGTGTGTGTGTGTGTCTCTTCTTCAGGTACTGAGGGGAGAAGTTTTTTTTTCATGTTGTAGAGAGATGTTGTACAGTTGGACGCGGTACTCGTGTCAGTGATGGTGATATCGCGTATACTGTGTGTATATTCTATTCATCAGACGTGTTAGTTGGGAAGAATCAGCGTGTCAAAGTTCGAGTACCATAAGCCGCTTTTATTCTTTTTCGGTTTTGAAAACGCGGAACATTTGGCACACATTTGATGCGTTTCTGTTCCTATTTTTGCCGTCGCTAAAGGAAAAAAAAAAACTATTGGCAAATCACTCAGTTTTTTTTGCATTTTTCCCGTATTCGGTTCTTAGTCTTGTTACACAATTCTTACATGATTACAAATTCCTGCATTATTTAATCAATTGATTTTTGTTATTGTTCGCTTTGACTCTTCTTTAGTAGTCGTAAACATTTCTATAATTTCACTGATATTTTTGTGTTTTTCACGCTTACAAGAACGATATAATCGAAGCACATACAAGTGCGATTAAGAAGCACTTTCTTAAAAATTCTATAAGTTTGACAATAAATTAGATCGATGTTATAAAAACAGTGATTGAAAACAACACAAATAGCCGGGGGGGGGGGATTAGCTTTCAGAAAAAAAAATATATATATTATCTCTGACAATTGCCAAACATAAGTTTTCTCTTGTCTTTAACAATCGCATAATAGTCAGAAAACAAGTTTTTTATTACCTTTAACAATCGCCATAAAATAAGTTCTTTTCAATTTTTAACAATTGTCAGAAAACATTTTCTTTTTATCCATCGCAATCGTAGTAAAACAAAAGTTTTTTCTTTTCTTTAACAATCGTCAAAAAATAACGGGAAATTCTGAAGATGAAAATAATATGATACAACGATTATTTTCTTTAGCTTAAGTGGTGGTCTACAGACAACACCTACAATCCTTCCTCGTCACTTCCTGACTTAGAACTGTGTTTTGTCTAACATTTGAATTTATTGCAAAGTAAATAAAATAAAATTTCACATGTTCGTCGATATGGAATTGCGTATCAGGATAATTATACACATCAAATGAATTCGGTGTGGGTGAAGCATCATTTTGTTCGTTACCTGCGGAAAAAAAATTTATCTGTAGAGTTTTATTTCTGGCTCTTCAGAGCCACGAATGAATACCTACGGCCGGAATTACATTATAAAAGTTTCAGAAAAATTATTTTACAAAACAAATCCAATAAGCTTATCGATTGCATGTTTTCGAATGTAACCGATAATCGTTGCATTTTTCAAGTTTTATAAAAGAGCTTTTGCGAAACTTTTATAGTGTAGCCTAATCCCGGCCTACTAATGTTTTTTCTCGGTGCCAATGAATGTTATTCTTTTGTACTCTTTTATAATGAATTTGCCCTTTGCACGCGGCAGCAAGTCATCAATGTCCCACTCAAAAAATCACTTTCTGATGGTTCTAAAGTCAGAGTCAGTGCTGGGGCGATTTTCACAGCCCCTGTTTCTTTTACTCGTAATACCTTTTTTTCTTTTCTTTATAATGATTATAATCGTAATTAAAAAATGTTTTCTAATTTTTATAACAAATTTATTAAACGTCCCACGCTGGTTATAATGGCCCCCCGTGGAAAATAGAGGTTATTTTGGGAGTTCGTTAAATGGGAAGTACGAAAAAAATTGATTTGCCAAGAGAATTGCATATTTGGATGGAATAAAACTTATAATATTCATTTTGTCATAACATCAGCAACATTTGCAATGAAAATGTATCACGTCAGAAAATAATAATAAACAAATTTCAATAATTAATGTACGCACCTCTAATGCACCGAATTCCCCAATATCAAATTTGAAGCTCGAACACACTTAGGATCGATGCTGTTGATTTTTTGCAAAAAGAGAGGGGGGTGGGGGCATGACCGAGATGAGCTTGGACGTTGTACCCGATGGAAATGGAGTGGCATTTGTTGGTCGTTATATATTCGATGAAAAGTAACAAGGGATCACTGTACAGTAATGTTCTCGCTTAGAACACAAGCCCGTCATTTGGGGGGGAGCTCTCGCCCCCCTCCCCAGCTTTAGAAAATACACTAGAAATGATATATATATATATATATATATATATATATATATATATATATATATATATATATATATATATATATATATATATATATATATATATATATATATACAACTGTTAATTATTTGAAGAAAAAGGACACAAGATTTCTTCAAATAATTACGAATTGTGTATGAATAAGTGAGCATCACTAACGCTTTTGATTTAAAAAGCTATTTTTTAGCTCTATTTCTTCGTTCTCTATCTTCTTATCTCTAGACTTTTCCACACCACAATTTTTGTTCCCATTATACAAATGTATGTATGTATATACGTACATTTAGCATATGTTCTTCCCCCCCCTCCTCCCGGAAACAGTTGAAATGACGGTCCTGTTAGAACGTTTTCCGCTTAGTACGACTTATATTCGCGATCCCAGCTCTAATTCTCATCAAGATTTTCCGTTCAAAACGTTTTCTCGCTTGCAATTTTTTTTCATGACGGTTTTTGTTTTTTGGAAAACGTTATAAGCGGGTTCCACTGTAAAAAAGAAGTGTAGAACTTACCGTAACCTACTGGTCGTTATATAGCGAGCGTTGACTAATTTTTATTGAATATACTTATTCGTCCACAAATTTTTGCATCACGGCTGTTGTAAAAGCAGACATTCAGATTTCCCATAACGTACGAAGGTTTAAAACTATTCTTTCATAAATCTTGTGCATCGCGAGTGAATATTTCTACCATAAAACAATGTCTATTAACAGAAACCTTTATAGCTATAATACCCGGTGCTGACCGGGTTTTCTGCTGCCTCAAGTTATCCATTTGCCTGTTTCAGCTTTTACAAAAGTGCTTAATTAAAGGTGTGGAATTTTTTCGATGTGTTTTTTACGGGCTGATAATTAATTTTAAAATACCCTAACCCACATGTGAATTTATGCAGTTGAATATCAAAAGACAATACGGAGACATTAATTTTCATGCTAAGTATATATAGGTCGGGCTAATTAATTCATATTTAATCTCCTGGGCTTCTTATCTCTAAGCGAACTCATATTTCAAAAATTGAGAATTCTAAACAATTTTTAAAATTATTGATCTGACAGAAAACTCCACCAAATTTCCGCATTTCTACAGTAAAATCGGCAGTTTTAACACTGATTTCTATAAGGATCACCCTTTTCCTGACCTTCAAAGCAATGCTGTTGATGATTATGACGTCTATTCAAAAAGCCTCATTACTGGGAGAATTGAAAATGTGGCAAACCATTATAAAGGCATATACACGTCTGAAACGCATTGCTAGGGAACCACGGTAACCAAAGTAAACGTTCGGAAAGTGATTGTTGAGGCCCAAAAACCATTGTTGCCCGGCAGTTTTTTGCCCATTTGGGGCATTTGCCCTGTTCTGACGAAATTTTAAAGTAGCCTATCGTTCAAGTCGGGTCCCGTTTGGTATATATGAAAAATTTGGTGACGATCGATCCAAGGCCCCTTTCACACAGAGCGAATGCGGACGCGGGTCCACATAACCTTTCACACGTTTGAAATTCATGCGTGAAAACTATTTTTTCGCAATTTTTGTAATTATTTTTCTCCTTCAATCTTGATTCAGTGCCCATAGGCAGCCTAGAGCCATTCTTCGGTGGTTTAATCTAACGCCCCATAGAATATGGGTATAAAGATGCCTTCATTCCGATCCTCAAAAGTAGTCGATGGTAGAAAATATCTTAAAATATTTTCAAAAGATTTTGAAAAAAAAATCTGTCTTTTCGGAAAAAATATGAAAGAAAAATTCCCAAAAACATCCAATATTCGAAAAATCCAATCCAAAACATCGATGTTGCAAAAAAAAAAAAAAAAAAAATAATAATAATAATAATTTGATATCGAAGACTGCAAGTAGAAAAAAAGAGGAGGGTGGGGGACTTTTTTCAAAATGTCTGTGCTTAGAAATATTGACATCGCAACTCTGTCTTAGGCCGGGATTACACTATAAAAGTTTTGTGAAAGCTCTTTGATAAAACGTTAAAAATCAAACCAATAAGATAACCGGTTACATTTGCTTGAATGCAGCCGATAAATTTATTGGTTGCTTTTTTCAAGTTTTATAAAATAACTTTCATAAACCCTTTAGAGTGAAATCCCATCCTTAGATTAGTTAATTCTGAAATATAAAATTTCATTTTTTGTAAAGTTTATAGACTCAATATCGTGTAAAATATATATGTAGGTATCTGGGGTGGGGACACCAAAACTATTCAAGTGCTTAGGGCTTTTAAACGTCTTAATCCGGCCCTGAGTGAACGCAGTACATGGATAACGTTGTTTAATAAAAGTATTTAGTTTTAATAGTTTAAAAAATTAAAAGATTAAAAATTTAAAAAATATTTAAAAAGAAAAAATGTAAATTTTTTAATTAAATTTAAAAGTTATTAAAGTATTTAGTCAATTAATATTCGTAATGAATTACAGAACGGCTTATAATTTTGGTCCCGTCAGTGGCCGTTGTTAGCAGGTTTTATTGTATAAAATTGTAAAGTATAGACAAAAGGCAGTTAAAGTGTTGCTGTATCTCCTTCATCTCAGAAGGAAACGGAGGGACAGACGTATGTTGGTACATAATATGGATGAACAGGGGCCCTCATATGGTGTTTTTAAGGGCAATCCAGATTTACGAGGGCTCCTCATGTAATTTATTATGGGATCTTAATAGAAGGGGGCCCGATTGGGCTCCGATATTAACAGAGCCATAAACAATTGTGAAGACTATCATTTTATTTATGCTAAAACTTTATTTTATTAATTATCGATTTTGATTAGTTCTGAAATAATTTCTTTCGCGAATTCTGAAAAACTTTCTGATCAATTTAACTTCTCAAATCGCTTTAAATGATTCCGTAATTATTTATTTCAATAATTCTGAAATTATTTCCTTCTCAATATGTAGGCTATACCTTGAAATCACTTCTTTCAATAATTATGTAATTATTCTTTTACTAATTGTGAAATTATTTCTTTCAAGTTACTTTATTCACTAATTCTGAAATTAAAAATCGTTGCTTTCATCAACTCTAGAATTAACCGTTTTTCAATGTTTACAACCATTTTCTGAAAATGATCGATGGGCCACGACGAAAGCCTCCGCGGCCCTTGCGTCGACCTTCGGGTGTAGCCTATACATACAGTGGATACCGCTTATAAGGTTTTTCAAAAAAGCGTCGTGAAAACGCTTTAAACGGGCAATATCAATAAGTAAGCCTATTAGTTACAGCTGAGACCACGAAAATGGACCGTACTAAGCGGGAAAACGTTACAAGTAGGAACGTTATTATCGGAATCCACTGTAATAGAAAATTGGTGGAAAACATTTCAATAAAAAACAAAAAAATTTTAGAATTATTTACAAAATATTTCTGATATAATTTCTGAAAGGAATAATTTCAGAATCATTGAAAGAAATGTTGTAATTCCAGAATTATTCAATATTCACATTCAATGGGAGAAATATTTTCTACAAAAGAAAATAATAATTTGGGGCCCTTTTAAATTCGGAGGCCCGTTGGCCCATCCGTTAAGACGCCACTGCATATCACAAGTCTTTATGAATCTTTATATACAATCTCACAATTCTGAATACGCATTCCTACATACTACAGTGTGTCTTGGTGGCCCGCGGGCGATATTCGATATTATTCATGATTATTCTATCGATAAATGCCAATTACGTCAAAAAGAATCGATTTCCAATTTATCCAATATGTGATTGACGTTATACAATCTCGATTCAAACTAAATAAATAAAATCAAATTCCTGTTACGTTACGTAAAAATAAATATCGATTGTTTTCAATATCGTTTTGCTTTAAATCGATTTTTTTCCTGCCGCTATTTTATTTGATGGTGACAAATTGCGCGAATTATGTATGTGTGTACAAAAAACGAAGAGAAAAATCCAGATTGATAGCAACTAAGTATTGCCCTTGACAGTGAGGAGTTGTACGCACTGAGTGGGGGGAGGGGGGGGGGGTCGGAAGCAACATACTATACAGCGTGTGTATGAATCCCCCCCCCCCATAAATTTTCACGTGGGAGGGGTTTTCGCCCTCGACATTGGTTCTCTCTCCCAGATGGCTATGGGGCCTCTCTGTATCTCACCTGCGCGTGCCTGGGAGTGTGTTTAGCCACTCACCCTCGTTTTGAGGGCCTCCCCACTCACATGGGTGACCTAGAAAATTCTAGTACCAGTCATTATAGGGGGGAAGAAGTGAGTGTACTGAACGTACACACGCGTACATCTTCAGTCTCGTCCCACGTTCAGGGAGGGGTTGGCCGAATCGAACTATTGGATGGTTTTGTTTTTAGTGCTGTGTAAAAAAACCGGAAATTCAGGATTCTTGATGACAGGACCTTTGTGTGTGCTTCTGACCCAGTATTTACTTGTTACCTGCTCTCGACCCCTGTGATTGGTTTCCGGTTGTATTCAATTATGTTGCTTTGGTTATACTATACTTGTTCGATAAATCAACTTATTTGCCGCCCGAATCTAATTCCATTTTAATCATTAGGGCCACGATTTCGATGACTTCGCACATATCTTTTTTATTATTTTGCATATTTCGCTATTTTTACGTGATTTTGAATCATTTTTTCTGCACTCAGGTACATATTTTCATATTTTTCGAGCATTATTTTTTCATACTTCAGTATTTTCAGTTAAAATCGCCCCCCCCCCCCCCCACCAAGCCGTCTTATTTTCCTACTAAAAGACTGATTGCGACATATAGTGGCCCAGGGTGACAAGTTCTAAGAGAACTACCATGGGAGTAGGGCGACAAAATTTGACCATGAATCCAACTCTGCCCAAAGAGAGAGGGAATAGGTCATTGGTTAACCAAAAGAGTGACCTAGAGCGTGTGCAAGCGTGTAAATGGCATAAAAGAGTGACCTAGCAAGTGTGTGAGCATTGGAGTGATCAAAAGAGTGGGATAGAGACACAGGTATACTTAGAGAGGGGGTAGGGCAGAGCCGGAACTAGAGGGGGGCAGAGGGGGAAACTGCCCCAAGTGGAAAATTTTAGGTGAGAACAAAGAAAAAAACGTTATATAATTATCGAATTTTAAAGTTGTGGGAGCGACAACATAACACAAAGTTCTAGTTACGGTCCCGAGGCGTAAATGATTTATGCTTTGAGGTGATTCTTTTACAAGTGGGAATATCTCCTATAAACTATTCTGGGGAGCCGCATGCAAACCATAAATAGGGCAAGGGAGCCGCGGGTGACAAAAGTTTGAGAACCACTGGCATAGACGGTATGGAGAAAGAGTTTGAAGAACCCCCTGAGCTACGGTATTGAAACACACACAATATGGTTTTTCTTGCGATTTTTATTTATTAATTGTTATTATTATTATAAAACTTGTTATTATTATTGTGTCATACATTTGGTCATCAATGCACTTCCGTAACTTATGGGATAAATTCATTTCGCGCCACTCAATTTCCCGAACGAGCTTTAATCGATTTTCAATGGCACGTTATCGTCCTGCCGATCACATTTCTGTGGGAGTTAAGTGAGTAGGAGTAGGAAGGAGGTCGAGAGAGAGGGGGCGCGATCGGTGTCCGATGATGAATGACCATTGGCCAGTCCGGCCGCACACGTGCACAATATTCCCCTCGGAACCTGTCCAATCAGCGTGCAAAGTTTTGCGACCTTTTTTATTTTTATATATTATCGATTTCTTTCGATTTTTTGTGCGACCCCCCCCACAGCGTGTTTCTTCTTATATTTCCTTCGATCTGTTTCCGTTGGATGTGATGGTGGAAAAGGCAAAAATAAAAAGAGATAAAAATCGATCGATGATGAAGGAAAAGCAACAAATTTTCTTTTTTGTCAAAACAACCCCCGAAATCTAAAGAGAGCGGCTTCCCGAAAGAACCGAACTCTCTAATGATTCGAGAACAGTTTTGAAAGTTAACGAGCACAAGTTCGTTGATAGATGGCGATGAAGGACTTTGGCCACTCGCTCTTGATGAAGCGTTATTAATTACGAATAGCGCGTCTAAAATTTTAATTACTTGGAAATTCCCATTTGACCGCTTCCTCTCACGGATATTCCTTGAAAACCCTTGAATCAATCGAGGGAATGAAACCCCGTTCTAGTGGATTTATTGAGCCGTTAAGACGGACTAAAATGTAGCCTATAACAGTTGATGTGACAAAATTGAACAAATGGATATAATGGTGAAGGCAGAACTAACTTGTGTTCTTCATAGGCGCGGATACATAGTGTGTGGGTGGGGGTCCAAGTAATGATAATATCTAAAATTTGCGTCCGGTAAAAACAATCCAGCGAACTTAGACAATATAAATCATCTCTTCCGATACATCGCTCAGAATACTTGCCTAAGTCATTATTTTCGCAGCTGAAGATGTCTGTCTTCATAAATCTGAGCTGAAGATGTCTGCCTCGGCTTCATAAATCTGAGCTGAAGATGTCTGCCTCGGCTTCATAAATCTGAGCTGAAGATGTCTGCCTCGGCTTCATTAGCAGCAGCCGAAGACGTCTGCGTCAGTTTCATTATCCGCAGCTGAAGATGTCTCTGTCGAGGGACATCTTCTGAATCGACTTGATTTGCAGCTGAACATGTCTGCCTTGGCTTCATGAATCGGAGCTGAAGATGTCTGTCTCTGATTCATTTAGCAGCTGCTGAAGATGTCTGCCTAGGTTTCATTATAAGCAGCTGAAAAATGTCTGTCTCCACTCAGGTACGAATGCGCGGGAGGGGAAGCCATCGCCTTCCGCAAGAGTAGAATAATATGGAAGAATTCGTCTGTCCCGTAAAACACGGGACGATCCAATGAATCTATTCAATAAGTCACCCCACGCGACACGTCACTCTGGATCCAAAACCTGATTCATTTGAAGAAGTTGCTGTGAGTGTTCAGACGCATACCAAACAAATTTTTTGAGAAAGAGAATACCTTGGGTTGTATACCGCTGGTGAATAGACTTGGAAAAGCTGCATAAAGCCATAAGTGACTCTGCGTTGGTGTGATTTTGTTACATTACGGTACCCTTCCTGTTCATGTCTTTTTCTTTCCTTTTTTTCAGTTCCCAGCGACCTGGAAAATATAAAATATCTTGGCAAAAGCCGGGGAAAATGTAAAATGAGACATCAAGGAAACTGATTGTTTCTGGATATTATGCTGAGGTCAACTTGGAAAGAAAAGTCATCTGGCCTCCTCCGGGAATCGGATCTAGGCCTCACGCAACAGTGCGTGAAATAAGGAAAGCATGTCCACGTCTTTAGTGGCGTAGATGGTAGTATGGTTGACCGGTTTGCAAGAGGGCCAGGGCCGTAGTGTACCGAAGCTTAGTTTTTATTGCCCCCCCCCTCTCCTCTTGAAAGGGTTATTATTATTATTCTGCAAAACAAGTGTAAACTTTTGTGGGGGCCCCCCCATTCTGCTCGGGGCCCAGGGGCAGTGCCCCGGTTGCCCCAGCCTAATTACAGCCCTGGCCTGGGCTCGATTCCCGGCAGAGACTAGATGACTTTTCTTTCCGAGCTCCACGGCATTTTATCTACAAATATTTGTTTGCTTAAAATATGAAATATTCGGCAAAAGACAGGGGAAATTTAAAATAACTGGCAAAAGTCAGAAAAAAAAATAAAATTATTGGTAAAAGTCAGGGAAAATTTAAATTATTTGGCAAACGTCAGGGGAAGTATGTAAATATTTGATAAAAGTCAGAAAAAAAAAGGGAAAAAACCTGCAACTCGAATGCAAATTTGAAAGTTCTTGAGTTGTTTCAGAGGTTTTTTTAACAGTGGAAGTCAGGAAAATTGAGCAGGTTCTACTGTACGTGGGACCCTGTTTTATTATTATTATTTTTTCAAAAGGCCACGCAAATGAAAGTCACTTAATTACAGATCGGTACTGTTTAGATCGCGCCTTGAAAGGCATTGGGAATCGCTAGAAATCAGGAAAAATAGTAGTGTGTGTTGTCGCAGCTCTGAATTCAAAAAATTCGAGAATTTTTTCAGAGCAGTAGAAAACTTTCGGGAAAGAGGGAATCGAAATGCAAAAGAGTTTTCTCAAGATATAATTATTCAAAGATAATATTTTTTTCTAAAAGATTTCTTTGGAGGCCGTTCAAGTACAACGTCAGCGGATTTTTAGCCGTCCTTGACGCCCTTTCCCCCCTTGTCGGCGAAATTTCGTCAGCTCTGTCCCCTACCACCTAACGCATATTGGGATCAGGGACGTACGGGGAAGGGGGGAGCACGAGCCCCTTATCCACCTCCCCCGACGGTCAAAAATTTATTTTTTTATGCCAACAATATTTAAAAAAAATTAAAATTGCGGAAGAAAATGCCTTTATATGTTATTAATTATAATCTATTTCTGTTAATTTCAATGCTATTTGAAGGTTAAGAGCTAAACATTTTCCTTTATGAAATTCGTTGCGACCCACCCTCTAAGCCCTAAGCCATATATATGCTAAACCCATGACTCGCATGCCAAATGTGGCCCTCGGGGTAATCTGATGAGGCCCACCACTATAAACCTAATTTTGTAAAAATGAACTAAGAGGAACATTTTCACAGATCACTTAAGGAACCAGTAGCACATTTTATGATCACTCAAGTAGGTCCGTGGAGCATTCATAAATCACTTAAGTGACCCACGACACATTTGCAGGTCACTTGAGTGACCCGCGGTGCATTTCCAGAACACTTAAGTGGTCCGTGGAGCCAGGGCCGTAACTAGAGGGAAGACGGCGGGGGGGGGGGGGGCAACTGCCCCGAGTGGCAGAAATCCTAGTTATGTCCCTGCATAGCGCAATTTATAGATCCCTTAAGTGACATGTGGCACAGTTTTAGGGTACTTAAGTGGCCCGCAGTACCGCTAAGTACTCTTGAGTTCTACATCACTAAAGTTACCCGCAGCACATTCGCAGATCACGTAAGCGATCCGCGGCATAATCACTAATCACTTGTGTGACGCGCGGCAAAGTTCCAGAGAACCTAAGCGGCTCGCAACAGTTTTCTAGAACACTTGATCAGCCCGGATACATTTCCAGACCCATTTGAAGGATCCGTGGAACATTTAGAGATCACTAAAGTGGCTCTACATATAGAAGACATCAGTAGATAGAATGTTAGTTCAAGCTTCTCAAGTTTTTGGCACATCGAGTAAGATGCCATTAAGAATATTTCATATTTTTATAAAGCGCAGTTGATGATGACGTAGGCATCATTCAACCCATCCTCCCCCCGTCATGAAAATCAGCAAATCCGAACCCCCCCCCCCCCAATCGACGCTGACGTAATACTTGAATGACCCCTTGTCAGTATTTTTCGAATTTTGAGTTTCTCTGCTATATATAGGAATGTAACTGACATCCCAAGTTCATTTCATGGGCATTATTATTACTATTATTATTGCCCTTTAATATTAGCCACCTCGTTGGGTAATGTTAGCCCTTGAGTTTGCATTTGTATCGTTTTATATTACGCTTTTTCCAATAACAGTCAACCTTTTAAAAGATGGAAAATTCTAGTAATGCGAAAACGGAAAAAGAGAAAAAAAAACGGAGCTAGAGAAATTTCTCGAAAAGCTCTAGGCTTTTTTTTTTATATCTCGTTGAAGTGGAGATTTTGTAACGGGAGCTCTTTGTGCTTGAAAACGTTCATCCCGAATATACTCACGATTTCCCATATTATGCCGAAAGATTTTTCGTGATCGAAGAGACGGAAACGTTGACACCGAATAGAGTTCAAATGACAAAAGTAACCGCCATGAAACAAAATGCTAGTCACGCACATAATAAAACACTTGCCCAACAATAAGAGACATTTTCAATGATCAGTTTGACTCAGCGTTAATACAGACAAACTCGGTTATAAGGACATCGAAGATTCCATGAAGTGTTTTGTCGCAATAACCGAGGTGTCGTTAAGACAATTTTTTTTTGACGAAAAAAAACAATCAGATGCAATCAGGTCAAATGGCATTGTTATTCCATTGTAGTTTGAGTGACCATATTTGTTCGGAAAAATACGGGAAATCGGGATCACATAAATTCGGGACGTTGCCAATACTCTTCAAAAATATTACCAATTGCTAGAAAAATCGTTAATAATTCCCTTGGCGGGGAATCGAGTGCTATAGCGAGTTTTCACTGAATTAAAATGTACTTTCTGAAAAAAAATTAACAGGACAAATATGTGAGATAAGGCTATATATATAAAATTGATTTTCTCTGTGTGTGTGTGTTATACAAGTCTACTATTTTAAATCGGTCGTCTCCAAATTTTGCATATATACCAAACTGCCGGATTGAACGATAGGATATTTTAAAAGTTTGTCAAAGCAGGGCAAATGCTAGAAACGAGAGATAAACTGTCGTTCAACAATGGTTTCTGTGCTTCAACAATCACCTTCGGAATGTTTACTTTGGTTACCGTGGTTCGCTAGCAATGCGTTTCAGACATGCATATGAATTTACAATGGTTTGTCACTTTAATGCTGTGAGTATCTATGTATAATAGTTCGTATGCCTTTATAATGGTTTGTCATATTCTCAATCCTCCCAGTATTTGAAGAAAACCCGGGCAGCGCCGGTATTATATATAGTAAGTATATAATAATTATATTCATTTCTAATATAATTTACAAACTACGTAGGTAGATCAACTTCGTGTCCGGAAAATTCACCGACAACAGTTCGACATGAGTGAATGATATAGTGAGCAAGTGAATGAATGACTGAGTGAGTGAATGAATGACTGAGTGAGTGAATGAATGACTGAGTGAGTGAATGAATGACTGAGTGAGTGAATGAATGACTGAGTGAGTGAATGAATGACTCATTTAGTCCCAAGGTCACTCACTTTATTAACTAAATCACTCACCTTGTCATTCACTCACTAGGTCGTTCATTCCATAATCGACTCAGACGAAAAAGTGTCGTTATATTCGAAGTCGTTACGTTCCCATCCATGTTTATTATAAGCAAGGATCATTAACGTTATTCTTTATGTGACAGGCGTTCTTAACCTTTTCTTAACTCCGACCCAAAATCAAAATCTCGATCGAATTTGCGACCCATACATATATCAAAAACCATATTTTCGTTGTAGAAAATAAGGTGTCTGAGCTTCAACTGATTTCACTCTGGAAATCATCAATTCTGGAATAATTTCTTTCATTAATTCTGCATTTTCATTAATTCTGAGGATTTTACTCTCATTAATTCTGAATTTTGATCAATCATGAATTTTTTTTCTTCCATTAATTCTGAATTTTCATTATTTACGGGATTTTTTTCTTTTTTTTTGACTGATCCTGAATTTGCATCGAATTATTTCTAATTTTTCATCAATTTCATAAATTTTGAAATTATCATCAGGCCCTAATTTCCATTTGTTTTGAAATACAGTAATTTCTTTCATCAATTTAAAAATTTCTTTAGTTCTGAATTTTCATCGATTCAAAATTTTTATTAATTTTTGCGTTACTTTATATTTGATTGCATTAATTACATTGAATTTCCATCAATTCCGGGATTTTTTCTTTTATTAATTCCGAATTATCATTGGTGAGCGTGGACTGATTTTTCAAGTATTCCTGAGTATTCCGTGATAATGCATGAATCTATGGATGCCAATTCCCCCCCCCCCCCCGAAATTTATGAAATCGGTACTAAATTATTCTTGCCACCGCGTCTGATGAAAGCGGCCCCTGTTTCGTTGGTTGTACACCTTGCAGCGTTACACCACTATAAGAATTATTTGCTATAAACCGGACTTTTTCTTGGTAACGGACAACCTTCAGCCCTCATTAGTCCGTTATAACGAGGTTCTACTGTATTTTATAAAATTTATATTCCAGCTACGCCAAATATAATTTTTTACCTTTTTGCGCGACACACAGATTATAAAATATAGCGTCGCAGAACGAATAATTACTTAATTAATTTTTACGATTAATTGGAAATTCCTACATGTTGCTTCGAAATTTCAGGATTGGATCATACGAAATCGGGCTCACATATGTCTGAATGACTTCGAGGAAGTGTTTCTCTCTTTTCCACTCTCTCTCTCCAGGAAAAGATCCTGGTTCATCGATTCCATACAAACACATACAATCGGTGACACATAAGGAACCGACTACACACATACCGTTTATTTAATAAAAAGGGGAAAGAAATCGTTTTCTTGTGTGTGTCGAGATTCTTTTGTGAGTGATTTTTGAAGTTCAGGGCGAGGAAGCCCCAGATTTTCAAGAAACGGGCTCAAAAAAAAAGCTAGAGAGAGAGAGAGAGAGAGAGAAAGAAAGAACACTTCCTATTTTGCCCCGTTTTGCCCTTGCGGAGCCAGACAGAGTGGGAAGGGTGGGAAATATTAAGTTTCCCGAATATTCTATTCTGTGGTGAGGATTCTTAAGGGTGGGGAGAAGAAATAAGAAGTGTCTAATGGGGTCAAGAGGTAATCCACGCGCTTCTTGAAGAGAAGAACATGCACCATCGTGAACATACACACACATTCATACGCGGAAGTGCCTTCGTCTTCCCACCACAACACGCACTCGAATCCAGTTCCGAGTGTCTTCTCTTTTTCGAGTGTCACTGACAATTTTATTTCGAATATTTTATACCAGCGTTTCTCAACCTTTCTCGAGCCAAGGGCCAACTAATATGCCTGGAACAATGCAATGGACCACTAACCCGCAACATGATTAGAATGACTGTATGACCAGTATTTTACGGAACGTTCATATATTTTTGATCGTATCAAATTTTGAATAAAATAATTTCATACAAATACAATTTCATGCGATTTGTTCAAAATTGTTTTCGTTTTCTCAACACAAAGCATGTTTAAATTCATAATCTTTACTAAAAACATCGTGGAGATAATATTCATAATTTATAACTTGTATTTTGCAGTAATAATTATGGCTATAAACATTCATCTTACATATTTGTCACGTTCAACGTTTGCTTTTCGAACCCAACTGCACTGAAATTCACTGAAATGTTTAACCCATTTGTGACCAAAACTTTTTTTTCGCTCATTGGTGTATTTTCAGCAGTTTTAGCAATAATTATTGATTTTTCCGACTCGAGGGAAACTTTTTCTGCGATGTCCCGTATTTTGCCAAATTTAAGAGAAAATTTTCCGTATTTTTCTTTAATTAAATAAGGAAACATGTGATGAACAGTTTTCCTTCTTTTTCTTCTCTTTCTGCGAAGTAAATAGTTGTACGTTGTGATTTGCGACAATTTTATTTTTGCTGAAAATTTAATTTTTTTTGATTAAAATTAGAGATATTCCGTAATTTCTTGATAAGATATGGTCACAATAAGTATGAAGGCTTAATTTTTTTTTTTTTGAACCCATAAGAATATCTCTAATATCAGTTGCATAAAATTGAATAATTTTTCATTCATTAAATGCTTAATTCTTCCTTCGGACCACCCGCTCCATCTTCGTGGACCATAGGGTGAGAAACGTTTTATACTATGATATGCGATCACACGACTGTGTCTGCCATCTTTTTTAGGTCACGGACCCCAGTGGACCATATTTTCTTCTCGTGGCTCCTCGTCCTATACAGGGTCACCGAACCTCATTCAAGAGCGAGAACCTTTCTACTTGTCGAATTAAATTTAATCAAAAACCAGATTCATGATGATTTTATAAATAACATTTCGATCTTTGGAACCCTGGGCCAGGCACGAATTCGGGAGGTTAGTGGTCATCCTTCCTCCGCCTTAACAGCCGAATTATTCGCTCTTTTTTCCCATATAGACCTACACGATTCGAGCCGAATAATATAGAAAACAATGAAAAATAGGTCTGTGCGTAAAATACGGGAAAAGACTTGCCGACACATAACCCTGGGCCCGCCCCCAACCTGGGTTTAAGTTCAGTGAGCTTCCTTCTTGCGAGAGTTTTACGCATGCCCGTTTCATCATCTTGGGTGCCCGGGCAAAGTGGTGTTCTGGGGCTTCATACTAAGCTGGAAGTAACATCTTATATATGTACGTACTTACATTTGAAAATCCCAACACCAAATCTGAACGGATATGAGGCCCCGGGTCATCTGAGACCTTAACTTTATTAACCTTTTGTTTTTTCTTAACGATGGGTTAAGGTGGCCCTGGTTCTATGGACAGCTCTGCTTACATTGTGAAAAAGTAGTCACATTTGTTTTACCCAACATATTTCACTTGAAAGCGTTTATTTGTTCTGGCTAATAATAAGCTATATATAACCATTCTTGGCATATCCGCGGCACAGTTCCAAAAACGCTCAAGTGATCCACGGCACATTTACGAACCACTTAAGTGATCCGTGGCATGTGACCCATTTACAGATCTCTTAGTGACCTGTGGCACATTTACAGATCTCTTAGTGACCTGTGGCACATTCACAGATCTCTTAGTCACCTGTGGCACATTTGCAGACCATTTAATTGACCCACGCCACAGTTTCAGATAACCTGAGTACCCCGAGGCACAATTACAAATCACTCAAGTAACTTATGGCGCGGTTCCAAATCGCTTAATTAAGTGGCCAACGACACGTTTTGAAATCAGTGAAGTGACCCGCACTCTCCTGAAGATTGAATGCCCTTGCTCTAGACTGATTTCATCAAATGGCTTCTCTTTCTCTTCCTCGCATTTCACTTTTTTTCAATAGATTTTGTTTTAACCCCTTAAGCGGCACAGCTGAAATCACTAAACACACTCTCTATGAAATGCCATAAATTTATCTTTAACGAAGTATAGGCTTCCTTTTCGATTTTCAGCAGTTGCAAAGTAAGGGAGTAAGGAAAAGTATTTCATTGAGAAATCAACTTTACAAAATATCTGGGTTTTTGTCAGTGCTGAAATAAGAGGCTTCCAAGGAGGCGATATATCTCGTCAATGCCACTGAAAGGGTAAAGACATTGTACAAAATACAGAACATTTTCAGGCATCCCTTCTCTTAACGCGATTTTGAAATGCTGGTTTTAGAAATTTCAACCTGTAAAATTTGGTCTGACGTTTGATTTTAATCCCGAAAATGGGCGCGCAAAGTAAATTATTATAACATGATTGACAAAATCCGTGGGATTTGTTGATGACACAAGGAACGTTAGAATCCATCTCACCTGATGTCGCTAATCCGGAACATCCTTTTGTTGACATCCGGCAAATGACATCTGAATTTTAATCGAAGAAAACGATCCTAATCAATCTGTAATTTTAATATTTGAGAGGGACATTCTCTAGCTTTGCTAATAACGTTTCTATAAAGAGACGAAGATTCAATTCTGAATCTCGACTACCTTCGTTGAAAAAAGTTATCAGCCTATCTCGTGTCTGGCTTTTCAGGAAAGGAGAGAAAAACATCTCCACACTCACTAGAATCAATTTCAAGTAGTGAAGACAGAAGTAAAGAGTATCAATTAAACTTGTTTTGCAAGTCTATATTGACGAGATTTATTTATAAGTGTGAATATGATTAATTAATTCAAAAAGAAAAATTTTTTCTACTGGAAGTTTCGCTCACCTTTATGTGAAGGGAAACCCCTCCCCCAACAAAGTAGTTCTTAAACTTTTGCCACCCGCGGCTGAACTTATTGTTTGTCTGCGACTCCCCAGAATAGTCTAGCGCAGCGTTTCTCAACCTATGGTCCGCGAAGATGGTGCAGGTGGTCCGTAGGCACACCTGATATCTGGACGAAAGAATCATAGTTTCGCACTGAGGGTGACCATACTTCATCGAAAAATACGGAAAATATCGATCCCGAAAAATTGCTGCAGGGTGGCAAAATGAAGGGCATTTCATATCGCAGTGAACAGAAATGTAGTTCACGAAAAAAAAAAATGTTCATACGCACTAGTCTGTTAATTGAATTCCTAGGCAAAGATACTGGAAATCGGGATCTTAAATGCAGTAAAATGTGAGGCGTTGATATCTGAAATGCAATAAAGTGCGGGAAATTTGAAACTTGAATACAGCAGTTACGGGAAATCGGGATCGTGAATACAAAAACTATTGAAATTTGGAGACACGGGAAATTATTAAAATAGATTAAATTAACATCTTAAATACTGCAAGACACGGGGCATTTCAATTTTTTTCACGGAATCATCGCATCAAATCGGCAAAATCACCGAAAATTGCTGAAAAATCGTCAGTGGTCTGGAATTAAAGGGCTGGTAAAATCGCATTAAACTGAAACATTGTTCGCGGAACATTCGACACGAGAGAAATATGTGTTAGGTGGATATTTATATCTATCACCGAAATCATCATACGATTTACAATTTATGAAAATTGTCCACCTTTGCAATTTTAAAGAAGGCTACAAATCCTTCGTTGAATTAAACGATACGATCAAAAATACGGGAATGTGCCGTAAATACGGGACGTAGTATGGTCACACCCCTCATGCTGTTAGTTTGTGGTCCGTTGAATTGTTTCAGACATTTTACTGGTCTTTGGGTTCCGAAATAATTAAGGAACGCTGGTTTAGTAGATATTTCCCTTTAAAAAGAACCACTTTAAAGCATAATTGGGCACAGCAATCAGTATCTTCAGTTCGACGCGAATCTCCCGACAAAGGTTGGCGACGCCCCCTAGGAGCCGCGACGCACACTTCGAGAAACACTGTCCTATCCCTATCTTACCCCACATTGAATTCAACTTCACTTTATGCGATTTCGTCTTAGGCGATTATTTTGTGGAACCAATTATTTGAGTAAGGTGAAGGGGGGGACGCCTGTAAATAATATATTCGGATAGTAGCCTACAGTAGTCCTGTATGAAATTTACCTCTAAAGAACAGACTAAATAAATAAGTAGGGCTACGGTTTAAGTGAAGGACGGATTTCTTTGTTGTAGTAAATGAGGTAAATCCGGTTACTATGCATAATCGCCAAGCATTGTGATAAGTTTGATAAATTTACCTAAATTTATCACTTTTAACGGCGATTATGCATAGCACGCAACTGTCGTTGGTAAATTTAATAAGTACTAAAAATTATCACTTTCACCGGAGATCATGCATAATACCCAAGCGTCGCTTCGTTGACATGATAAATCCTACTATACATGATAATTCATACATGTATTGCGTCATGACATCGGGGTACGATCGTAAAATTTGTTATCATTACATCGGGGTACGACTGTATATTCATCACACATACTAGAATGATTTGTAATTTTTCTCATATTTATCAAATTCACCAATCACACTAAGGCAGGGGTTTCAAACATTTCTCGAGTCGCGAGCACCGCCTATGCCCATCATCAAACGAAGAGCACTCCTTACGGCAACTTTGTCATACGTATGCATTAAATCTGCATAACCGTAATCCTTGAATGCAATTTTTACAGGGTGTTCAATCGAAACATTGATCAAGTGCTCGCGAGCACGAAATCGGACACGAACATCGAGCACTCTTGGTGCTTCGGAGAGCACCATGGTGCTCACGAACAACAGGTTGAAGGTAGCTACACTAGGGTATTATGCATAATCACAGATGAAGGCGATCGTTTTCAAGTATTTAGCAAATGTACCAAGGACACTGCATATATTCACCGGTTGAAGTGATAAATTTATCTAACTTACCAAGATTATTGGTAAGAATGCATAATAACTATAAATATCACGTCTACCGTAACACTTGCACGACCATTTTTCGCCTCACATATCCATCTGAGTCTCCTTGGATGGAGAAAATTGCGCTTCTACCGCATACATACAAAAACGTCACTCATGATATAGACTGGAAAAAACGTATCTCTACGTCGTGCCTTTCTTTATGTACAGAAATGTCTTATTCTACGTTTCAATTTTTTTTAGCGCCCCTCACAGAGTGGTAGAAAGAATATATTGTACGTAATATTGTATGTAACTGTAAGAAAAGAAGCACCAACGGCTCGAATGAATATACACTGGCGTGTGTGAAACTTGAATTATTAAAAAACCCACTAAAGAAGACGAAGAGGAGGCCATGGTGGTGGTGGCGGCGGGGCGACGGACATTTTTGTCTATTGTATGTATGTACGGGGCTCCCATTCCTTTTTCTACATCCACAACTTCACAAAATAGAATAATATAGTATAAAACGTTTGGCATTTTGCCAGATGTGTGTGTTTTTGTGTCCGAGGAAAAAGAGTGTGTATGTGTGTGTGTGTGTGGGGGGGGGGGGGGGGGTTGGAGAAGCACATAATAAAATAAACTCATATGTCAAGCTGAGAGATGTATCCGTAGGATACGTAATAATAGGTTCTGCTTTTTCGCTTTTCCTGGTGAATTACGTATGGCTTTCGATCATTCGCTACTGTCTTTTGGTGCGTTATCTTCTTAAACGTAGTTGAAAATGTGGTTTTTTCTCACGATGGACTGTCACTGTACATTTCAGCAAGATGGAAGTCGCCTAAATTCGTGATAGAAATGTTCGGTGGAGAGAAATCATATCGATTTTGAATGGTGAGAAGAAAACGAGTCGAGATATTGATGTATGACGCGCGGGGATGCACAATTTTTTCAATCTACATATGCCGCATTTCATCCTCTCTCGGACCAGAAACTTGTACATAGTAGAAAGCAATGGTGTTCAACCTTTAGGAAAGTGCGGGCCACTTCATTGGTTTGAAAACGTGTCATGAGCCACTAAGTGATCTGCGAATGTGCCGTGAGTCACTTGATGAGTAATTTATAACATTGCCCTAGGTCACTAAAGCGATCTTGTTATGTACTGCGGGGCGCGGGAATTTGAGGTCACAAATACAAATACAAATACAAATACAACGCCACAACAGGCAAAATGCCCAACGAGGTGGCTGATAAAAAGATGCCCATAAAAATATGGATGTCATATGTTTCAAAAATACAGCAACCCAATTAAAAATGCAATTAACACAAATCATAAACAATATATACACATGATAAAATACTATACAATGCCCATAAAGAATACTTATGGTTGTCTTATTCTAAGAATGGATAGCTTCTCGATTTACCCCAACATGTTTACCGTATTTCTTTTTAAACGTGTCAATTGTGTTACAATTTACTACCTCCGGGGGTAAGCTATTCCATTTATTAACAACCCTATTAGAGAAAAATTCCCTGCGACACCATAACCTTGCATTGTCCCTCACCAATCGATACTGGTGTCCCCTTGTAAAAGCGGTTGATTGGCGGTGTACTAAAAGTTCATGGTCCATCCTATCCATCCCATTGAAAATTTTGAACACTTCGATCATATCTCCTCGACACCTGCGTTCATCCAATGTAAACATATTCAAAAAATGAAGTCTCTCTTCATAACTCAAGCCCTGTGTGCCAATAAGGACACGCGTAGCTCTTCTCTGCACCCCTTCAATCAAGTCTATGTCCCTCTGTAGGTATGGTCTCCAAAACCTTACCGCATACTCCAGTCCAGGACGAACTAAGCCTCGAAAAAGCGGAAGAATGACTTTAGGAGAACGCGAAGAGACCTTTTTGAAAATGAGACCAAGCATTCTATTCGCTTTTTTGACAACCGCTGAACAATGTTCAGAAAACTTAAGTCGCTCGTCAATGAGAATTCCCAAATCGGTGACTCTAGTTGCATCCGGGATAGTGACACCATTCAACTCGTAAGAGAACCGTGGGTTGTTCGAACCAAAATGAGCGACCATGCACTTATCTACGCTAAACGTCATGCTCCATTCATTTGCCCATGCTGCAATCTTGTTTAAGTTGGTCTGGAGCAACTCCCTATCGCTTTCATTCCCGATTACCCCCATTAGCTTCACATCATCTGCGAATTTGCTAGTAATTCCATCGATACCCTGATCGAGTTTGTCGATAAAAAGTGAAAAAAGTATGGGGCCAAGGACACTTCCCTGAGGAACTCCACTTGTGACGTCTGTCCAACCAGAGAATTCCCCGTTCACCATAACTCGTTGCGACCTATCTCTTAACCACGATTCTATCCAATTCAGCAAGTTGCCCCCTATTCCAATCTCGTGTAAACGCTTCAAGAGTTTGCCATGTTGTACCCGATCGAATGCCTTCTGGAAATCAAGGTAAACAACGTCGACATTTTTGCTCTTACCCAAAGCCTTAGTCACGTAATCATAGAAGCAAAGGAGGTTAGTTACACATGACTTCCCCTTCCTGAACCCATGCTGATTATCCGACAATACATTATTCTCGTCTATCCACTTCACAAACTGCCTTTTGATGATAATTTCCAAAATTTTCGAGAGGGAGCTCGTCAAACTCACTGGACGATAATTAGACACCACTTCTCTACTACCCTTCTTAAATATCGGAACAACGTTAGCCAGTTTCCAATCTCTCGGGACGATACCCTCAGCAACACTACTCCTGTATATCTGTGCGACTGGCCCCAACAATTCATTAGCACCTTCCCTGAGAACCCTGGGATAGATATCATCTGGTCCTGGTGCTTTGCTTGCACATACATTTCTTAGAAGATTTAGTCTTCTACTTGAATATCGTTGAGGGTTCTATTACCCCATGCAACACCCGTATATCGAATATCATTATCTCCATTAAAAACCGACGCGAAAAAGTAATTGAAAGCACTACACATGCCTACATTGCTCTCTACCTTAGAGCCTCCTATCGAGAGGGGACCAACTGTCCCCTTACATCCATTATTGACGTATCGAAAAAATGATTTTGGGTCAGAGCCAATGTTATCTGCCAACCTAGATTCAACTTCCTTTTTACTATCCCTTATCGCTTTCTTCAACAGTCTTCTTTTATCAGTAAACAATGATAGGTCACCACGTCCACTTTTATACTCTCTGAATGCTCTTTTCTTTTCAAGATAAAGGTTCCGCACGCTATCCGTGAACCATAGAGGGTGTGATGTACAAACACGCTTTTTTCGAACAAAGGGTATGACGGAAACAGTTATTTTCCGGATATTATGCTGAGGTGAGCTTGGAAAGAAAAGTCATCACGTCTCCGCCGGGACTCGAACCCAGGCCCTCTTGCATACCTCAGCATAATATCCGGAAAATAACTGTTTCCTTGATATCTCTGGCTGAGAAAAAAGCCACCTAAATCTCTCTAAACCGTCCCACCCGGGGGCCATTTCCTGAAGTTAAGAGAGGCTACTAATGCCTCTACTTCAGCGCCTCACGACACAGTTCGTGAAATTAGGAAGGCAGATTCATGTGTCTCCAGTGGTGTAGATGGTAGCATGCTTGCCCGGTATGCAAGAGGGCCTGGGTTCGAGTCCCGGCGGAGACGTGATGACTTTTCTTTCCAAGCTCACCTCAGCATAATATCCGGAAAATAACTGTTTCCTTGATATCTCTGGCTGAGAAAAAAGCCATCTAAATCTCTCTAAACCGTCCCACCCGGGGGCCATTTCCTGAAGTTAAGAGAGGCTACTAATGCCTCTACTTCAGCGCCTCACGACACAGTTCGTGAAATTAGGAAGGCAGATTCATGTGTCTCCAGTGGTGTAGATGGTAGCATGCTTGCCCGGTATGCAAGAGGGCCTGGGTTCGAGTCCCGGCGGAGACGTGATGACTTTTCTTTCCAAGCTCACCTCAGCATAATATCCGGAAAATAACTGTTTCCTTGATATCTCTGGCTGAGAAAAAAGCCATCTAAATCTCTCTAAACCGTCCCACCCGGGGGCCATTTCCTGAAGTTAAGAGAGGCTACTAATGCCTCTACTTCAGCGCCTCACGACACAGTTCGTGAAATTAGGAAGGCAGATTCATGTGTCTCCAGTGGTGTAGATGGTAGCATGCTTGCCCGGTATGCAAGAGGGCCTGGGTTCGAGTCCCGGCGGAGACGTGATGACTTTTCTTTCCAAGCTCACCTCAGCATAATATCCGGAAAATAACTGTTTCCTTGATATCTCTGGCTGAGAAAAAAGCCATCTAAATCTCTCTAAAGGGTATGACGTCGTGCAAAACAGAGGACAGCTTCGTACTAAATTCTTCCCATTGACTTACCACCCCTACTGATTCCAACCGGTCTTTGAAAACTTCCGCTAACCTTCCTCTCAAAACATCAAAGTTAGTTCTCCGAAAACAAGGAACCAGTCATTTGTTATCAACCTTACCCGAGGAAAAGTTACAGTGAAATCTGACGATACGATGATCACTGGAAGAAAACTCTTCCCCCACCGAAACATGTTCAACTAGATCCTCAGAACTAGTAAGAACTAAATCCAAAATAGCAGTACCCCTTGTGGCTTCTGATACATGCTGATACAAACACGGTCCACATCAGATGACACCGAGGGCAACATTTGGCCAGCGAGACATAGGTTGAGCATGTATGGTATAAAGAGTGACTATATGACACGAATTTTACGTGACATTCCCGTAATTTTGGCCGTCTCAATGTTTTTAATAAAATGCCCCGTTTTTTGTCCATTATATTTTCAACAAGGCTTACTTGAACTTTTGAAATCAAGAATTAAGATTATTTTCATAATTACCATAATTATATTATAACGATTATGACTGGTCATTTATAGTCACATAAATGGTCAATTACAGCAGAGCCGTAACTAGGGAGGGGGTGGAGGGGGCAACTGTCCCGATTGGCAAAATTTAGAGGGTGGGAACACAAAACACCGTTACAAAATTATCAAATTTTAAAGCTGTGGGGGTGGCAAAATAATGTTTGCCCCTGGCGGTAAAACTCCTAGTTACGGTTCTGATAATATTACTTGCATGTTTTTTTGATGAATTATATTTTTACCCATTGCAACTTGCTGTAGCCCCTTTAGATGGCAGCTTTAATTGCCTCTCACAATTTTTTGTCAACTTTGTCTTTTTTTCTGAAATTGGCAACTTTACTTTTGCTTTCGGAAGTTTTTGGCTGTGATTGGTAACTTTGCTTGTTTCTGACAGTTTGTTTAGCTGTAATGAATAAAAAATCGGTGAATTCGGCAAAACCCTGTTCAAGCATACAGGGCACCAGACGTGTCTGCTTTTCCCTGGTTCCAGTCCTAGCGCAGGGCTTTGAGGAGTCTCATACCTTTTAACACGGTGAAAAACTGTGCTGTGTAGTAGAAATACAATTAAAATGCTAATTAACCATTGATTTATTTCAAATTTTTTACGCTTTTTCCTGATTGTATGAGCTATCCTATGTCAGTGTGAAGTTTCACACATCTCTGGTACTTAATTTCTTGATAATTTTAAAAAGAAAAGAATGCATTAAAAACAGTTGCGCGTGCGATAAAATACCATGCCATCAATGTAATTGCATAAAAATTGGCTCAAAATATGAAGAAACTTTTGATGTATGAAACTTTTCAGTTCATGAAATGAATCAAAAGTTTGAGATTTTGATTCGATCATTGACTCAATCTCATTTAAAATTAAATTTTAAAATTTCAATTTTAAATTTCAAAAATTTTTAAGGTTTTAAATTTTAAATTTAAGTGAGAGGGAGGGAGCCAATGAAATCCCAAACCTTTGCTTCATTTCATGAACTGAACACTTTGCTTCATATTTTGAGTCAATTTTTATGCAATTACGTTGATGTCGTGGTATTTTATCGCACGCGCAACTGTTTTTAATGCATTCTTTTCTTTTTAAAATTATCAAAAAATTAAGTACCAGAGATATATGAAACTTCACACTGACATAGGATAGCTCATACAATCAGGAAAAAGTGTAAAAAATTTGAAATACTTTTTCAATGGTTAAATAGTATTTTAATGGTATTTCTATTAGAGAGCAGTTTTTCACCGTGTTAAAACGTATGAGATCTCCTTAAGGAGATTCAATACCTGTAGCGATTAAATTGTCCGTGTTATCTTTCAGAATATTATGTATGGTGTCAATAGAATGTAAGTAGGATTTTGTCGGGGAAGGGAGCGGAGGAGGGCTATTTCAATCTTTTTTCTACCCTTTTTCTACTTTCTCGTTTTTTACTGAAAAAATACACCATTACCTTGGATCAAGGATCTTCCCCCCCCCCTCCCCCTTTTCGTACGCCTATTCATTGTGTACGGCTGTAGGCCTATACAAATCAGTGGATTTTTAGGGTATTTTTTCCCTTTCCGTGTGGCTTATACGCCCTTTGAGTACCGAAAACATGTCTCGTACGGGCGAGAATTTTGTGTCGAACAACCCACTTTGACTTCGAAAAAAAAAGAATAAAATAATCGAATATGCGAATTAAATTATTGCATTAATTGCATTATTACATTCGTGGGAATCGTTCTTAGAACGAGGGGTTGTCTAAAAAAATCAATGTTTACGTGAGGGTTTATTCGAAAATCATTTTTGAATAAGGACTGCCGGGCGGCAATTAATTTTATTTAACAAAAATCAATATATTAATAGGAATGTTGACCAATTTGTCCCGGTCTACCCAACGTTAGACTGAATTTGTTTAAAAAATTTAAATATTCACTAGATTATCTTCGAGGGACGAAGGAAAAAAAGTGTTTTTGTACAAAAAAATGTAATTCTCAAGAATTCGTCCCCGTCCATACGATCGTACACATTACTCCACGTATTTCATTTCTTGCCCGGGGGCAAAATAATACGAGCGAAAAAGGTTTTTTTTTTTTGCGATAGGTGAAGAAATAAGACTTACGTAGGCGGAGTATATACAGTGAATACACACGTGTACATACGCTTTGATATATATTTTTATTTTCCATATATTTTTCTCTGGTAGCTGTAGGGGAAAATACACTGTATATATATATGTACAAACAAATAATAAAAATGAAAAGAAGAATTTCCGGAGATACGGGATCTCCATCGATTTTCGGTGACATATCGATTGAGTTGCTCCGGGAATCGCGTTATCGGAAGATTTGATAGATTTTTAAGGTTCTTCTTATTCTATTTCCCTTTTGGATAAAGAAGACACCATTGCGATCACGACGACGGACGTGTTGTTGCTCCACTTCTTTTATATGTATAGATAGACACATAGTTTTGTATGTACCTACTAAATAAATAAAGAAATATGGCAACCTTTCTCTATGTCGGGCTCGAATACTTGGGAAAAAAGATCGAATTGGATCTACAGCAGGGTGCACAACTGGTTTTAATCCATGGGCCAGAAACTTGTATATGTAAGTTTGATAAATCTATCACTTTTACCAGCGAATGTGCATAACACCCAAACGTCGTTGGTAAATTTGATAAATACTGAAAACATTATCACTTTTGCCAGAGATTATGCATAATAACCAAGTGACGTCGGTAAATTTTGAAATCGATCGCCCTCATCTGTGATTATGCATAATTTCCTAGTATAATTGGTGAGTTTGATACGTATGAAAAAAATTCCAAATGAGTCTAGTATGTGTGATGAATATAGCTGGACCCCGATATAATGATAACAAATTTTACGATCGTACCCTGTTGTAATGATACGCTTACCAACGACACGACGCTTGGGTAATATGCATAATTTACGGTGAAAGTGATTAATTCATTTATATATATCAAACTTACCAACGACGCTTAGGTACTATGAATAATCGCAGATGAAATTGATAAATGTAGGGAAATTTATTAAACTTATTAAAATGCTTGGTAAGTATGCATAATAACAGGTTATAATGTACAATGACAGCATTTATCACATTTAGCGTAACATATACATGGCGTGACCATAAGACCCGTATTTTACGTTCACCCTCGGGATTTTGAGAATTCCAAAGCTTTTTACGACATGTACCGTTTTTTTATACAAATACATGCAAAAGGCCACAACAGGCCAATGAGGTGGCTGAAAAGCGATGCCCATAAAAAAGATATGGGTGTCAAATATAACTGCAAACCCCCGAAATAACAGCAATTATATTCGTATTTTCGACGTCACTTGAATTTTTATTCGTTGCTGAAATCAATAATTGTGATTATTCTCATGACTTTATAGATAATGTTATAATAATTACGACTTTTCATTATAATTAGTTATATTCGTATAAATATATTCGTGTTACATATTTTTCAAACATAATATGGCTTTTTGGTAAATAATATTTTAATCCATTGCGATTGGCAGGCGTTAGCCCTCTGTTTCCCGTCATTGGTGATTTTTGCAGCAATTTTAGCGATAGCTGGCAACTTTACAAACTTTTGACAATATTTTCCAATGATTGTCAACTTTACTTGACTTTTGCAAAAATTGGAAATTTTTTATTGTGATTGGCAACTTTACTTGCCTTTGACAATGTTTTTGGTGATATTTGGCAATGCCTAGTATGGGTAGTATTTCTTGTATGGTAGAAATATGGTCAGCATAAAACATTTAACGTGTTATGTTACGTGTAAATACGCTGAAATTTCGCATTTCGCCCGCGGGCCGAAGGCTGTGCACCATCGATATTGCTGGAGGGAGCATTGACGTACGCAGGGGGGGGGGGGGGTTCTAACCCCACTCAAGTCGAGATGATAGTGTTATTTTGCAGGAAAAACGTTAAAACCCCTCCTTGAGAAGAAGAAAAATTGAACCCCCCCTTCTGAGAAAATTCTGCATACACCTATGGGAGGGATTATAACGTCAGCTGTCTGATAACCCGACATAATGAAACAATGGATGAATGAATTGTATGAATAATCATATGTAGGGGCCTATAGCAGAGGATTTTAACCTTTCAGACATTACTGGCCAAACTAAACTTTCCACGAAGCTCGCGGGCCACCAAGTCATACGGTGGTATTCTATTTTATTAAACAGGGTTCCCCCTAATTATTGAATAACTTCACGTATAGGCCTGCTCCAAATTTATTTATTTCATTAAATTTGAATTTTTATTAATGTTCAAATAACTTTCTTTCATTAATTATTTTTAATTGATTGCTTTTACCTTTATTAATACTGAAATTATTTCTTCAATAACTTTAACTTCTCATCAATTATGAATTGATTTCCTTTGAAAATTCTTAATTTTTTTCATGACATTAATTTTGACACAATTCTGAAATTACTCTTGGTAATTCCGAAATTATTTCTAACATTTTTTTCTTCTTCATTAATTACAAATGTTCATCAATTATTAAATTGTTATTTTTCAATAATTCTACAATTATTTCTTCCATTTAGGTGTTTTTTTAAACTTTTCTGTGAATTCTGTAACTGTTTATATCTTTTGGATGAGAAATTCGGCCTGTCGAAATATGTAGCCTAAATAAGAAATCATGCGGCTCAAAAACTGTTTTGGCTCATCGCCCCCCCCCCCCCTTTAATGTATCAAATACGGCATTACTATGGGATCTGGAAATTATCTCACAGTTCTGAATACAGGAATAGGCCTACAGATCTCCATGCCCAGAGATCTTTAACAATTTTCTGATTTTTAATCTTTTTTATGTAATATAGATATTTTTAAAACACATTCATCGGGTAGCAGCAGATAGCTCGGAGGCCCACATTTGGCCCACGGGCCATGGGTTGAAGACCCCTGATGAAATTGTACGGTATATCATACGGTATGAGATTTATCATGTTTACCAACGACGCATAATCACCGTTAAAAGTGATAAATTTACGGAAATTTATCAAATTTACCAAAATGTCGGCAGTTATGCATAATAACCGGATTTATTGCATTTACCGCGCGCGTAACATGTATTTTACGTAGAGGTAGAGAAAGTTCCTCCTCGGATACAATTTGTTGGGACACCGAGAAGAATATAATAAATAAAAAAGAAATCAGACTATTTTTCCAATTAACAAACGCTGTCTGAAGATCGAACACGTTCCCCCCCCCCTTTTTTTCAACCCGTTTTTTGGCCTTATTTTTATTTATTTTATTTATTTTTGTGGGTAGAAATCATTGTATTGTTGTGGCTTTTTTTATCTGGAGAAGAGCGGTTACAGGTATCCTTCGCTTTACACGATTTCGCTATAACGTGTTGATTTTAGAAATTGCGACTTGCGAAGTTTGGTCCGTAGCAAGGCCGCAGCGAGGGGAGGGGGGGGGGTCTGGTGCCCCCCTCCCAAGATGCAACAAAATGACCGAAAAAAGGGGAAAATATGCCCAAATCTATTGTTCTATCACTTTGGTCCCCCGAACGAAATTTATGGATACGGGCCTGGTCCGTAGTTTGATTTTAGTCCTGAAAATGGGCTCGCGAATTAGAGGCGGGAAATAATTAAAATGCCAAAATCCGTTGGATTTGTTGATTTCAGATGATACATGCATGTACATGGAAGAAGTGCTCAAATCCGTTTCAACAGATCTCGCTAATGAGCATATTTCGGTAAAACAAATACAAAGACATCAGAATTTTAATCGAGAGAACGATCCTAATGAATCTATTATAGAATTATCATATTTGCGAGGGAAATACAGAATTCTGCAATTTTACTCCTAAAGAGATGAAGAGAATGCTGCTTGTCAGTTGAATGCACTCCACTGCTTTCATTAAAAAATTATCGGTCTATCATACCAGGCTCTCTCTTCAGGGAAGAAAACATGCAATGCTCACTCTAGAATCAAGTAGAAGAAGTAACATAACATAATTTATTAGTTCCCAGTCAATTAGACAAAAGTGAATAGTAGTAATCAATTTTTCTCATTCATGTAGACCAAATTGAAGAAATTCATTTATAACTTCATAATAATTCATTCATTCAAAAGAAATTATTTTGCTGCGGGAAGTTGAGTTGGTTTTCTTCTTATACTTCCGAAGAAAACCCTCTACCCCCTATCTTAACTAGAGGGGGCAACTGCCCCGGGTGGCTATATTTAGGGGGGGGGGGGTTGGAAATTTTAGGCGGGAACAAAGAGCACCGCTATAAAATTATCGTATTTTAAAGTTGTGGGGCCAGCAAAATAACGTTTGCCCCGGGCGGCTAAACTCTTAGTTACGGCCCTGAATTGAATTCTCATTTTACGCGATTTCGTCTTATGTGATCATTTTGCGAAACCAACTGATCGTTCGTAAAGCGAGGGACGCCTGTATCGCCATGTCTACTACATTAGAACGTGTGGGGGAATAAAGTAATACACTATTATCTCAAGCCCCAATATACACACACGTTTTCCATCTTTCCTTCCCGAAATCGCGAAATGCTAGAGCGCCATCTATCCGGGAATTTTACAAAAACAGACTCCGCGAACCACGTGCGCGATAAGCATCTCGGCGTGCGCACCGCTGGTTTCGCGCCACTTCGTCACACGATGCCAAGTAGCGACGAATGTATAAGTGAGAAACCGATATTCCAATAACTCTTTTGAAGTAAAATTAAATATCTAATTATTATTTTTCTTTTGCAAGACCGAATGCCACTCAATATTTTTTGTATTACACAATACCAAAAATTATACTCTTTCTTAATACCGAATATCAACGAATTTTATCGCAATGAGGAGAGAATGACAATAAATATTCCTTTTTTAACACCGAATACACCAACGAATTTTTTTTTCATAATATATCGGATATCAATTAATTTTTTCGTAATATCGAATTTTTATGAATTTAATCGTAATTACCAATGGATTTTTTTGGTAATAGGTTACCGAATAGGCTACTGTACACCAACGAAATTTTTCAGAAACCGAATATCAATGAATTTTATCGTTGATGAATTCTTAACGTTGAACTTTTTAGTGATATCGAAAGTAATACGAAATACTAACGAATATATATATATATATATATTATTGCTTAATACATGATATAAAATAAATGTTTTCGTAATAACGGACTTCCAATGATAACTTGATGACGAATATCCAATGACTTTTTTTCGGCTTAATGGAACCGAACACCCCAGGTGTGAAACACTTCCGACATCCCTGACAGAAGACGTCACACCAGTTCCTAAGTATAGTCCGGTAAATAGATAATTTTCCAACACATGGCTGATGACCGTGATTTTTACTAACATTTGAGATCAGGGCAGCAACTGGGGGGGGGGGGGGAGCAGGCGCGTCTCGTGCGGGGGCGCTAGACCCGAAGGGGCAGGGCCGTCATTTCAACTTTTTCCGGGGGAGGGGGGGCAATGAACATGTAATCAATGTATGCATATATATATTTGTATATATATATACCATTTTTAGTGTATTTTCAAAAGCCGGGGGGGACACCCCCAAATGACGGGCCTGGAGGGGGCGCAAATTTCATTCTCAAACCTCTTCTTCAACATTACAAGGGGGCGTCAAAGTGCGCGCTTGCCCCGGGTGACCAAGCATCTAGTTGTGGCCCTGTTTGACATATCTAAAAACAACACATACAGTACTTTGAAATGTAGCGAACATGTAACAATCTCTTCTTTGAACACAAACCCAATATGTTTATAGAAGTAGCTCATTTAAACATGGCTGTCCGTTACTGATAATGGTATCGTACCTAATTCAGTGCCGTCTTAACGCATGGGCCCACCGGGGCCTGAAGAGAGGGGGTGGCTGACAAAAATGAGAAACGGTTGAAATTTTCGAAAATTTGCCTACGATGCTCTTAAGATGGCCCTGACATAATTATGATAGCGATGGCACGAAAATAAAAGAAGGTTTTTTTTTAAATATTATAGACCTATTGTGCCACACAGAGACTCCCTTAGGAGCGTCCATTTTGAATTATCATCCTTTTGTAATTCTGAGTTTCCATCCTTTATGGAATTCTGCATTTTCATCTGTCTGGAAAAAAATATATAATTGTGGAATTATTTCTTTCATAAATTCCAAATTTCCACTGAAAAGTTCTGGGATTATTTCTATAATAAATTCTGAATTTTCTCATCAGTTCTGGAATACTGCATTTTCATCAATGTCTAAAGTAGGCTATAGTGTGACTGCAGTTTGAAATGCATTATAATAATCGTGCCCATAGTGACCTACGCCCCTAAAGGAGGAACGAGGGCAATAACTTGTTATCGTCACTTCTACTGGAATTTTAATGAGCGGCGCAGGGTCATTATCCGGATTTACGGGCGTCGATTGGTCTATCGGTAAATCGGATGTCCGCTCCTATCGACTAATCACAGTCCAGAGCTCCCGGATCGATCCCCACCCACGCGCTACTCTTCTGGGACAGGGGTGAACGCCTCTTCCGTGACGGACCTTTGCGCGGCAAATATGCTTGAGCGGGTCGCCCCCCTCCCATGGGAACCTTTGTTGCTCGACCCTCCTAGATAAATTATGAAAATGAATTAGTGTTCCCGCCGTAAAACAAGGTACCTACTATGCGTGGATCCATTATACCTCATTGAAAAACATTTGAGCATGATTTCAAAACATTAATAATTTTTCCCCGTTAATGCCTGGATTCAGATCATTTTAATCCTCGAATATTGAAACGACTGTTTATATAATCGATAATATAAAATTAACAAAATGACCAGGATTTAAATGCATTATCCTTGAATGTCGAGAAATTTCGTTCGTTAATAATCATAAAGTATACCTTTAATAACTTTTTTCTGAAGAAAAAAAATCACCATAATGGTCTATGGAAAAAATATTAAAAAATCATTTGATATTGGTGACAAATTTTATTATTGAACAATCGGTTACTGCGAAATAAATTACAATAAAACCTCTTTATAACGATATTCTGCGGACCAAGAAATAAGATCGTTGTTGAGGGATTATCGTTATATCCAGAGGCTGCAGTTTAACATTGGGGTTAGCACTAAAAACATTTCCAAACGAGACTTGAAAATATATCGTTCTAGAGAGAATTATCATTATATAAGGTACCGTTGTAGCGAGATTTCACTGTATTGGTATATCCAGTAGACCTATTACGAAAAACTTTGTTGGTGTATTCGGCATTCAGAAAAAATTCAGAGATGAGACTATATTCACTATTATGAAAAAAAAAAATCATTGGTGTATTCGGTAAATACGGAAAATTTCATTGATGCTCGGTATTACGAAAAACTTCTGAAAAATTTAATTTTTTGTTGTCACGAAAAAAAAAAAAATCCATTAATATATTCTGCATTACGAAAAATTTCACTGACATTCGGTCTCGTAAAAGAAAAGCACCCAAAAATTGGATATTTGATCATATTTTTAAAAAAATCATTGAATATCCCATTCCCTCTCACAAATAATCCATCTGATATTCTGTCACAGGAAAAAAAAAAATTCATTGCATAGGCCTACTAAAGCACGATAAAATCGGTGATTATTCGGGGAAAAAAAATTATTCGGTCCCGAGAAATTCTTTTTTGAACAATATATTGGTCTCACAGGAGAAAAAATTTTCACGTGCTCTATCTGAGAACTTTGAAAATCGTTAAATTGCACACGAGGGCAGAAATTAGTGCTTTCAATCTAGCTTATAAAAAAATTACCATGAAGAATTTTCTTCTTTTCTTCAAATGGAACAAGACTTTTATGCTTTTTTTTTAGTACCTTTAATAAATAAAAAATTTAGTTCTCGTAACAATTTCGAGGAATGCTCATAATTTGATGAAAGCTAATTATTTTGTTTTCTTTCGTTGATATAGAATATTGCGATCTCGCTCCCTGATTGTTATTGTTGTTATTCGCAAAATTAGCTATACTAAAATCTCTATATAGTTTTCACTATATCAGTTTTTATTAGTCTTTATGTAATAGTGTTTCAGACACTGGTGCCACAAATGTGTGGGTTGATTTTCCTCTAGAATTTTCTCTTTTGATCTCAGAGAGAATGACTTTTGAAGGATTGTGTGATTTTTGGGGGTTTCAAGTATGGTTAATATGAACTTCGGGGGCTTTCATCAGATGGCAGCATTTAAGGTTGAACTTTCAATGGGATTTTAAAATTGCTTCCAGGAGAAAGTGCCTATGGGAAAAGTGTGATTTATTACATAAAATTTGGCGATAAAATTCTAGAAAAAATTGTATGTGAAGATGAATGTACCCTGTACCCATCTTGGGTGAAAAAAAATTGAACGAAAAATGAATTATATATACACGTATTTCTTCACAAAAAATAAAATTGAAAATTTGAAAAAAAAAATTCAAATAAAAATTTGATGACTTTCTATGTTTTCAATGCATTTTTTGAGCGTCAAAATATCTTGAAAATTCTGAAAAGTTATGCTGAGAAAAGAAGCCTAATTTTTTTTAAAATTAGACTTATTTTTTTTAGTATTTGTCTCTCACTATATGAGTTCTTCAGAATTCGGGAGGTAATTTAAAAAATGTAAAGTTCTTGAAATTTATTTTTAATTAAAAAAAAATAAATAAATAAAATAAATTATTTAATTGATGTTACGTTGAAGATCCCTTCCCCCCAGGAGTTATGCAAAATACGCATCTGAAATATTTTTTACGATTGAGATGTCTTGGATAGTTCAGAGTTTAACTCAGCGATGATAGATGGCGCTCCAAAATGCATACCATGTTTCGATTTTTTTGAAGAGGGAGGACGAGACTTATGATTTTTTTTTTCACTACTCATATATTATTGAAAATACATGCTGTATATCTCTGTGTTGTATGCCACCCCCTCCCATAGCTTTTCTTTTTTTTTTTCGTATAAGTCTCGCAAGTATAACCCTTCTCTTAAGAAGGGAATGCCGCCTCCATTTTCTTAGCAGTTAGTTACCTTGTTTGTTACATTTTTGTAACGTATTTTTTGTCCTAAAAATTAATAAGTTATTGTTTTAAATTTTCAGGTGAAAAAACTTTGGAAATACCGGACTGGTAACGAATGGAGCCAGTAAAGAATCAAATTAATTACAGGTGAGATTCCAGTGTTGTCTTGTCTGTTATTGAATCTTTATGACTAAACACTCTAGGCTGGGACAACCTGGCCACTGCCCGGGGGGGGGGGGGGGGGCAAAAAAAATTACACTAATTTTGCATAATAACTCTTTCAAGAAGGGCCCCAAGGCAAAGTCTGCCCGGGGCCACGAAAAGGCACACTACAACCCCGATTAAGAAGACGATGTGCACGATGAAAAGACAGGGTCAACAATGAAAAGGCCTGCTTTATCGGGGTGTACGACAGGTGCGGTCTCACCGTTTCACCGCGCCCCGCGTTTTGGGGAGCCCCGCACTCACGGTAATAATAATTTCTTCCCGTAAATTCTGAATTTTCATCAACAATGGGGAACTTTCATAATTTTTGAAATTTTATCGATTCTGGATTTCTGAAAAAAAAATTTCATCAGTATTCTGGAATAATTTGTTTCATTTATTGCAAATTTACACACTGGCGCTGGAATTAATGCTCTGTCAATTGTTTTTCATATTTCATCCCAATCCTGGATAATATTACTTCTCAGACAATTTCTTTCATTAGGTCATAATTTTAATTGGTTTTGGAATTATTTCTACCATCATTTTAAATTATCTTCAGTTCGAAATTTTCATTACTTTTTTTGGTAATTTTGCATTTAATTTTGTCTACATTTTTTGTATGGATGTTTTCAGTGCCTGTATATCTTGTAATAATCTATGAATCTTTGGATGCCGATTCCCCATGTCAAATAATATATAAAATCGGGGCTGAAGTGCCCCTGAAATTATTGACTCCACTGGGCCCCGCGACTGGTAAGGCCGGCCCTGAGGCTGAAAGACATTTGATAACGCGTTTAATGACGTCATAACGGCACTCTTGTGAATGAGATTGAAATTTTTATCACGAGGCAACTCTTGCTCCCGATATCGATTTAAAATTGCGGCACCCCCCCCCCCCCAAAGTGCCACGACACCGGTTGCGAATCATCGGAACATTTCAGTGAGAGAGAGAGAGAGAGAGAGATAAACGTCACTAAAATGTTAGCAGCTCTGAATCATATTATTGTGCATTTCGTGGAAAAAGAATTATACAATTAACAAAATAATTCTCATGTACTTTTGTTGGGTTTTCTTTCCTTTTGTTGTTGTAAAAACAAAGAATATCTCAAAGAATTTATTTTATTCATTTTAATTACTTCGACTTATTTCTTTAGTTCAAGGATTTTGTCGCGAGACTGAATGTTCAATTAGCTTTTGTTTTTTCGTGTCCGGGATTTTCTGTTCGTGATACAGAATAAGAGATTAATTTTTAATTCGGATACCGATTATCCGATGAATTTTCTTCTTGGAGAGATAGATGACCGAATGTCCAAAACAAATTTTCTGGATGAATGTATCTCAAACAAATTTTCTCCCTAGATGACTGGATATCCAACAATTTTTTTTCTGGATGAAGAGATAACAATTTTCTTTCTCTTGGATGAATGGATATCAAAAACCATTTTTTTGCTGGATGAATTAATATAATTTTCTTTCCTTCGTGAATGGATATCAAATTTTTTTTTCCTGGATGAATGGATATTAATTTTTTTCCCTTATGACTTGATGTCCAGCAATTTTTTCTCTTGATGACAAATGTTTTTCCTGCATTGACTTTATATCCAACAAAATTTTCTTTTGCGGCCAAAATGTTAACTGATTTGTTTTGCAAGGCTGAGTATTCAATGTCAACGAGAAAAAAAATATCTAGTCATCCAGGAGCAAAACTTTTGATATCCTTTCATCCAGGAAAAAAAATTTATATCCATTTATCCAGAAGAAAAATTATATTCATTTATCCTGGAGAAAATAAAATGATATTCATTCATTCATAAAAAAATTTATGCAATTCATCCAGGAGAAAAAAAAAATTGATATCTCCAAGAAATTTTTTTTTCATATCCTTTCACCAAGAATTTTTTTATATCCTTTCCTCCAGGAAAAAAAAATCATATCCAGAAAAAGAATTCGCATCTAGTCATCCATGAAAAAAAATTTGACATCCAATCATCCATAAAAAAAATTGATATCCAGGAAAATAATTTATATCCATTTATCCAGGAGAAAAAAAAAATTTGATGTGCAGTAATCCATAAAAAAAATTGGGGAGTTCTCCGCGGAGCACCGGTTGAGAACCGCCGAGGTGAATGATTATAACGGAATTAAAATGTAAACGCAGCTAAAATTTTGAAAAGAGAGATTTGGAAAGAAAGGAAAGGCGGCGGCCTCTACATATATGTTCATGCGAATCAAATGAGTAACATGACTGTGTGTTGATTTTATTGTAGCGGCCGTTGGTGACCACGTGACATTCCTTGCGCGACTGTTTTTCCAGACGCGACCGTTACAACAAGAAATGCCAACAGCCTTCCCTTCTTTTCTTTTGCCTTTTTTTTCATGTCTTTCCTTCTTCTTTTGACAGCAGCAGCCCAGTCATTACTACTACTATTATTATTATTATTACTGCACGCGTGCGTATATATATTGCTCCGTACAGTGGAGCATTTGTGTTGTTGCTCAAGATTTATTTTCGTCTCTTTCAAGAGTCTTTTCTTTTTTGGCTGGTCGTCCACCGGTTGTTGTTTCAATGGCTTCTCTTGTTTCTTTTTGACCGTTGGTGAAGAAACAACGGACAAAATGCTCTGAAGTGAGTGACTGCCACCGTTCCAAAAGTCTTGAGTGACGCGCTCTTCTTCTTTCTATTTCTTAATCGCTCTTCTCTTTTTCTCCCGCGGTTTGTATTTTCGAAAGGGTTGACCGTCCAATCTGTTATACAGTCTCGACGCCGCTTTTTTATAATCACGGATAATGTTATCATTCGGGTAGTGTGTTTCGAGCGCAACTTGCTCCAGGAATTCGATATCGATAAAAAAAAATCAGGCTCGACAGAGCCGCCCTTAGGGGGTATGCGACAGGCGCGGTCGCACCGGGGCCCACGGTTTTGGGGAGCCCCGCACTTACGGTAATAATACTTTTTGCATTAATTCTGGAATTATTTTTTTTCATTTATTCTAAGTTTTCATGGTTGCTGGAATTATCTCTGTGAAATACTTTTCATTCAAATACAAATACAACGCCACAACAGGCAAAATGTCCAACGAGGTGGCTGAGATAAAGATGCCCATAACGAATATGGATGTCATTATATTTCAAAAATACGGCAACTCAATTAAAAACACAATCACAAAAATTATAAACAATATACATATACATGATAAAATATATTATACAATATCGATTCATCAATTCTATATTTTTTATTAGTTCAGTTTCTTTGCAAAGGATGGAACGGACCAATATCAGAACTTGGGAAAAAATTCATTTTTGTAGCTGCTTTTTCAATGGCCTTCCTATAGTGCAGGCAAAGCCCATTATTTTAGTGTTGACCAGATTCAAATTTATTTTTCCGAGAGACTTTCTCAAGGCATCTCTGAAACGTATCGTACATTTAAAAAAAACGATCGTAATTTGTGCCACTTCCATTCTAGCACAAGTCTGCGACTCACAATATTTCAACTAAAAATAAATGCAGTATTTGAATTTAAACGGGGTAAAAAAGTCCCGTTTTACAATAATAAGAACAAAAAAATGGAACAAATGAACATTTTGCAACCAATTATGTGGGAAAGAAAAACAGAATTATCCCATTTTACCAATACCATAAATCAAACGTTCGACCAAACGGGATGTAGGGCCATACGGGTACGTTCAGTACGGGACTTTTTTCGGATACAGTTACTATTCGGTTATTGTTATCAGAAACCCCGAGTCCCAATGCGATTACATTAAGCAGCGTGGACTGTATTTGTTTAATTCAGAGCTGTTTGACAGCAATATGTTTAATTGCCAAATCTTTCATAGAGCACGAGTGATTTGAAAACCGGTCGTAAGCTATTTTACCTGTCAGGAGCAAAAAATGAACAAAATTGATAAAAAGAAATGGTTCAAGAGTTTGCATTTATTGTATTTTTATTGTTTTAACCCTTTAATTGGCAAACATTGAGATATTCAGAGTGGAAAAATCTTGAGGGTTGTATTAAGCAAATGAGGTACCCTCTGAATGATGTTAGAGACGTTCAATGATGGACTATTAATTAATTACCATTACAATTGATTGAGTTTCTTGGCGGCATCACGTGACAGTTGAATGCCATATTTTGCCAGCGGACCATGGGTTGGGTGTGTACGAATAATAGCTGGTGGATTCTTTGAAATGTACAAATATATGTAGCGTGCATACGGGTATGGCTGTTTATATTTTTTTAATTTTATTCAGCACACTTACTTACCCTTCCCGGGACCTAAAAACGGATGCATTGTGTGTGTGTGCGCGCGCGAGCGAGCGTAATGTAACATCATATCCGAGTTACGTAATGTTCGAAATCACTTCGTGCTTTTGCAGACGGGATTTTATGGTTTTTTATCTGTTTTTTGAAGGGATGAAAAAAGAGATGGAGAAAAGGGAAGAAATTAGTAGCCTACTGTGTCGCGTGTAAGGAAGCGGGACATTTCTGTGTGTACACAGCAGTAGCGTATCCATCTATGCCTATATGTGTTTAGTTCTTTTTTCTTTATTCCATAAACGGCGTTTAAAGAGATCAGGTTTTCACGAAACGCAGAAGAATATGGACGGACATCACTGTGTGTGCACATTGAACGCCGTGTGCATTTCGTGTCAAAAGAAATTGGAATTTCTTTTTTTTTGTTTTGTTTCTGGAGGGGATGGGAACATATGGAAGAAGCAAATTCATCCGTAACTCGTCTGCAAAAAACGACATGTCTTCAAAAGCAGCTGATTATTCGGACAAACGAAGCTGCCAAAAGTCGGAGTGGTTGTTCCGACATGTCTTGCCATTGTCATCCTGCCGAATACTAGAACATTCCTGTGAGACATGGATGACGTTCTACCTATTTACGTGGAGAACGTCGCTACACAAAGATTAAGTTGGAATAAAAATCTCTACCATCTCACCTTTTTTTCCCATCCTGCAGTCTATAGTCCACACATGCTCAACCCATGATCCGTGGGTTAAACGTGGCCTACGGATACAGGTCGAGCACCCTCGCTGTAGTCCAAGCATGGAATTGCAGAATCACTTTTTAGTGATGTAAGTCGAGGTTGGGTTCAATAATCGAGGTTCAAGCATGCTTATTCTGTTGGTCTTGGGCAAGGTGCTCCCCTCAATCATCAGAGCATACGCTTTCAACTAGCGCAACGCAGAACTTTTCGTAAATGGATTCATACAACCCTTCTAGGAACACCCTGTGAATCAAGTTTGAGTCGTGTGACCCCCATTGTTCAAAATATCTTGCTGTAAGTTAATTTGTATGACTTATTTTGGAAGCCTCTTCGAATCCGGTTTGGGTCGTTAGCGATTAGGCCTACTCAAGAGCCCCCGACTGTTAGTTGATTTCAATGACAAACAAGTTTGTGTCGTGGACCCATAGGTTTATAACTCCTGCATCAAATCATGGGTGTATTCTGAGCCGCTTTCTAGAAGGAAGAAAAACTTTTCTGGGGCCATGTTGGAAATGCAAATCATCTGCGGTATCTAAGCCATAAATTGAAGTCAAGAAAAAAAAAGGGGGTTAACTTCTCCCCCCCCCCTCTGTTCTTAGTAGCAAAACACACTTGAAATCTACACGAAACAGTATTAATTTATATTAATTATGTTTGATATAGCTCGATAGGCAACAATAATAGGCACGACCACGCGCTCCAAAGCACCGAGCTTATATCGCTAATGTGACAGAGTCTGGTCGTGCTCGATTCGTTCAGTTCAGCAATAAGATTCGAGAAGTTTTGAATAAATCACCACTGATTCTACTTATTTAAATATGCACAGAAATATAAATAAACTCCGGCGGAAGTATTATAGGCCACTCAAGAAAAAAAAATGTAAATATTAATATTCTGAATGCCAATAGCGGCCAAGAATGTGAAGCAAAAGAAAGTGAAAAGAAGTTTTTTATAGATATCGCCAAGGAAAGCGATAAGTAGCCAACTGCTATCACTTTTTTTTTTTTTTTTTGCAGCTTTAATAATTGCATTACGACGCTAATTTTTTTGTTGATCATTTTTTGTCACACCACAGTCATTTTCTGCATGCGAGGAATAATTAGACCGGGACCTGCAATTTATTGCCGATTCCGAATGGTGGCCTTTTTTTATACTCGCCGAGAGTTTGGTGCGCTAGCCCCTTAGTGTGGGACCCCTTGCGGTAGCAATCTTTTTCTGTGTGGTCATGTTGTCGCCACATCTGTTGTATCTCCGCGTTAGGAAAGTCTTTGACAAGGACGAACCGGGTATCGAACTCGCGATACCTCTAAACATCCTTTGGAGAGATACGGATGACGGAATTTGGAGATATAACGATGAGAGATACGTAAGGATTAGGCGGTTATATATCTTATCGACAAATTTTTTTTGTTTTTTATGTGTTTCTGAGTGAGACGAATGTACTTAAATTTAGAATGTAACCAACAATCTCATTGGTTGCGCATGCTCTAAAGTGGCATGCTTTTATGTGTATCATGGGCCTAATAGGTGTCGCCAACCTAAAAACAGAGGAAGAACAGTAAAAGAGGAAAGGAATTTACGTATGGAGTGAGAAACGGTTGTAAAATCGGTTAATTTTTGAACATTCGAAATCTATTTCCACGATGGCGATATGTCCAAATACCAATGCAACAGACACGGGTAAGTGCTTTCTTTCAGCAAACTTCGTTGCGGGGCGCGGCGCTTTCGTGGAAAATTTCATTCTTCACGCTCGTGTTTTTCTAGGGAAATAATTTTTTGCTGCAATTCGTGACGAATGTGTGGACTCGCGCAAACGGAAGAATACGGTCAGCATCAATGTAAACTTGCGTCACTCGAGTGTCTCGATGAAGGTTTTATTGGTCGTGTGGGAGAGAGAGATGTTTGTTTGTGTACATGAAGGAATTCTTTAACGATTGCGATTTACGGGATGTGACTGGACCCATCTCTGGGGAGACATTAACATCAGTTCCTGTCTCTTCTTTTTAATGGCCAAACTCTAACGTACGAATATTTCTTTCCCCCTTTTTTACTTTTTTTACATTTTTTTCATAGATTTTGTTCACTACACTTTTTTTCTAAAAAAAACCCTGTGGAAACATGAAACTTTTTTGTTTGCGTGGCATCATCTTCATCAGGGATGCACAACCTGCGGCCCGCAGAAGATGTTCTAGCAGAAAAGCATCAATACACACAATGAGGTAAATACCTACGCTGACCATATTTCTATCATAAAAAATACGGGTTACCGCCAAAAAAGTTGTCGAGGCAAGTAAAGTGGCGAATTACAACAAAGAAAAAAAAATTGTCAAATGCAAGTACCGTTTCTATTTACAACTGAAAAACTTTTCAAAGGTAAGTAAAGTTGTCATTTAAAGCCGAAAACAATTACCAAAGGTGAGTAAGGTAACCAATTACAGTAAAAAGAATTGTCAAAGGCATCTAAAGTTGCCAATTACAGCCAAAAAAATTGTCAAAGGCATCTAAAGTTGCCAATTACAGCCAAAAAAATTGTCAAAGACAATTAAAGTTGCCAACTAGCGCTAAAATTTTTGAAAAATCACCAGTCGCGAAGAATGGTGGGTAGTCTACTGCAAGTGGAAATGTAATTAAATTCACCAAAAAAAAATAGACATTTGATAAATTTGTGATATGATTTCACTAATGATTAATCATGATAGAGTATCATAATGTAATTTATGTCTCATGAATGTGAGATAAACTCTTAATTTGAAAAATTTAATTAAGCCTTGTTGGAAATATGAGGTAAAACGGAAAATTTAAAAAAAAATTGGGACTGCCGAAATTACGGGAATATATATCAAATAAAATACGGGTCATGTGGTAAATTTTTATACACGAGTTTCTGGCCCTTGGGCGCGGCCGAAATACCGCACTGAAAAGGTTGTGCACTTCCCTGATCGAGATCAGAAGCGCCGACATAAGGGAAACATTGGGTGGGGAAGGTGCTACTTCACCAAACACCAACTCTGGCCATATATCACTATATTGCAATTTACTGCCATTAATGAGATGGATTGGAAATGAAGACGTTGTCTATAGGTGGCTACCTCAAGCTCGTAAGGGGAAAAATATCTTATCTATATCTTCCCTCGGATTCGAACCCGGGACCGTGGTAGACGAGCATCTTGCCACTCGGGTGCTAACCGGGCGAAGTTGCTGGTCGTCCCGTATATTCGGGTTTTACGCGCGTACGCAGGAGACAGGAGGTGAATTATTTTTTCAGAAATTATTGTTAGGAGGGGGGGGGGGGGAACTCAAATGGCCTCAGCTCCTAGGTCTCGGAGCCCATGATCGAGATTCGATTCTTAGTTTAGAAATTAAAGAACGATTCGTTGGTCGCTGGAAGCGGAGCGTTTTGTGATGTCACGCCAATGTTGTTGTGTCTCTGCTTCGAAGTAACATGTTCTGGCGTTCGTCACTTTTATTCTTCATTTTCCTCGACTCATTTGAGGCATATCATTATTATTATTATTGTTATGATTACTCTTAAAAAGAGAGAGAGAGATTCCCTATATAAGCTCAACGGCCTTGTCTTGCCTAATGAAGGTCGTTCAAGGTTATTTTGCATCTTTATTTGTGCTCTTCTTTCTTTCCATTCGATTCCGACGAGGAGAGGAACACCATGGAAATTGCGGCCCATTGCGTAGAAAAATATTTTTCTCTCCCACCCAAAGAACGAGAATCGAGTCGAAATCATTTTTCGAAGCTGCGATTTTTTTCAACGTCTTTTCTTTTTCCTTGGGAGAAAGTGCTCCGGGTCTTCCACGGAAAATCTTTGGTATAAGCGCCCTTCCTTTCTTCCTTTGAGGGTCTGAGTTGCCAGAAGCTAAACGGGAAAAATTATTAATTTTTTTAGGGCTGGGAATCGATTAAAATTTTAACTGGTTAATCAAAAAAATTTAATCGATTAATCGAATTTTAATCGAATATTTTCAAATGCTATTCATTCACAGCAAACGTAGTGTTGGTAACTATGTAATGTTAATGGATGATATAAAAACATATCCTATTCCTTTCACGCATCTATCCACTGAATGGATGTAAGAAAATATAGAAATAGATAAAGAAATAAAGGCCGCCCACACACTTAAAGCTATTTTAATATCGTCCCTCTTCACCAGAAACATGAATTTGCAAATTTCTAAAACTTGGAAAACGACTATTGAATGTTTACTCTTCCCATGATACTCTATGGAAGTTGTTCCTCTAAAATGTGTGTGTGTGTGTGTTTTGTAAAATGCGTTTTCAACAGGGGAATACATTTCATACGGGGAAATTTCTGGCAAAATACAAAATGAGTGATCTATAACCAGTAGATAAACCCAAAAGTGAGAAAATTTTCATTAACAGTTTATATAATTCGCATTCATGTCTCTGGCATAAGGGGGGCATAGCGTACGATATGCAGAACATGCTTGTCACATTCTGGAATTTCTTCACTTGAATCTTGTTGGTTTTTGAAACCAGTAATTTTAGAAATCATCACTTGTTTTCGTTGAATCGACTTATGTTTGTTCATGTCAAGAAATTTGATCCAAATATCGGTTCAAATATTTTTAAATACGGTCACTCGGGGGAAATGCTATATATAGGAACATAATTTAAGGCATTTTCAATCGGTTTAACCAAATAAATCAAGTAAAATTATAAACTGTTAATAAAATTTTAATCAGATTAATCGAGTCAATTAACTCAACTAAAACTTTTAACTGTGATTAACAATTCATCGATTAACCGACCCGATTAATTGATTAATCACACCAGCCTTAATTTTTTTCACATGCAAGTTTTGAACATGCAAGATTTTTTTTTTACTCGTGAAATTCGTATAGTGCGCAATTTCTTTTCTCGTGCAAATCGTGAAATTGCCAGATATTTGATGATGCAGTTCGAACCATGCGAGATTTTTTTTGCTCGTGCAATTTTTATAATGCAAGACATTTTTTTTTTCTTGGGCGATTATGCAATTTTTTCTCACGTAATTAATATAGGCCTACGCGAAATTTTTCCGCTCACGTGATTCGTATGAGACAATATTTTTTTTTGCTCACACACACACATTCAATTCGTATAGTGAAGGGTTTTTTGCTGTCGGATTCGTATAGTGAGGCTTTTTTTTTGCTCATGTATGTAATTCGCTTCATGTACTTTTTGTATCATGTATGATGTGAGGATTTTTGTCATTGGATGATTATACTACTATTTTTTTTTTACTCCTGCATTCGTATCGTACGAGATTTCTTTTTTCTTGGTTGATTATACAATATATTTGCTCATTCAATCCGCTATGCGAGATTTTTCTTTCTCGTCCAGTTCGTATATTGAGATATATTTTTGCTGATGCAATTCTTACAATGTGCCAGATGTTTTCCGTCTGGTGATTATGCCACCACTTTTCTTTCTCGTGCAATTTGTATGATGCGAAATTATTTTGCTCGTTCAATTGGTACAATGGAAAAACTAATTTTTTTGTGATTGTTTGGTTGGGCAATTTGCATCATGCAATCTTTTTTCTTTGCTCGCGCAAGTGGAATCATGCGGATTTTTTTTTTTTTTTTTTTGCTTGTAAAAATTCTATTTATTTATTATTATTTTATATTTTTTGGTTTGGTTGTGCAATTAGCATCAGGTGATCCCCCCTCCCACCTGATGTCGTATTTAGCATGCGTCGTGGCAATAAGTTTTCAGTCACGCAGCATCTAAACCATACATGCTGAACCTATAACCCACAGGTCAAATGTGGCCCTCTGAGTCATCCAATGTGGCCCACCACCTCAAACATAATTTTGTTGAAATGAACAATGCGACATATTTACAGATCACTTAGGTGACCCGCGGCATATTTAGAGATCATTTTAGGGACTCTCAGCACATTTAAAGATCACTTATGTAATCCGCGTCGTATTTACAGATCCCTTCAGTAACCTGTGGCACAGTTCCAGATCACACGTTTCTAAACAAATGAAGTGGCCCGCACTCTCCTAAAGGTGATCTAATTAACATAATCTGACAACATTAATTTTTAACTATTTCATGCACCAATGTTGTTGCGTTGCATAAGGATTCCTTTATCCCAAGTATAGGCCTACTCGATCGAGAGCCTAATCGAGTAGGCCTATACTTGGGTCTTGTGCATAGGCGTAAACAGAATTTTCTCAGGGTGGTACGCCAATGGTCTTGTGACCAATCCAAGAATTCATCTTTTTTCAAACGAATTTTTTCCTGAGAGATCAATAAATACATTTAATAAACATGGCATCTCCTCTTCATAGAAGCCTTGATGGATAGAGTGTATCTACTCTTTCCTTTGGCCACAAGGATTGCATCCATAAACAACAACAAAAAAGATGAACCCATTAAAAATTGAACGAATCGAAATAAATCTTCAATTTTGTTCCATATTATTTCGATGAAATTTGAAACGGAAAGATTTCTGTGCTTTATATTTTGCAAAAAAAGTTCTGGCTTCTTTTTCTGCGATGAAATGGGGTTAGAACCAAACTCTATCGTATATTTTATTTTCCTGTTCTTGGAGGAAATGGAAATGTCTTATTGATCCGGTAAAAATCCACCCATTGCTTCAACATGGTAGTAGTAGTAGTAGTAGAAGCCTACCTCTATCAGAGCTCATATGCGATCGTCACCTGCACGTGAATATGATAAGATTCTTTTATCTTTCGACGACATTTTCATTGAATGATTAATATTTCAACACGAAAATCGCATTTATTTGTATATGATTTTTGAAGCGATCGATCTCATTTTTTAGAGACTTTTTCCTTATCAGTTTCAGGCATGATTTTTACTTATGTATCATTTCGTAAAACAATGTTTCTCGAAGTGTGCGTCACGGCTCCTAGGGGCGTCGCGGTGAGGCTAGCGATTTGCGTGCTTATTTATGTTTTGAAGTATGCACCTTTTATAAGCGAAAATATCTACTGAAATAGCGATTCTCTCAACCTGGGACCATATGCAGTCCTCGAATAGCCTAATCTGGGAGGGGGGCACAGAGAGCTTTGGGAAGAAATAACGCTTTCAAGTGAAATATGGTGGGAGGAAATGTGACTACTTTCAGAATCCAGCAGAGCCGTCCATAGAACTAGTGCTATCTTAATCCGGCCTCCGGGGGGGCCTCATATCCGTTGGGGGGTTCTGCACAAGATCTCTGATACGTAGGCCTACTATGATTTTCGATTGTAAGGAAAGTGAAACCACGGCGCAAGGATATTCGGCAGAACGATATTTTTCAAGTTTTGTTTGGAAATGCTTATAATATAATACCTTCTGTCTCTCGATATGACGATAAATTTTCTATAACGATATCTTTTGTGGTCCAATGAGTGTCGTGGTATCGAGGTTTCACTGCACATAAATATGAACGCTGTTACTTCCGGCTAAGTGTGGGGGGCCCCCTAGAACATCAGTTTGTCCGGGGACCAATGATGTTGAGACGACCATACATAAAATTCCCACAAGAAGCAAACTCACTGAACTCTTGTCTAGGGTGATGTGTTGAGAGATGGGCGGTGGGGAAAGGTTTGCAGCAGGTGAACCATGAATTAGACAAGGGAGTTGAGGGTGGCAAAAGTTTGAGAACCAAGATTAAGATGGTTATTTACAGTTTCAATGCGTAAACTCTTCTTGGGAATCGATATGAAAATGTTACGGGTAAATGATTAGAAAAGAGTGTAAATATTGTAATTGCAATACACATACAGAATGTGATCGGACTATACAAAATTTTAGCGATAAGCTTAAGTGTGGCATTAGGTTACGAATGGTTTAAAATAAATCAGTGGGGATAGATAAGCACTACTTATTCGAAAACATGTTACTTTAAAATTCACATTCAGAACTTTTTTGAAGATTTATCTACTTTATCTCTCTCAACTTGGCTTCATAGTTTATGCTTTAAAAAATAAAATTATGCTGTTCTAAACGGAGAAGGCAACAATCACGGGTCTTCAATGTACGGCCTGTGGGCCTAACATGTGGTTCTCGAAGCTTTTTGCAATGGCCCGTCGACGGAAAGGCTTACATAGTTACAGAATTTATGGAAGTGCTGAAAATAAAAACCTAGATGAAAAATGTAGGCCTATTCCATAATTGGTGAAAGAACTAATTTCAAATCTACTTTTAGAAAGTGTTTCTGAACTAATGACAGAAATAATTTCAGAATTAATGAGGGAAATAAAATTCATAATTATTGAGAGAAATGTTTCAGAATTAGAGGAAGAAAAGTATTTCGCAATTAATAAAGATTCTTAATTTTCAAAACTAATGAAAGAAATATTTTCAGAATTATTAAAGATATTTTTCCATATTAAGTAAAAATAATTCAAGAAATGACAGAAATCAATATTTAACAAAAAATATTTAAAAATTAATGAAAATTCATGTTTCGTGAAAATTAAAAGTAATTTCGCGTGTTTTATGCGAGATTCTTCTGTTTGTATCGTAAGAGATTCGTTTTGTTCCTTCGCTTGATTCTTATCATTGAAAATTCATGTTTCTCTCGTGCCATTTGTATCAAGCGAGATTTTTCGTGGGCTGGCCTATTTCGTGTAATGCGAGATATTTTTTTGTTCTAGTCGATTTGGTATCATGCGAGATTTTTTTATGCCAGATTATTTCGTACAGTGCGAATTTGTGTGTGCTGGGCTCATGCCTTTTTATTCTGAAAAGCCTGATTCAAATTCATTCTTTTTGTTTGAGCAATTTGTATCGCACGTAACATTTGAGACATTCGGATATTGCTAGCTTCCCCTTTTTCTTTCCTAAAGTTTTAATCACGTGATCTATTCAATACATTGCGAGTTGCTCTTTCTTCCTTTGAGACTTCGAATAGCCTACTGTGTATTTCTACTGGATCGTATAATAATGTTCTAGAGAAATTCACCATTACCCCCTACATATTTTCAATCATATACAAGAAATATTTCCGAAATATTCAATATTTTGCATTTGACACTTTCTGATGTGTATTTTTCTATTCCACCGAATGAACTCGACGCAGGTGGGGCTATTTATCTGTAAAAAAAAAAAAGTCGCAATTCTAAGAACGATGGCAATTTCTGAGAATTTATTTACTCCAGTTTTGCAAATAAACTGCACTTTTTTACAGCCTACATTCGTACTTAGTAGATACCGCGGATGATGAATGGCAAAAAGAGAAATGTCGGTCCAGTCCTATCTTTTCCTTGAAGTGGACAAGGTTTTTAACGTTCTTCGTTCCCCCCGATAAGTACATAAAAGTATGATATCACCATTCCGCGTCCATTTCTACAAGTTTTGCAAGAACGCGAATGTGTCTCTGGGTCAAAAATATGAGAATGTCGAATGATAAGATAGCCTACTACTAATATAGCTCTATAAGAGCATTTTTTCTCGATCGATTTGTCAATTGGGGAGTGTTGAAATGAGTTCTTCTCTGCACACCTGAACTTTCATAGAGCAGCATTTTTGAACCTTTTCTATCCCGCGGCGCACTTGAGCTCACACGGCACACTTCAATTGAGATTTTAAAAATTATACTTTCAACTACAGTAGATCCGGCTCACAACGTTTTTCAAAAACCTCATGAAAAATGTGTGTGTGTGTGGATTACTTGGAGATGGGGGGGGGGGCACGAAAATATGTCGTACCAAGTAGGAACATTCTAAGCGGGATAGACTGTATTTAATTATTAATAATCATTATTAGTCATAAACTAATTATTATCATTACTTAATTATTATCATTACTTAATTATTATCATTACTTAATTATTATCATTACTTAATTATTATCATTACTTAATTATTATCATTACTTAATTATTATCATTACCTATTAATTATAAAACGATTTATTGCTGTAAAAAATAATTGAAATTCCCGGAACAAAGTTTAATTAGATGTCTGAGCTTGACAAATCTGTAGAATAATTACTTTTTTGACAAGAACACTCTTAAAAATCTTCTTCCAAAGATTGTGTGTTTGTGAGAGGTTTTTATTATGAATGTTGTTCGCCACAGAATACGGTGAAATCTCGATGTAACGATAACCTTCTGCGGACCAAGAAAAAATATCGGTGTAGAGCCTGCATCTTCAACCGATTGCTCACGAGCACCACGGTGCTCCCTGAAGTAGGCCTACCCACATTACTCGATGCTCGTGTCCGATTTCGAGCTCGCGATCACTTCATCAACGTCCCAGTTAAACACCTTGTATAAATTGCATTCGAGAATTAAAATCATGCTGATTTCAGGCACGCATTTGCCAAACTAACCGTAAGGATGATCTTCTTTTGATATCGGATACAGGCACAGTGCTCGCGACTACAAAAAGGTTGAAGACCTACCTCTGTTGAGGAGGGATTATCGTTATATCGAGAGGAAGCAGTTTAACATTAGAATATCTTAGAGTATCGTCTTTTCCAAACGAGACTTGAGAAATATTTTAGAGGGACTTATCGTTATATCGAGTATCGTTGCAGAGAGGTTTTACTGTAACTGGTCGTCACACAAATCTGATGTTAAGAGCAGAATTATTTATTTGTAACATTTATATAAAAATGTGTCATCAATATTGATTCTCAAATTTAAACCATTACTTACCAAATTAAATCAAAATTTAATCTCTATTTTTTGTAATGGTTTGATCGCTATATGCTCCGTCACATTCATCCTCTCTCAATTTACTTTTACTGAGACCTCTTCTTTTCTGTAGGCTAACACTGTATTTCTGACGCTCAAACACGTCACACACCAGCGGTTCCGAAACTTTTTTATTCGAGTCCTTTTCAAGGAAAAACAATGCTATTGTGGAGATCGTTTTTTTCACTGTCACTAAATTTTCAATTTACTGATGAATTAATTAATATTTCAGTGGCCACGGAGCATGAATGAACGCCAGGGTCTCTGCCACCGGACTTATCCCGTTGCCGAGATCTCTTCCAGCCCAGCTTCGAGTGGCCACGGAGCATAGGTTGTGAAACAATTTCTTGAAAAGAATTGAATTTCTCACCCAATCGGGAGAAGGTCGATCTCTTATACGTTTCTCTCAGTTATAAGATCCGCACTCCCGGTCATAGACGTTGGTAAATAATGCTATATTTCGCTTCTCTCACTTGAGTGTCTTTTCCCCCTGTTTCCTAGCGTAAGTAAGAGATCACTGTACTCGTATAGCTGTAGCTGCAAAAAAGCTTACTTTTTTCTCAGATATTATGCAATAAATCGAACTTTTGAAAAATTTGTTCAATGACGACCTCATCGATTTTACACCTTCGTAGTCCAAACGTTTCTACCGCATTTTTCATTTTAACCCTTTCTTCCCCCAACAAACCCATTGGTCTCGTCTAGATTTTGTTTTTCAATTCAGGCCTACTTTCGACACTTCTTTATGCATGTGTTTTTACACCTTCTTCAGAGTTTTTTCATTTTCATTGTTATGGTATAGCCTACATCATGTTACAAACTTAAAAAAAAAACCTATTTAATTTTCTTTGAAATTTTTCGAACGGCCCTCTCACAGCCCACCAGTGTACCGCAGTACACCCCACCCGCTGAAAAACCTTGTAATAGGGTGTGTGTGTTCTGACCAGTTATTTCTTTTCTCTTGAGTGAGCGAAACGCGTATCATGAGAGCAGAGCGTTTCCGCCCACCTCGGAGGCCCATTTTAAGGGGGTCTGACGAGGGGCCCCTCCTAATGAAAACGGTCCTCTTTTCCTTTGGAAACACAAAAAGGGGGCGTCGACCGTGTACTCATCGACTATTGGACGCACCGTAATCACCAATCTACCTTCTTATTGGACGTTGTGGTTTTTGCCGTAGAAATTTCCACGGCTTTGTCGGCCCCCCCCCCGTCCTTTGCTCATTATTACGAGAGATAGTATTTCTCTGTGTGTGTGTGTGCTTCTAGAATTTTCAGTGTGATCGATTAGGCTACTCGTGACGTCATCGGAATTAGTTCGCGATGGTGCCGCTCTTCCTCTTGTTGATCTGGTTCGTTATCCGTGATGCTGGTGCCGGTTGTGATACAATCCGGAATTCCATTTAGCAAGTAAGTTGACGAATCTTTTTTTTATGTTTTGTGGTGAAGAGAATATAATTTTTCTTTACAACCATCCCCTGGACATTGATGAGCCGTAAAGGGGGTTGTGGTGCCCGCAAATTTGCCAAAAAACAGTTTTCAGTTTTGAAATGGCCTACACAATTTTTTTTTTCTGTGCCTAACTGCGTTCGAGTTTTTGTTCCACCTGCCTTTTGAAAAAAAAACCACCGTATTTTAATACCGTAAAACTCCTCTCAACGGTCATCCCTCTTTTACGACCAAATAATGATTGCATAACAAAAGTATGAATTTAACCCCAGATTATCGGCTAACCATAATTATAAATAGCTAAAATTATCACACACAAAAAAACCCGCCAACTTTGCGATGATCCCTAATCATGCCTTTTCTTTGTCCAAATTTGTCCAGCCACTTCAGGGACAGACTGGCCAATGCCCGAAATTCGGACATTGACCGGGTCATCTGGACGTGAACTAGCCGATTTCGTGCTTTGGCAATTACATTTATATATATTATAGGCCCAGGAAAATTTTACCCGAAAAAAAAAAAATCAAAATGATGCTTCTTTTGACTTTTTTAGGGCATAGTCACCCTCTTTCATACGTTGGAAGATATGCTGCTATAAATTCCAAACATTTTGTGCTGCTCTCGGCCTGCAGTTTAGTAACTACTGTACATAAAGAAAATTTCAATGGTTTACATAGGTGGGTCCCTCTAATAAATTTTTTCAAAAAACCGTTGAGTTGTAAGTTTTTGTGAGACCCTAACAGACAAATTTTCGAAAATTTCAACCGGTTCTAATTTCTTTGAGGCCCCCGGGCCGTGCCCTGGTGGGCCCACGCGTTAAGACGGCACTGGGTCCAGCCACGATGGATTGTGATGACCCGACTTTTTTTTTTCCTGATGAATCTTTAGTTTTCCTCAAACATCCATCCAGTGGTAAGAACGGAGTTCAAGTTATAAGTAAAAGACAAAGAAGAGAAGAGGGAGGAGGAGGAAAAAATTGTGCTCCTTGGATATTCCGTCTGGTCTGGCGATGATGGAAGTGTCGCCGCCTGGTGGCCAGCGCGCATGCGCCCCTAGCGGCGAGAGAGGGAGAGAGAGCGCTCCATGTCTCCTCTCTCGAGTGTGTATATGCATGGAAGAGAGAGGGAGAATGTATGATGCGCATGCGTCGCATTTCGTCAATTAGCCGGCGTTGCTCCCAGACGGGGCATGACACTCTAATAAAAAAGAAGCGTGAGTTCGTTTTTAGGACGAGCATCAGAGAGGGTGTGTGTGTGCGTGTGTCGTCGCAAAATGCATCATGATGATGTCGTCGCCCCCCCCCCCCCTCCACCTCCCTCTAAATGCATGTGCTAAACACGATTTCGCCGGAATGTTTCAGTTCAAAAAATTTCTTAACGACTGACTTCAAGTAAGTCGAGATTTTCTGTCATTTTTTTTTCGATTTTCACCGATACCACAAACTAGAAATTCGATTCCCAACGTTTTTTTATTCATGTTCTTCTATGATAATTTTATCTTAATATTTGAAGTTATAGTTTTTTTTTCCCATGCATTGGGTTGTTGTTTTCATACGCGATTGTATTTGGTTGCTCGCGGAAGTTTGAGCGATTATTATTTATTGTTTTCATGCCCGCCTCCGGATCGAGACGGAAATCTTAACGGCTGTTACGTAAGCGGTAAAAGAATACACAACGTATAACATGTATCTAAAGGCAGCATATCCCAACCAGTGGGGCGGGAGAGGATCGTAAGTGTGCCACAAAAAATTCTGCAGGAAATTAGATACGTAACCGCATTATTTTTCATGAAAGTCCAAAACATGATGAGTTCAAATTTCATAACGGTATCCAAATTTACTTCTCACACACATATTGCACATGTGCATGAATTGACGATAATTACATGAATATATACACAAATGTGGATGGGATGAAGGAGAAAAGATTATAATATGATCTGACGAACCCCTGGTGAGACCAATGGCAACAGCACAATACATTAAGACAACCATCATATTCTATTTAACTATAAATGTGTACTGTGATCGCATATAATATATGTCATCACAGTACACATTTTTAGCGTACACATATTATATACTGTATGTTACGGTAAATATCATAAATCGGTTACTATACTTGATAGCTGGTTATTATTCGTAGGCGTACTTACCAATAATCGTCTTGGTAAGTTTGATAAATTTATCACCTTTACCAGCGAATATGCATAATGCCCAAGCGTCGTTTGTAAATTTGATAAATACTAAAAGAATTATCATTTTTACCGGAGATTATGCATAACAACCGAGTGTCGTTGGTAAATTTAATAAGTAATGAAAACATTACATTTTTACCGGTGATTATGAATAATAACCACAACTGAGATTTTGGCAAATTTGATGAATACTTTGATTATTTAATTCATCTAATTTGATTATGCATAATACCCAAGTGTAATTGGTGAATTTGATAAAAATGAAGAAAGTTCCAAATGGGTCTAATATGTGTGATGAATACAGTTGATCACCGATATAATGATAACAAATTTTGCGATCGTACCCCGATATTATGATACAATACATGTATGAATTATCATGTAGTACGATTCATCATATTTGCCAATGACGGGACGCTTGGGTACTACGCATAATCACCAGTAAAAGTGATTAATTTAGGGAAATTTATTAAAATGTGATAAATGCGATTATTATGTATAATAATCGCGTTTATCCCACTTACCGTAACATATATACTCAATAGGCTATATTACATTTACATATTTACTCTTACTCATCTTACTTACAGTAAGAGTACCTTTATGAGACTTAAGAGTACCTTTATGATATTTGTGTAACTTATTAAGTATTTGACTGAGAATGCAGAATTCCACACAAGTACTATCTGTGCAAAAAAGAAGATATTGAACACAAAAGCTATAATCTCAGATGTCTAACTAAGCTTTGTTTCATAAATTTGAATTATCTTTTAATTGAAAATAAATCTTTTGATTGCGATAAATGGTATAAATATATTATTCATTAAATTATCAAAACTGCACCTCTCCAAACAAAAACCTTTTGCGTAAGTGTCCCTCGGAAGTTCAGATATAGGTTCAAGTGTGCCGCGGGATAAAGAAAAAAATCTTGAAAAACACTGTGTGGTGTGTGTGGTTGTTTAGTACCTACCTTTTCTCCACTCGGGCCGCCCCCCCCCCAGGAGTACCTTTAAATTTTTCCCTGACGCCTTCGATGACCAACCTCGCGGAATTTCAGATCGAATCGACGAATCAATTCGACTTTCGATCATTACAAAATTGCTTTTATGCCGTGGACGTCAATTTGATTCCCACAATCGTTATGATCCCAGGGTTATTTATCGCAATAAATCTCATCAACCGATGTTACCGATTCATACTTATGTAGATGCCCATTAAGAAGAAATACTGTGAAATGAATTGATGTAGGTGTATATTGATTTCATTTGTTTGTTAATCGATGTATACTTAAAAATATAAATAAGAAGAAGCGTTAGTTTGTTTTAGGAATTAAGATGTGTTTCTGTACCTTTTTAGCCCAAACCCCCCCATGGACCATATTGTATTCTCGTGCGCCCCCCCCCCCCGTCTTACCTGGAGTTCTCCTCCCCCCACAATCCAGAAGTAAGAACCTTCCTACTTATTGAATTGAAGTTTATGAACAAAAATTTTAGATAAGGTCAATCTGGACCAGCGGTCACGGATAAATAGGGCGAGGGGCCTATAATCCCTTCCAAGAGCCAATTTATACAAGGAAGATTTGTCTGTAAGATATGGGACAATCTAACGAACATACACAATAAATCGTTCCCCCCCCCCCACTCCTAATACATTACCCTGGATCCGTGTCTACTTTGGGCTTTAGTTTAGGGAATTTTTTTCCTGTTGGGGGGGGGGGGGTCTATGCAGGGCCATTTCAACAGCATGGTCCTCGGGCAAAATGATGTTCTGAGCCCATACTTAGTTAGAAGTAAGTTTACAAATATCATACTTACTGGCAAAGATCATAGTATATCAAATCTCATTATTTATTCATTTATTCATCACTCCAACAACAGATTATCCAATTACAGTTAGAGAAAAAACAAAAGAAAAAATAAATATAAGACAAAGCACATATACAAGAAAACAAATAAGAACGGAAGAACGCTTAAAATGAAATGAAATAATCGAGTAAAAACAATGCATCACATCCGATGCACTAAAAAAAAGACAACATAAAAATTAGTAAAATGCAAAAAAAAAAATAAAATGAATGTAAAAAATTTAAAATAAATATATATAAAACTGAAAGTAAAAAAAGTATATAAATAAAATTGTTACAGTTGAAAAAGTTGATTTTTAAAATTCTTTAAAGGAGTACGAAATATATCCGAATGCCCTGTCAGACAATTATAAGATCAGGTGCGATACATATGTTTGATGTGAATCTCCTGTAAAATTTGCATACAATCAATCTTATTATAAAATAATTTATAGAAAAAAAATGATACCAATATAAAAAATGTCTACGATTATCCAAACTTACAACATTAAATAAAATACGTAAAAACGTACCAGAGTAAGAGCATCGAAATTGACACCGAATTTCTTGGAATACAAATGTTTGAGAAATCGATATTGTACACATTGTAACAGTCTTATTTGGTAATCGTGAATATGGTTCCAAATAATACAGGCATATTTAAGTTTTGATCGAATTAAAGAATTAAACAACACTCTTAGAACATTAAAATCCTCAAAATATTTGGTGATTCTCATAATATAACCAAGTTTTTTGTAAGACGTAAAAACGATATCATTAATATGGGTTGAAAAATTAAAATCAAAAGAATATCGAACACCAAGGGCAGTTGTTGAATCGGTTCGTGAGAAAGCGGTATTGTTTATATAGTATGAATAGATTACAGGTGAAATTTTGTGGGTATATGTTATTACAAAACATTTGTCAATACTCAAATATAGATTATTTCGATCACACCATATAGATAAACTATTTATATCGAGTTGCTATTTATTACACGTTTCAACACTATCAATAATTCTATAGATTTTCAAGTCATCGGCGAACATTAAACAGTTTTCAAAAATTTTCAAAGATTAAAAAACATAACGATACCAAATCGACACCCGAGGGACTCCAGATGTTACATTAAAACCTTTGCTTAAAAAAAGCTGAACAATAAAATACATACAAATTACATACAAAATTACATAACAAATTCTGTCCGGTAGATAGCTGCTGAACCAGTCAACCAGATCACAGTTCAAACCAAAAATTCTTAATTTTCTTATTAACATAGCATGAGGCATTATGTAGGCCTCCTATGAGCATGAGAACCCTGGGTCTACTTTCAGAGTGCAGCAGAACTACCCGTAGAACTAGGGACATATTAACGGATGGGCCCATGCGTTAATATGGCCCTGTATATATGGATTCTGCTGAATTCTGGAAGTAGTCGATTTTTCCCCCATGTTTCATCATGTTTACCATGTGTCACTTGAAAGCTTTGTTTCTTAACAGCCAAATTTTAGCTCCCTATGCCCCATCATATAAAATTTATCATTGTTGTCTTTTAGAGTTTGTTTCAATTGTTAGAGATGTATGACAAGCATAGTTTTTACTGTTGTTATATAGAAACTTGTGGAATTGTTTGTGGTTAACACTGTTGTTCATTGTGTTTGGTGGACGATAGTTTATTGTTTGATTAAATCCGTTGCCATTGTGCAGTTTTTTGTACCGGTATCAGGCCTATTACATTGGGAAGACTTTTTGTCATTGTTTGTAAAAACTATATCATTATTATCCATTAGAATTTTTTTTTTTCAATTGTTACAGCTGTATGGCGTGAGGGTACTGCTGTTTTTACAGGACTATATATTAAGTTTACACAGGATAGTTTGTTGTGTTAGCACTGTTAGTTATTGTGTTTGGTAGAGGATAGTTTATTGTCAGATTGATGTCATTGTCGGGAGGTAGTTTGTTGCAGCAGTGTCATTTTTTAAGCCTGAGAATAGCTTATTGTTGTTTGAGAAAAGATATTTTTTTAAGAATTACATCATTGTTATTCTTTAGAGTTTCAATTCTTAAACGTGAGAGTAGTTTAAAGTTATTTTCTAGAGACTATATATATTAGAAGTTTGTAGAAGATAGTTTATTGTTAGCATTGTTGGTCATTATGTTTAGTAGAAAATAGTTTATTGTTGTGGATTGATGCTGTTGTCAGCGTGTAGGTTTTTTGTAGCGTTATTATTTTGTTAGGTTCCGAATAGTTTGTTGTTGTTTGTAGGAAACAGATTGTTGTTCATTAGGGTTTGTTTCAATACTTTACTGTTATTTGACAGTTTATTGTTGTTACAAGAGTTTATAGAGGATAGTTCGTTCTTGCGTTCAATAAAAAATTATTCACATAGGATTATTCGACAGAGTAGATGTTTCTAGAAAATATTCTAATGTTTGTAAAGTAAGGCTTATTATTGAGTGAGTGTGTTCGATATAATATTGTTTGTAAAAGATGATTTGTTCTTGTATCATTGTTGGCCATTGCTTCGTATAAGTTTATTATTAGATTGATTGTCATTGCTGGTGGGCAGTTTGTTAAAGCGGTGTTATTTTATTCAGTTGAGAATGGCTTATGGTTCGAGGTGAAGTAGGCAGATGCCATTGTCAGAGTGTAGTTTTAATAGTAACATTACTTTGTTATGTTCAAGTTAGTTTATTGTTTGTTTGTAGAAAATAGATAATTGTTGTTCATTAAAGTTTGTTTCAATTGTTAGAAGCTGTATGGAGTGAGAATAATTTTCTATTGTAACAATAGAGACTCCAACTATACTACTTTGTTGTTATCACTGTTGGTCATTGTGTTGGGTGGAAGATGGGTTATTGTTAAATTGAGTGTCATTGTCAGGGCTTTGTTTGTTATAGTGGTATTATTATTATTTTTTGGTAGAGAAATGACTTATTGTTGTTCGGAATAGAGTATTTTTTGTCGGAAACACATTGCCGTTGTTCATTAGAGTTTGTTTCATTTGCTAAGAGGCTGGTTTACTTTTGTTTTCTAGAGACTATACTAGTTTGTAGAGGTTAGTTTGTTGTCAGAAACATTGTGTTTGATAAAGAATAGTTCATTGTTGGATTGAATGCCATTGTTAGAGTCTAGTTTGTAACGCAGTTATTTATTCTATTAGATCGAGAATAGCTTATTGTATTTTGTAGAAAATAGATCGTGTGTGTGTGTTTGTTATTCATTCGTTTTTAAATATTGTTAATCGGGTAGAGTAGCCTACAGTTATCATCAGGGCAGTAACTGATTTTTGCCGCCGGTGGGCAACTTTAAAAATTCGATAATTTTATAACGATATTCTTTGTCCCCCCCCCCCACACTAAAACTGCCGTCCCCTAAATTTTTCCGCCCGGGACTTGATCCCCCCGGTTCCACCCTGGTTATCAGAGGATAGTTTATTGTTGTTACTTCGAGTTTGTAGAGTACGCCTACAGTTTGTTTAACAAAAAACTGTTTCGCATAAGATTATTGTTATTCGATAGAATAATGTTTCTAGAAAATAGATTATTGTTTGTAGAGGAGAGGACGTGTTTAATAGAATATTTTATGCAGAAGAAAATTTGTTGTCATATACTGTTGGTCATTACTTGATATGTTTTGGTCATATTTGATGATAATAAGTTTACCGTCAGATTGAATGTCATTATAGGCGAGGGCAGTCTGATTTGTTGGTCATTCTTAGAAGAAGGATAGTTTATTGATACAGGATAGAGTGCTGTGTTGTGAGAGGATAGTTTATTAGAGTGGGAGGATAGAGTTTGTGTTGTGTCAAATTTAGTGTCATTTCAGAGAGCATAGTTTCTTGTTAGCATTGTTGGTCAATAGTTTATTCTTGTTAGAGATAGAGGGTAGTTATTGTTATTCGATAAAGTATTGTTTGCAGAGGGCTAGTTCGTTTATGTGTGTTTCATAAATATTTTTAGAAGATAGTTTTTTTTTTTTTTCGATAGAATATTGTTTGCGGAAGATAGTTTGCAGCTAACACTTTATTAATAAGTCGAGGACAGTTTATTGTTAGATTGAGTGCCATTATGAGAGACTATCATTGTTAACACTATTGTCGGAACCGTATCCCATGAGCTCACCCCTGTGTCTGGAGGCCAATATCTGATGACCTTTCTAAGCAGTTAACATCAATCTTGTCAGAATGATAAGAGTCCCCAGTGCATTGCTTTTTCCCAGAGCCTCACGATACTGTTGAGATGATACTCACTATTAAGAGAAGATAGTTTAGTATATATGATAGGTTAGAATGCTGTCGTGAGAGGATAGTTTTTATTGCTGGTAGATGGAGAAATGTTGTTAAAGGATACATTTTTCGTAGTTAGTAGATAGAGCAATGTTGTCAAAGGATAGTTTTCGTAGTTAATAGATAGACAAATGTTTTCAGCGGATAGTTTTCATAGTTAGTGGATCAAGAAATGTTGTCAGAAGATGGTTTTCATAGTTGGTAGATAGGGAAGTGTTGTCAGAGGATAGTTTATTGCTTTAAGATGGAAACGAAAGTAGTTTGTTGTTAGCATAGTTGGTAATTTTTGATTTAGTCAATTATAATATACACGGAGTATATTCCTAATTATTATTTCGAACAGCGTTTCTCAGAGTGGGCGATGTCACCTCTTGGAGGGTGAAGGGAGGGTGCAGAGCACCGGGAAGGACCGGGGGGGGGGAAATAAGCTATAGATACAGTATGAGGCCCTGTGGGTTGTCTTGGATGATGGTGAAATGTGGTTCTGGGGAGGGGGGATGATAGACGAATACTTTTTGGAATTTTTGATTTAGAGTATTGTTCAAAGTCATTTTCAGAAAGAAGGTGGCTAAAGTGTTCATTATTAGTGGAAAATAGTTTTAGATGAATGCACCATTCAGAAGAAAGTGGAAAAGTTTTTCTAGGACCCTTCAAAAGGGGGCGGACTAAAAACGGTGGAGATGAAGCCCCTTGTTAGCGCTTGAAGTCATCTACCTCTTTTCCTCCATTCTACCGCTTGAAATTTTTTTACCTCTGCATTTATTACAATTTTAGATGCAGTATGCTATTTATCCGACGTAAATGTAAACGTAGGGTATGGAGAGGAAAATTTTTAAAAAAAGAATCGCGTAGCACAGGAACAAGTGCATCCAGAAGGGATCCACACTTGATCATCCATAATCCATCCAAGCTCCAACAATAAGTGCAGGTATATAGCTTGGAATGGTTATAGAAAAGCTCAACCCCTCCCCTTCTCTAAAACCCTGAAAAAATATTGTTCCCCCCATCCCTTACACGGGGAGGGGAAAAAAACGTCCCACTTTCAAGTTGGAAAGTGGGACAGGGAGAAGATCCCTCTCCTCCCCCAATATTTATGCTCTAGAAATTGATATTAGAATGAAATCTGATGATTCTGAGCTTGTTTTTTTTTTCAGTATTCACCACACATAGTATCACTAGGACAGCAGTTTCCAATCTTTTACAGTCACGAGAGCACCCATCATCAGAAGAAGAGCACCTACGTGGTAATCTTAATTTATGTCCAATTCCAAACCAATATAAAGTGGAATCAGGAATGCAACTCTCTTAATTAGGATGGTTTTATTGGTTTTCGATAAATTCTCTAAAGCATGGAATCGGGAACAAGCGACCCATTGAACAACAGCGGTGCTCGCGAACACGGAGTTAGTGGGAATGATGCTTGCTCTGGGACAGTAGTTCCCAACCTCTCATGCTTCGGGTTCCGAAAATGTACACATAATAGGTCTTCGCACCCTAAAATGTGTAGGAGGCTTATGCACCCAATTTGATATTGTGGCATGATTAATATTTTTTTTTACTTTTTTTAAATTCACTCATTTTTTCTGTATTTCCTGATTAATTTAAGGATCCACAGTCCTTGGAGGGCCAGTCTCTCAGACAATCTTGCCTATCGCGGGTTGGAACCTGTGAGAAGAATAGGTGAATCAGAGGTAGGCAGACCCCTTAAAAAAGCCTTGGCTGGCTATCTGCCAAGAAGTGAAAGCTCCGATCCCAAAGATGTGCATGATTTTTTTTTTGGGGGGGGGGGAGGGTACCTACTTATATAAATAACAGGGCCCGCAGGGTGGTATCATGGTCTCGATAAAATGTACATATGCAGAAGAAAAAAAAATGTAACTAAATATATAAACTCAGTAATAGCACTATAATTATATTTTGCATCAAGTTCTCTATAATATAGTGCTGTTTTTGGCGGCTGTCTGTGATTCCTTTTAACCTATTAACCGTTAACCTGCAACGTCCCTTTCACTTGATTTTCACCCGTGACCCTCCACGGGGCAATGAGGTGCGGGGGGGGGGGGTGCATATGGCTTCAGGTTGCGAACACCATTGCTTTTGGTGATACATGATCTATGATATATTCTATATACCAGGGGGGTGTTCAACCTTTCAGGTGGAAGCGGCCACTTCATTGATTTAAAAACGCCTCACGAGCGGCATTATTAAGTGATCTGGAACTGTACCGCAGGCCACTTACATGATCTGTAAATGTGCCGTAGGTCGCTTAATTACACTGAAACTGTACTGCGATGCAAATTAAATATGTCGCGGGTCACTCAATTGATCTGGAATGTTGCAAAAAGTTCATTTTTACAAAATTAGATTTGAAATTGCACAGATGACCACATTTGTCCCGCGGGTCATGGGTGGAGCATACATGTTCTATAATATGTATAACTAAATCCACATGATTTCAGATTGTAAGTTGTGAAATTCTGATCTGTACAAAAAGATATTTTTTAAGACAGATTTATTGTAATTTTATACTTGGTATTGCGCTATATGTTGTTCAGTGTTGTTGGTCTCGAAATTCGGTGTCCATATTCAGGGCCGAAATTAGTAGGCGGGTCTGATGCCAAGGATGCCGTACCCCTAAGAGAGATTAATTCACCCTTTGACTGTTCCTTCAACGCACGAAAGACGATTTGGCAAAAGTCGGAGAAAAACATTCAGGAGTTTCAGTCACAGGGAAATGTCAGAGAAATGACCAAGAAGATTTTGCTCAACAAATTGACTGTCGGAGAAATTGCAGATTTATTTCATTTTGTAACATTTCGTTCGCGCATTTTCTCGTATGAATTTATTATAATATAATTTTGTAATATTTCTCTTTTTTCCCCCCTTCCTTCCTTTCTTCCCATGATGCTGTGCATTCGATTCGAGGGGGTCCGGTCTATCGGATACGTGAGAGGAAAAACACCTGTTACCAGAATGGACTTTCCCATTGTATATTTCGAATTCCATTCTGGATCGATTCTGAATTTGTTCCGAGCTAAAAATTTCTACAGTTCGGACGACACTCTCTTGTCCCCCCCACCTTTCTTTTTACAAATTTTCTTCCGACACTTTCTTTTACAAGTAAAATGACAGACAGAGAGAAAAGCGCCGTCCGCTGCATTTGTGTGACTTCTTTCAAGCGCGTTACAAAAGAATTTTTAGATAATAGCCTTTTATAAAAATGTTGAAGTTAATCAATTAATATATAGTATATTTCTGGTTTATATCCAAAGTTCCTAAATATGCAGACAGGGGCGCATTTATGGTTTTGCTGCCTGTGGGTTATACGAATTTAGCTGCCCTTCTACCACTCAGGTCTAATTTTTTTTTACCTCTCATTCCTCAAAGTCGCCTCCCTGTGCTATAACCCGCTTGATACCCCCCCCTCCCCCGAGAGTGCACCCGTGTTTTTAAGTCACTCTTTTGGTTATTCCCATGCTCACATACTCTTTAAGTCATTGATTTATTCATTCACATTCTTGCACACTGCTTTTGTCTTTCACATGCTTGCACGCTGTTTAATCACTCCCATGCTCACGCACAGTTTTGGTCACTTAAATGCTTGCACGCTTTTTAAGGTCACTCACATACTTGCACACACACCTTAGGTCTCACTTTTGGTTGCTTCCTTGGACATGGTTCCTTGCTTTATAATGTCGTTCTTTTGATCGTTTACACTTTGACACATGCTCTATATCATTTTTTTAACCATTCACGTGCTTTTACATGATCTAGGCCACTCACTGACCTGGTTCTTCGATCTGTACGTCACTCTCTTGTTTACTCACATGCTTGTTCATGCTCTAAGTCAATCTTTTCCTCACTCACGTGCTTGCAAACTCTTTAGGTCACTTTTTTCGTCACTCACTGACCTAGTTCCTCACTATTTTGGCAGAGGCGGATTTATTTAGGGTCATACAAATTTTGCTACCCTGCTCCCATTCCACGAATTTTCTTGGGTACTCATTCTTCAAATTTGCTGCCCCTCTGAGCTTGCATGCCCCCCCACCACGGGCCCCCTCCGCCGTAAATACGCAACTGTATGCAGACATTCCTAAACCTAGCGTGTACTTATTCCAGATATTTTAAATTGACCCTGACCCCTAGAGACCAAGATTTTTCCACGGGTCCGGTTCAAGTGATTTTGCAGCTTAAAAAAATAAATTCAAATTAATGTACTAAATATTGGTCCTGGGCACCCAGGGTTAAATTCCTATTAACCTCCTTCGTGTTGAAGTGACGTTTTAGGTATATATTCGGTGAATACTTGACGTGCTCGTTTTTCTTGAGACGGGCACCGTTCAAATTTGTTTCAGTATTAATCCCAAAGAGAAGGCTTACATCAATATGATCAAGAAAATATGACAAAGCAACTGCAACGATTCGTTTCGATAAAGCAAAGATTAAACTTGGAAAAGGAGTCAGACAAGACAGGGTGATACTTATCTCAACAAAACTCTTTACCGCTGTTTTAGAAGAAGTTTTCAGAAAACTGGATTGGAATAAAAAAGGAATTAAAATAAATGGGGAATTTCTCAACCATTTACGTTTTGCGGACGACATTGTTATTATCAGCAGTAGAACTAGAAGAAATGATACAAGAACTTGCGAAGGCAAGTATTCAGGTGGGTTTGAAAATGAATCTGCAAAATGCAGAAGTTATGCTCAACTCCTTTACATTGAAGAGGACAATCTTGCTCAACACACAGATAGAAGTAGAAAGCTATGTATACCAGGGACAAGAAATTACCATAGACAATGGAATCCTTAATGAAATAAACAGAAGGATCAGGATTGGATGGAGCACTTTTGGCAAAAACTGCTTAATTCTGCAGAGTCACATGCCATTATGCCTGAAAAGAAAAGTTTTTAACCAGTGTGTGTGTGCTGCCAGCATTCACGTATGGAGCTGAAACATGGGCACTCACAAGCAAGACCATACAAAAGCTACAGACAACGCAAAGGAACATGGAAAGATGTGTGCTAGGCATCACAAGGAGAGAGACAGAAAACGAATCACTTGGATAAGGAACCACACAAAGGTATATGATATCATGGAAAGAATTAAATGTTTGAAATGGAAATGGGCTGGACATATTGCGAGAAGACAGGACAACAGATGGACCACAAGTATTCTAGAGTAGTACCCCCGTGGTGTTAAAGATCCGAGAAGGCGTCCCCACGCAAGATGGATTGACGAGATCAGAAAAGTGGCAGGAGTCAACTGGATGGCTAAAGCATCAGACAGAGCAGAATGGAAACATTTAGAGGAGACCTTCATCCAGCAGTGGATTGAAAATGGTTGCTGTTGATGATTAATCCCGAAGGATTAAAATCTTCTCAATGTAAGTTGCTTGGCAAATTTTTTTCTCTCCAAATACAGTGGATTCCGCTTATAACGTTTCCACTTAGAAGGTTTTTCTGCTTAGTACTACTTATTTTCGACGTTTAAGTTCAACCCTTACTAATACTCATCGAGATTTATTGTTTTAAGCATTTTCCTGCATACGTTTTATAAAAAACGTTATAAGCGGGATACACTGTATTTCGATAAAAATCCGACATTAAAATGGAAAATAAGACTATTCCCATTCCTTACAACCGACAAATTATATAAAAAAAATATATGGTGCCTAGACTTTTGAAATGGTCTGTATTCACCTTTCTCCAGTCACGAGCATGGTCTGTGCTTCGCGTCAGAAAACATGTGCTCAAACACAAATCAGCTTAATGCTTGCTTATCTTCGAAAGTAGGGTGTTTGATTGGACCCAGACTTCGTGGTTACAGAACCGGAGCATTAGCATCGAGAGCACTCGTTAATGTATCAGTGAGCACCTCGTCATTCGTGAGTGACTTTAAGATGCCTGTTTTGAATATTTAGAACAGGACTTCAGATGCCACGACCCAAAATCAACAAAAACGATTGACTTCGCGACCCATGAGTCTATATAAGTCTAAATATTCCTCATCAACAATTTTTTTTTGTTTTCAAAATTAGTGGAAATTCAGTGACGTCTTAACGGACCTGAGCCCGTGCTCTTGCATGAAACGGGAGCGGGGGGGGGGGGTCCTAAATTACTGAAAGTTTTATTCCAAAACTGTTCCTTTCACTGATTTTCAATTACTATTCATTATTTATTCAATGTTTCAGTTCCAGTCTTTTATTAATTTTTTGTTATTTCGTTCATTAATTCACAATTGTTCACCATCAATTGTGAGAATGTTTCTCATTAGCTCTAGAACTATGTATTTCTTTCATTTTAATTTCAAATTTTCATCAATTATGAATTTACACTCATTTTTGTTTTTTGTTTTAGTGTTCATATTTTTCAACATTCTATAATAGTGACTAGCTCCCTTCGAAAATATTGGGGCCTATATACACAGTGGTGTATTTACAGGAGAGCTTAGCGGGCTATGGCCTAATGCCGTCTCGACGCATAGGCCCGGCCCGGGGGCCTCAAGAGAAGAAGGACCTCAGCAAAATGAGAAGTAGTTAATTTTTCGAGAATTTGTCAAGTAGGGCCTATGAAAAATCACTTGGCCCGAGGGCCCGTGTTGCTCTTAAGGCGGCCCTACTATAACCTAGGGCGGCAAATTCAGAGGGGCGGCAAATTTGAGAAAGGATTTTCCAAGAAAATTGATAGAATGGGAGAAGGGTGGCAAAATTTGTATAATCCCCAATAAATCCGCCTCTGCCCAGACAGCTAGAGGCTAGGTCAGTAAGTGACCAAAAAGTGACTTAAAGAGTTTACAAGCATGTGAGTGAGCAAAAGAGTAACTTAGAGCTTGTGCAAGCATAAGAATGACTAAACGAAGGATCTACAGAGAGAAGGACCAGTTCAATGAATGACCTAGAGCGTGTGCAAGCATGTGAATGACCAAAAGAGTGACCCGGAGTTTGTCGAATTATTTAAATGACCAAAAGAGTGATCTAGAGTTTGTGTAAGCTTGTGGATGACCATAAGAATGACTTAGAGCATGTGTAAACGTGTAGATGACAAAAAGAGTGACCAAGAGAAGAACCATGTCAGTGATCAGTCAAAAGAGTGACCTACAGCATGTGCAAGCATGCGAGTGGCCAAAACAGTGTGCAAGCATGTGAATGACTAAATCAGTGACTTAAATAATATGTGTGCATGGGAGTGACCAATAGAGTGAATTAGAAACACAGGTGTACTTTCAAGAGTGGAGGCCAAGCGGTTTAGCAGAAGTTGGTGAATTCGAGGAAAGAGTGGTCAAGCAAATTAGACTAAAATGGGAGGAAGAGCAGCAAAATTCGGGTAGCCTGCAGGTGGCAAAACCATAACTGCGCCTCTGCCTATATAATGTTATGGCTCAAGAGGGTACCAAAAATGTCTGCGTACAACGCCCCTTTAACCAGTGGTGCAACAAATGGATATATTGCATTAGCGGATGGTAAAGGGATATGTGCGACCCATTTAAGAGCTCCTGGGACGTCGCTGGTTTAGAAGAAACACTTTTTGTGTTATCAAAACTGATCCTTCTTGAATATAATATTATACTTCGTTTATTTATTCGTTTGCTTGTAAAACAATTTTTGGCAAGCAATGTTTTAAAATCATTCCCCCGTAAGTTTTACTTGACGCTTTTGTTGCCCAAAAGCGCCTCCTGGTGACGGAAGAAGCCATAGCCCAGGTGAAATTCCAACTCGAGTCCACAGCGAACGAACGAAACAATGAATAAGTTGGATACAGGCTGAAACTGTGTTAATAAAGAAAACTAGCAATAATAATAATATATACGAACGAAACAGATAAAAAGACACGATTCTTTTTAAATAATGATTCTGGTTGTTGTGTCTGGTGCTGTTTGTGGAGCTGCAGGGTTCGAACGTCTGCCCGATAAAGTAATAATAATAATAAAGAAAAAGAGTTCAATTGTAACCGGTTTCGGTGGTGGTGATGATGATAATAATAATAATAATAATAAAAATTTTGAGAGTATGTACTTGCGAAGTGAGTGTAAAGGTTATTGGATGTCTCGATTCGATAAGCTTTATCAGACGCACAAAAAGGAGAAGGGTTAACATACTTTCGGTTGCGAAGATCGGTTGCCTTTTCGAAACTGACATTTTCCGATCTTTTTTTTATGACAAGGAGACCAAGATATCTGTGTGTGTGTGTGACGATTTTTTTCTCTTTACCTTTTCTCTTCTCTCTTTATATATATATATATACGGTACGTGCATGATGTACCGGCGCTGATTTATTCCACTTTCCGGGAGATAATACACGAACAAAAACATGAGCGACGAAGCCAAAATGAAGACATGCAAACATGAGCTGAATTTAAGGCATTAAGCCAGCGGTTTTCAAATTAATGAAACTTTCCACGGAGCCCGCGGGACATCAAGATTGGTCTGATTTTGCCCAACTCGGGAAAAAAACACCCTCAGGTGAAAAAATCCACGAGAAAACCCACCACAAAAATTACACTTTAAAACTGTACTTACTCGCAAACAGTAGCCTATGCTTCTCATGGTGTTATTACATTGTTTTACTCTGTCAAAAGACAAATACATTAATAAATCTATGCTATTTAGATTATAGGTGTTTTTAGAAAGGGAAAAACCCATTTTATACACCCATTATCATAATAAGACGCAAAACGATTTTGTACCCCCTTCCAGAATTTTCTGTAATGAGCCACCATTGATATAATAATTACATAAATAATTGCCATATATTACTAGGTCTATTACATTTATGTACAGCATATACCTATAACTTGCTTTCCTCATGCTCCGGTATCATAAACCCGAAAAAAAACCCCAAAAGCCCTGAAAAAATCTAGTGGGTTGGGTTTCTGAAAACCCTGCGTACCACCGTGGAGTTGCCTGTTATTAAAGGGTACACCAAATTATTGAACACTTTTATTTACTCTGAAAATTATTTCTTTCATCAAATCTGAATTTTCATTTATTTTGAGAATAATTTTTTCCGGTTTTTTTTATTATTTTTGTTATTAATTCCAAAATTTGTCCCGATGATAATTTTGTATCATTTTTTAATTATTCCGAAATTTTTTTCATTAATTCTAAATTTTCTTAAATTATGAATTTATTTATTTCTTTCATAAATTTTTGATTTTTTCCTGAACTATTACTTTTTATTAAGGCTGGGAATCGATTGAAATTTTTAACTGGTAAATAAAAAATTTTTAATCGATTAATCGCACTTTTTGTCGTAACATATATCAATTGGTGCTATAAAAACATTTTTCATTAATTTCGTGCACCTAATGCGCCAGTTGTAAACAAATGTGGGAATACGTAGATATTAATAATTATACGTAAACATTAAGAAAATTTCTTAAGCAATTTATTAACTGCCAACTTGAAGCAATTTAATATGCTTAAAATATTTTGTCAAATTGTGGAGTTTCTTTCCTTTGATCTTGTCGTTTTAAAGAAAAAAAAAATCGATTATTTTAGATCAGTCACTGATTTCGAAACTACTATCGATTATAGTGTTGCTTGTTTTACCACACAGAGACTCCCTCCCAACTGGTGCATGTGAGGAAAGGGTGCCAAGAAAATAGGAAAAACTACTGTTCACATAGTGGAGACGATAAATATTAGTCTTGAGCTGAATTTGAAAATTTCGTGTAATCGAATTGCATTTCCCCATGCCAAAAAATGTGATCAAAATATTGATTCAAATATTTTTAAATATGATCACTTACTCAAAATACTATATGTAGGTACATAATTTAAGACATACAATAGGTTTCGTTGAACAAATCATGTTAAATTTTGAACTTTTGATCAGATTTTCACAGAATTTTAATTGAAATGATCGGCGAGTCTTGGCAAAAATCTCCGAGGGCTATGGATTGAAGACCCCTGCATTATACTGTTTTTGGTGGGATATGACAGGGTTCCTAGCGGCCTGGAAAGTCAGGAAAAATGGTCAAGGAAAATGCAAAATACTTTGCAAAAGTACACTTTGTGAAATGATAAATACTTCGCAAAATATAAATTGCATGTATTTGGCAAAAGTCCGGAGAAAATATCTGTTATGGGGGAAAAAAACTGAAATTTGGAAAACATCTCTCGGAGGTGAAACTTTTGTGAATTCTATTTCTTTCAAATGATCAAGTAGTTTTTGCCGGGAACCCTAATTATAAATTTACATTTATCTTTTTTTAATGCAGTAATACCCGACTTACGTCATCTCTCATTTACGTTTCGTCCTGAAAAAAATTGTTTTTTTTTTCTTCTGAATTTGATGTATTTTGAACAACGCTTGAAGCTTTTCACGTCACGTTTTTTGAGGGTGAAAAATTTTCAAAGATGTTTGCATCAAAAGAATGGAAAGAAAGAAAAGTCGAATGGATAAGAAAGAATAAAGAAAATCTGCAAATTTACCTCGTTTGTCCTCCTGAGGAGGGTGGAGCATTACCATTGGAAAAATTTACTCTGATTTACGTCGTCAGTCTTGGAATGAATTGCTGACGTAAGTAGGAGTATCGCTGTAGTTGGTGTTGGAGGGGGACCAGTCACTAGTGTATGCGAAATGTTTCTCGAATCTATCCAATTTCACGAATGATGTGCGTGTTAATTTCAGAAATGAGCATACATTTCTTTAAGAAAAAAAATCGTAACTTGTCATGGCGTCATCATGAACTGACATAGTAAATTGTAACTACGACTTCCGCAAAGAAGAAAAATCGATATTTTTAATGAATTTACTACGCTCAATTTTATTTTCCAATCTGACCATGGCCCCCAACAAGGGAGAGCTGATAGGGCTTTAGCTCTGGAGCCCGTGCTGTACTCATCATTTTTTGTTTTTTTCACGCTATAAATTAACTATAACAGGACCCGTGAAAAGTCTGACCATGGGCCCGCAACAGATCTTGGCCCAGGGGGGCCCAGATCCCAGTATATGGAGTCTATGAATCTGACAAACAAAGAGGGGGGACTTTAATTTGCAATCATTCAATACATTCGGATACAGGGTGATAAGTGGGAGAATCGGGATATAAAAAAATGTTCTGAAATTTTAATTTTGATGCGAATTCAGCATATCGGCCCTGCTATAAACCAGAGAGGTCTTCAACCTTTTTCCAGTCGCAAGCACTGCCTGTACCTATCATAAAAGAAAGAGCACCCCTACGGCAAGTTTGAAATATGAATACATGAAATCAGGATGATTTCAATCCTTGAATGCAATTTGTACAAGGTGTTTAATTTGTTTTAACGTTGATCAAGCGCTCGCGAGCGCGAAATAGGACACGCGTATCGAGCACTCTAAGCACTTCAGGGAGCACCGTGGTGCGAGCCAGCAACGGGTTGAAGATGTCTGCTATAGGCCAACCTGAATTCGGAAATTTCAGTTTTCCAATTTCTCTCTCTCTCTCTCGTCCACCTATTTCTATTGCTATCGGTTTGCTGCGCAACGATAATTCAAACGCGAGGTAAATGTATCAGTAATTGGCTACTTCAGAAAATTTAATCATATATATTTAAAATTGGAAGCAAAATATACAATTATTAACTATTTTTAAATGCAATTGCAACTCTTATCTATCATTGTTATCAGATCAAAATTCGATGACTTGATTCAAAATTTTGAAACTTAATTGAAATTTGCACTTAGTCTATCCACCAGTAATGGACCAGCCATAAAAATTTATATTGCAGGGTTCCCAATTAACCGATAAGGCAGGGAAGTTTAAAATGATCCGGGAAAATGTAAAATATTTTTCAAAAGTCAGGAAAATTATCAAATATTTGCATATTTCGTGGACTTTTTTCCAAACCATAAAAAAGTCAGGGAAAAATTCTGTGCAAGGGGAAAAAATTGAAACTCGAAAAACCATGGGGAAAAGCTTAAGATTTTGAATCATATTTGTTTGGGTTCATGAAAAGTCAGGGAAATGTTTGAGTGTTTTGAATCAGGGGAAATGGTCAAAAAAGCAGATTCTGCTGGGAACCGTGTATTCCACTTTACTTGTACTCTTCTACTGGTATTATAAATGACGGTACTAACTTGAGTTACGGTATTAATGAAATAGTGTCGGAAGTGTTATGTAAGGTCAATGGTTAACCGGGGATGCGAGTAGCCCTAGGGGGTGCGGCAAAACATTTTTGGGGATGTGAGATTGAAAAAAAAATCATTTTTAACATGTTGACCGATTTTTCACTGAAATTTAAATGATGAAAAGAATTGAATTTCGAAGGAATTGAAAAATTACGAATCATGCCAAAATTTCCACACCTCATTGTCCAACTGTGACTTACAGAAATGTGCCAAATGTGAAACTCGCATTGCGAAAGTTTTTTTTTTCCGGTTAGCCATCCTACTTGTTTTCGCATTTGATTGAAGGAAAAATACCATTAATACCCAATATATTTTTGCTGCTCTTTATTTACATTCGTACCTAGTGTTATTAGCATGCTGCGATTGGATTTCAATATGTCCTGAGAATGCCTCAGGAAAAAAGTAAAAAAAATTAATCAAGTGCTAAGTTTAGCATATGTATAAATTAAAAGTTCGTTGAATCTTTTACTATCAAATTCCGAAAAAATTTTAAAAAGCTCTATGTGTATTTTTTTCGTTTAGTTTTTGAATTAGTTAAATAAGAAACCCAAAAGTAAGTCAATCGTAGGCCAAAAATAGGATTAAAAAATATGTAAAACAGCTTATAAAACTTAATTAATGGATTATTATTGCAATTTTTTTTACAAATTGTTTTTACAACGAATAGAAAACGCATTATATCCAAGGGGGATGCGGCAAGTTGATTCGTACTAAACTAGGGGTGCGTGCCGAGAAAAGGTTAAGAATCAGTGCGTTAGATGCATAGTTTTCTACTCACAAACTTTTTATTTATTATTATAATTCCCTAGACGGATTGTAAAGATCTCTTGGGAATACGTGATGATCATATATAATCTCCTCAAATCTTGAACACACAGGCACATCTTTCTTCCATTTCCTGAACACTACTCAAATTGCGCTTCCAAGCATTTCTTTTTCCACTTAAAAGTGACGAACATAAAAACTGGTGAAAATATTTGATTTTTTCATTTATACATTCTCCCTCTCAATTCTATTTTGTTTTGTTTTCTTTGGTGATCCTCCCCACCATTTAAAATACTTGAGAAGTCATCACTGCAGGAATTTTGTCTTGTCGTTGTGTTTTTGTGATTAGTATCTATCTGCATATCTGGCCAGAAAAGGGCTCTTTCGAAAAAAAAGATGGTTAGTTTAGTGGCTCTACAATTGCTTCTAAGTGTGAGGTTCTCGATGCATTTCTCCATGGGCCGAATGTGGCCCTCCGAGCTTTTTGTAGTGGCCCGCCGATGATTTCGAGAAAATATCTATTCATAGAAAGACGATTTATAGAAACAAAGAATTATTTGATATAAAGTCTACAGAACACCGAGAAGTGCTACATGTAGTATTTAGAATTACGGGATTTTTTCCAGTTTAACCAGTAATACTGTGTGTGCACCAGAGCCAAAGCACTTTTTGCAACCTCCCACCCCGACTTCGTACATTTCGAAAGGAAAAATCGGCTCCCAAACAGGCATATACTTGGAGAAATTTCACAGAAATACTGAAAAACACTTTAATGAAAAGTAATCGCATAGTTACTGAGGAAAGAAATAATTTCAAAATTACTGATTCCAGAATTAGTAAATAAAAATATTTCATAATTGATCAATGAAAAAAATAATTCAAGAATAACTGAAAGAAATAATTTCTAAATCAACGAAAGATATAATTTTTTTAAGAATTGGTGAATATCAGAATTATAAGAAAATGGTTTTGAAGAATTATAAGAAAATAAGCAGTGTGTGTGTGTTTGTGTGCGTGTGCGTGTGTGGTTTTAGAATTCAGAAATTCATATTCCAATAAAAGGAATGAGAATTTCAGAATCAATGAATTCAGAATCCAGGTTTGAACCACGAGATGGGAAACACCATGATTTTAAACCAATATTTATGAAATAGAATTATATGATGTCCAGGAACATTTGCGGAAATAGCTAATGCTATTTTCGCTACGCGTGATAGCATTTTATACTAGTATTTGGTTCGATACGGATTTAATATATGTCATTTCGTCAAAATAGAAATTATATGTTATTTATGCACTTTACTGACTATACGAAAAAGTTACTTTTTTTCCTAGGTTACTGTGTTACTAGAACTGGATTTGCGTAAGCGTTGGTGCTCACTGTGTTCAGGCATTCTTCACTATGATGAACGTAAAGAATCACACACACAAAAAAGCTACAACAAAAACCATCCAGAGTGCTCTAGCACTATAATCGGTAAGTAACCTACTGAGAATTTTTTGAAAAATAAAAGCTAAATCTAGCACGTGAGCAATTCTGAGCTTCACATGCGCATTGAAAAGCAAATTACAGTGATACCTCGACTTACGAAGAGTTTCTTCACGAACGTTTTAGTTAACACGAATACACACGCTCGCACATAACATAACAGCGTTGTGAGCTGAAATTTTTTTCGCGTCAATCACCATAAGGGTTAGGGCGGGATCACACTATAAAAGTTTTGTGAAAGTTCTTTGATTAAACTTGGAAATGCAACCGATAGCCATATTGATTACATTCGAGCGAATGTAACCAACAGACTTACTGCCTTTTTCAAGTTTTATAAAATATATTTTATCAAACTTTTATAATGTAATCCTGGTCTTACTGTCTTTCCAACCAGAATAATTTATGTCCATTTCAGAATCGCATTCACATACCCTTCTGTTTCTCTCCCAAAAAGCTTTTGAGGCATTTTATGCAAATGAATGATTGAGCAAAGCAAAAAAAGTGCATGAAAAATGCTTTACCAACTTTGATGTTTTGAGTGCACACGTTTCTTTCGGTGCGAGACTCTTAGCATGGAACTGAATAATCTGGACATTCTAGAGCTTATCTCTTCCATCCACGTAAGTATGAGATAGAAATCAGCTGATGAGATCACATAAGGGAACAGCTATCGCCGGGACTACGCTATAAAAGTTTGATAAAAAAATCTTTCACAGAACTTTAAAAGACAACCAATAAGAATATTGGTTAGAATGTATCCCATGCGCTTATTGGTTACGTTTTATGAAAGAACTTTTACAAAACGTTTATAGTGTGATCCCAGCCTTAAAAGCATTGTGAACATGATACGAAATAAAATGAAGATATTCAGTTTTTCTCAGCTTCTTTTCAATTCTCCTTCATCCAATTATGAAGCTGTTCATTTCAGTCTCCGGCCAATTCTTTTTTACAGTGCTTCTTAGTGTTTTATAAAACTTATCTTCGAATTTTGGACCGTACCTGCAACGAATTAAACCATAGTTTTCCCCAAATGTTTTGTTCCATCGCCCCTTCTTCAGAATGTTTTTTCTCTTATAACGAACCCATAGGGTCCTATGTCATCTATGTCATACCCGTAGCTTCTAACGCCCCTCCCCCCTCCCGGACCATCCCATCGCTTACCGGGAAAGATATTGCCCACTTTGGGAAACACTGAATTGAACGATTTTCCTAGAAACCTATAGGAAATCACGTTTCGGTTAACGAATGTGATTCTGGAACGAATTATCTTCATTAGCGGGCATGACTGCATCCTCATTTAAATTTATTGAGAATGCGATTTTAAATTTGAATAGTACTTATGCAGTAGGCTATTTATTTTTGAGATTAAGAGAAATCACTAGAATACCTTTGGCCAAAGCTACATACATTAGTTATGTAGAGCGATCACATTTGAAAAATCGCACTGTAATAGCAAATTAACTTACGTAGTTAATGACATGAGTTAATTAGTTAGTGCTACTCACGTGAGTAAAGACATTGGACAGTCATAATTAGTGCCCAGATTATATGCGCTAAAAAAGGTACAAAAAAGCACTAAAAACGTTGAAATATGCACTAAAAACTAAATATACACAAAAAAATATAATAAATCCATCTAATAATGCTAAAATATACTAAAAAATTAAAAATGTATTTTTTATTACACTCAAAAATGAAAAAAAAAAATGCATTCGAACCCACCTGAAAAAAGAAAAAAAAGTTCATAAAAAATTGTGGAAATACGCATTTAGAAATGCTGAAACATGCATTTAAAACTACCGCAATATGCATGAAATAAAAAAAAAAAAATAAGCCTTTAAAATTCTTCAATATGGCGCATATTAAATTGAAGTGAAAAAAAAATTCATGCTGAAATTTTCCTAAAAGACGAATGTATGCAATGTATGTAGAAACATGTATTTAAAAATGCAAAAATACGACCTAAAAATGAAAAAAAAAAATATGCAGAAAAATAAATTTATGCACAAAAAAAAAATATTATGCAGAAATATGACTAAAAATTAAAAAATATGAGAAATTCCACAAAAAGGGGGGGGAAAGCATATTAAAAGCACTGGAGTATGGCCTAACCTAAGAAAAATATGCATAAAAAATGAAAAACCACATGTATCTAGAAGTGCAAAAATATGCATCTAAAAATATTCCCTGAAATGAACAATAGGCCTACTCAATGGTAAAACATTTTCTTGAAAAAAATTAAAGAAATTTGATCAAATTTAAAGAATATAAAAAGATTATTTTTATCTTGCAAACATTATTACAATGTGATAAAAAAAAAAGCTTAAAATACGCACTTATTCTAAAATTTCTGTGATTTTATGCGTTTATATGCATTAACTATGAAAAGTGCTGAAATACGCAATTGCATATGTACTTATGCATCTGCATATTATGCGGGCTCTAGTCATAGTGCTAAGTACAATATCATATGTGAATTTTTAATTCCTATACGTTAAGGAAAATACCAACTTAGATAGGTTCGTTCTATGGTTTCTCGTTATACGATCATATTATTAACTAATACTGCCAATTAAGATACGTACGCTTGTATTTTTACTGCGGATATTTCGTGAGCTCGGGCGATCGATTCTTTTCTGATGCATAATTAAGATTCCCCCCTTCCCTCTCAATTAACATAATTCGGGGCTCCTTCGATAAGCGACCCCGAGCAAGATGATGATGATGTTTTTCCTCTCAATTTCGAAAAGTAGACCGGGCACCACACGCCCCTAACAACATACCGATTGCAGACACCGCCCGTTAAAAGGGCGACGGCTTCAAAATAATATAATAACAACAACCCGCTAATGAGCGCTTCGTTGTTAATGAATGAGGGAACGATGAAAATTTCATATCTTTCGTATTATTTGAACGCTGCGCGATGTTAAAAATTGAAGAGGGCTTTTCAACTTTGTGAGCTCTAAATACGTAAATTTAAAAAATTTACCTGTAGAGATATCTTTTTCGAGACACGCGATGGGGTGGATGTTCCGATCGAAACCCACGTAAGCGAATGTAAACAACTTGGGAACCGTTTCTCCCGGTTTTCTCTTTGATATTTTGTGTTCCCCCCCTCATTAGAATGGAATGAATCTTGTGATCGACTAAATGAGACGCGGGCCCAAGCATTTTTTAGGGCTTTTTAAACCGATGTCAAGACTCCTTTATATATGCTTTTCGTATTCAGGTGTCTGATAGTAATATGCAAATTTTTTATGTTCTTTTAATTTCAAAAAGAATTCGAAATTTGGTGCTCTTATGCACTGTAGCTATTTGTTTGGACACACGACCTAGTGATTTTGCTTGGGTGATTCATAGAGTTTCGCGTTAGTTCGCCATATTGTGCCGAAAGTGTCATTCCGAAAATCACGTTTTTATTTTCTTACGATACATTTACATTTCCCCTCAGGTTCAGTTATTCCACAACTTCAGTTCGTAAATCATCGCGCGTGAATTTTTGAATGCATTTTTAATCTCTGCATTCGTTGTAATTTCAATCGGTATAAAATTCTGTCTGTCATGTAGCTTTCTTTAGAAGATTTGGCAGGTTGGGTTTATGGCCACAGGTATACTATATTCAATACACATGCGCAGTTCCTCGGCCGGGAGGCTTTCACAAGGGAATCTATACAACATAGCCTATCGCAAATTATAGAAACTATCGTAATTCGCAACACACATTATAGGTAGTTCCATTTTAACTCCTTTCAATTCCTGAATAAAAAAAATTATTTTAAGAGCTTAAGAGAAAAAATCTGCTTTAAAGCAATTGAAAAAAAAAAGCACGATTTTTAACATTTTGAAACCTGTTATGCGGGAAAGAAAAAAAAAATTGTCCCGTTTACATTCATCCTGTTCCAGCATACGGGATATATGGTCATTTTACTTACAACCGCGATTTTTTCCTGATATATTTATAATCAATCGGTTATTGTTATCAGAAACTCCGAGTTCCGATGTAATATAAAATTCATATTTTCCATTGAGATATACTGGAGAGATAAAAATATATTTTCTTTTAAAATCTCCTAAAAGTATTTTTAACATAATTTGTTTTTGTTTTTTTTTCTTCAGGAATATAACACAGGCCTTAGCAAAAATCACTGAAGCTTAGCTTGGCCATATTACCCTCTCGCTTACCTTAGTTATCCGTATTAATAATTATGGATAGACTATCCATAAACATTAATAGATGTCCCCTGTTTGCCCGAAATGGGAAAACAAACGCTGCGGCCCCTGTTGTGTGTGTGATGTCGATTTACTTTTTTTTTCCTTTGTCATAGTTATCAATAGAAGAGGCTGACAAACATTTCGTGAACGTGTTGAGCTCAAATTCAAAGAATTTCTTGTTTAAAAAAATTACAAGCGCTTAATGCTAAATTGCTGAAAAATATTTTGTTCGATGTAATATAGATGATATCATTTGATAATATTTTGTCATGTATGTTTATCATTTTTTTTTGATTGAATTTTTAATTGGGTTGCTGTATTTTAGTAATATCCATACTTGTTATGGGCATCTTTTCTCATCCCAACCTCGTTGGGCATTTCGCCTGTATTTGTATTTGGATCATTTGATCATTTTTGTCGGCCATTTTCTGCACACGAGGGCTAATTAGACCGGGACATACAATTTATTGCCGATTCCAAGCGGCAGCTTTTTTTATGCTTACCGGGAGGTTGTTTTTCTGCGTGGTCTGACAAGGACGAATCGGCAGGGCCGTCTTAAGAGCATCATGGACCCCGAGCCAAGTGGTTTTTCCTGATGTTCTACCTGGTAGAAAATTTCAACCGCATCTCATTTTTGCGAAGCCCCTCTTCTCTTGAGGCCCCGGGGCCGTGCCCGGGTGGGCCCATGCGTTATGATGGCACTGTGAATCGGGTATCGAACTCGCGACACCTCTAAGCATCCTTTGGTACTTTAGGCGAGTAGAGGCTACCTTACCGAAGTGGGCCATCGTGCCCTTGATCTACAGGCGTATCATAGATATAATCTATTCGTTCCAAAAGTATAACTCACATATGTGTACCTCATTTTTAAATGTTTTTAATGTCTTTTTTTTCAAGTTAAGACCTAAGATGCACACGTGGTACCTAACTCAAATGGGTCCCGGTAAAGATATGGACACCCGGTAAAGATATGGATAATTTGCATATAGAATAAACACAAGTCAATGAGAAAAAAGTTTAATAGTCAGTTTTGGCTCAGGTATGAAGAGGATAAGATTAACTTAGGCCGGGATTACACTATAAAAGTTTTGTAAAAGTGCTTTTCTTTTATAAAACTTTTATAGTGTAATCCTGGCCTTAGATATAAGGTTGTAGAGTAGAATATTTATTTGACGGTGAAAGTGAGGTTAATTGGCATTAATCTTTATCGGGAAATCAGCCGGGGCTGGAGCCCATTGGCTTTAACAAACGAAATCATTATAACCGAGTTTGTTTCTGTGCATTCTAGTCACTCGACTTTTATGTAATATTTCGCAATGTAAAGTACGTACTACTGCCGCTATTGTGTCAGTCGTATTAGACGTAAGGGATGTCTCATTTGTGTGTCGCGCAGTTCAAAAAACTTGGCTGGACGTGTCTGGGTCCGAACAACGAAGCAAAAAAAATGGAAAAAAGAATTAAGATCCTTGTTAACGATACGCAAAAGGTTCTACTACAGTAGATACTGTGCAATGAACGAGAATTACCGAGTTCTACGGACCGTGAAATCTGAGGCCGTTTTGTGGCCGTCATTTAGGCGGGCCTCGACGGGTGGTGGATGTTATTACAGTTATTATTATTATTATCATCATCATGACTACAACTCGTTGCTGCTTAAGATCAAGTGCCCAGATATAACAACGCGATCCTCGTAAAAGCGCTCCTTTTTAGTGCCTTTGAGGTCTCTCTCTCCTTGTGACGACGGTGTCGGATTTTGGAGACAGATTTATTCACACGATGGCACTCGTTTGCAAACTTTGTAATAGACTGATAATATTATTCAATCCAAGAGAGTTATGACTCGTATGTCTAAATCGTTTGCCCTTCTTAAAAAAATAAGAGTGTAGAATCATTCGCGTAGGTACGATATTTGTTTTCGATACCGATACGCTACTGGATTTTGTATTCGGTGAAACAAGCACGCTATTCATTAGTTCTCAAGAATTTCATTTTGAGGGCCACAGATTGTCCGACCCCTTCCGTATGAGGGCATATGGACATGCTACGGCAGGGGTTCTTAACCTATGGGTCGCAGGAGCTTCCGAGATGGGTCGTACAAACCCACTTACAGTCCTGCTGTTAATGCCCTTCTTGCGTGACTGGTTTTACTAATTTCGAAAAACAGTCCCATGGGTCGACTGATCTTGTTTTGATTTTGGGTCATGGTTGATAAAGGTCAAGAACCCCTGTGACATGGGACGCAGCGCTGTCGGCCCATGCCAGCATGAACCGTCCGACACTGTCCGGGGCCGTCAAGTCCATAGAGGGCTGGGATTCTTTGGGTTGACTTTGTGACGGGGTGGGGTGATAATTGTTTTTCTTTTGGAAAGCGCGAGTGATGAGTGAGACGAATAAGCCTGGAAAAGACATACTTTCGCATGCATGCATACTTACATATACATGCATGCAAACGCACACACAACGTTTATTTTTTTCGACCATTATGAACCCGAGGACTAGTGAAACAATGTCACGGATCACCGCACAGCATGAATAAGGTGATCATATGCAAAAATAAACAGGCCCGTCATTTCAACTTTTTATGGGGGGGGGGGGTGCAAAGAACATATAGTCAATGTATGTATGTGTGTATATATATATATATATATATATACCATTCATAGTATATTTTTTAAAGCCATGGGGTGAGCCCCCTCCCCCCATCCCCATATAATCAATCCCACCACTAATATCAATTACAAGAAATGAAATAATTTTGATTCATTCAGAATAAAGTTATCAAGTCTGCCAGAAGACCGCCTACGCGATCGTAACAGACCAGAGGTGGTCCGTTAAGATAAGGCTGGTGGTCCGCAGGCAGACGTGAAACTTTTATTGTGATTGAATTGAAATTATTCAATTGTATGCAACTAAGGTTAATGATATTCACATGGGTTCTATAATTAGTGGTCCATCGAACTGTGTTTCAGAAATTTTAGTGGTCCTCAGGCTGAGAAAAGTTTAGAAACTCCCCCTGGCATAAACCGTGCTCGCGACAAACAAAAGGTTAAAGATACCTTGAGATAGGGTCTAGACCAGAGTGTTTCTTAAACTTTTTCGCCCGTGATCCCCTTCCGATCATGGGCCTCCCACCAGCATCCAGAAGCAAAACCCTTTTTCTACTTGCTGAATTGTTTTTTAAAGTAAATTTATAGTGACCAAAATTTTTGCAAATACGATCGATTTCCGGGGCCCCCTGGGCGAGAGTTCAGCGAGGTTCACTCTTGTGAGGGTTCTATGAAGGGCCGCCTCAACATCATGAGGCTCCAGAACAACTCTGGGTTCCATACTTAGCTGGAGGTAACAGCTTACATATTTTTGCATACTTTCGAAAATCATAGTATTTCAAAATTCATCGAAAGACTGGTTATTCGTGGAGATGAAGATTACAAGGAAGAAAATTCATCACTGCCCCCACGGGGACTCGAACCCCGGTCTCTCGCTTGCCGGACGAATGCTCTACCATCTAAGCTAGGGAAGCAGATAGAATATTGCAACCTTGGAGCGTATATATATGTTGAAAGACACGGACGCGTCCATGTACGGTGTAATCTTGTATTGACAAGTGGAGAGGACATTTCTATATCATATTATCCCGTCATTTAAGCCCTCCTCACTCCCAAATGGACATAATGGAGTCCGGACCATGCGCGTTGGTTTGGTTCTATGGTGAATTCTGAAAATAGTTAAACTTTTTTCCCCTATGTTTCACTTAAAATCTTTATTTCTTCACATGTCAATTTTTTTTCACCTCTCTCTTGACCCCCCCCCCTTAGCTATCTGCCATAGCCCCCCTTCCATTTGATGTACAACCGTGGACCCCTTAGAATATTCCAGTACTGCAATGCGGCCACATGACCCTAGTTGAGAACCACTAGTTAGACCAGAGTCTGCCAATTGGAAAATGTTGGACCCTGATACGTACGTGACATGGAATGGTCCAGGAAGGTGTTAGAGGCTATTGGAATCCTATGGGTTGGCATCTTATCTTGCAGGGGGGGGGGGAAGGGAAATGAAAGAAAAATTTCTGAAGAAGGGGAGGCGATGCCACAAAAAGTTTGGGGAACTGGTCTAGACACTGCCGCTATTATTATCGCACATGTTTTGGTAGCGAACCTTTATTACGGGTATGTAAACCTCCTTTTTTGAAGCAAATGATTTCTTTTTTGTTCTCAGAGTACCAATTTTATTTTATTCGCCATCTTTTTTGTTGTCTTTCGTTATCAAAATACATGAGAATGAACAAACACTGCAATATGCACCAGAGCGTGTCACGTGTCGTCGCCAAGGTCAAGACATTTTTCTTGTTCTTCTTTGGTGTCGTGTCAGCTTTTTGCTATGAGTCAATAGCCACAAAAAAATATTTCACCCCAACCCCTGCCAACATTGACTCAGAATTGTGTGTGTGTGTGTGTGAGAGAATCCCTATTTCTTTTTTTTTTAGATAATATTTCCGAATTTCGAATATCTTTCCGCGAATAGGCCTCGTTGCGAATTTCGTTTGCGCATTTGCAATAAAGTCGGTCACTCTTGAATGCACGCATCGATTCAATCCAAATACCGTAGACATCGCTTATTAAAATCATGGCTAATGTTATCATTCGGGTGCTGTTATCACTTTCGCTAAGTACGGAATGGACCAGTATCCTAACATGGAAAAAATTACGAAAAAGTTATCAGGACTCCGGTTTATGATATGCCTATTATTTTTTCTTTTTTTCCCTTAATAATAGTCCTATGACAAATCAGTTTGAAAGGGAGGCCTACTTGTCAGCTAAGAAAATTTCTACGATATTTTGGATCCTATGATGGTGGGGTTTTTTTTTGTTTGTTTTTGGAGGGATGGAGGAGTTAACAAATACTTAACAATCGTTTTCGTTTCCTAAAAGGAAAAAGACTGTAATTGTTTGCTCAAAAAAAGAAGACTGAAATGTATATTCCGATGTGTTGTGAAACTACAACTACTACTAATTAAAAAAACCGTGGTCAACGCCGTCCATCTGTTGATGCTTACTTTTTGACTTTCCGGGCCACGATGTTTTGCCGCTCTCACTATGACCACATTTAATTCATTTTATATGATAGTTTTTGTCACGTAAAAGTATGTTATTGTTCTACAATATGCCTGATCAATATAATTCATCCTAAGGCTCCACCGCTTCGTGAAAATGCAACACGATATTTAGTTTGTTTGGCCGCGTTGCTCTCAAATAAAGGCACTTTATATCAGGAGCTCGTTTCGGCTTTGATGCTTCCAAGCAACTCTCAAACATTCGATTTTTACTTGCGAGCTGTTCGAGAAGTTTCTATAATTACCAGCAGAATCGTCTCTCATTCCTTGGCAAGACAAGCCAGACGATTTTTGTCCCTTGCATATTTGGAGGAGACATATTGCTGTGCATTATTCAATAATGATAGGCAAGTAGGTTAGCAAACAATGAATGACACTTTTAAACTGCAGTGAAACCTTGATGTAACGATAGCTCTGCTGATATTTTTTGAGCAGAGTTCAGTTTTTTCCGCAGTTGCTCACTCTGCAACGATATTTTTCTAACCAGAAAAAAATATCGTTGTAGAGGGATTATCGTTATATAGAGAGGTAACATCCCCAACATTCGCTATCAAATTTATGCTGCTCTTGGCGTCTCTTCTAAGTCGGTATTGCTAGTACCACTGGAAAATGTACGAACAAGTATTTATTCGCAGCAAAAAAAATTGTTATTAATTAATTAGTTAATTAATAAAATCTGCATTACACTTTTTTGTATACTACTAAAAAAAGTAGCTTCATTTACACTTTCGGGGGGGGGGGGGACGTTGAGCAAAACAGTATGTAATTAGATGTCCTTAGAAGAACAAAAATTGGTTAGTAATTTAGGAATAAATTAAAAGTGATTTTTAGCGAAATACAATGAAATATCGTCGTAGCGATTTCAAAATCTCTTCAAAAATATCGTTAAAAAATACAAAAACAACGCCACAACAGGCAAAATGTCCAACGAGGTGACTTATAGAGGGATTTATCGCAGTTTTTGCCAGTGTAGATCAGTGTTTCCCAAAGTGGATAATATCGCCCCGGGGGCAATGGAAGGGTCCGGGGGAGGGGGGGGGGGTAGAAGCTGAGGGATTAGTATCATTGGCCCTGCTCTAGAAATATTTCTATCACCGTCTCCCAACTCAAGCTTACTCATAGGATCCCATGTTTTATACCCGTAGCTTCAATCGCCCCCCTTCCGGACAATTCCATCTTTTTTGGGAAACACTGTGTAGATCATAGTTTCCCAGACTTTTTATTCCATCGACCCATTTTTCAGAATTTTTTTTTGATTCGAATATAGTGTTAAGAAACCCTTTGAAAACGGTGGCAAATGACATATCTGAAAAAAATTGATAGAATTCACAAAACTATTATATATATATAATATATCGAGTATATCGTTGTAGCGAGGTTTGACTGTATTCAAATCTATTTAAATCATTTAAATACAGTATTCCCTAAAGTGCAACATCCCATATATTTTGTTAAATATTGGTAATATATTTTTTTGTCATGCAATAGCATTCAGGGTCAGTAGCTCATTTGCTTCAAATAACTTGATTATTTTCCCTGGGTATTTTAATGCTTGCCAATTAAAGGGTTAATAACAGCAGGCATGTAAAACGATTTCTTCAGGAGAAGGACCATTGTGCGAGTGGCTTCGGGTCGTCGTCGCGAAAGGTAATCGGTGGTACGATCCATGCTCTTCTGGACGATCGTCGTACTTCGCTCCATCGATTGTACTGAGGGAATTTCGAATTCATGCATCGCGCACTCAAAGTTCGCAATTCGTGCGGAATATTAAGAGAAACACAAGGAGGAGAAAAACCGATTGCATTCCGATTCGCCGCACACACACACTCTGAGAGAAGAGCCACTAAGTTGTCGTCGAATGTGTGCCACACAGGAAATGGCCCAGACGTAACCTTGTAAAGTATTCCGCTCACATACAAGGCAAAAGCGCCCACGGACACACACGCAGAAAAAGAGTTTCAGTAGGAAAAAGTGTGTGGTGTGTGTGTGCGCGCTGATATGGGCTCTCTCTCGGCTGCTGCTGCACGCATGACGTCTCTACTAAATATGTCATCATATCTATAGTGTTATCATTGTTACACCCGGCACCACAATCAATGCTTCTTGTGCAAAGAAAAAGACAAAAATTGGCGATATCACGTTCAGGCACCTTTAGTTCACGCTTTTTTTTTTATGTATCATGGTTGATATTGTTCTGATGTCCATTCCAAAAAAAAAAAAAAAAAAATTGGCGAATTTGCATGCACATCAACTGTATAAAATTTGCATGAATTTTTTATGTCGAATTTGCATGCACAACATCGGGTACGGATTAAATTTTCATCAACAGTATAAATGAAAAGTGAACGAAATGTCAGATTATCATGCACATCATTAAATGTCTGATTTGCATGCAAACCATAAAATTTCACGTTTTGGCACAAATCACAAAAATTTTGCATGCACATCATAAACGTCGAATTCGCATGCAAATCACAAAAAATTGACATGCGCATCATGAATGTCGCATTCGCATGCAGATCACAAAAGTTTGCATGCGCATTATGAATGTCGATTTTGCATGCAGATCACAAAAAGTTTGAATGGCGAATTTGCACCTTATGAATATACGCTATGCATGCATATATGTATCATAAAATGTCAAATTTGCATGCACATAATCAATGCCAAATTTGCATGCACATAATCAATGTCTCATTTGCATGCACATCATCAATGTCACATTTGCATGCACATAATCAATGTCACATTTGCATGCACATCATCAATGTCACGTTTGCATGTCGATGGGGATCCAACAGAATCAACAAGATTTCTGAATTTGAGTATCAACTCGACATTTCTCCAATACGACAGTCGACATCATTCATGTTGCCTCAAAATTAGTCCAATCCAATCTTATATCTAAATTTTCACATTTAAAAACATAGTTGCGTTAATCGCGTGTGTAAACTTATGCTTTGCCACGTAAACAAATATTTTGCCACATATTTTTTAAGATACGCACACAGTATGCGCCTGTTTTTTAATTACATAAACCTCAAATTAAATATTTGTTTAAAAAAATATTTTTTGCCCAAAATAAACCCGTTTTTTTGCGCTAAAACTCTCAGCCCGGAGGGGGGGGGGGTTTCTACCCGGGCAGCAAAGCTCATAACCCTGGTTATAATCGAGTGGAAACCAGAAATAAAAATTTTGCGCAGCATTTTTTTTTTCCCCCCAATATTTCGCCAGAGAAAATTAGAATTAGTTATTTGGTAGAGAAATAGAACAAACGTGAGACGCGATGCACATCACAAGACGAAGATGTCCATAAGCGCAGTATGTGTGTCAGTGGTTGGTGAGAGACGGAGGCCCATTTTGTTGTCAGCGTCTCCGAAGAAAGGGTTGAAAGTGGGTCAAACGCGGTACTTGTACTTCTTTATACATCTGTATACACATGGGAACACACACAGGTATAGGGTTGGGCCGTACACTGTACTTGCACTATTACTTATTGTTTGAGATTGAGTTGAAAAGGGTGAAAGTTTACTTTCGTGAAGGGTGAGAAAAATTCCTGCCCGAAATCAGGTCACGGGGGAAAATGACAAACTGATCTCGAATTTCTGGACACGCAATCCTTTAACATTCTCATGTTTTTTTCCCTTGCTTCGACTGAAACCATATACCAGTGGTTCTTAACATTTTTTTGGTCCATGGCCCCCTTTGAACCATATTTTCTTCTCATGTACCCCCCGTCTTTCCGAGGGCCCCTACCTTCATGCAAAAGCAATACCTCTTTTCTACATATTGAATTTAATTTATTCAAAACTAAATTTATTAATAAAAAATAATTTTATAAATAGGATTGATCTCCGTAACCCCGAACCAGGCACGGATCCGGAACGGGGTGGGACCATTCGTCCCAAGAACCGAATTATGTGGGAAAAATAGGTCTGTGTAAAATACGGGACGATCCAACGAACCTACACAATAAATCGCCCTCTCCTGGTACATCACTATGGGTCCGCACTCTGCCCTGGGCTAAAGTTCAGTGTGATTCCTTCTTGTGGGTTCTATGCATGGCCGTGTCACCATCATGGGTTCTGAAGCGTTTTACTCAACTGTAAGTAACTGTAACAGCTTACGTATTTACACTTGAAAATCATAGTGCCAGAATCGCATCATGTGAAGACTCCCTATGCACTTCAACCTGCCCTTGGACCAGTGAAAATAGCTAAAACATTTTGTGGGCCGTTGGAAATAAGGGAAGTGATTTGCGCGGACCGGCAAAAAATAAGTGAATAAGAGAAATAATTTTGTGAACCCACAAAAGGTAAACAATGGAAATAATTTGCGGATCGGCAAAAGATAAATAAATAATAATTTGCGGACAGAGAGAAAAAACAAACAAACAAATAAATATAATTTGTGCAGACTTTTTGACCTTTGAAGACCAAACACACCCCGCTTCGCATCTCATTGAGATATCGAAGCGTTCCCGGAGGATGGGTGTGTCTGGAAATTTTATTAAATATCTTCAGAATAATAAATAAAAATATTACATATAGATTACACATATAAATTCACACATAATCAATGGACGGATCATAATATACGGAGGAAGAAACAAAAAAATCAACTATAAAATCTACATCATAATCTTCCGAAAGTTCTTGATTCCATCCGAAGATGAACACTAGCGTCCATGAGCTCTAAACAGCGTCCCTTGACACTGTGGTCATAGCCTTGTTGAGATTACATTCTTGAAGAGTCCGTTGGTTCGTTAAATCACACCGAGATAGTAATGATTCTGGAGCGCACAGGACTTGTGATACTTGTGGTATACAAGACGGGTATAAATCGACTCTCTGCAACGTCGGCCCGTCTTTGTTGTTATACGTTGCTTAATAGTCCTATACAGGAAGATAAAATGACTCCTGATGTTTCTCCAAATAAGATGTATTAACAAGTCTTAGACAAGTAACACAGACATCCATGGAAACCATTAACCGACGAGACCATATAACTGAAGAATTTGTGCAGACTGGCTGACATGCAAAAACAGCGATATAAAAACAAAAATTTAGGGATATTATTTTATTTTGAATCTGAAAATTATTTAAAATCAGAAATGATGTATATATATAGCGGCTATACGCGCATATTGGGTGAAATTTTTTGCGGACCAGCGGGGTTGAAAAGCACCGCATTAAATTATTACCACGCGAATAATGATTCCCTTACATTCGAATGGAAATTGACGCTTTCGGAGAGGTTACGTTCTAACAGAGGCCGAAGATATTCATTAAATCAATTGTGGTTCCTTAGATCGTACCACGTTACTTGGCTAATTAAGGTAATTCTAGAGCAGCTAATACATTAAAAAAGGATGTATTTCTCTCTCTCTCTCTCTCATATGGGAGTTGTGGCCTACTCTGTACGGTTTACTGAATTGATTTTTCTCGATACGACGGAGCTGTTATAGCAACTGCTGTCCACTTCTTCACTCACAAGGAAAGGGTCCCAAGTTGTCGTCTTCAGAAAATTATGAAAAAAATCAAGTACATTCATTTCACTCGGATTAACATAAAAATAAAAAATTAACGGCGAAGTGCAATTATATATTAAGCCCGAACATAATAAACAATAAAACCCAAAATATTATTAAAAATGACAACAGTTGGCTACTCATCACTTCTTGCACTTTTTGGCAATATCTATAAAAAACAACTTCTTTTCATTCTCTCGCACACCTAGCTCTCATTTTTCTTTTCTCTTTCTTTGTCTGTGCTGCACCTGATCATGTGTTGTTTGAATGACGTCACTCTAAGACAGCGGTTCTCAACCAGCTCTCCTCGGAGTCCTTGGGGCTCCGTGTGCACTTTCAGGGGCTTCGCGGCAGCTCCAAGCAAAATAAAATAAATAAGTGAATTTGATAGATAAATGAAAAAAAGAATGGGGAGGGAGGGGCTACGGGGTTCCGCCATAAAAATTATATACAAAAAGGGCTCCTCGAGTAAAACAGGGCTCCGATATAAAAATTATGTACTGAAAAGGGCTCCGCAAGTCAAAAAGGTTGAGAACCGCTGCTCTAAGACATTGCTGCCTTCTCTAGGGTTGCAATTTTTAAATTCATTCTGGGCCTCTACTGGCGTTCAAAATATTAATACATATTTACTTTTATTTTTTGAATGACCCCATAATACTTCCACCGGAGTTTATTTATGCTTCTGTACTTATTTTAATGAGTAGAAAATAAATGGTAATTTTTTCAAAACCTTTTGTAGACGTCATCTTGGGACCCTTTCCTTGTCAGCCATATCTTAGAATAACGAATGGCTGAAGACATTGAAGGAAAGACTTGGTAAAATTCTCGCCATAACTTTTACGAAACGAGAGACATATTTTATTTTTCCAGAGCAGCCGTTGATTCCAAACGGTTGTTCTTCTTCCAAAAGCCGTTTAAAATATGCATAAAAAAAAGCAAAAAGAAGGTGCGGTTGGAACTGGAGGACAATCATCTCAGTCTGGAAGTTGCAGAGGCAGCCCATTCCGAGAGGGGCACTCAACTCCAGAGGCGTGGGGAACGATCTCTTTTTTGCTCTTTTCCTTCGTCGTCGTCGTCGTGAGCTATTCTTAAAGCCAGTTGCGTAGCTTCTTGTCCTCCCGAGGATAAGGCAGTTGCGCTGCTGCCTTCTCTGATAAGAAATGCTTTCGTTTCTGGGACACCAGACTCTCCTCGACCCACACGCGTAATAAGGAAACTCACCAAGTACAGCAAAACCCCTCTTAACGGTCACCCCTCTTTTACGGACGAATTTTTTTGTCCCACCGGTGACCGCAAAAGAGATTTTACTGTACAAGTTACGGTAAGAGCGATAAATCGGTTATATTACGCGTACTTACCAATCCTCTTGGTAAGTTCGATAAATGTATCACTTTTACCAGCGAATATTCATAATATCCGAGCGTCCTTGGCAAATTTGAAAAATACTGAAAACATTATCACTTTAACCGGTGATTATGCATAATAACGAAGTATCGTTGGTAAATTTGATAAGTACTTGAAATTTATCGCCTTCATCTGTGATTATGCATAATAATAGCCTACCCTAGTGTAACTAGTAAATTGATGAATATGAAAAAAATTCCAAATGAGTCTGGTATGTCTGATGAAGAATAGGGCCCGAAAGTTCAGGTACTAAAAATTGTCGAAATAGGCAGGCAAAAAGGCACTAAAAATGCTTAAAATAGTTGCTAAAAAAGGCATTTATAACCAATGGAAAAAAGATAGCGAATAAAAGCTACGATATTCAGGGTCCGAAAACTGCCTAAAAATGATTAATTCGATTATAATGTAACTGCATTTTATATTACCTAAGTGTAAAATACTAATACGCTTAAGAAGTATTTGCGGTTTTCAAAGTTAAGTCGGAGTTCGATTCCATTCGAGTAATTTCCTAACACGCAAAATAGTAATAGCTGAAATTTAAAGGGAATATTATGTAAAAGCTATAACATTATCATTTGGAATTATTTGGAAAACATATTTTCATACTTACAACATATTTCTCTCGAAAATTTAAGCTCTCAAGTGTTGAGCTTCGCATGTGCCATCGGTTTGCATCGATTCGGGAGAAAAGAAAAAGATTTTTGTGTATCTAACATAACTTGCCATGGGGTTGTTTGCAGTGCATTTATTTATGGTGTAAAGGAAAAAAAAAATCAAAACACAGCATAGGCTTCAAGACTGGAGCCCCGTCAGCTCCCATCCGGAACCGTTGGAGTCATGATGACGTCACTGATTATTGGGACAGCAGTAGATTAGAACAGCATTGTAGTCATTGGTCAGTTATTCATCTGCAATGTTAAGTGATACGTGAGCAAGAATGTTATGTGAAGCCTGTGAAGCCGAGGTCTTCATCCTTTTTCTAATCGCGAGCACTATACAGCGAGCATCAAAAGGACACCCTTACGGCAAGTTTGACACACGTATGCATGAAATTGGGATGATTCCGATCCTCGAATGCACTTTGCATTGCAAGGTGTTTAATTGGAACGGTGATCAAGTGCTCGCGAGCATCGAGCACTCTGGATGCTTCAGGCAGCACCGTGATGCTCGCGAGTAACAGGTTCAAGATCCCTGCTGTGGAGAAACAAACTTTCTAATTTATTCACAATTTCTCTGAAGCTCTTTACAATCTTGATGCGAATTCGTCGGGATGTTGAAGGTATCGGAAAGCACATATGAAATGTATGTCACTTCTATGCCTAACTGCTATTATTTTCTTATCTCTCAGGCACTTATGCCTATTTGCGTTTAAATGGGAGGAAGACAAGAATTAATACCAAGAGTTGAAGATCTTTTAAATAGAATAATTCTTTTGAAGATTTCAATGATGAAAATATCTAAATTCTACCCATAAATCAAGATGCCATAAATCATGCCTTCATCACTAGAGAACGGAAGTTCTCTAGTGATGAAGCCGATCTCCCCGTTAAAAAGCCTCACCACAGAAAGCAACACACCTACGACGTACAATTCTTCAAAAAAAAACTACACAGAAACAAACTTCGCGTTAGGTTCAATATAGTCTGACCCCGATAAAATGATAACAAATTTTACGATCGTACCCTGATATAATGATACAAATGCATGTACGAATTATTACGTTAATATATCATGCAGTACGATTTATCATGCTTACCAGCGACGCGACGCTTAGGTACTGCATAATCACCGGTAAAAGTGACAAATTTTGGAAAATTTATCAAACTTACCAAAATGCTTAGCGATTATGCCTAATAACCGATTATTATATATGTGATAAATCCGATTACTATGCATAATCGCCGAGCATTTTAGTAAATTTGATAAATTTATCACTTTTACCCGATTATTCATAATACCCGAGCGTCATTGGTAAATATAATGAATCGTACTAAATTCATCACATGTGTGGGTTATTATGCATAATCGATATTTCGTATTGGTAAATATGACAAATCAGTCCCATTTCCATTACGAGATTTATTATTTCAATGACCGTACTTGTGAGCAAAGTCTCAACCGGATATAATGAACTCTGATCAAACGGATTTTTCCGAACATTCCCGAAATAATTCCTATTTGACGAATTCTGAAATCGGACCTCGATATAACGAACTGCTATTTAAAAAAATTTACGGTCGTATCCCGATATAACGAGTTCTAATTTTACAAATGCTTTCATTCAATGAATTTTTGCAAGTGTTTGTCCGTATACCAACACATCCCAATATAACAAACCCCTATTTGGCAAATTCCACAATCGGACCTAGATATAATCAACTCTTATTCAACAAATTATACGATTGTACCCCGTTATAATAACTCTCATTTTGCGAATAAATTTTACCATCTTATCTCGATATTATGCATCATTTTATCAACTTATCATTAGGCCGGGATTAGACTAAAATTTTGATAAAAGATCTTTTACAAAATTTTAAAAAAAACAACAACAACTAATAAGCCTATATGCTTATTAACGTACGTCTAATACCGGCCTTACGTATAATTTTTTTAGTAGCCTATTTATCAAATTTGCCAACGACGCTTGTGCATAATCACCAAAAATGATAAATTTATCCAACTTGCCAAAACGATTGGCGATTATGCATAATTACCAATTTATCACATTTACCGCAACGTATACAGTATAAAGTGGATCCCGCTTATAAGGTTTTCTAAAAAATATTCATGGAAAACGTTGTAAGCGGGAAATCTTAATGAGAGTTGGGAACCACGAAAATAAGTCGTACAAAGCGGGATTGACTGTACGTCGAGTAAGAAAGTTTCGTCTCACTAGTTAGTGTATTCGTTCAGACTGTTAGGGCCACACACTTGCACTTCCGGCACAACTCACTAGGTAGTAAATTGCCCATGGGGCGATAGACCTGAGTTGTGCTCGGTTTGAAAAAAAAGAAAAAGTGTATACGTTAGAATTTTGGCTGAAGAAGTTGCTCGAGTTGGTGATGATGAGAGGAAGGACGTGATTGGTTGGACTGAGATTTACGGAAGCGGTTGTTTGTTCTGTTTATTTTACCAGAAATGTTCTTTCTTTTGTGTATTTTAACTGCGAAAAAGAGATTTTTTCTGTCGCTATTTTTAGGCGGCATCTCGTTTTGGATGGAGATCCGTGTCCTCGTTGCTCGGCAAGTAAGTCTCTCTCGGTAAGCTGAACGCATTCCTGAACTGTTCGGCACCAGATTTTCTTTCCTTCATTCATTATGTCATGATTGCTGGCAAAGATCGATTAGAGAACCCTCCCCACTTCCCCCATTGCCGTCTTAAGAGCATCGTGGGTCCTGGAGCCAAGTGATTTTTCTGAGGCCCTTACTAGGCAAATTCTCGAAAATTTCAACTAGACCTCAATTTTGTGAGGCCGCTCTTCTCTTGCGGCCTCCGGGCCGTGTCTGGTTGCACCCATGTCTTAAGGCCGCACTGCCCAACCAATCCCTTCTTCCCGGAAACTGCTGATGATGCCAACTGTAATTTGGGTGCTCCTGAATAATTCCGTACATACTGTTTCCAATGGTTCACAGAAAATTCAACAATAGACGTGCCTTAGGCTGAGATCTTTGGCGGGCCCCCAAGCCAGGTTTTTCATGGGCCCATCTTTAATGAATTCATTACCTGAAAAACAAACAATTTATGGTAATAGTTCCGGGTCTACCACCCCTTGGTGGGGAGAGCATGGGTCGTATATATAGCCAGGGATTCTTGAGGTATGATCTTGATCCAAACTTTATTCGCCGAGGATTTTCCAAGAAGGGTCACACAAATACACTTCCAGCCAAGGATACCGGAGCGATGGGTCGCGACCGAAACTCGATTCGCAGGGGCTTCCGAGATGGGTCGTACCAATCCACTGACAATCCTGTTATAATTGCACTTATCGCGTGACTGGTTTCACTAACTTCGAAAAGCGCAAGCAGTTCCCACGGGTGGCAAACTAATATTTTTATTGATTTTGGCTGGCGGTTGAAAAAGTTTAAGAATATATAACCCATGAGTTGAGAACCAGATCCATTATGATCAGTTCCTAATGGGTATCATCAGTTCAATAATTAATATTGTTGTAATATTTTTTGTTAGAACAACGCATAGGCGGGAATAGACTTGAAAGTCTGGGGGGGGGGCCCCCTCCGTATCTCCGCCAATGGAACAACGACGTCGATAATTCGTCATGATTTTAGACACTAAAATCATATTTTCCTCTCTGGAGTGTCACGATTAGCTTTATTCACACGCAGGGGTTCTTAACTTTTTATAGCCGCGACCCTAAAGCAGCAGCACGATCAACTTTGCGACTCATGGACCTACTGTGTTATGAACTCAATGATTCTCATTCGGTAGGCCCATTCCTAAGCAGCAAAATGTTAGTTTTGAGTGGTTTCACAAGTTTCCAAAAAACTTGTGAAACCAGCCAGGGGGCGTCTTGGGTGGGTTCAGACATTTGCCGTGTCGTGTCGGACATGGCAAACATTCTTTAACACGAAACCAATGAATGTATTCGTATCAATCGTAACGTGGCTGCGCAAGCGCAGACAGACAGACATTTCTATGTTAAAGAATGTTTGCTGCGTCTGACACGACACGGTGAGCGTCTGTAGATGTGAATCCACCTTCAAGGGGGTGAGCCAACTGTTCCTGTTCCCATGGTCCCGAATCAAATGGGGTTCCCCCACAAATTATTGGAAGCTTTCACCAATTCTGAAATTATTTCTCCCATCGGTTTTCGGTTGCTTCTTTCATTAATTCTGAAATTAATTTTTGCATTCCGTTCATTAATTCTGAAATTAATTTTTGCATTCCGTTCATTAATTCCGCAATTAATCCTACATTTTTCCATTAATGTTTCTGGAGTTATTAATTTCTTTGATTAATTCTGACGCTTTTTCATCGATCTCACTTTTTTCATTAATTTTCCTGAACTATTAATTTCTTTCATTAGCATTTTTGGAATTCGTGGAATTTTTTTCATCAATCTCAAATTTTTCATTAATTCTGCAATTATGTATTTCTTTCATTGATTGTGACATACTTTCATGAATCCCGGCCTTTTCTTTCATTAATTCTGCAATATTATGTAATTCTTTCATTACTAATGACAAATTTTCAAAAATCCCACGTTTTTTCATTAGTTCTGGAATTTTGAATATCTTCCATTAATTTTGACATATTTTCATTTACCCCCCCCCCCATTTTTTCATTAAGTTTCTGGACTTGTTATTTTCTTTCATTAATTCTGGTATATTTTCATTAACCTCACATTTCTTTCAACAATCTTACATTTTTCGTTATTTCTGGAATTACGTGTCGCCTATTTCTAGTTGTAAAATACTTTCATTAATTCTGGAATTATGTATTTTTGTTTCCTTGTCACATATTTTTCATGAATTCCGGCATTTTGTTTCGTCAATTCTGGCATTTCCCTTCATTAATTCTGGAATTATGTATTTCTTCCATTAGTTCTTTCGTATTTTCTGCAATCACACGTATGCATTTCTCTCAAATTTTCATTAATTTTCATTTGGCGCGTTCATATTTTTCGGCATTTCTGTGGCAGACGGGATGCCGACATCCTGTCCCGAAATTCGAGATTAAATCCTTTCACGAAATCACGGTGCAAGTGGGGAGCCCTTCCAAAAATGTCTTGATTGCAGTCCGGGCCTCCAAAATCGTTAAGACGCCCCTGAAGCCAGTGAGTGCTAGTGGATCTGTAGGACCCACAGAGTAAGAATAATATTTATATCTTTAGTCTATGGTGGGACCCATGTTGAAAGGTCCCAGCGAGACATCGGTTAAGAATTCCTCCACTAACACATAGGCTACATATTACGCGCAAGCATAATTTCTGCGAGTGTGTTGTCGCCCCTGGTGTATCGCAAGTGCAAGGTCACCCGAGGACTTCGACGCCCTCGGCTGATTGGTTCCCAAATGATGTGCAGGTGCAACACGCAAGAAAAAGGAATTACCGGTCGAGAGGACTTTGACACCTGAAGGACGAGCCGCGATTCGTCGTTGACCCGCTGAACCTGATTCCGACCCATCCACCCACCAACCAACCTTTACCCTCAAGACTGAGCCCCGCCCTTTCTAGTAGGGCCATTTGCTGTATATGCACACTCCTCCACTCGCGTATAACGCGTTTGTTTGTTGTATTCGAGAAGTAAACCGTCTGCGGTTTGATAGCGCGTTGCGCCATACCTTGATCATTTCTTCATACAATTTAGCATTAGGAAAAAATTCGCTGGAAGCATTGCATTCCAATGTACCCTGATACTAAAGGCATCTATAGGTACAGCCTATAAAATAATAATTGGCCTGTCAAGGCCGTTTTGTGGGAAATTGTTGGATTTCGGGGGAAAGAATCCCTGGGATGGGGGAATATGAAAGAAGTATCATTACACGTACATGTATAGCAATTGATATTCCCCACAACGACATTTCGATATCGATACGCATGCTTCCCCGCACCCCGGGCCCCCCAAAACATTTATAAGTATGTAGACCTCAACCCATGGCCTCAAGCCTAATTTTGTAAAAATGAACGAAACGACACGTATCAGAGATCACTTAAGTGACCCACCGCACAGTATCAGAGCACTTGAATGACCCGTAGCATATTTACGGAGCACTTTAGTGAACCGTGGTATATTTACAGAGCACTTAAGAAGCAGCCTTTATACAGTTCCTCGTCACTAAAGTGACCTGCGAGTGTGTCATTATATATATATTCGCAGATCAGTCTTAAGTCATGCACAGTAGATTTATAGATAACCCGACTGGCCAGTGCTACAGTTCCACATCACTCAAGTGCAGCGCATTCACATATTACTTAAGTGACCCACGGCACATTTATAAATCACTCAAGTGTCCCGTGATATATTTCACAGATCACTTAAGTGACGTGTAGTGTGGCTCGCGTTGCAGTCTCACACCACTCAAATTACTCGTGGCACAGTTATAGATCACTCAAGTGACCCCGGGCATATTTCACTTGAGTGGCCCGTCACTTAAGTGACCCACGGCACAGTTCCAGCTCACATAAGTTATCCGTGGCATATTTATACATCGCTTAAGTGGTCCGTGACAAGTTTTCAAATCAGTGAAGTGACCCGCACTCTCCTAAAGGTTGAGCACCCTTAATGTAGACACCTTCAAGTCCCCCTCCCCACCCCGGAGAGGCGATGTCGTCCACTTTGGGAAACACTTTCGTGAATCTCAGCACTGGACACGCATCTTTAACCTGGCGGTTGCGAGCACCTCACTGAAGCACCTAAAAGTGCTCAAATTTTGTGCTGGTCAGTATATCAGCGCTCTTATTTTCCGATGCTTGGCATAAACGGTAGGCCAGTCTAGTGGTCATTCAAGTATTACGCAGCATCGGGGTGGGGTGTTTCCGATTTGCTGACTTTTAATAACAAGGGTGGGGTGGGGGGGGGGTCGGATGATGCTTACGTTATCAAACACCCTTTATAAAATGTATAAAATATTCTTAATGGCATCTTTACTGAATGTACTAAAAACGAGGAAACCCCTTTCGCTAGTTTGTGTGTGGGCTCCTGAACTAACATTCTCCCTATTGGTAATTCCCCTTCAGAGCCACTTTAGTCTGAATTTTCCATAAATGTTTCGCGGATCCAAGTGATCTGGAAATGTTTCGGACCGCTGAAGTGCTCTGGAACTGCGCCACGCATCACTCAAACGATCCGTAATTATACCGCGGATCATTTGAGTAATCTGGGAATGTATTCGGGTAATTTGAACGATGTAGAGCCGCACTGGGGGCCGCTTAAGTGCTCTAAAACTGTGCCACATGTCACTCAAGGAATCTCTAAACGCGCCACGGATCGCTTAAATGCTCTGGAACTGTGCCACGAGTCTCCTAAGAGATATGTAAATGTGCCGCTTAGTTCATTTTTACAAAATTAGGTTTGAGGTGGAGCGCCACATCAGATAACCCCCAGAGCCACATTTGGTCCGCAGGCCAAGGGCTAAGCCATATATGGCTTAGAGGGTGGGTTGCAATGAATTTCTTAAAAATAAACTTTGAGTTCTTAGCCTTCAAATAGCATTGAAATTGACAGTGAAATCAATTACCATATAAAGGTATTTTCTTTTGAAATTTTAATTAAAAAAAAAATTGTATTAAAAAAATAAATTTTTGATTATCTCTGGTGGGAGGGCACTAGCCCCCCCCCCCACCTATGCCCCTTGTCCCGCGTACCTCTCTGATACCACCAATATGTGTGAAATATGTGCAGAGATGACGAAATTTTGCTAACAAGGGGGGGTCAAAAATGGCTAAAAATTTGCTGACGTAATACTTGCACGGCTCCCTCACGATTTGAAACAGGTTAAAGACCTGCATACAATAGGCCTACGATGTTCGGGGATATCATTTTTTTAATTGAAATCCCGTGTCTCGTCAGTCTGCAAATTATTTCTGCCATTTCGGTATTTATGTTCCGTCGGTCCGCAAATTATTTCCCCCCCCACCCCACTCATTTATTTTTTGGCGCAGTCTGGAAAATGATCCCTCCAATTTAGTTATTTTTTTTACGGTCCGCAAATTATTTCTCTTAAAAGTGTATTTTTTTCATGTCCGCAAATTGTTTCTCGCATCTACAGTATTTATTGTTTATCCTATTTATTTATTTGTCCCATTTAATGTCATTATAATTTTAAAAAAAATTGCGTTCAGTTTCGCGCGCATGCGTTTGTGAGAGAATGGACGCCAAATTCATCGTTTGAAAAATATTTTTGCTGGTGAATGCAAAATATTTGATTCAAAAATTTTTTTGTGCCGATGAATGCAAAATTTTTGATTCGAAACTTTCTTTTTGCGAACGAAAAAATTGCTAAAAAATGCTAAATTGAAAATTTTTTGAATTTTTCAATGCAAATTTCTTTTATCTCGAAAATTGTTATTTTTGCCGAATAAATACAAAATTTCGGGTTTGGCATTTTTTTTCACTTTTTGCGAAATTTACGTATTTTTATGTATAGAAGCACTTGCGCAATTGCATTATGTATTTTTTTTTTTTTTTTTTTTGCTTTTAATCGGGAGACGTTTCTATACTACCGAAAATTGCTGGAAGCTTGTAGTTCGTCAGAAGCGGGAGAGATGGCGCTACCTGTCTGTGTTAAAAAAGGATAGCTAGAGATGAAATGCGGAGGGATGCCCGGGATGAAAGGCATAGATAGAGATTAATGTGGAAAATGCATATAAAGTGCGTGTGGAATTTGTAACTTTTATTCGGTTAAAAATTTTCAACTTTCCATTCGAGTTATTAATTATATCTATCATTAGTCTAAAAATATTAATTATAACAAAAAAGCTTAGGGTTACGCGATCTCGTTGAAATCTGTTGTAAGCGGGGATAATCTAAGAGAGGTAGGTGGGAACATATTAATGTATGATAATTTCATTACTGGCTCATACAGTAGATCCCGCTTATAACGTCCCTACTTAGAATATGTTTTCCAGCTTTTAACTTTCCTACTTAGAATGATTTCTCGCATATAATGTTCAATACTTAGAATGTTTTCCCGCACATAATGTTCCTACTTTGAATGTTTTCCAGTTTTTAATTTTCCTACTTAAAATGTTTTCCCCGTGTATAACGTTCCTACTTAGAATGTATTCCCACTTATAATGTTCCTACTTAGAATTTCCCCCCGCGTATAACGTTTCTATTTAGAATGTATTGCCGCTTATAACGCCTTATGTTTTCTTGCTTATAACGTTCCTACTCAAAATTTTTTCCCGCTATGACTAATTTTTGTGGTCCCAACTCTCTCAGTAATACTCATCGGGATTTCCCGTTTTAAGTAAGTGTTTCCTGCTTACAACGTTATTTCATGACGGTTTTTTTTCTCCTTTTTTTGGTTATAAACGTTATTTACAGTATAGGACAAATAATTAATTGGTTAACAGCTGTTGAAATAATGTACTCATTTTGTGAAAGCTTTGTTCACACCAATGTGAAATTGGAAAAAAGTATTTATAAGGGAGAACAATATCGCGATATTTAATACCCAATGATGTTGTCTCCTACTGACTAATTCATAATTCGTCTAAGAATGAAACTTTTTTTCGTAACCATTGTCACCCAAATATGTGTTTTAAAACCATTGTTGGAGTCGGGAAGAGTCAAGAAACCATTATTAATGTCAGAAAACTATTTTTGGAGTCAGGAAGAGTCAAGATCCTATTTTTGAAGGCATGAAACCATTGTTGGAAGAGAGACCATTTTTGGAGTTAGAAAGAGTCAAGATGTCATTTTTGGAGTCATGAAACCATTGTTGAGATCTGAAAGCATTTTTGGAGTCGTGAAGACATTTTTGGGATCGGGAACCATTAAGGAGTCTTGAAATTATTGTTGATATCGTAAACTGTTTTTTGGAGTCAGGAAGTGTCAAGCAAAGGATTGCTGACGTAAAGATGCCATTGTTCGAGCCATAAAAGTACTTTTGGAGCTAGGAAGAGACAATGTGGCATTTTTGGAGTGTTCAACAATTGTTGGGACCGGGACTCCACTTTCGGAGTCATTGTTAGTGTCAAGATGCTATTGCTGGTGTGGCATTGTTGCTGTCGGGAAATCATTGTTAGAGTCAAGCAACAATTGCTCATGTTATGGCCACCACATGCTAGAGCCGGGCCCCGAGTCAGATCTTTGGGGGAGGGCCTGTACAATAAATTCAGGAGTGGCTTAGGTGCGGTGCACCCGGGCGGCAGCTTAGGCTTTAGTTAGACATCAAAAGTTTTTAAAACTTCCAATACTAAAAATTCACATGATCAAATGAGGATTTATGGTTAAGCTGACACTGTGTGTGGGCTACAAAAATGTTTCCACCCTTCTCTCTTCATAGTACAATTTTCTTGACTAATTTAATTTTCTTAAATTTGCCAGGCTACAATCTGTAAACGTGCCTCTGTTTCTTAGTTACTTTTTTCGTCACTCTTAACCCGGTGTCCCTTGCTCTAGGTCACTTTTTTTTGTCGCTCACTGACCTGGTCCCCTTGTTCTTTAGATCATTTTCGTCACTCATGGGCTTGTAAACTCTTTAGATCACTCGTTCGATTACTTACTCTTGCAAACTCTAGATCACTCACTCATCAACCAAGTTCCTTGCTCTCCGGGAAGAGGCAGATTTACAGTTTTGCAAAAATTTCGGTGCCCTCCTGCCCTTATACTAATTTTCTTGAACACTCATTTCTCGAATTTATTGGGCCATAGCCCGTTAAGTCCCCCTGTAAATGCGCCTCTGCACAAAAGCATCATGCTTTTGGGTTATACCTTGCCGACACAGATGTTGGGAAAACTTGAGGGAAACAGAGCTTGGAACAATGAATGCCAGAAATAGTGTGGGTGCGTTTTGATGCCCTAATCTAGTTACTTTTCTGGAATGGTCAAATGAAGGCAAATTAAGACTTCGGCTTCTTACTCCCCCTCCTGAAAAAAAAATGATTTTTAGAATAAAAGTCACCTCCTTATACTTCCTCGTTACAGGATGAGTGTCAGTAATGATGAGTAACAACAGCTGTAATGTGAATGAAGAACAGTAAAATGATTCTAGACCAAAAAACCGGACAATCCTTTTAAAAGGACGTATGATTACGCATATTCCGACTGGTAAATAATTGCAAGCGTTTTTGTACCGCAAAACAATCAGATTTTTTTTCAGGGTCCCCTATGGTAAAGCCCTGTCACGCATAAATCTTTAAAAGGGGCACGTGAGGCTTTGCACCCGGGCGACAGCTACGCTCGAGCCGCCCATGAGTAAGTGACGAAGTGCCAGCCCCCATCTTTGTGGGGATCATACCTGGTGTCAAGATGTTGTTGGAGGCATGGAAATCATTATTAACGGTTAATCTCGTGACCTCCGTTTTTTGTCGATATTTTCAAAATACGGTAAAACCTCTCTTTTGCGGACACCGGTGGGACAAAAAAATTGTCCGTAAAAGAGGGGTGACCGTTTATTAGGGGGTTTTAAATGCATACTCTTTCTATTCAAGGGTAAATTTGGCCGCAAAAGGGGGGGGGGGTGACCGCATCTGAGGGATTTTTACTGTATTTTATAGATTTGGAGCATGTTTTGGAAGCGATTGTAAAACATTATTTTATGATACATGTTGTAAGCAATTATAATCGCCTTAACAGTTTTTGAAACCCTAAAAAATTGAACCCTCGAAAATAGTGTTATTTTCATAATTAGAGTTTCGTGGAACATGAAATTTACTCCCGCTTTCTCTCGGAAGAGGAGGGAACCTCAGAACATGCCATCGTGTTCCCAAAATAGCGTCCGCGCTTCTGGAAGCTTTCACCTAAGATTTGTGTTTTCCGTTGACCGTTAATGATAATTATGATGACGAAGGGAAGGGGATTACACGTGATAGTATGATGAAGGGAGCCACATGCACCATATTTGAGGGTGTGGCCGCTCTTACAAAACGGGAGGGCGTCCTCCCGCTGCCGCTGTTGTTTATTTTTGGCTCCTCCCAAAGACGATGATCGTGACGGTAGAAATTATCATTATTGCGAGTGCGGCCTCATCTCTAAGGTCGAAGGAGGAGGAGGAGGAGAGAACGACCTATTTGGGGGCAAAGGGCGTGGCCTCAAACAATGACCTATTGGTTTTTCCCAGATTTTTCTAGAACAGTATTTCGATATCAAACATTTTTTTCTCTGTTACTCTTACGTAAATTTCGATTCTTTTGACAAAAATTGTCGATAGCAGTGTCTACAGGGTCTTGAGAGCAGAGGCCCCGGTCTAAGATTTGCGTCAGAGGCCCTCTTTCCCAGTGGACTTGTTTTAAAAAATATATATAGGCCTACCTTATATTCAGATTCATCCTAGGCTCTGGACTGGAGATCTTGAGGGGGGGGGGGAGATATTTGGGGGAGAGCTTTACAAATTGCGGTTGTTATTGACAGCATGATAGAAAAAATCTGTGAAATGTCATTTTTCAAAGTACATTCAACAATGCTTTTTATTTCCTTTTTTTCACTTGTTTTTTCTTTATAACTCACTAACAATAAATTTTTCTTAACAATGCACTAATAATGACAAAGCGCTAATAATGGCTTCCCTCACAACAACTCTCTAACAATGCGTTTCTCTTCACAACTCAAAATTAATTGTTTTCTCTTAACAATCCGCTAATTATGATTTATCTCTTCACAACTCTGTAACAATGTACTTCTCTCTACAATTCGCCCAAACAATGGTTTTCTCTCTCTCAACAATTCACCGACAATGTACTTTTCTTAAAAGCACTATCATCAATGGTTTTTCCTCGAGCTAACCACTAACAATGAATTTTTGGTGTCCTAGGGGAACTGAATTTCGATTGTTATTTTAATTATTCATAAATATTCAAAAGATCTAGTTTTTGTAATTTCTAATCGGATTTTTGATCTTGTATGATGATGCCAGAGTTTATTTGCTGTCAGGTCACCCACATGTGCAAGGGTGGGCTGACAGAGAGCTCAAGCCCAGGATGAAAATCCCATTGGTGTTTTTTTTATGCTCTAAATTTTATTGCATTATCCCATGAAAATTCCTCGACTGGGCCTGCAAAATTCCACAGCCCATAGGCCCAGCTCTAGGATGTGGTGTCATAATTGTTGCACTCGCACATATGGCATAATTATCCCTACCTGCCATAAAATGAGGAAGGAATCGATTATAATTAGAGCGGCTGATGGCTGATATTATCCCTTTAATTGAGAGCCATATGAATAGGGTTATTGAATTCGAAACACACAATTCCTTTCCTTAATCTTTTTCCCACAAAAAACGTACGTGATGTCCGGAAAAGCACTCGGTCCATGTAAATATGTGCGCATAATAAAATACACACGTACATATTTATTTGATTTCGATGTGACCACACACACACACGCCCATTGAACGCACGCATCAAGTCGTCGCACGTACCACAGAAAAAGTAACCCCAAATTGGTAAACCCGATTTTTATTTTTTTTTGCCATTATTAATTTATATTTACATGCATAATATGTATTATTTGAACTCGTTAAGTATTCGTCGTGTGTTGGGTTTCGTGTCGGGATTGCGTGTCACTCCGACATTATGCCGTACGCAAAATAATAGTAATAATAATAATAAAATGAAGCTTCCTTTAATTCCAATCCTGAGCTCTTTTATGTGTTTTTTCCTCTTTTAAATCTATTTTCCTTTGATATGGAAACTCGTCACGCAATAAATAATCGAGGCATTTGCAGTATTTCTCGACGCCTTTTTTACATAATAATTGGTTTAATTGTGGGTTGTTATTCGTTGGCTCCGACATTTGTCAAAGCCGCGAAAAATATGCGAAGCTCGTTAAAATACAGTCGACGCAGCTTATTAGAATCACGGTAATCTTATCTCTCGGGTATCGTTATCAATTTTATGAGGAACGGAATGGACCAATGTTATGATATGGTGAAAAAATTTGGTTATAGTCATCGGGACTTCGGATAATATATACATTTTTTTAACCAAAACCATTCCCCCCCCCCCCCCCGCAAGTTATCGTTATCAGTAAAGCCCGGATTAAATGCATTTACACATACGCGTTTACATATTTTGGCCCTTTTTTAGCATTAATGCATATGATATACATAGGCGTAAGCAGAATTTTCTCGAGGGGGTTTTCAGATTTATTTTCCTTCTGGGGGGGGGGGTTACGTTTTTTCTTGCAAAGTAACACTATAATCTTGGCTCAAGGGGGGAGAGGTTAGAACCCCAAAACCCAATTGCGTACGCCAATGAGGATGTAAATACATAAAATCAAAGAATTTTCAGAATAAGTACATAAGGTTCATCACTAGAGCCACGATTATATGCACTAAAAAAGTGGCAAAATATGCTCTGAAAGTATGCAAATATGCACTTAAAAATGCAAAAATGAGCACTTAAAACACAAAATGTGCACTTAAAAGGCCGAAATATGCACTGAAAGTCCCAAAATATGCATTAAATACCCCAGAATATGCATTAGAAATCTTGAAAAAATCAAAAATTTCGAAATATGTATAAAAAATGAGAAAATATGCATTAAAATAATCACCATGAACAAAAGCAGATGTTTTTTAAAATGCATCTTTTCTATTTCTTAGTGCAAATGAATTTCATTTACAAAAAAAATATCTCCTCATATATATAAGTATGTATATACCGCATATGCAAATATCTTCTACATATTTTTATTCAGGCATTTTTTAATTTTCAGTTTGTTGTAGCCGCTCAATAATGAAAATAGCAGTAACAAAAGAATTTCGACACTATTTTCCAAAGAAAATTGAACACTTTTGTCAAATGTATCTAGAAATATCCTTACAACAAAACGGTTGTGACACACTTGGGAAATACTGTATTACAAACATCTCTAATGATTCCTTAAAACCCGCCTCCGGAAAGAAAAACCGATGTTATGAAAATATCACGAGCAATATTTATTTGAAAAGTTATAAAAAAAATTGGGTGAGCTTAAAAATAAACCTTCAAAAATATGCACTTATACTAAAAATTCTTTGATTTTATGCATTTATATGCATTAATGCTAAAAAAAGGCCAAAATATGCAAATGCATTTGCATATAATCCGAGCTCACTCAATTTTTTTCATAATTTTTTAAATAAATATTGCTCGTGATATTTTCATAACATCGGGTTTTCTTTCCGGAGGCGGGTTTTAAGGAATCATTAGAGATGTTTGTAATACAGTATTTCCCAAGTGTGTCACAACCGTTTTGTTGTAAAGATATTTCTAGATACATTTGACAAAAGTGTTCAATTTTCTTTGGAAAATAGCGTCGAAATTCTTTTTTTAGTGGTATTTTGTTGCTGAGCAGTTACAACGAACTAGGAATTAAAAAATGCCTGAATAAAAAATATGTAGAAGTTATTTCCATGTGCAGTATATTTTTGTTAATGAATAGGCACTGGAGAAATAGAAAATATGCATTTTAAAAACATTTTTTTGCATGGTGATTATTTTTAATGCATGTTTTCTCGTTTTTGGTACATATTTCGGAATTTTTACTCCAGGATTTATTAGTGCATATTTTGGGTGTTTTAATACATATTTTGGCATTTTAGTGCATATTTTTAGAGCATATTTCGTCACTTTTTAGTGCATATAATCCGGGCTCTAGTTATCGGGCTGCAAGATTGTGCAGGAGGCTAGAAGGTGTTCTTTCTCACTCCTCCCTTGTTGAAAAACATTTTCGTACTTTCATAATCGGTCTGTAGTAGAACTGAGCTGCTTTTGCAATTTCTTTAATGTAGTGGCGGTGAAAAAAAACCGCTTTCCTTCAGTTCTTGATCAGTTTCTTTCGGTTGACCAGATTCAAATTTCCTTTATAGAGACTTATTCTCAAGGGATCTATCAAACATATTGTGTACACATCATAGGTGGAAATATACTTGGAAATCTGGGGGGGGGGGCACAATGATGATGATGTCAATTCATCAAGAGAGTGTTTTTCCAGCATGGCCCAGTCGCTAGTTAATCTGCTTCAGAGCTGGGCCATGTTTGGCGTTAGTGTTTGTAGTAGCCAAATGTGGCCCTGAAGCTTATCTGATGTGGCTCGCCCCCTCAAACCAATTTTGTAAAAATGAACTAAGCGGCATATTTACAGATCGCTTAAGTGACCCGTGGCACAATTCCAGAGCATTTAAGGGGCCCGTGGCACGTTTTCAGATCACTGAGGTAGTCCTCAAAGATCACTTCACATTCAAAGATCATCTAAGTAACCGCGACAGAGCTACAGAACACTTAAACGATCCGTGGCACATTTAGAGATCCCTTGAGTGACATATGACACAGTTTTATAGCATTTGAGCGGTCCCCGGTGCGGTTCTACATCACTCAAGTTACCCGTGGAACATTCCCAGATTACTTACGTGATCCGTGGCATAATTACGAATCACTGGAGTGATTGTGGCACAGTTCCAGAGCACTTAAGCGGCCCGGACACATTTCCAGAGCACTTGAAGGATCCGTGAAACATTTAGAGATCACTAAAGTGGCTCTGTAGGGGACTTATCAATAAGGGGAATGGTAGTTCAGGTGCCCAATAACTATCGAAATGTTTTTCCGTTTTAGGCACTCCGAATAAGATGTCATTACGAATATTTCTTATCTTCATAAAGGGTGGTTGATGACGTAAGCATCATCCAAACCCCACTCCTCCTTTGTCTCAAAAGTTAGCAAATCGAAACCCCCTCCTCCTTCATCGATGCTGACGTAATACTTGAATGACCCCTAAGTCGTATATGTGCCGCGAGATGGAAAAGTTTCAAAATTGGTGGCTAGTACAAATAGCTGGCTAGTGGGTTTTGTCGTTGTAGCTTCTGTATACAGTAGGCCGGCCTACAGTTTCTCCCTTGAATTGAAGGATCATAAAGTAAAAAAAACCTCGATAAGTCGTCTCTCGAATTATCGGGAAATTATGACGACAGTTTCATAGTTGAATAATTCGTAATATATATCGTATAAATTTAAAATATTGCATCATTTATCAAAATAATAATTGAAAAGAATAGTTAACATTTCTCTACAACACACAATTAATGCACATTAATTTTACATGTATATGACACTTTTAATTTTAGTGATTTGAATGTTTTATCAGTTGTTCAGGGTACGAATATGACGTAATCTCGAACACGGGGCCGAATTTAGGGGTCCCTGCGAAGGACAAAACAGACATTAGGGAGCCTTCGCAACTGGGGAAAAAATGTCTGGGTGTTTATAGAGAAAGATATTTTGTTTAAATTTGAAGCTCTAAATCAATAGGGGCCATGCAAGAATTAGGTCCAGCTCGAACAGTCCCTTGAATAACTTCCGTCTTTTCAGTCGGAAAATGAATTTCCTCTTTGTCACTTTCTTTATCTGTTTCCATTTTGTTTGGTGCGTATATTTAAGGCTTTTATGGTCACTTTTGAACACATAGTAGTGTTGTCGAGTTTTATCTTCAAAAGAAGCCATAGAAGATCCTCTGTTCCTCCCTCTCAAACTTTTCCATAGTGACGGCCTTACCGACATTAAACCGAGGGTTTAATGACGTTGTTATCTGTGGAAGCCGGACGAGACCGAAGAAAAATGACGATTTAACCGGAGTGTCGACTTATTAGGGTGACGACTTTTTCCAGATTAGTTGTTACCCTCGGCGGCGTCACTCGCGTGGATATCGTAATCTGAAAATGACCACCCCTTTGGGTGCTGAATTTTGAAAAATCATTTTTTAGTGAATCTCTACCATTATATAAAACAAAACTACTGACCAGAGGCGCCGACATGAAGAAAACATTTATGGGGGGGGGGGGGGGTTGAAAGTTGCCAGTTGTCCCGTATGTACGGGACTCAAACCTTCATGCAGAAGGGGAGTGGTGTGTTGCATTGTATATTCATTTATTATAAGGAAGACTCCCTATAATAAATGAATATAGGGAGTCATAAATGAATGAATATAGTCCCCACGTAAAATTTAATTGGGAAGGGGTTGTTGAAACAGCCTCAGTCCCCAGGTTCCGACGCCTACGCTGCTGACCAAATTTCATATTTACAGCTTTCCATATGAACTTTGAACCCCCCCCCCCCTTATGACCCCTTAAAAGGGGTTGGACCGTTAAAAAATCACCCTTCTCTTAGTGAGCATTTACATCAAGGGTGCTCAACCTTTAGGAGAAGGAAGGGCTTCATTGGTTTGAAAATTGTGTCGCGGAATTCAAGTCATGTGGAGTCCGTAGGCCGTATGAGTGATCTGGAAATGTGCCGCGGGTAACTCAAGTGGTGTGGAACTGCACCACGAGCCACTAAAGTACTCTGGAACCGTGCCACATGTCAGTGATTTGTAAATATGCCGCGAGTCACTTTTGTGATCTGTAAATGTTGAGTCACTTAACGACTTAAGTGATTTGGTAATGTATCGTGAGCCACTTAAGTGATTTGGAACTGTACCGCGGGACGCTCAAATGCTCTAGAACTTTGCCGTGGGTCACTTAGTGAAAAGTAGTGGCACTTTGTAAATATGCCGAGGGTCACTTAAATGATGTGGAACTGTACCGCAAGTGTCGCGGGTCACTTAAGCGATCGGTAACTGTCCCGCTTAGGTTGGACGGACAATGATTTGACGTCAGCAACTGATAAACCAACCACCTTTGATATTGACTGGGGCTTCACAGACGCTGTTTGGTTCATGACTTGTCTGTTATACCGTCGTACCAATGCTCCGCGCATGCAAATCAGACGATGTCAGTATCAGTTGTGCAACCGATCGAAACTGGTGCCAACTGATTCTCATCGTGGGTTTTGGACGTGTTGCAGCGTACGGAGCAGAAGAAACATCAACGAGAAGGGAACGGTGACAAACTCACCAGACGGAACCGTCCTCATCTTTTGCGTGTCTTACATTCTTTCACACAAACATTTCAGATGCCACACATCAACGAGTCCTCTTCCGATAAAAAACATTCAAAATTTATCAAATTATGCTTCACTCGACTGAATATGTGCAGTCAAAATGTAGGACACTGTAGGTTCTCTATATTATTGGTCGTTTTCACCCTTATCGTTTCACTGCACACCTGAATTTAGTGCTAAATTTGTAGTGAACAATAAATGTAGTTTGTGTATAAATTATTTTTGGCGTGTTGTACGGTATACAGTTATACCTCCCTGCTTACTCAATACAATGATAAATTCCGCTACAACAATATTTTTCCAAATTTTGTTTGGAATTGCCTTCAGCCTTACGCTAAACTCCTCTCGATAGAATGATATTTTCCTTTACTACGATAAATCTTTTTCTATGACGATATTTTTGAAGAGATTTTGAAATCCCTACAACTATATATATAATTCTGTTTCACTCAAAACTGCCTTCAATATATTTTCAAATTCCTCACCAGCTTTTGTTCTCCTGAGAACGTCTAATAACATCGGTATTTTGCGCCCTGGAAGTTTGTCACGTTGCGGTTTTTTTAGTGGTACACAAAAGTATGACGCGGTAAACTTGTTTACGAGCAAAGCAATTGAAAGAATTTTATCAATTAACTAATTTCGATTAAATTGTTTTGCTGCAAAAAAATACTTGTAAGTGCATTTTCTGGTGATACTAACAATGCCGACTCAGAAGAGATGCCCAAGAACAGCGTAAATTCTCTTTCTCACGATAGCAGGCCTAATGCGATCTTTCGATGTAACGGCAATTCCTGAACAACGATACCTTTTCTTGATCCACAGAAAGTATCATTATATTGAGGTTTCACTCTATCTGTATTCGAAAATAACCAGTATGATCACGAAAATGCGTAATTAAGCATCCCTGATTTATGACAGTAAATTCATACGTATATCCTGTCAAGCAAAGCAAGTCTGAATTGATAGAATCTCAATTTGATCGATGTCTTTGGGTCATAAAATCGGCGGCACTGATTCCGATGAAATTGTATTTCACACATCATGAAGTGTCAGTGACTAAATACAAGAACATTATAAGATGTATTAGCATTTACTTTGCTAATTGAAGACCAACACACACCCTTCGGAAAAATTTTCCACATCATTTAATGCATGAACCACGCCGTGCCTAGTCGATCATCCAACGCTTGTTGAGTGGCGACAAATTGTTTCAAAAGCATCAATCTATAACAGGTTTTCAAATTATTTCCCCTATTTAATCTATTTTTTGCCGTCCCGCGAAATACTACAACTACATTCGTCAGTCCCCGTAGCTGTGAAACGTTTTTGAAGCATAATCTTTATTGTTTTGGGTCGGTTGCCCCGTTACAAGGTGAACAATTAAATTTTTGTTTTATATGAAATATACAAAAACAAAAAGAGAGGGGGAGGGGTAAAAAACAAAAAAACGATAAGTCAGAAATGGAAATTTGTGCACATAATTAAAAATAATAATAATAAATAAGTAAATAAAAAAAATATACAGGAATTATAATAATGGTAACAACAATAGAATTGAAGAACGAAAAGCATATACAAACTTATTCAAGAAAAACAAAATAATAATAGGAAGCGGGGCTGCAGAGAATGAAAAGAAATTCAAATTAATGGAAAAAAGGGAGAATAGCAGATAGAGAGAATTCATTTTTAATTCAGGTGAGTTTCACCCCCCCTTTTCCTGGAAAACTTTAAGAACATCTTCATACTTTCACTCTCTGCAATCTATCAATCATTAAAAGTTTGAAGAACACTGATATAAAGCTTATAAATAATATAATACACTGTGTGTGTGTGTAAAACATAAAAGTGTTTTATATTACCCGTAAAATTACTTTCGATACTAGGGTTCGCGAACCAATGAGCAGAGCCGCCCTTAGGGAGTGTGCGACAGGTGCGGTCGCACCGGGACCCGCGTTTTGTGGGTGGGGGCTGCACTCATCGTAATAGTAATTTCTTCTGTAAACTCTGAATTTTAATCATTTTCCTCAGTTCTGGAATTATCTATTTCACATATTTTCAATTTTCATGGGTGATGGAATTATCTCCGTTGATTATTTTTCTTATTTTCAATTCATCGATTCTTCATTAGTTCTCAGAAGACTTCTTTCATTACGTCCTAATTTTGATTTGTTTTCCAATTATTTCTCCCATCTCAATTTAAAATTTTCATTATTATTATTATTATTTATTTATTTTTTGTTAATTTACATTTGCTTGTGTCTATATTTTTTTCGTACATATATTTTTCAGCATTCGTGTATATTTTGCAATAATGCACGAATTTTTGGATGCGTCGAAAGTATTCAGATGTCTCTGACCCTGCCATTATTTTCGCACCGGGCCCCCTCGTCTAGTAAGGGCGGGCGGCCCTGTATCTCGATAGTTCCCAACGAGAATACCGAACGTGATAGGAACGTTGTAATTTTCATCGAACACTTCATTTATGCATTTGATCTCGAACCTTCTTCTCGCGCAACAGATGAGGGGAAAAAGTCCGACGTGTGTCTTTTTTGACATGTTGCCCCACACACACGCGTTTCACATTCTTATAGTAGAGTTGACCTTACAAGCATTCTTTTCTTCAACTTTTAACTATCTGTTTATTCTTTTAAAATTAGATTCTTTTGCTCGAAAACCTTTCTTTACATCTACTTTCATTTATTATGGCATCAAGATATTAGAACCACTCGCTCGTTCCACAGAACGCCCTTTTCTTAAAAAAAAGTACACGAGCACTAAATTTGAGGATTATCGACTTTCAATGGGCACTGATTTAAGAAATAGTGAGAAATCCTTCGACAGATTTAAATGACTGAAAAGCGTCGTAAGAAAACGCCCAGTTTCACATGAAAAAAAAAGGTCTTGTTTTTTCCCCCTTCCTTAATGTTTGTTTCACCTTCGGGGAAATAATTTTTCCATAAAAGTGTTTTAAAGGCTCCAACATAAGAGACAACTGATTTCCTTTTTATCTTTTTGCCTTTCTTACTAATATTACTTTGGATTATGAGATCGTGAGTATTTTGAGTTGCTTTTTGTAGTACTCAAAATGCAAATATCGTGAAATCGTGCCCGTATTGCAATGCACATCAGACGTCACATTAAAAAAAAACAAAAAAACACCGCGTTATATCGAGGGTAGGTTTTGAGGAGAGCGAGCCAATTCATTGGTTTGAAAACGTGTCGCAGGCCACTTGAGTCGTCGGGAAATGTGCCGCGAGTCACCCAGGTGATCTGAAAGTGTGCCACGAGACATTTCAGTCATCTGGAAATTTACTACGAGCCACTTAACGGATCTGGAAATGTGCCTAGAGCCTTAAGCTCACTTAAGCGATCTATAAAAATGTAGCGGGTCGCTTCGGTGATCTGTAAGTGTGCTGTGAGCCACTCAAGTGATCTCACAGCGTGCTCAAGTGATCTGGAAATGCCGACCAGCCACTAAAGCAGTCTATAAATGCACTATGTAACAGTAGCGGTAGTCACTTAAGTAAGCTGAAGGTGCACCGGGGGTCGCTCAAGTGATTTGGAAATGTACTTGGGATAGCTTAAGCATAGCCCCACACAAATGGAGCTGACAAAGCTCCAGCCCAGGGCCCGGGGCGATTTTTATCATTTTTTGTTTTTTCACAGTATAACTTTACTACGGTAGGGCCCGTGAAATAGCTGACCAGGGACCCACCAAAGGGTCTAGCCTGGAGGCTCTGCTGCAGGATGTGGAGGCCATGTGCTTAAGTGATCTGAATATACTGCGCCCTTGACAGCTTAAATTATCTAAAATGCACCTCGAGCCGCTGAAGTAATCTGTATATGTGCCACGGGACACTTCAGTGATTTGATATTCTTTCGTGTCCACTTGAGTGGTTTAGTTATTTGTCGCAGGCCATATTAGATGGACTCCGAGTGCCACGTTTGACCCCCTTGCCATGGGTTGAGTATGTATGACGTTTCAACAAGCCCAATGAATATTCGAAATCTTTAGTGGGTGCCCCAGTCCAGACCAAGTCAGTTACCTAGAGAGTGTGCGAGCATGGGAGTGACTTAGAGAGAGCAAGGACTAGGTCAATGAGCTACTAAAAGAGTGACCTACGATGAGTGCAAGCATGTGAACGCCGAAAAAAGTCAGTCAGCAAGCATGTGGATCACGAAAAGAGTGACCTAAAGAATGTGTGAGCATGGGAGTAATCAAAATAGTGCACACGCATATGAGCGACCAAAAGAGTGACTTAAAGACGCAGACGTTGTTACAGGGATGTGGGCCGAGCGGATTATAGCACAGGGAGGTGAATTCGATGAATGAGTGGTCAAGAAAATCAAACCAAAAATGGGAGGAGCATTAAGGCGGTAAAATTTGTGTAGCCCGCAGGCGGGAAACCGTAAATCCGTCTCTGCCTGGTGGCCCGGTGAAATTTTCAGCCAAGGGCTTGTTCGTATTTTCTTCGATAAGCGAATGAGTCGAGAATCGAAACCGATACTTTACCTAGTTTTTGCATGAGCGGCATCAATACCAAACAGAACCAAAATGGCATGTCACTCATATATTGCTGTTCCGCCACTAGAGGCATACAGCGGGAACCCAAATGGCATGCACAACACAAAAAATGTCAAAATTTGTGAAATTATGATCTCTCGACTCTCCAGCCATATCTTTCGGATATTTCATTAGGGGGAGAACTACGTATTTCCGAAAAATACAAATTTTCAACAGGAACGTATTTTTCCCTTGACAATATTGGAGTTATTTTCTCGATTGTGTTGATAAAATGCTTCAAATTTACAGGGTGGACGAGACGTTTTGAACATTTCTAGCACATCTACCAATTGACACTAAAATTTTTATCATCTGTGGCCTAGAATTATTATTATTTATTTTATTATTATTATTATTATTATTATTTGATAAATTAAAAAAAGTTTAAATTTCTCTCACAGGTGGCGCTGTAAATGAAAAATCGACACAATACGCAACAAAGACAATATATAATTAATGTATGATAATTTGCGTTGCAATAAAACGATCGTATTCCAATGTGAGCGCCCTTTTTAGCTCGAGCTGCATCTAAACGGGTGAGAGGGCGCTCGTGTTGTAATTTGATCGTTTTATTGCAACTCAAATTATCATAAACATTAATTGTGTACTGTTTGTGTTGCACGTCATGTCTTACATCGGATTTTTCGTTTTACAGCGTTACCTGTCAAGTTGAATTTAAAAGTGCTTTGTTTTTTTAATTTATCGAAAAAAAAATAAATTCTAGGCCATTTTATGCTCCAACCATAGCTTGCGGGCCAAATGTGGTCCTCGAAGTCATCTGATGCGACCCGTGACTTAAAACTTAATTTTGTAAAAATAAACCGAGCGGCTCATTTCCAGATCACTTAAGTGTGACGAGAGAACGGCATATTCGCTGATACCTTGATACATATTACAGGTGACTTGCGGCGCATTTACAGAGCACTTAGTGATTCGCGGCATATTGATAAATCAATCATCACAATAATATCATCACGATAAATCATCACAAATAATTACTAGATCACTTAATCATCCCGTGGTGCATATAAAGTTCACTTACGCGACTCGCGTCACAGTTCCAGATGACGCAAGTGGCCCGCGACACATTTCCATATCATTTACTTGAATGACGGCATATTTCAGATCACTTTTAAGTGGCCCGATTCTCAATTAAAAATCACTCAAGTAATCACAACGGCACTTCCAGCACATCACTTAATCATGTGGCACGTTTCCACGTCAAAGAAGTAGTCCGCACTCTCCTGAAAAGTTGAGCACCGTTGTTCTAGGGCAGTGTTTTTCAACCTGTAGTCCGTGCACCCCTGAAGGTCCGTGAGTACTTTGTAAGGGGTCCACGGGATGATTTTCGTTTACTACCATTTCAATGAATGACACATTTTATATACTATGAACTAGTAATTTATTCAATTTTTATGATATGCACATTATTAAAGAAACAATACATTTAGTATCTCATGGAAGGGTGGTGTCGAAATTGGTCTACAAGGGGGTCCACGGTGCATCGACTTTCACTACAGGGGGATATCAAAATCGCGACATCTCACAGGTTTGGAAACACTGCTCTTCTAGGCCATGATAAGTATGTATTTTCAGTGCAAACATTTCAAATGTCCACAATTGGTTTAGTTATTATTAATTTTCAAAATGTGTCCAGGGCTTCTCCCGACCCTGTAGCTCCGATTTCAGTCAAAACCGTGATCAAGTGACATTAATGGGGCGGAGAAAAATGTGCCCTTAAGGGAATATTTTTGGGAGGGGGCGTGGTTTCATCCTGGACACCTATCTTGTCGGTTTTATGAGGAAATTCAGATGGCGTTCATCATGGCGGTGTGTGCGACGAACGCATCTGTTGGGAGAAAATATTTGGTGCACGCCTGCAACGTACCAGATATAAACATAGTAGTGGCCTCAGCAAAACATGCAAATTTCATTACCACGAATGTTTTATGAGGGCGATAATCATCATCATTATGGTGCTCGGACAAGCCCGGTAGCTACTCAGTGACTCGAAATCTATCGGATTCAGCCTACAACAGGGGGGGGGGGGCTGTACAAACGTATTTAAACTTCTCGCGCACTCCTTGCGGGCAAAATGCACACATACACGCGTGGGGAGGAGACACATTATTTCCATTGTTGCCTACTGCGAATGTTGATAACTGATACGTGGAGGAATTTAATTCCTTATTAATTTCGAATCGCGCGAGATCTCCCGAGAACCCGTTTTTGCCAGGCTGTATCATGCACCTAATTGTCTTTGTTGACAAGTGATTAAGGGTTGATTCATTTCGCATGAACAACGTTCCTTGAGTTTCAACTCCCAAGTTTCTGCAATGCTAACAACTTCTCAGAACAATATTAACAATATTAATTTCTCATAACAATAATACCTGTCGATAGGCATTGCCAGGGCTGGATCGTGAATCCTGCGAACTACGAGACCGCAGAATGCGCCAAATGAAGGGAGACCGATTTTTTAGGGCGCCAACTGAAGGGTTGGGGCGATTTTTTTTTATCACTACAGTGGGTCTCCATAAAAAAACATGAGGTAACAAGAGCCCATTGCATTTATTATTAACACTTTTTCTTCTGTTTCCGCATCTTATATATATATACAACAGCCAGTTCAAAATTCATACCACGGTGAACGCCTTTATCAGTGACAGTGAAAGTAGATGCCTTCGCATGATCAGGGGTCATTCAAGTATTACGTCAGCTTCGAGGGGGAGGGGTTTCGGATTTGCTGACTTTTGATGACGGGGGGGGGGAAGTTTGAAGGTTGCTTACGTCATCAACCACCCCTTTTTTAAGATATGAAATATTCTAAGCTGCTGACGAGATTTTGCTGACAGGGAGGGGGGGGGGGGGTCAGTGTTTTGATGACTTTTGTTGACAAGGGGGGGGGAGGGAGTCAAAAATGGCTGAAACTCTGCTTACGTAATACTTGAATGGCCCCTAATCTTATTAGAGAGTCCTGATGGTCTTTATCCCAAGTTGAGCCCTGTTTTTTGAGTTTGCGTGATTTAATGCCGCAAAACCACGTTCACATTATACAAATACAAATACAAATACAACGCCACAACAGGCAAATTGCCCAACGAGGTGGCTGACTTAAGAACATCATGGATCCCCGAGCCCCTACCTACTACTGCTACACCACACATGCACCCCCCCCCCCCGCGGAACCCCCCAACGAATCGGTACATGCGGGAATGTGCGTGTACGTGTAGTGCAACCTGACGTAAAGTTTGTTTCTGTGTAATGCTTGTTATGTGTAGTGCTATCATATGCCCCCAGTTTTACTAACTATGAGTGAAGTGTTATGGTTGAATGATTTACTGTTGTAGGACTGTTGCTCTCTGTGGCGAGACTTTTTAACGGGGAGATCGGCTCGCATTTGCGCCTTGAAGTTGGGAACCACAGAAAACCAACTTCAGCCGACCACCACTGTGGGGTTCGAACCCGGATCCTCGCATCACGAGTCCGGCATTATAACCACTCGACCACCACAGCGGCCATGCTGTTGAAAGAGGCAAAGTTAAGGCAATTACGCTCAACTTTCTGTATTCTGGGTACATAAAAGACGTGTTATCACCACCCCTTTCTGCACCCACTGATATATTTGCAAAAAATTTCATCATTTTCATTTCTTTATATTTATTTTATATTAATGTGTAATATAGTTCTGTTACAAATAACCATTCTTTCCCAAGTTGCGCTTCTTTATAGGGAAATATATTTTCATCTTTATAACGAGGTATTCTCATTTCCTTTAAAATAGAGACAAACTGTCTGTTGCTTCATCAGAACTTGGGTTGTAATTCGTTTTTGAACTGTTATACAGAGTATCATAATTTTTTTATCACTGGACTCGAAAGTGTTTGCACGTGTAATGTCATTCATAGGATTCGAAACGATTCATTGCGATTCATCGATTCATTGCGTCAAAGTCAATGAAAATGTTCATTGTAGTTTGTTCAAACCTGTGTGGTTGTGTAAGTTTTCAACCTGTTTTTTTGCTTTCATGGAATTTTGATCTAAATTGAACATTTTTACTTTTTTTTTTCATTCGTTTTTAATACTCATTTCCTTTTTCTAATTGCGAAATGAAGTCTTTCAAACATATTCCAGGGTTTATGAAACTTTTCTATTCGGAATTTCTTTAATATCAACCTCTCAATAAGAGTTGGAAAAACTAAGGTTGTCTGCTTGAAAGCAACAGGTACTTTGTCGACCAAGTCCTAAACATCTTTTAAGGGACATATTCTTGCAACAAAGTTGAACTCAGATACTGCCTCTAAAAGGCTGGAGGGTTTGGTGTCACATTGACGAACGCGTTAGAAATTACCCAGAGGAATGTGTTGTATTGGTTACGACAGAGGTGCTCATCTCGACCTACTGGAAGATGCGAATTACTAGAATGATTTAGTTGCCTATCGCCGGCTTCTCGGAAGGTTTGGTGATCTGATGTGGGCCACACGATCTATTTGGTAATCTGATGCAAGCCACTTGAGTGATTCTGTGATCTTTCGTTGGCCACTCGGGTTATTTGATAATATTGATCAACAGTTTTAACTTCTTTTTTAACATGAGTGAAACACATTTTTAGACTGATTTTGTGGTGCCGAATTCAAATATGAGTGCAAAAAATCTCCATCGCGTACAGTTTTTTTCTGATGGCCATTTTCTGAAATACACGCACGCTATGAAAAACTTACTCATCTTGAAAATGGAGATAATCTGCATATTCTTAATAACAAATTATAATACATTTATTACGACAGTTATTTTATCATATCCGTACATCGTTATACATGAAATAGCGAAGAAAAATTTTTTTCCTCATACACATACATGTAATGTCCATAGAGTGCACATGCATGTAGTACACAAAAAGGAATTTTTATGCTACTTTCTCCAGTAGTTTATAAAAATATTTCGTTTCTTTCTCTTATGTATAGTGTCGTCTTCTTTCTGCAAAAACTAACAGTAATCGATCGTCATCAAAGGGCCCCCACTTGCCCGGGGCCAGAACCAGAGGGGGTGGGGGCAAATGACCCGGGTGGAAAAATTTAGGGGGTGGCATTTTTAGTTGGGAACAAAGAACACCGTTATAAAATTATCGAATTTTAAAGTTGTGTGGGTGGCAAAAATCCTGGTTGCGGCCCTGCACTTGCCTTGGTTCCCTAAAAAACCCCCTTCATTGCTGGTGGTTGGATAGATCCCTTCATGCAGACAAAAGGTTTACGGGGACGGGACATTCCAATGATTTTCTTCCATACAAATATATAATTTGTTATTAACCTTCAAAAACATTTAAATCAACAGAAATTTATTAAAATAGCTGGTCTCATTAATCATCTTTGTTGCACCTCTGTCATTTTCTGCACACGAGGGCTAATTAAACCTACAATATATTGCTGATTCCGAACGGCAGCCTTTTTTATAAGTTACGCACCGAGAGGTTGCTGCGCTAACATTTCCCATGGCTAAAGGTGCCAAAAAATAGGAGTATCATTTCACACGCATAGGCCTAAATACGTACATTTTGAAAGATATTCGAAATGAAATACCATATAACAAAAACAAAACTATACGTGGTGGCCATTTTTCAAGCTCAGATCAGCGACCAAAAATTAGTTAAGAAGAGCTAAATTTTTCCACGTTAGGAAAATCTTGAAGACTAGTGTAATGTTTCGCGGGCCACTCGAGTGATTCTCTGCCAGTAAAATGATAATAAATTGCGCTATTGGCAACGTGTCCAACCCATGGCCCGAGGATCAAATGTGACCCTCTGGGTCATCTGATGTGGTCCGAGACCTCAAATCTAATTTTGTGAAAATAAACTAAGAGGTACAGATCACTTATGTGACCCGCAGCACATTTATCCATGTCACTTAAGCGGCCTGCGGCTTATCCATAGACAACTTGACTGACTCGCGTCAAGTCCCAAATCACTTAATCGGACCGCGACATATTTACAAATCACTTGAATATCCTTCGACTCAGTTTCAGATCACTCAAGCGGCCTGTGGCGCATTTATGTTTCACTTAAGTGATGTGTTTTATGTTTCATTTACGTGGCACTTAAGTTTCTTACCCACGGCATATTCACAGATCACTTTGGTGACCTGCGGCATGTTTACACATTATTTAAGTTACCTGCGTGTCACAGTTCCAGAACGCTTAAGTGGCCCACGGTGTAGTTCCAGAAAACTTTAGTGACAAGCGGTGTAGTTCTAGGTCATTGAAGTAGCCCGCGTGGCTTCTTTCCAGATCACATTGGAGCTATGCAGTTTTAGATCACTTAATTCACCTACAGCGATATTCCAGATCACATTGGAGCTATGCAGTTTTAGATCACTTAATTCACCTACAGCGATATTCCAGATCACATTGGAGCTATGCAGTTTTAGATCACTTAATTCACCTACAGCGATATTCCAGATCACTTAAGTGGTCCGCGAGACACTTTCTCAAACCAATGAAGCGGCCCGTTTTCTCCTAAAGGTTGAGTGCTCTTGCAATAGGCTGAGGTTTCGTAGTTGGCCTACGCAAGAGAGCTTAGTAGGCGAAAAAGGATGAAGAGAAGGAAGACTAAAATGAGAGACAAATGGAAATGTCTGCGCAGTTTTTCGGAGTCATAGTAGGCCTACATGCAGATTAACAGAAATCAAGAGGAAACCCATGAAGCTCTGAATTACTAGTAAGAATTAGTGCAGTGGATTCCCCTTATAATGTTTTTCGAAAAACCCTCCACCCACGAAAAGAACGTTGTAAGCGGGAAAATGCTTCAAGTAGGAAATCTTAGAGTTGGGACCACGAAAATAAGTCGTACCAAGTGGGAACGTTATAGGTGGAATCGACTGTATTAGTATTAAGAATTAATATTCTTTTAAACTACTTGTGCGAAACCGGAGGAAAAAGAACCTTATGAAATATATGCTAAGGTAATGTGAGATGAATCGGTTAAACCGTCTTGGTAAGTTTGATAAATTTACCACTTTTACCGGCGAATATGCATAATACCGAAGCGTCGTTGGTAAATTTGATGAGCACTTGAAATTTAACGCCTTTATATTCGATTATGCATAATATCCAAGTGTAATTGGTGAATTTGATAAATATGAAAAAAAAATTCCAGATGAGTCTAGTATGTGTGATAAATATCGTCGGACCCCGATATAATGATGACAAATTTTACGATCGTACCCCCGATATAATGATGCAATACACGTATGAGTTATCATGTATTGTGTATCTTATAGCACGATCGTATCATATCATGTTTACCGACAACGCGACGCTTTTGTATTATGCATAATCGCCGGTAAAAGTGGTTTTATTTAGGGAAATTTATCAAACTTACTAAAATGCATGGTAAGTATGCATAATAACCGTATTTATCACATTCACCGTAACACACACACACATATATATATATTCTGTTTAAGATAAAACCTCACACACAAAAAATGTGAAAAATCCCTGCTGTGATGATGACGACATCCAGTAATGAGTGACTTCACGGTGTCTCTGAGACAGCAACAGGACTTTTATATGAAGCCATAAATATTATCGTATGTGTTTTTCCCCCAGCATTTTTATTCCACTCTATACTTATATTTTACATTTTTTCCATCGCAGGTTGCAATTTCTGACGGATGATGGAGAATCGCGAATGAGTGCGTCTGGAAGCAAATTGTCCGAATCCCAACGAGAATATGCTGCCTGGCGATATGCCATCTCTCGAATAGGACACTCCATGTATAGAGTTCGGATGTATGGAAATATACCATCCTCATCAGTGCCACGGGTGTGAACTGTAGAATTGAACCGGACATTCGGACTCGACAGTCAACGACGGAAAGCTGAAAAAAACCGAATGCTTTTCGCAATAAAACTTTGCCGCGTATTATTCAAACGAGGCACCAATCAATCTCTTCAACTTTTCTCACATCGGCCATGACAACTCCACGAACAAGAAACACATGCACATACTACCAGAACGAAATCAAGCTTCCCTAGTGCCAAAATAGTTTTCATAAAGCGAAGAATGGATTTACGAAAAACCGATCAGTGAAGAGACGTTGGAATAAGTAAACGCATATCTATAGGCAAGCCTAGATGACCAAAGAAGACATGGAGAGATACGGTGCCGATTGGCCCGATTCAGCAGCCTCAACCGAAAATCATCACATTATTTCATGCGTGGTAATGACGATGGCCTCGCACTGTAGAAAATGCCTCCTGCTATTGCGACCGCCCTGAATAAGAACGAGAGAGTTAGACACCAATAATTCAAATTGAGGAGGCAAGGACTTATTCAAGACACACTGTGATATTGTACAGATGGGTAAATTCCGTAGCTGTCGTTCGTTATTAAATAGATGATAGGAATAGATAGGGTACCCCGTTAGTGCGCGATGTGTTTTCTAAAAAAATCTTCATCTTAATTAAGGTGACTCCTTATTCGATGTCTGCAAAAGGCGGCGTCGAGCATTTTCGGAAACATACGGGTATTAATGAAAAACCGGAATCTTTTTTCCGGTTGTAGTTAACTATCCCGTTGAGGAAGCCAGAAGCAAAGATCAAATCTAGTGTATAATTGTTAGTGTAACTCTACCTTGTGCGTGTGTGTGTGTGTCCGTGTTGTATATACCATGTATTTATGGACTATGTGCGCTTACGTAGTTGGCTCTGCTTTGCTTGGGCCTGTATATCTGCTATTCCATCAATCGTCCAATGATTAATTGAGGTTCTCAAGCCTTCGAGAAAATATGTAGTATATTCCTTAATTACTGCTTCTTTCTTCTTTTGACTGTGCGCGCACGTGGCATTATTGCTGACTTCGCCAAGCCAAGATACAGTTAACACACAAATAGGAGCTGCAGTTTTTTCCTCCAGAAACGTCACCGGTGATGACGACGTTGTAGTTCCTGGAAGTTCAATTGAGAAGTAAAGCTGCTGCCACTGATATCACCCATTAGTGCTTGGTTTTAGTAGACAGAATACTGGTCTAATTATAGGCCTATGTAGGCTACTTGCCGTATGACACAAGAAAAGTTAATTTTCCAAACTCGATAGCAAAGCTTGACGTGGCGTCTAGGCAAAAGTATCGGGTTGCATTTGTATATGGTTGTAAACATGCGATAGGTGTTATAAATAATGTATGTGCGCAGCGCAAATTCCTCCTCATCTCTGTATGCATGTTTTTGCAGACAGTGACCACATGTGTGAATGATGCCGTATTTACCATTTGTACATAAACATTCACGAGGATGTCTTCGTGCCTCAAGAGGACTCTTCGTGCAAAAAATAGCTTTCTTTCTTTCAGTGACTGAGCATGTGACTTTATTATTCAGTGACGTCGGACATAATCGTATCAAAGATTGGCCTCGTGGAAGATTCCGTTTTTTTCGGCCAATATGCATATTATACAACATATTACTATAAATCACAGAGCGACGACTCTTCTTAGTATAGTTTAAAATACTTGAGCATGGATCGTTCCTGTATTCATGATTCTTTGAGTCAATTCGTCCTTTTCGAGACATTTTTATTTTTTTCCTCTCTCTCGTTGTACCGCTATTATTATTACTTTAGAAAAGTTCCTAAATTAAACAGATGAGCGCGACAGAAAAATAGGAGACTACATCCATCTACTATGATAACTACATCATATTATGTGTGTGTGAAATGACTCTCTAACCGTACATTCTTCGATTCGAAAAAAAGACAAGAATCGACTTTTCAGTGTGTTCAGGGTGCTCCACCAAACTGCTGTACTATAATAACTGTTATATATTATGAGTGTGTGTGTTGTCGGAAACTATCGCCAAAGAAATAGTTTCCAATAAAAACATATGAGTAAAAGTGCTGCCACACAGTGTGCGCGCGTATATATATGTATTTATCCTCGATTTCAAGAACAAATTTGGCTCAGCAAAGTTTATCAGTGTTCACAAAAGTCGGCCTACTTAGGTACCTAACACAGTATAATTGTCGTCATAGATTTTCGGATGAGTAGTGATTATGGATCCATAAGAACAAAGGGTAATGACTTCGGCCAGCCGAACTGGAAATAATGAACGATATCCTCCACCATTATCCGAGTATTTTGCATCCAGAGAACCTGGTTCCAACCCAAATAATAAAAGACGTGCAGGTAAGAGCACTTACATCTTTTCCACATCCCTGTAACAATACTTTTTCTCTGTATTATTTCAATGTATAACTTACGGTAAAGGTGACAAATCCGGTTATTATGCGTAATCGGGATGATGATTCTGGTAAATTTTTACCGTTTTCACGTTTCCTGGGTTATTATGCATAATCGTCATTTCGTATTGGTAACTTTGATAAATTGTTCCCATTGCCGTGACAAGATTTATTATTTAGATGATTGTAGACTTCTTGTGGGATTTTATGAATTCTGATTTAAACGAATTTATTCCGAAATAATTCATACAACTATATTCATTATATCTCCTCATTATAACTCCTATTTGACGATGAACTGAAGGAACTCGAAAAACTGAGGAAATTTGGGAAAAAAGCAACGTTAAATACGGAGAAAACATTTTACCGGCATTTAACGCTGTTTTTTTCCCCCAAATTTCTTCAGTTTTGAGAATTCGAATATTTCAGTAAGTATTGCGCTTAAAAGCATAGAAATATTTTTTTGTTGGCATCAGGATGGACAGGGCAACCACTTTCTAATTGGATTTTGGGGCACACGGGGGACTGTATAAAATGTTAATTTTTTTTTTATCTTAATAACTATACAACCCCTTGAAACATAAATGGCATGTCTGAGTGCTACACGTTATAAGGAAAAATTTTCAGGATCAAAAATGCCATAAAAAAGCCAGTAAAACGCCATACAATCCGTATACTATGCATTCTGTATATCACATTTTCCTTATTTCTCATTTCAGCATAAATATTATTTAACCATAAATATATCCGTGAAATCCCATATAAAAGCTCTTATTACAGTTCTATATAATTAAAGTGGTTTTTTTTTACTCCTTTACTCTCATCAGACGAAAATTTTTAGCCCTATTAGCGTTTCTTGAAATCTTGATTGCCTAAAAGAGGGGTGTTCCTCTCTTACAATCTTGCTTTAGTAGCTGATACTAATTTCTTAAATGCCGAGATAAACACGGTAATCTAAAGAAATTTATCAACGGCGTTCCTCAAGGCTCCGTTCTTGGTCTCCTAATGTCTCCCATTTTCATCAACGATCATCTATATCTTGAAAATGTTGGTAAATGATTAGTTTTTTCAGTGAATTTGTGTTGTATAAATTCAAACGTAAATAATGACGTCGATTTTTTCAGAGCTCGTGTCGAGTCGGCCTACCTTCTTGTGGGTAAGGGAGTCACAATCTGCCGCAGTATAGCATAGTTTTAAATGAAAAAGTCACAGAACAAATATTATTTTGAAATTAATTACCGTAACCATAACAATGCACAAAATCAAGCTCTATTTCTATAGAAAAACACGATTCATTTTTTTGAATTTTGATACGTCTCGACACTCCTAAACTCATTGGGGAAGTTCTGCGATAAGCGATATCTAGATTTACACGCTACTACAAATTTGTATTAATATCATCATCCTTCTACTCCCCATTTTTTATGTGACATACATTCTTCCCTAACCTGCTCGGCACACCCTTCAGAAATCGAGCTCTCAGGTATTTAGTCTGATCTTCAATTATTTTATTACCAATCATTTCCTGCAAAGTTCCAAGTGACCTGGAAAGTCATGGAAATGAAAAATAGTCAGAGAAAATGTAAAATATTTGGCAAAAGTTAGCGAAATATGCAAATAATGTACTCAATGATAATAGTCATGGAAAAACAATATGTAAAAATAATAACTAATAATAAATAATAGAACAACACGGCTTCCGCAGAGGCCATTCTACTTGCACTCAACTACTCCGGGTAACGGAATATTTGCAAGAAGCCCTAATTAATAAGGATACTGCTGCAATAGTCTTTCTTGACATCCAAAAAAGTTTCGACAAAATTTGGCATCATGGACTTTTGCATAAGCTGATTTGTATGGATATGCCGTACAGCATAATTAAATTCGTGAAAAGTTATCTGGAAGGTCGAACTTTTCGAGTCCAGATCAACGATTCACAATCCGAAATTAGGCAAATACGAGCTTCTATAGCTCAAGGAAGCGTTCTTGGGCCGCAATTGCATAACTTTCATATGAACGACTTCCCCAGAGCCCAAAGGGGAATGACCGCACTATTTGCCGACGATTCTTGTATTATCCAAGTTGAAAAAGATCCCCAACGAGCTCTTGATAATCTTCAGCGCACTATATCTGAGGTTGAATCGTGGTGCCAAAGAAGCCGCGTTGTTCTGAATCCTAATAAATCAGTTTTCATGTGGGTCTCTCGTCGGAATATCCTTCCCACACCCGCTCACGTAACAATTAACAACATAAACATACCTCCGTCTAACTCTACTAAATACCTCGGAATGATTTTGGATAAAAAATTGTCCTTCGCTACACACTGCAAAGACGTCATAAATAGAGCTAAGAAATCAGAAGCTCTAATTAGACGCCTCTTCAACACGAGGTCTGCTCTTTCCATGGAGAATAAACTAATTTTATACAAAATGATAATCCGTCCATCACTTCTGTATGCAGCACCTGTCTGGATGTACCGTAAGAGATCCAACCTCATAATGATCGAGCGACAACAAAACAAATACCTCAGGAAAGTCACGAAGGCCCCTTGGTTCGTACGAAACCATAACATTCGATCTGACATCAAAGTCCTCACGATCTGCGAATACGTCAAGAGTCTCGCAAAGCGCTTTTTTGAAAGGTTAGAGAGCTCGGACTTCGACCACCTCAGAGCGATTTCAGCGTACAGTGCCACCGAATTTAGAGCACTGCCTAGACCTAAGAACGTTCTCTTGATGGTTAGACCCCCTATACAGGGATTGTAAATACACACACTTTTTTTTTTTTTTAAATATAATATTAACTACAATCGTAGATCATATCTTTTTCACCTTATACCATCACTTAATCATCTCATTTAACATCATCCTTGGTTGTGGAAAACATTCATCATTTTCGATAAGGGACCCATGTCTCATCCCCCCTTATCCTCCCCTCAGGAGAATAATATAAGAGAACGTTCTTACATCATACACAAACAACCCTTATCCGCTTAGGATACAGCCTAGCAAAATTGGCTCTCTCTTTTCCCCCTTCTTCTACCCTCTGTACCGCCACCAGGTGGCGCCCAGCAGCCTAAGAGCTGCATAAATCTAACGCCCCTTACACCAACCATGGCAAAATTTGCGCATCTGTGACTACAATTGGCAGAACAATGATGAAGTGGTTATATTGTGCCATAATGGCACCGAGGCACCACGTCTGACAAATTATGGCTTTGGCTTTGGCTTTGGCTCCCCCACCCGTATGTACGGGACGTCTGGCAAAATGTTTTCCTCCTGTCAGCCTCTCCGCAAAATTTTCCATAAAAATATGGGTAATATAATGGTAAAATGCAGTGCAATAGAATGTGCATACTGTATTGTATTTCACCAAAAAATTATTTTTGTATTAACCATTTGACAGTGATGTCAACTATCCATTCTCGTGAGATGATGGTCGTCACCCGAAGACGTAATAGAAGATGTAACACTAGTTTTCGGTGAAGGGACACCTGTGTTATTTTTTTTCACCCCCTTTGCTCCTGTTTGCGTGTCCGTGGCATACTTTTCCCCCAAGGTGACCCCTAGACGTTAACTTTTACCATAAACCATGAAACTTCCTCCCCCCCCTCCCCTTATTTTTCATTCCGAGAGCATCGGAATTTTCCCACCCTTGATTTCGGTAACACCCGTTTTTTTTATCATCTCCCTGCAAATGAAAGTAAATTCACGACCCCCCCCCCTCCTCTCCTAAAAGAAGATATGATGTTAAGTTTTTCCCATAACCTGTTCGATCCTGTAACCTACTTTTGCGCCCTCCTCTAACCCTTTTATTCTCTTTCGTGTCGGAATTTTTCATACGAAAAAGGGTTAAAAGATTTCTAAACCGTAACCTAGATTTCCGGGAACCTTCGACAATAGAGGGGAGGAATTACATATATATTTTTTTCAATTTTCATTCCTTTAAACCCCCTTTCAGCCCCTCGTGTATAAAATACAACTCCCTCCCCTACACCGCAACCCTTTTATTCATGGGTTTAGAAGGGGAATGAAGAGGGGGGGGTGCTTTTTGAAAACTAGGTCAATTCGCATCGTTTTTGCTCCTTAAGGTGCATCTTAGAAGTAAAAGAGGTGGAGAGGGTCCCGTAGAAGATGATATTCATCTTGAAAACAGATCAAGAACAAAAAAAATGAGTTGATAGATAACCCCCCCCCCCCCCGTGTTTTTCTCTTCTTTTATAGAACTTTCAAAGATCTAAGAAGACCTAAGAAATTGAGGCGTTGCATGTAAGTCACACAAAAACGAAATTTTTCAGGACAAGCAAAACATTTATTCGGTACTACCTTTACACCTGCCGTAAAGACCATCTCTTGCCACTTTCGGCAGCTGCAAAAGATAAACAGTTTCTTCTAGCGACTTGCTTGCTTTTCCATGCCATTCACATTGGTTCTTACCTGCGGGCGATGAAATTAATTTAAATTTTTTGTGACTTACCTGCTTCTTCATATCAACGACTTAATTAGTTTCTGCAACGTCTTGAGGAAATATACGTAGTACAAACCTGGTACCTTCAACGAGGGTGTGGGGTGCTCAAGCAGCCAAGGGCTTTCCATGCTAGTGCCCTATTTCATACGGAAGAGTTATTAATCGCCAACGCGATCAAACATCCTATTAGAGTTGCATTGCTACATGGATGCTCACATGAGAAAATATTGATTCCGAAACGTGTAAAAATACTGGATGTATGGTCATCATAACCTTTACGCCCAGTTCCCCTCCCGCTACCCGACACATCTTTCTAGATCTGCACCTGATACTCATTATTCCGCAGTATCTTCGTTCGGATGTCGTCATAGATTAGGGATATTCGAACCATCATCAAAAGAAGAGCACCCCTGATAGGGCATTTAATGATTACGCTCAATCATTAGATGCTAATCCTTGACTGCAAATTGAATAGGGGGCATTCTCAGTTGGTTTTAGTACCTAACGAGTTCGAAATCGCGCACTGTTGGGTGTTTTAGTGAGCTCTGCAGTAAACTACACGCCTTCCGCCCCCCCCCCACCTTCATGCATACCATTTGGAGAAGAAATGATCGGTGTATTACGTAGGTCGTTTGATAGTCATCTCTATGAGATTGCAACACGCGATCACTTTGCGATCATATTGCAACACTGCAAGTGTCACTCTTCAAAACCTGTCGCAATAAGTTAGAACAGTGTTTCTCAATCTCGTTTAGCTTGTGGCCCCCTCCCCATGACAATATTTTCTTCTTGTGCCCCCCCATCCCCTGTCTTATACAAGGGCTCCCTCTTCTCATCCCGGAGCGAGACTCATTGTCCTTATTGAATTGATTTTTTAAAGTAAATGTATAAATAATGAAGAAAAAGTGTAATGCCAGTCTCCGGATTCCTGGGTTGGAATTGGCCCCCGGGTAAAGTGATGTTCTGGAGTTGGAAGTAACAGCTTATATATATTTGTGCATTTATTCTTGAAAACCATAGAAGTAGATCTGTCTCAGTACCAGATCTCATCATGTAGGCCCAGGGTGTTCTTAACAGCATCATAGCAAAGTAATTTTTCTGGGGCTCCCGTACCTGGCTAGAAGTAACTGCCAACACCTTTACATACCGTCATTATGATCTCCCCCCCCCCCCCAGGCAGGACCGGTTTCTCGCATGGGTAAACGAGGCACGTGCCCAAGATTCATAAATTTTCACTGTCCCGACATTGGCTGCTTTATGTATTATAGGCTCGAGCCTATGTCCTACCCACACCTCTCCCTCTAAGAACACAAAATATATAAGAGGTCCCAAAAATTCATACTTGCCCACTGCCCGCACTTATGAGAAACACATCCTGCCCGCTGGGATCCCATGAGTCAAGACGGTACTGAGTAGGCACCCTGTGGATATGAGATCCCATGGACAATGCCTGGATTGGTGCATGTATTAGGATGACCCTGGTTCTATAAGGGCAATTCTGATAAAAAGTGGTCACCTTTTTTCTCACCTTTTTTCACTTGAACGCATCATTTCTTCGCATCCACATTTTTTCCACAGTTCTCTGAGGCCCCCTTGAGCACCTGTGATGCCTCCCTTTCACTTGATTTTCTGTTGTGGCCAGTCGAACACCCTAGGACCACAAGGGGGCCATATGGCCCCCAATTGAGAACCACTGAGTTAGAACACAAAGAGCTTTGGAGCTTTGTGGTTTATTTTCTTGGCGTCGTTTTAAGTTCGAGCTACAGCAGGTATTCAATGATAAGCAGAGCCGGGACTAGAGGGGGGCGCAACTGCCCCGTGTGGCAGTTTTAGTTGGGAACAAAACACTGTTATCAAATTATCGAATTTTAAAGTTGTGCGGGGGGGGGGCAAAATAATATTTGCCCGGGCAGCTGAATCATGTTTGCCCCAAACGGCAAAAATCCTTGTTACAGCCCTGATGATTAGAGAACTAATTTAAACAGGCCGCACGTCCACCGAAGAGCGTCCTGGATATTTTGTTTAGGCCACCACCCCCTGAAGATCATTGAAAAAGTCTACGGTATCGTCATGGAAGATAACAGAGTGTTGCTTGAGGTAACTGATGTGGGCATCCCAATAGAACGGGTTCACAATATTCTCTATGAGAAATAAAAAAAAGGAAAAAGCTTTGTGTCCAAGATGGCTGCCGGCAGGGACAGAACTAGAGAGGGCGGGGGGGGGGGGAGAGAACTGCCCCGGACGACAGTTTTAGGTGGAAACAAAGAACATCGTTATAAAATTATTGAACTTGAAGTTGTTGAGAACAGCAAAATCATGTTCGTTCCATGTGGCAAAAATCCTAGTTACGGCCCTGGATTGGTCACGATAAATCAAAAGCAAACACAAAAACCATTTCAAAAGCTCAATCGTCAATTTTGTCTTACAATCCTTGAGACTTCTGGCTTTGTTTTTTGGCTGTGCGGATGAAACGTGTATACACCAGAGGCAAAACAACAATCAAAGCAGTGGATGGAGAGTGGTGAAACGGCCAATATTGACGCACAAAAAAGGCTCAACCTCACCAACTTAATGTCCCATCTTACAAATAGAACCATTGCAGAGGCCGAATATTTCAGGAATTTTGCACAAATCTCGCATCTACTAAATTTCACAGATTTGGCCCCGCGTGACTTTTTCCTGCCCGCCATATTGAAAGTTTCGCTTGTTGAAAAAAAATTGTTCATCAAATGAAGAGACTGTTGCAGCTGTAAATGACTTTTTTAAAGACTTTAAAGAGGAAAATGCAATTTTCTGACGGGATAAAAAAAATTTAAAAGCCATTGGAAAAAATTTTGTGGAGCTTGAAAATAGATTATATTGAAAAATAAAATAGAATTTTTTGAAAAACAAAATGTGAACACACACACACACTATTTTTTACCTTACTTATCAAACAACCCTCGTATAGTTTCTCATTCGTCAAGAAATTTTACTATGAATAGAGATTCACTACATTCTTAAAAAGTGACATTGTACGAAAAATAGTTATTCGAAAGGTACCAGCGTCCCCGCAAATATTTTCGAAGTACATGATAACCTTTGGAGAAGACATTGAAATTTGTCTAAATACTCTGAAAGAACATTTCTGTTATGAACTCCATTTTTGCCTTCCCCCTTCGCTTCAAATATAATCTGCATGTATACAGTATATGGTTAATTCCCGTTTCTCTTATGACTAGTTTTTAAATATTCTTGAACATTTTTATGCTTATAATTTCGTATGACTTATGCTCATAATCGCGTACAACGTCTTTTCCTATTCATTGGTCATTTATAAAAAGACACTTTTTCCAAGCGGTTTTCATAAGGTGTTTTGTGGACACCGGGGCATAGGTGTATGTAAATACTTGTATTTGACCCATGAGCCCGAGTAGGGCCGTAACTAGGATTTTTGCCACCCTGGGCGAACACATTATTGTGCCGCCCCACAACTTTCAAATTCGGTAATTTTATAACGGTGTTCTTTGCTTCCAACTAAAACTACCGACACTAAATTTTGCCACCCGAGGCAGTTTTCCCCCCCTGCATCCTCTAGTTCCAGCCCTGAGCCCGAGTTCCCCCCCCCCAATCCAAATATTTGCCACCATCTCCATAAACACCTATAGAAATACTGGCTCAGGTGACCCCCTCCATATGATATTCCGAAGCCCCCGACATAGTTCGGCTAGGTTCCCTTTACATTTATCGTGTAAAAAAAATAGGTGGGTGATTCTTTTTCATTTCACTTGCTCATCCCCCTCCAAGGCCTAAGACCTATCGTCTCCTCTTGTGAAGGGTGTCTTAGTTTCTACTGCGTTTAACCAAGGGGTTCCAGGAGTAAGTGGTAGTTGAACAACAATACACTCTGCAATTCGATTTCAAATTTATACAAACACAAATGCAACGCCACAACAGGCAAAATGCCCAACGAGGTGGCAAATTTGCCATTTGTCATCTTGAAAACCATATAAAGCAACTTTTCCCAAACTTTTTGAACCACGACCCCCTTTTAATAAAAAAATCTCATGGAGGATTCCCCTCAGCCACCACACCTTCGGAGAAGAATTTTTGGAATCACAGCATCACAGACCCCCAGGGCAAAGGGAATTTTCTGAGCCCCTGCTTACCAATTTAGATGCAGTACTTAATCTCGAAAATTGTAACAATATCTCACTATCATGAAGCGGAGATATTGATTGATAACCGCATAGGCCCCAAGCTCAGTTAAGAGTTGAGATTGAAATTCAAAGTTGTATTGGTTCTGCATATTTTTCTTTACGTTGCGAAAGATGAAAATAAATTTCTAATCAAGACCTTTTTTTTTTTGAAATTCCCCCCTTGACCCACCGAGAGGAGGAGAGTCGAGGCTCACAGTTTGGGAACCATTGCTATGAGGCATTTGCATTCTATTTGCGTTGGATGCAGTCGTTTTGGTAGAACTTTAAAAATAAGTCGGGGAAGGGGGGAGTCACTGTTTTTGTTTCTATATTCTACCACAGCAACGCTATAAATCATTCGCGCAGCACCTTTACTGTCTGCCCATGTGAAGTTATACATTCCTCGAAACCTTAAAACAGAGGTTTTAAATTTTTCAGACATCGCGGACCGAATTGAAACTTCCCACGTGCCCGCGGGTGACCAACTCATACTGAGGCATTTAGAATTACAGGACGGAATCCATAATTACACACAGTGATCTACAGGAAAATTATTTTTGGCTCAAGCGAACCTGTCTGGGACCCTCCATCTCATCGCCTCTGATTTTGTAATGGCATAGAGACATTTTAACAGAAAGGCTGATTAGTGCCCTGAATTAAACAGGGGCTCAACATACTTAAAGAATCTTCATTTATATTCTGAAATTAAACCTTTCATCAGTTCTGGAAAAATTTCCGATTACATCCCGAATTTAAATAATTAATAAAAACTTCTTTTAATTATTTTCTCTTGTTTGGAATTGGTGAGTCGTCTCTCACTGGCCTGCGGAAAAAATCGAATTTTTTTTAATATTTTTGCAATATTTTAGCCATTTTCTTAAAACAGGTCTGTGGACCACCGCAAAAAGCTCTGAGGGCCAAATGTGGCCATGCGTTGAAGATTCCCTGCCTTAAAACATGGGAGCACATACTCCGGGCCATTCAAGATTTTTTTATCCTACTCGCGAACCAATTTCGAAGAAAATGTAGACTACAATTATTTTGGAATAGCCTACTCTTTAACCATGGAGGGATGACGTCACTCTCCGTTAATCCATACAAAGATTTTTTTTTAACAATTTACAATTTTCTGTTGCGAAAATAAATGTTTGGAAAGAGAGAAAATTCAACTGTCTTTTCGGGGAATCGGACCCACGTCCTTTCACTGTCCATGTACGGTCCCTTTCAGTGCACGCGAGCTCCAAGGAAAGATTGAGAGATTCGTTGGCTTTGAAGTCTAGAGAAAGTAAAAGGACTTGGGTTCGATTCCCCGCAAAGGCAGTTGAATTTTCTCTCTCTCCGAAAATTCATCTTTGCAACAGCCAGTTGTTAAAAAAAACCTTTGTACTCTTCAAGTGGCATTGACAAGATATATCTCGTTCTCATAGAAGCCTCTTATCTTATCACGGACTAGCGCCCAGATATTTTATAAAATTGATTTTTCAATGGAAAACGTTTCTTTACATCCCTTATTTTGGATCTGCTGAAAATGGGCGGAAAGTCTACTTCATTAAAAAAGATGTGGCATTTTGAAGGGAGGTTTAGCGATTTCTAATTGCTGCTGAAAGCGTTAAAACATGTGGTTGAATGTGATATGCGTGCAAAATTTTTAATAGGCGAAGGAATTTTTAATATTGAAAAATTCCTTCTTAGTGAGAGCCTCTACATTTATAAAATAAAACGATTGCCCAAATTTCATATTTATAGCTTGAGTGGTTTGTGCTCGACGATGGTGAATCAGTCAGCCAATGACACGTTACTTTATATGTATAGATTGTTGATTTTGGTGTAATGTGTGTATTTGTAATGTTAACTATTAGCATATACTTCAGTTTCGAGTGGAAAAGTTTGTGTACCCACGTGAACTTCTTTGATAGTAACTAGTTACTTAAGTGTGAACCTTCTTAAGGCAACTGCCTGCCTGCAGTTTAGGCCTACAATTTTTTACTAAGGACATTTTGGATAAAACTCGCGTGGTTTTTGTTTGGATATGGTATAAAATTAAGAAAATAAATGTTATTCCACATGAATATTTGGGCAGAAAAAATATTGCCTTTATATCTTAAGGAACCTACTTCTGCAAGTCATTTTAAATTGGAAACTGCGGCTTGTATCAACACGTTATTCAAAAAGATCATTGCTATGTCATAGTGCTGCGTGCAACGAAGTAAAAAAGGTTTTAGGATATTCTAACTACGAAAACTTTTGAGATATTATTGTATACGTTAAAAAATTAAAAAGTTTAAAATTTAAATCGAAAAGTTTCAAACATATTCATTAGTTTTTAGTTCATTACACAGCATTCATTACATTATAAAGTTTTTCGTGAAGTAAAAGAAGTAAAAACACAAATTTTCAGAAATTTATTCAAAGATTTCAGTGTAACAAAGAAATAGGCCCCCAGGTTGGGTGATAAAAAAAAATTATGAAAAAATGTGAGTAACATTAATTTCACCCAAAAACAAATAGAAACAAGAAAATTAGCGTTGGGATGCAATTATTAAAGCCGCAAAAAATATTATAAAAGATAACAGTCGGCTACTCATCGCCTCTCATTCTTCTTGACGATACCTTAAAAAAACTTCTTTTCACTTTCTTTTCTCCAGCTTCTCTGTTCTATAGAGAGAAATTAGTTTTATTTCTCCTTTTTTTCCCCTTCTTTATTTGTCTGTGCTGTACTTAATTATGCGTTGTTTGAAAATGACGTCACTCTAACACTCTAGAGAGAGAGTTGAGGAATTTTTAAATTCATTCTCGGCGTCTATAGCGTTAAAAATATCTGTTTAGATTTTTTTTCTTGAGTGGCCCATAGTAATTTCGGAGGCATATGCATTTTTGTGCATATTTAAATGCGTGGAATCAGTGGTAATTGTTTCAAAACTTTTTGAAGATGCTGCCACTTCGGGACCTTTTCCTTGTAATTCGTTTCACTTAATTGGCAATAACTTATCGCAGAGACAAAAATGAAACAGTTTTTGATTCTAGAATAAATGTACTTTCAAACGAACAAATAGAAAGAATTCGAGAATTTTAACGAAATTCGTCATAATGGCCAGCAGTCGCCTTAATTACTTAACGATTAATTTCTCTCTCGCTCTCTTCTTGGATATGATCTTTTATATTATCTACATGCTCCCACACAAAGCGGGAGGCTGGCAAGGCCTGGGGGGTCCTGGGATCGATGTTTTTTCTTTCATTCAATTTTTCTTTCGCATTATAAATTTACTAGGCAACCATAGCGCCATCTATAAATCCTGGTCTAGAAGCACCGCTTCTGGATGCGTGGGCCTTACCCTGGGCATCAATATCATTATATCATCAATATCATCCCACGTGGTTTGTCACAAAAAAACTCATTAAAAATCATTTTTATGATAATTAATTATAATTTATTTATTATTTTGTGTTGCTATTGACGTAGAATGTTCATAACAAAACAAATTAGATTCATTAATCGATAATTATTTCTCATCATTCAGAATGGGGAATAGGCATATTCGAGGGGGTGGGTGAGCTTATATTATAGGGATTATATCCATATTGTTCATGATAGCACTGGCCTACTTGAGAATCTACACTTGATTATAATTCATATTCGAGAAATCACCAGCCCACTTGACAGTAAATTAGTGCTCGATTATATAATTATTATCAATAGGCCTACTGGTGAACAGTAGGTCTTGATAGGCCGTGGGGGGGGGGAAAGACATATCATTTGGATTCCCCTGCCCTGCTTTAAATTTCGCACTTCATCCCCTCGAAACAAGCCTTCGAATTCCAATTTGGTTACGACAGGTGCTGGAAGAGAAGTAGGTCTAAGCCACCGAGTAAGTGATCAAATAGGCCACTGTAATCATGAATAATATTAGATATAAGCCATATAAGATAAGCTCCCCCCCCCACAACCTTCGAATATACCTATTTCCCATTCTGAATGATGAAAAATAAATATCGATTAATCAATCGAATCTAATTTGTTTTGTTTTTTGTTTTATTGTGAACATTCTACGTCAATCATTCCTTAATGTTGTGCCACGGCACAACTTACGGCCAATTTTTTTAAGAGAGCATAAACTCTTGTTTTTTATGAAGTATTAATATCGATTTATAGACAACCAAGTGTCGTAAACCCAAGATGTCTTTGACGTTAACAGCAGGAGCAAAACCGAATGATCTAAAAGTTTGAGAAATCTATTTTGAAAGGTTTATGATAGGAAGTAGGTTGGTCTTATAATCGCACCCCCAAGTTGTTATTCCACATTGTAATGAATATTGTATCCATGCTTAGCCCATAATGTTCGTAAAAAAGGAGGGATGGACAATTTTATGAAGATGATAGAACCTGTAGAGAAAATATCCAAGTTTTTTGGTTAGTACAGCAACGTTTTACATTTCAGGTTTACGTCAACTGAGTTTATAGCATAAATCATGTGATATTGAGCCTCTAAATTCGAAGAGTTACAATTAAAATTATAATTAGAGAGAAAATGACGCACAGCTTTAAAATCGGATGAATAAATGCCGTTATTATTTTGCACAACAGGCAAATTAGTTTTGTTGATAAAATCCAGTCTATAAACAACAGCAAAATGATCCGTTATCTGATATTGGGAAATACAGTGAAACGCCTCTTAACGGTCACCCCTCTTTTACGGCCAAATAATAATTTTCTTTTTACAGTAAAAGTATGCATTCCAAAATCCTGATTAACGATCACCCCTCTTTTACGTACAAATTTTTTTGTCCCACCGGTGTCCGCAAAAAAGAGAAGGTTTTATTGCAGTACCCAGAGAATACATACGTACAACTTTTTAAGGAACGTGAAAACAAATTATCTAAATTTAGGTTTCAGCTGTTTTTCTGGTCGGGTGATTATGCAGGACGCATAATAGGCTCTTTCATAGCAATTATTAAGGTAATAAGGTAATTAATAACCGGAGGTTTTTCGGATGAAATATCGATATTGTTATCTCCAACTAGTATCAAATTATTGACAGTAATTTGTTTCAGGGAATTAAAAATTCAACTTTAGAAAAAAATCAATTGTAAATTCATGTGTGAACGATAAATAGCCAACATACAGAGAAATTCTAGGACTTACTTTGCATTAAAATACATTCGGTGGATTTTGGATCGGTTGAATTTCAATTCCATCAAGCTTGAATAATTTAAAAACAAAACAACGATCACCACCTCCGAGATCTAGACCAATCCCTTACAACAGTTTATCATTTACCTATGTTGTATAAACTTGTGTTTCATCTTCTAAAATACAAATTTCCGACAAATTAACACATCAATATTAGGCACGCAATTGTGAAACAAAGTGAGTAAATAATCAAAGTTGGCGCACGCACGCACGCATACTTCTGAGGTTTAAGCGCAATAAATTCATAGAGAAATTTGAGTCGGAAGGTGTGGAATCCAAAAATGAATGTAAATCGTCTATATTTATAATAAGATTTGAGTTGGATTTACGCATAATCATCAGAGAAGCAATCACTTGTATAAAATTATTCCTTTGTTTAAAGATTTTCACAAGAGAGAAGAAGATCACTGATTGATTTAACTCTATAAATTCTAGACGATACATATTCATTCTTAAATAAAAATACGTTCCTTGAACCTGCTGAATTTGAAATCATGCTCTATTTTAAATTTCTTAGCGTATGCAGTACCTTTTTTAGATCGGGAGCCACATGTTCATTGAAGTAAATTTGGTAGATCCATATGTCAGGAGTTTTTCCACTGAAGCTCTTTGCCTTTTAGCCAATCTAAGAACTTTATTTATCTCTGAGCGATTTAGACTCGAATTGAATCACTATGTTCTTTGGGCGATCTCTTCTATTTTTACCAGCACTCGATGGACTGCACAGATATTGTCCTCGATTTCAGTCTGTAATATCCTCGATTTTCTCTAAGTAGGCTCTACCGTAGTTAGATTATCATTCTCAACTTCCGGCAATCCAGAGATTTCTAGATTTTTCGTCTGGACTCTAGAGCAGTGTTTCTCAACCGCCGGGCCCTGGCATCAGTTGAACCGGGCCGCGTGAGTGATTTATCCTTTAGTTTTTCCCCATTCATTACCCATTAGTCGCGTTTCGACTCGGGGCCTTCGACTCGAAAAAAAATACTCAACCGTACCGCGAGCTTCAAAGGTTGAGAACCACTGGTCTAGAGCAGTGGTGCGCAAGTACAACTCCCCCTGGGGGTTCACCACAATGAACTGAGAAGGGGGGGTCACGAGAGATGCTCCAAAATAAACTTCCAAATAAGAGATTCGTTTTTGTTTAAAAATATATCAAAAAACTAAAGAATGCCTTTATTCAGCAGAGCTAATTACCATGTATCACATACAATGTAATTTTATAAAGTTCTGCTTGTGCACAATAATCAATATATATCGACTCCGTCATGCCAGAATCACGAACGTGCAATGTCCTTGCAAAAAAAAATAACGTGGGAAATGGCGTTCGCGAATATGTTTACTCTACCCATGTTACTCTGTGGAAGTTATTTTCCTAAAATATTTTGTAATGTGTGTTCCAATAGGGATAAACATTCGCGTTTCAGGCACAACTTATGGATAGCAAAACAAGTTATCCAAACAGCTGATAGAAAAAAAAAATGAAAATTTGTACATTCGGTGCTTCTGGCATGCGGCGCATTGGTTGGTACTTTATAACAAGTTGGTACTTTTACAGGGTGACTATTAGAGAGAATCACCCTACTTCAAAATTGTTTATTTCTTAAAAGTTAAAGAATGATAAGTAATATATGAATATACGGGGGAAAATGTGTCGACGTTTTATGAACAATTTTTGTTAATGGTCGATTTCAAGTGCAGAATCATTTTGTAATCAGATTATTCTTTCTTAAGCACCCTGTATACGAAAATCAAGGAATTGACCATACACCTCGCTACACCTCCATCTTGCATAAGGGACACTAAGTACATCAAAAAACAAAGTAAATATTTATTATGATATTAAAAACAATTGAATATCTTTGGAAGTCAATATCGCCTAATCAAAATCGAAATAAGCTTTCGGGACAGCACGTTTACTGGCAAAAATTAGGAATGTCCCGGAAAATCGGAACACGTGGTCAGCCGATGCAAGAGTCGTGGGGCATATGGTCAGCCCATGTAGGGCCATATAAGTGTTTTGGTCAAAAGGAGGCCGCGCTCCAAAAATCTTCTATTCCATCGCCTACTTTTTCAAAAATATTTTCTTCTCATCGCCCCAACTCAAGCCAACCCATAGTATCCTGTACTAAATCCCAAGCTTGAACCAGCTCCCTGGAATTGCCCAACTATGGGAAACACTGGTCTAGATTATTAGATCTGCCACCGTATCACTTAGGCTTTTTACTTTAAGCTTGAGTGTGTTGCGTGCTTTCAGATTTCAGTTCGGCATTAGATTTGTTTTAATCGCCGACGCAAACTGTGAGTATGAAATCATAATCAATTTGCAGTGATTCCTTGAATTCATCCAATTTTGTAGAAAAAAGGCCTTTAGATATCAGTGGTTCTTAATTTTTAGAAGCCCGCGGCCCGATTGATTTTTTTCAGTGAGTAGAAAGCCCGGTCACCGGCCCACAACTAGACTGAAACCGGTGGGTCTAATGCCCCCGGCTCTGGAGCAAAGGGGGGATTCGAATTCACTCTTTAACTCAGGGGTTCTTAACCTTTTTCAGCTGTTACCCAAAATCAACAACCTAACAAGATCAGGTCGCGATCCATGAAACTGTTAGTGTTTCAAACCAGTGAAACCAGTGACACAATAAGTGCATTGCAAATTTGTAGACTGGAGACCAATGCGAATCAAGTTTCGGTTGTGACCCTTAGCTCGAGAATCCCTGGCTGCCGGGGGTTTTGTACGACCCATTTCGGACGTCCATGAAAATCAGGTTTTGGTCGTGACCCATAGCTCCAGAATCCCTGGCTGTGAATGGTTTTATACGACCCATCTCGGAAGCCACAGTGAATCAAGTTTGGGTCGTGGCCAATAGCTCAAGAATCCTTGTAAGTAGATTCGTACGACCCATCTCTGAAGCCCCTGTGGCCCTAGTTTATGTAGCAACACATGTAATTTAAGAATCCCTACTTTAACTTATTCTTCTACATCACACGGGGTGCCAAAATGAGTGTTTGCTCCGACTGACAAAGCATCTAGTTGCGGCCCTGCCCGGTCGTACGCTCAACTAATGAAAAATAAATATGAAAAAATGGAAACGGTGAATTACACATATGGCCCAGTTTGACTGATGTCAAGGCCGGCTATCGGGCCGCGGTCCGGTGGTTCACTTTAGATCATTGAACTGCGACTTAACAGTTCCAACACATTGGCAATTAGAAACTGGCTCTTCTTGTCTTAACAGCATTTTGATTTTTATCAGCATTCATGTTTTCAAATACCCCTTCTCTGAAAAACACCGACATTCCCGTAATGAAAAAAAGTTCCCACAAGCAGCACATTTCAAAGACCCCATTGCCTCCGCAATAGGCTTTCTTCTCGAGCAATGCAATTCATAATTGTACTTACGGATTTAAGATTTATCAACGTATTACAGCTTAATAATATTGTATAAAATTTAGAATATAACGTTTACATTTTCAAAAAATAGAGCTTTCCAAAGAGAACTATCACCTTGAAAGAACTATATGCTGGACAACTGGCATTTTTATTATAATTAATGGTGTGGAGCAAACGGTAAAACTATTACTAACAAATTATTGTCGAATAACAGATAAGTAGAAATGATTGTAATCAATATGGAAAAATCGATTACATCGAATAGGACTCCGGTAACCAGGGTCTGTTCTTCATGAGTTCGAGTCCTTGTCAAATATAAATTTTTGATTGTCTTCTTTGAGACAGATGCGTACGCAGGGAAAAAAGGCCACGTGGGCTGCACCTAAAATACAATATACAGTCAATTTTTTTGGGACCCTGGGCACGTGTCCCGTTTGCTCATGAGAAAAATGAGCCTTGCCATTAACCATATCAATACATATGCTAAGCATGTGGGAGTTTTATTGCACCCTGAGATGGTATTCTTAGCTGTATAATTGCTCAAAATATTTTTATTGATTGCATATACTTTTAAAATCTGTTTTCAAATTATGAAGTCTTGGCCGGATGCCAACTTTGCCTTGGGAAAAGGGGGGTAGGCTACTTACTGGGTAAAGCTAGCATTAGGAGGCTTCCTAAATTTAGGGTCGAGGTTAATTGGTTGGTCAGGAAATACTAATGGTAAATACAGTAGAGTCTCGAGGTAAACAGCGCCGAGACCACCTCGGATTACCGAAAACTACCTTCAGGAGTGGGGGGGGGGGCGGGGCAGGACCTTCCTATATTTTCTTTCATGGTAAATATGCTAGGTATAGCTTCAACGATTCATCCTCAAGTCAAAACAGCAACGTTTCGTCCCGAGTTTCATAAACAGTCTCGTTCCGATCCTCTTTTTTCTTTAGCCCCCCCCCCCCCCCTTTTTCTTTCTGTTCTACCTCCCTTCAAGCCAAAGAATAGAGGACTTGTAATTTCAAATTTAGATATTCCAGTGGCGCACACACACACAGCCTGGTCCGATGACAATTAGTGAGCACCGTGGTGCTCTTTAACGTACCATAAGAGTGCTCGCGCAAAGTGCCAGATTGTACACTCGCGAGAGATCGATACCGTTTTAAACATTTCATTTTTGAGCACATTCACATTAATGTCTACATTTAGGTAGGTCATAATTTAAGCATATGAGTTCGTAAGTAATACATGCTGAACCCATAGCCCTTTGTAGCCCACGACCTCAAAACCAATTTTGTAAAAATTAACTAGGCGGCAAATTTTTACAGATCACTCAAATGACTCCGGGCGTATTTTCAGGTAATTTAAGTGACCTCTCTGCGGTACAGTTCCAGTGCACTTAAGTGGATCACGCCACATTCGACTTAAGTGATTTGTGGCACATTCACAGATACAAATGAGTCGCGGTACATTAATAGATCACTCAAGTGACCTGCGGCCCACGCGACAAGTTTTCAAAAATACAAAGTGATAAAGTGACACACGCTCTCGTAAAGGTTGAGCACCCTTGACATGGGTGCTCCTATTTTAATGGCGAGCATGCACCGGTGCTCTTGACGCAAAAAATATTGAAGTCCACTCCGTCAACATACAAACGGGAGAGGGATGGTGTGGATGAGAAACAAAACTGGCATTTATCACCTGATTCTCCGTCTCAGCAAGAGGATGGATCACCGTAAATACAGACCTGCTGTATGTAGATAGTGTGTAGTAAAAAATTGATATAAAATACTAGATCTCCATTCCTGGACAGAAAGGGTTGGTTGGAACTCATCTGATGGGATTGTTTTCTTCGGACCTTCGTAGTCGTTACAAACGCTTAATTATTTTAGTTCTTCATTCACCCGCTTTGCCAAGATCCATTATCTCATTATAGCGGAGGCTGAAAGGACTCCAGCCCAGGAGACCCGAAATGTGAACTTTTTTTTCACTTTATATATGTAGTATAGAGGGGCCGAGAGAAAAATTCTACCCTGGGGGCCCAACAGAAACTCCAGCCTAAGAGAATCAAGTCCCTGGCAAGGTAGGCCGTAATAAGAGGGGGTACAGGCTGGTCAGTTGCTCCGTGCACTGGACCAGAGGGGCGTTCCAATATGTCCCTGTCCCCCTTTAACCTCTTCTTCAACATTACAAGGGGACGCCAAAATGAATGCTTGCCCCGGCTGACCAAGCATGTATTATCGGCCCTAGTGGCAAGACCTCCTCAAAGCAATAAAAAAGAAATAAAGATGACCAAGCCAAATCCTGATCAAGCAAAAACAAAAAGTAAAAATACAGGAATGACCTATTTTTCAAAAAAAAAATTGGAACCCAAACACATCCTGGGGTCGGGCAATCCAATTTTTTTGCTTAGCCATTGGTCCATTGCTTAGCCTACTGTAGGTCAAGGGTGCTCAACCTATAGGAGAGTGTGGGCCACTTCATTGGATTGAAAATAGTGTGACGGGTCACTCAAGTGATCCGGAACTGAGTTGGAGAGAGCTTGAGTGATCTGGAACTGTGCCGCATATCACTTAAGTGATTTGCAACTGCACCGCAGGTCACTCAAGCAGTGCCGTAGCGAGCCTTCTCGGGGCCCGGGACAGATATTTCCTTGTGGCCCCTTGCAAAATAGGTACATTTTTTGTGAGGGCCCTCATTCGGCTTGGGGCCTCAGGGGCCCGATTGCGACAGCCTAATTACGGGCCTGCAATCAAGTGTAAATGTGCCGCAGGTCCCTCAAGTGATCTGGGAGTGAGCCGCACTTAGTTCGTCTAAACAGACTTAGGTTTGAGGTCGCGGGCCACATCGGATGACTCCGTGGAGCACGGGCCATGTGTCAACAGCCCGTATGCTGTAGGTACTGACAAAAACAAAATTGAGACGAGTGTTATAGGGAGCAAATAATCGTCAGTAGCCTACTGTGCTATGTGGCCTACTTCCCTACAAAGCACCGCCGTCACCAAACCACATTGGAAATTCAAGGGCTCCCTGGTTTCAAGGGGAAGAGGGGAGAGAAAGTTCAAAACAGGGAGGGAAATCCAAATGTATGTCTCCCCGTGCCTATGGTAAAAAAACAAAACATGAAACACGAAACAGAAAAGCAAAAAAACCCCTCTAGTAAATCCCGCCTCTCCGTGACGTCGAATCAAAAACCTTACCGCTCCGTCTTTCAAAATGTGTGGCCACGCCTTTTTATGACAACCCCGCCTCCGATAACCTCCTACCTGTCAATCACGAGGAATTTCTTGAGCGTCACCCTGCGACCGATTGGTCGGTTCGAAATAATGCATTTGTCGGGGTTCTGATCGCGAGGAGAGAGAGACTTACATCTCTCGGAGAAGAGAGAGAGAGAGAGGGGAGACACCGAGAGAGAGAGAGAGGAGAATAAAAAAATAACAAAATAAAAGGCACACACATAGGTGAAAGAGAGAGAGAGGGAGCAGGTGATTGGTCGATCTTTCGCCCTGGATCAGACTTAACCTCATGCCGAGGGTTTTGTTCGCCCTGCAGCGCCGCAATGGGTTGTGCGCACTCTCTCTGTTGCAGAACGATCTCTTCCCCTCCCCAGTGTGGACCGGGTTTTTAGGCTTAGTACGTGTGTGTGTGTGTGAGATGTGTTGTGCGCTTCCGAGGACCTGAGACGTTCGCTTTATTACTGCAAAAAGATGTCGTTCAACGTACGACCGAATCGGTGACAATATCCCAGAAGATACTGATCCGAAATTCGTGCGGAACACAAGGATCTTGTGTGTGTGTCAGTGTGTTTGTTGTGCGAGAGATTTTTCTTCTCCTCCCTCCGAGAGGGAGTTTTACTGTTACATGGAGAAAAAGAAGAGGCACGAAGCGAACGCGGCCAAACAGCTAAGCCTATCTCATTCAACTCGCGCGACGGTGTGCTCCTCATATCGTTATGTGCATGTGTGTGCGTCTTTTATTGTTCGGTGCGTGCACGACAATCACATCAGCTGAATTCTTGGATTTTTTGTCGCTTTTTTCGAATATTTTTTCATATGCCACATGCTTGGATTTTTTTTTCCCGCTCTCCTAAATGTGTCTCTCCTAGTGAGGAAAATTCCAGAAATATGTGACTTTCCAAGGAACACGTAAGTCGAATTATGCATTATTTAAAATCATAATATTTACGCGTGCACTGATCATACTCCACTTATATTTAAAAAATTATTTTTACCGACAGAAGAGAAATATCGGAATTTAAAAAAAAGATTAAATTGTTATTGTAATGGCACACCGTATATGTTAGGGTAACACGATGCATTCGATTATTAACAAAATCACCGGTTATTATAATCGACATCATAATAAACCGACCAAAACAGCCGGTTGGATAAAAATCCGGGTTATTGTGCATGATAAGTGATTTATCACATTTACCGTAACATATTGGCCTACACCACGTCATCATTTCATTAAGCATTAATGTCGTCTTCTCAGCTTTTAGAAAATATATTATTGTTTCTACTCATTAAAAAATATATTTTGAAGAACTCGTGTTATATAACAAAGAGAAAAAGTTAGCTTATGCTTATTAACATAATGTTTAATTGAAATTCGTTATATTTTCCCCCCGTTTTCTTCGGTAAATTTTGTTCTGAAAGAACATAGATTCTTCTAAGGGTGTAGCCTATATTGTTCAAAGTTAAAGCATTGAAGAAGCACCTACATGAATGATTTTCGACTGGTAGGCCACGCAAGAGAATTAACCCTTTTAGCCCATTATTTACCATTGCCCCCTTTTTTTTGGGACGCTTTTTTTCTTTTCCAATTAAACAGTGGAATTTTTAGTTTTGATTGTTGTACCTACATTTTGAACTGATTGCTGCTATAAACCTTACAAACTCGATGGAAAATATTCAAGTATTTTTAGTGAATAATGATTAATTAATAATTTTAATTCAAACTCCCCCCCCTCCCCCAAATAGTTTTTCTTTCATATTTCATTCATGTTATCATTTTTAGGTAATTTTTCCTTTCTTTTTTTGAAAAAGTTAAATAATAGTTGAAGTTTTTCAAAATGGAATTTTTTGGTTGAGTTCTCTAAACTGAAAAATTAGAAGGACAAATAATTGGAAAAAATACTTTAAATCATTACACATTCGAATCGTAAAAATTTAAATATAAAATTTTAAAAGAATATGGAGTTTTCTCCTCCGAAATGTTCCGCTGAATTTTAGAAGTAACTTTAGATAATGCCTTGAGGTTATAGAGGTTTAAGGTCGCTGATATTTATAGCCTAACTTTTGGTGTTTATTATATCTACTATGTAGAAATGCCTATTTAAGATTTTCGGAGACACGTATGTTAATGATTCCCACCAAATATTTTTAGAACTCAAAAAATAGTTGAGCTCAGTAGTCTCACAAACACAGGCGGTATATTTACATTGAGAAACATTTATGGTAGCTTATGTTATTCAACTACTGCTTCAAGTATTATTTAGACTAATGTTAAGGGTAAATATGTCATAGTGCCTACTCTACATCAGTATCTACACCCAGCTCTATACACAATTTTGCTTGATCGTGTCGTTTATGGTGTGTACCATATGTCGATAAGTTTAACCCTTTATCTACCGGCGGTAGTTCAAAGTACCAGGTTAGGATTCATAACTGAAGTCAAATACTGTTTGAAAACGATGTTTTTTTTTCTTTAATTAGGTTTGAAATGACCTACTAAATTATTAACGTGATAATTATTTATAACTATCATTATACTGTATTTATGTTTTTATTTATAATCATTTTCTTCTTATTCTACTTCACATAAAGCGTTAACTGAAATTCACGTGGTTTTAATTTTTTTTTTCTATTAGAAATCAATAATTCCATTCACATGCATCATGTATTCAGTCTTGTTTTGCTTTTCTTATTCTTTTCGCTTCTACTCTCCTTTCACACACATTTTAATGTCCGTGCAATTCCTCGAGTATTTACATTGATACAATCATTAGCGCTTAGCCCTATAACTAAGTACTATGCAAATACTGTAATGCACTAGGCATCTTCAACCTGTTGCTCGTGAGCACAGTGGTGTTCACTGAAGAATCTAATTTCCATGGTCATGAGGTCTTGATTAAAAACGCTGCGTTTAAGAATTCACATCATGCTTATCTCAGATCATATTGCCATATGGGTGCTCTTTTTCTGATGCTGAGAATAAATGGTGCTCGTTTTACTAAAAAGATCCAAGACCCCCCTTACTGATACTATTATACCTTCTATCCTGTTTGTTAATTTGTGATCACATTATAATTGTGTTAATAAAAAGTCATCAGAAACACATTAGGAAGTTTCCAATGAAAACTTCGAACATGTGATTTTAGAGGATATTTTTTTCTCCTAACGATATTTTGTCCTCACCAAAAGTCGATCACAATTAATGACTTGATATTGTCAAAGGATTCTCTCCTCAAATGCGTAGTAAAATATTTTTGCTCTATAACTCCTTAATTATATAATCTATGTGTGTTAATCTCGCTATATATATATATTCCTCTATAATTCTATAATTTCCTCTGTATACATGGTATGCATTTTAAATTATCTTGAATTAGTTTTTCTTGACCTTAATTAACCCTCTCGTGAATAACGGACGTAATATACAACGACACAAACATGACATTTCTTAATGCTTAACATGGCATATAGATTCTACATATCATGTTTCAATATTTTCTAAATAAATTCATACACACACACACGCGAGAGAGAATTCAATTTTTAAAGAAATTACGTTGACTCTCAAGTGGTAATTCCTAACCCATCAACTACTAGAGGAATATTCAAAAAAAAAAAAATTCTCGAGTCGCAAAATAATTAATTGTATTATATGTTTCATCTCTAGAAATATTTTCTATTTCGTTGCAGTCAGAATTCTCACTGGAAACGGCTTGTCTGAAAAATTCCGGTTCGAATCCATCGAACAGTTTGTTTAAAAAGAACAAAATACGAATGTTAAAACCACTGCATTTTTTAATACAGGGAGATATCTTGATTCCCCTCTTTGCCGCATTTTGCTCGCGAACCGTTGATCTTAGAGAGGCATACTTCCAATTAGAAAAAGTATCCAAGTGTATGGGCCTCAGATACGTCATTCATGTTGCAAGAGGTTATATAGTTATTAAAATAGAAAAATTAACTTTTTGGACAGACATCGAACCTTAACAAAAACCCCAATCATACAAATTGCTGCCCTGCCTCTCCTGAGCCCAACAATGAAAATTCCATGTGTCCAAGTGCAATCAATATTTAATTAAGTATTTGAATTCAGAAATCGGAGAAAAGTTGGGAAAGAACAGCAAAAAGTAACGGACAACGCTTCTTTCCCTTGTTTTTATGCTGTTTTTCCCCCAACTTTCCTCCGTTTTTTAAAATGCAAATATTTCAGCGAATATTGCAGTTAAAAACACGGAATTATTTATTGCTGGCCTCAGGAGAGACAGGAAAACAACTTTGTTATTAAGTTCTTGAGCACAGGATGCCCGTATAAAACATTAACATTTTTATTTTAATAACTCTATAACCTCTTGCGGCATGAATGCCGTATCTTTGTGCTACACGTTATTTGGATACTTTTTCTAATTGGAGGCATGTCTCTAGGATCAACGGTTCGTCAGTAAAATGCGGCAAGGAGGGGAATTAAGTAATCACCCTGTATAAACAAACCACAAAATACATACACAACATACTTCACATAGACTATATAAATTAATACAAGCACATACACGAATACAAACATATAAAACGCACACTCTGTGACCCCTAGGGACTGAAAAGTCCTTCCAGCAGGTCTTAAAGGGTTAAATTCTTGAATATGTTCCAGACAATAGATCTTATAATAATTAGAAACGTTATATTGTATATTTGTTCGTATATTTAAATTGCAGCATAAAGGTACATTACTTATTGTAAGGATCAATGCAATGTACATACACGTAAATTCCTGTACGCACTCACAGAGATACACACACTTATTATACATTATACAATTTCCACTTTTTTTGTCTGTAATCAATGTAAAATTGTGAAAGTACTTTATATTTATTTACATAAACATACACATAGGCTTACTAACATGCTTTTTGTGTTGTTTCTGCATTTTATGATGCATAGGCCTACATGCGTGTGAAATCCAGCTCCGAATGTCACAAAAATTCCTTCGCAATGTATCGGGCACTTGTCTATTGCTTTTGTGTGTGTTTATTGCTATGTGCGTTGGGTGTGTGTAGGAAAATATAAATTACCAGTAGTTTTTCGAGAGTAATTTTTAAGAAGTGTGCCACATGAAAAAAAAAAATTAAGTATAATCTTTATATTTAAAATATAGCAAATGTTACACATATTGAAAGTACATTTCTAGGTTTCTAATAAGTGAGCCGAGAATAATTGTAGAAACCATTTCAAGTGCCGTGAGATGAGAAAATGGCCCAGATGATGTTCATGACCCCCCACCCACCCACATATCTTTGAATAAGACACCTATTCCAAGATTTCTGGATGTGCCCCCCTCCCCTCCCATCACCAATTGTATTGATTTTCTGGTAAATTTATGGTATAAAAATTATACGCTGTGTGTTATGGTCTCAAGGTCGATAAGCGAGTCCACACAGCCTATAACTGTGGGGAGGGGGCATGGTTGACCATGTCTCCCAAATGTGTGATACAGGACTCCAGTCTGGTCTGGGTGCACATTTTTTTTTGTTTTTCCACTGTTTTAATTCACTGTACGTGGGAAGGGGGGGGGGTCCATGAAAAATCTGCCCTGGGAGCCTGCCAAAGATCATATCCCAGGATGTGGGAGCCATGGTTATACCACAAAAAAAAAGCCAATTACTTTAATGATTTTACCATTTTGAGGAAAGAAAATCTGTGGTTACTAGCGTCAGATGCAAAAATGAAGTTCCAATTTTAGAATTTGATTTTTCTTCCGTTGGATGATTTGGGATTTATTCACAGTGCCCCACACACACACACATATAGTCACGTGCACGTATGGCGACAAATTTCGATTGATTTGAGTTAATACAGGGTTTCCAGCGAATTAGGAAATCAAGGAAACGAAAAAGGGGTGAAGTCAAGGAGAATGTAAAAATATTTGGTTGCCCTGGAAATATGCCCATATTTAAAATGAAATAAAGTAAAAATTCTGTGAATGGGGAAAAAACTTGAAAAACATTTGGAAGCAAGATCATATTTCTTCGTTTAGGAGTTTTTGGTCAGGGAATTTTTTTAATTTTGTTCACAGAAAGTTTTTTTAGTTTTGGTCAGGGAAAAAAGTGAGGGAAATTTCTGAGTTGGGAAATTATCTATTTCAGCAGATTTTGCTGAAAACCCATTGATATCCATTGGCACGCATTAGAAAGGTTTCACACGTAATTAATATTTTAAACACTTAGGACTATTTCAATATTTTTACAGTTTTACACTAACATTGGGATCAGGGCACGGTTATGACTTCAGGGGCCCTGGACAAAGCGGGCATTAGGATGCCCCACTAAACTACAGCCAAAGATGTTTGGTTGATCAGCGAATATGCGTCGTTTTAATTTAGGGCCGACTCAATAATGTTGTGTGTTGTCGTATGTTGAAAATAACAAAACTATATAATTACGCACAATTTATCAAAGTCTGTGATTTTCAACAGTTTTTGTCTCACGTCACACCTAAAATTGTGCGAAACCCCCATGCATTTACATTATCAATTTTTATATCATTTATTTATTGCTCATACGTACCACACATTCCCCAATCTCTGTGGCACAATTAAAATCATTGGCATTAATAGTAAAAATCATCAAAAACCATATGCGATATAGTATTAAAGTGAAAGATACACAGTACTATAGATATAGCAATTATATGGCCTATCCAATGTAGATATCACGGCTTTTTTTCTTGTTTTTTTTAAAATATGATAATAAGCTTTCACAAGCCCCGTGACCTCATTTCGAATGAAGCAGAAAGGGGGAGCGGGCCGTTTTTTTTTTTTTTTTAAGAATGGGAAGGAAGCTCTGCTCGCCCCCCCAAACGGTACCAGATGCGCCAAATTCGGATCCGGATTCCATTTTCTGGGTCAACGTCACCTGCAAGGGAACTTGGATTTCCGTAAATACACGAATGGAAAAAAAAAGAAGAGGAATCGCGCGTATTTTTCCGGCTCTAAATTCACAGGAGATAGGGGCGGGAGGGGCGGGGATACGGAGGGTGAATTCGAATCTCACCTTATCGACTTCTTAGAACATACAATATCATTTTCAGTGGCGTTAACCAGTGTTATTCGCCGCTGTAAAATTTACTTGCGCAGAGCACGGCCGTCTTAAGAACATCAGTGCCCCCCCCCCCCAGGGAAATTCATTTTTCTGAAGTCCCCGCCCCACAATTGGCTAAAAATTATTCCTTGCCAATTTAGATGCTCAATATCGAAAATCTCATTATCACGGGGCCCCTTCTGCACTTCAGACCCCCCCCCCGGGTCGTGTCCGTGTCTATTAAGATGACACTAGTGCAGAAAGTGATCACAAATTAAAGGAACCCATATAACTCGGCTCTGGGAAGGGATGATCTCGACCCCAAGGCGACCTTTTTGCTCTTGGGATTTCACCCTAGGCTAGACAGCGACATTTATCCGATGACAGTGACCGGTTCTCATAGGAAGAGCGTCTCGAATGTATTCCCCCCCCCCCCAATCCTCTCTTCTATCGGACTCATAATTATATGTTGAGATATATTATGATAGATATTTATATATATATGCCTTTTCTCTCCTATCACCTGATTGGCATGAGATAGGAACAAAATGATAGTCTGGCGAATATCTGAGAAGAATCAGAAATTTCGATCAGTATTCAGACCTAGTCGTATCGTTACGCCACTGCTGCAAATGACCCACAAGTTTAGTACCAGGAACGAACTAGAAAGAGTTGCGATTCAAGTTTTCAATAGGCTAGTTTAGGTCGGTGATGACTCCATTGCAGGTTGACTAGTGAAACACTCTTGGTTTTTACGTTTTTACGTAGAAGTCCCCCCCCCCCTTATCTTGAAGCTAGGATTCATGCCAAGAGCCCCCGGGCGAGGAATTTTAGAGACCCCCCCCCTCCATTAAATTTGTAAAAAAATAAAAAGTTTTTATTCCAGGCTCAGTTTTAGAGCCATGTCAACTTTCCACATGGAATTCATAGTAGGGTTTTCAATTTCTCAAGGTGGGGGGGGGGGGGGATTTCAACTTTTTGTTCTTCCTAGGGTTTTTATAGTGAAAAACCACCTTAATCTTGGCTCAAATCATAGGCTAATACAGAAGGGTGCGATGAGGTGTGACCGCACTATTATTGGTGGGAGGGCGTAGGTGAGCATTCGCCCTTCCCCTTGCTACAGACTGTAATCTATATAGATAGACCTATTCGAAGAGTCTGCAGCAACTTATGACCGTCTGTGTATGCCACCTTACAGTACGTCTGTGATGATCGTAGATCAGGGGTTCTTAAATTATGTATCACGACACAAAATTGGGTCGCTAGGGCTTCCTCAAAGGGTCGTACAGACTCACTTACAGCTAAGGATTCTTCAGGTATGGGTGACGACCCAAACTGTATTCGTAGGGGCTCTTCCGAGATGGTTCATATAAATTCGCTCAGAGACAGGGATTCTTGAGCAATGTGTCACGACCCAAACTTGATTCGCAGATGCTTCCGAGATGGGTCGTAGAAATCCACTTAGTCCTGTTATACTTTTGCGTCACTCGTTTCAAAAATCCAACAGTCCCGTGGGTCGCGAAGCTGATCTTATTGTTGATTTTGGGTCGCCGGTGAAAACGATTAAAAGTAGAGTATTATAAATAATATTTTGATTGGATGCGTTCAAATCAGAACATTTCCATCCGGCATCCTACGAATCTGGAGTCTTGAAGGAAGAAATTGCTGGTGTCGATGCCATAGTGAATGAGGGTTAGTGAGAAGAGAATTTTTAAATATTTCATTTAGGCTATTATACGCCGTCGAGACATAAATACATGTTTCCTCACACCAGGTATCAGTAAGAAAGGATGGCATTCACTTCCTACTTCGACCATCATAAGCATGCACGTGATTCGATGAATGTCTGTGCGTACGTCTGGACGATATCTGTTATTAGACGTCCTTCGAGCGATGTGACAATGACAGCTTATCGTCGTTACTCAACCAGCCGTTCGTGGAAAGGACGAGATAAGCTCGTTATAAGATATAACGAGTGTCTTATCTGTTTCAGACTTATTATAGTCTAACCTACATTCTTCTACCTGTCTGTGCTCAAAGGGAGGGAGGCAGTGAAATTATGATTCCATATGCACCACCTCGTATCACTCAAATCAGTTGTAGTGCTATTGCCAGTTGAACGCGACTGGCAATAACAAGTTTCTTTAGGAAAAGATGGAAAATGTGCTCAATGTGATGCTTTACTATTTCTGTAGGTCTTCGACAGGAAACCATGTATTTATGTCGACGGCGTAATAGCCTAAATGAAATATTTAAAAGTTCTCACTAACCCTTATTCACTATGGCATCGACACCAGAAATTTCTTCCTGTAAGACTCCAGATTCGTAGGCTGCGGGATGGAAATGTTCTGATTTGAACACATCCAATCGAGAAATATTATTTATAAAATACTCTACTTATAGCCACCCCAAGAACGGAAATTTTTTCAGCTGCGAATCATTCGCGTTCGCAATTCGATACTGAGTGTAAAATTAAAATATTTCCCGATATTTTAGTACAAAACCAGTTTCCAGTGACCTGGAAAATTAGGGAAAATGAGAAAAAAAAAATTGGCAAGTCAGAGAAATATGAAAGTATTTGATAAAAGTAAAGGGTAAATTCTGTGAAGCGAAAAACTGAAACTTGAAGAACCTTTTTGGAAGATTATGATTTTGAATTGGGGAAAAATTGATATGGAGCGGGATCTACTGGTACTATATCTCTTTCTTCGAGAGTTTTTGGCCAGGGACGTCTTTGAGCTTGGGCCAGGGAAGGTGAGGGAAATTTTTGTGTTATGGTCGGGGAAATTTGTCAGTGGTCAAGGAAATTTTTGTGTTTTGGTAAAGGGGAAATATTTGTGTTTTCGTCAGGGAAAGTCAAGGAAATTTTTGTTTTGGTCAAATCAAGGAAGTTTTGGTTAGGTAAATTTTTGTGTTTTTGATTAGGAAGTTTTGAACTTTTGGTCAGGGAAAGTCGAGGAAATGTTTATGTTTTTGTCAGGGAAAGTTGGGGGAAGTTTTTGAGTTTAAGTTGGGGGAAGTTTTTGAGTTTAAGTTGGGGAAATGATCAAACAGACTTTGCCGGGAACCCTGAAAACAGGCCTCTGCAAAGGTTGTGATCACTGAAGAACCACCCATGAGTGTTCGACGCCTTTTCCCAATTCACATTATTTAGCCTGCACTTGAGCATGTGTCAAAGTTGATATATTGGTGCTCTCTCTCTCTCTCACGCTTTCTCTAACAATCGACATTAATAATGCTCACCCGATCTCAAACGTCGCTAGAATTCATGATTTAAATTCTAGTGGTCATCGCCCATCACGAAATTTCATTTTTTTGGTGCGTATGTTCACATGAGAATTTAAATCTACGAGATCGAAATTGGCACACATATTATGTAAAATTACATAAAGATTTAAATGAAAAGATGAAATTTCAGCAATTTCCCACTAACCGAGACTCCAAAAACATTCGGAGTTGGTCAAGGTTTTCAATTATATTTCTTTCTTCAGGAATTTTGGTCAGGAAATGCCAGGGAAAATTTTGAGTTTTCGTCAGGGAAATGATCAAGCAAATTTCGTCGGGAACCCTGAATTATTAATAAACTAATGTGAGCGTTCCGCTAAGAGTGTGTGTGTGTATATATATATATATATATATATATATACGTTGATCAAATACAAATACAAATACAACGCCACAACAGGCAAAATGCCCAACGAGGTGGCTGTTAAAAAGATGCCCATAAAAATATGGTTGTCATATGTTTCAAAAATACAGCAACCCAATTAAAAATGCAATTAACACAAATTACAAACAATATATACACATGATAAAATATTATACAATGCCCATAAAGAATACTTATGGTTGTCTTATTCTAAGAATGGATAGCTTCTCGATTTACCCCAACATGTTTATCGTATTTCTTTTTAAACGTGTCAATTGTGTTACAATTTACTACCTCCGGGGGTAAGCTATTCCATTTATTAACAACCCTATTGGAGAAAAATTCCCTGCGACACCATAACCTTGCATTGTCCCTCACCAATCGATACTGGTGTCCCCTTGTAAAAGCAGTCGATTGGCGGTGTACTAAAAGTTCATGGTCCATCCTATCCATCCCATTGAAAATTTTGAACACTTCGATCATATCTCCTCGACACCTGCGTTCATCCAATGTAAACATATTCAAAAAATGAAGTCTTTCTTCATAACTCAAGCCCTGTGTGCCAATAAGGACACGCGTAGCTCTTCTCTGCACCCCTTCAACCAAGTCTATGTCCCTCTGTAGGTATGGTCTCCAAAACCTTACAGCATACTCCATTCCAGGACGAACTAAGCCTCGAAAAAGCGGAAGAATGACTTTAGGAGAACGCGAAGAGACCTTTTTGAAAATGAGACCAAGCATTCTATTCGCTTTTTTGACAACCGCTGAACAATGTTCAGAAAACTTAAGTCGCTCGTCAATGAGAATTCCCAAATCGGTGACTCTAGTTGCATCCGGGATAGTGACACCATTCAACTCGTAAGAGAACCGTGGGTTGTTCGAACCAAAATGAGCGACCATGCACTTATCTACGCTAAACGTCATGCTCCATTCATTTGCCCATGCTGCAATCTTGTTTAAGTTGGTCTGGAGCAACTCCCTATCGCTTTCATTTCCGATTACCCCCATTAGCTTCACATCATCTGCGAATTTGCTAGTAATTCCATCGATACCCTGATCGAGTTTGTCGATAAAAAGTGAAAAAAGTATGGGGCCAAGGACACTTCCCTGAGGAACTCCACTTGTGACGTCTGTCCAACCAGAGAATTCCCCGTTCACCATAACTCGTTGCGACCTATCTCTTAACCACGATTCTATCCAATTCAGCAAGTTGCCCCCTATTCCAATCTCGTGTAAACGCTTCAAGAGTTTGCCATGTTGGACCCGATCGAATGCCTTCTGGAAATCAAGGTAAACAACGTCGACATTTTTGCTCTTACCCAAAGCCTTAGTCACGTAATCATAGAAGCAAAGGAGGTTAGTTACACATGACTTTCCCTTCCTGAACCCATGCTGATTATCCGACAATACATCACTCTGTAATTGGATAGCGTTTTAGTCAATACAGTCTCAAAATCCTGACGCGAATTGAGGTATTATGCAGAGTCCCAGCCCTCAGGGACTGATTGTCGGACCGGCCAGGAAGGCCAATGGAGAGTTTAAAAAGAAAGAGTTTTTGGTCTGTCTTTGTGACGGTGTAAGTGAATTATGTGTAGTACATGAGAAGAAAATTATGTTATAGTTGGTAAAATTGTGGCTGGATTGAAATTTAGCTTAGGAAGAATGTCTCTATTTCTTGAAAAAATTTCCCAGAATCATCCAATCGAAAGCACAATTCCCAAGGAACACCTGTCAAAGAACTTCAATTCGCTTAGAAATGGGGGGGGGGGGAAGAACGATGACACCACTTGGGTATTGTGACGCAAAAAAGTATAAGGATGTTATTTCGAAAGTTCTTAGAAGATTGTTACAATAATTTTGCGAAATTCTGCCACAGTAATCAAAACACAATAGAACTCTGTCCGGAATGTGCTCAGTGCAATCAGGAATTCAAAAATATTCAAATTGTCTAAGGAGCAAACACACATTCCAGCGACATCGCAGTGTCAAAAGTAGTACCAACATATTGTGCTCGTTATCAGCTCACTCGTAGGTTTGACCAGTTGTTACAGGCATTAAAAAGAAGAATCAACGCTGGTACCAACAAAACGTACATTTTTTCGATTACGAAGAGATCGCTTCAGTTTTTACCGATGAACAATTAGGAGAAATAAAATAAAAGGCAACTTTACAATTCGTCGTAAAAGTCGTTGAAAATACAAGTATAAGAGGGGTTGTGGGGGGGGGGGAAGAAAAACTTGTCGGTTTTGGGAAAAAATGAACAAACACGAGGTGGGAGGACAATCGTTGTTTTAAGCTCACACAGAAGAGAACCATCGTTCTTTTTTGTGTTCGAAGCGATGGTAGTTGTGTTATAATAATCATCATCATCGACCAACGAACGTTTTTCGGAGCTAACGCCCATAGAACCCACTCTCTCTTCTCTGGTCGTACGTGCAGCAGCAGCAAAAACACTTTAACCAAAGAATAAAAAACCGAATAACAACCAACCGCCGATGGTTGTTCTTCTTTTATCGTTATTAATACTTTAGGTGCAGCGGAGAAAGAAAAAATAAAATCAAAAGGGTTCAGTCACAGGCAAAGGTTGGCGTCAGGGCCGTTGCCCACCAATGGCTACGATTTCTTTTTTTGGCCTCTATCTCTCTTTTTTCTCTCTCCCGTTTTTACATCTCATCACATCCTCTCTTTCTCTCTGCATCTTGGCACAAGACCGAAAAAAAAAACAAAATTAAGAACCAGTTTTCGTGAGCCATCGTCCACCCCATCATGAGCAGCCGCCCGTCTAGTACGTAATATGTATAAGCCGGTCTTTGACCGGTTCGTTCGTATACACCAGTCTGAACCAACCAATCTTTTACATCTTCTCTTTTTTCTTGTTCGTGGAGGGCAGGAAAAAAATATCGCTCGAGATTTTCTTATCCTTCTGGCTTTGATTAATATTTATCATTTGGACAGATGATAAGCCGCTTGTCTCTTCTTCCAAATGCGCGAACATCTTGCGCACGCGGCTCCCCCCCCCAACTCCCTCTTCAAATGTTTTAACGATTTTATCGAAATTTTCCTGCTGACTCGGACATAAAAAAGGCATCTCATCTTTCATTCTGGTAGAAAATTCGTTGGACGGAAAAGTCTTCATCTACAGCCGTTTTCAACGGACGTTGTATGTGATGTATGAATAGTGAAAGTACAAGCTTGACCCTTCGCCACCAATTTTAGAACCTGTACGGGGTATATGGAAGGTTTGGAAGGCAAGCAGTGTAAGTCAATAAACATTAGAAATGAGATGAAGGAAAACTAATGGAAAACGGCTTGAATGCTTTGGCAACTGAAAATTTCAACAATGAAGAGACACTTTCAATACACAAATCATTTTCAGAAAAAGACTTCCACACCAATTGGCTTCGTAAAGGAGGATCCCGCTTGTAACGATTTACAAAAAAATCGTCATGAAAAACGTTGTAAGCAGGAAAACGCTTTAAATGGGAAATATCAATGAATATTAGTACAGTTTCGGTCTAGAAAATCATTCGTGATATACTTAGCGGAAAACGTTCTAAGAGGGAATGTTATAAGCGGGATACACTGAAAGAAGTAATGGAAGTAAAAGCGTAAGTCCACCATGGTGTTTTTTGTTTATCAAGACTTTATAGTCCATAAACACTCCCCACCACTATATTGTCTCTTAATATTGGACATCAAAAGCATTAAAAGCAAACTATCGCGACATGATTGAGCGTTGTTACAAAAAATTGGATAAAATCCGTCAGTTCTACGAGGATCTGTTACTTCGGTAATGAATTGTGAATTATGAGAAAACTATTGCTGCTCCGAGTGTATAAGTCAGTCTGGACTGAACATTTTCGCTCACATAGCTCTTCATGTTCTATTATTGATTCCCTATTACCTAAATGTGCAGTTTTTTAAAGCTGTTTCGACGACTGTGCTAATCGTAATTTGACTCGATATAAGGGTCAGCCTGTAATATAGGTTTGTTTGGATTAGGTTGATGGTTTCTGACAGTTTTAGTTCCACACAGTTTGTAAAAAAAAACTGCATCGCCACGTTTGATGCGCATGCGCGAGAATATCCACGTCTTTTTGTACAGAAAATTCATATTTATCAATATTTCTTATTTTTTACCACGTTTATATTCTTGTCGTAATCAGAATAACATGCTTTACTGTGTGTTTTAGCCTCTTCAATCGTTACAAAAATTCAATTTTTTGCTTCATTGGCTTTAATTTCGGATTTTTTATTAATTTAGTTAATAATTTTGTTAATTTTGAATACATACATAATCAGACAAAAGTACAAGAAACACAGTAAACATCAAAATACAAAACGGTACAATGTAGACAAAAAACAATAAATAAAAAATAAAGCACACACTTTGTTATATCAACGACATTTATATACGACTTTGTTATATCAATATGTACGATCAACTTCATGACCCATAGATGTATTTTAAAATTAAAAATGCTTGGAAATATTCATCAAGTGCTAATTATATTCATCCTTTAGGGGATATATCCTTTAGGGGATTTTGCAATCCTTCCATCAGGTCTAGATGATATACAACTTGAAGTTGTTACAATGCAACAGCGTTAGTTACTATGGTATTTCAGTTAATTATTATAGTAGTATTACGCTCGTTAATTATCTGAGTAATATTCAGGCGGAAATGGGGTGAGTGATCGAACTATATGCTTTTTTTTTTATTTTTATAAAATTAGTACTGTGTATTATATCTCCATACTTTAAGTTTTTTTATAATTGACAGAATGTCTTTTGTGGAATTTGTAACATTAATGGTATTTTAATTGCTATGGAAATGGTTCATTATTTTGGTGCTGTATGGGAGTAGAAGTGTTTTATTTGTTTTTGGGACGTGATATATGTTTATGTGTCTGGCTGTGAATTTCTGTTTCGGGGTTTTTATCAACCACACTATTTATTAATGTAAATTTTAACATCCTGTACATATACCTTTACTTATATAAGTGCTAATATTTTGCTTATTTTCATATTTCCTCTTCATTAAAAATTTCTGATAAAAAACACCCATTGATTCATTAAAACTGCGTAATAAACTAAGAAAACGCTTAACCCACTTGGCCATATCACCCACCTGCCATATTGCTTTTAATATCGCCGAAATGTAGACTCGTTTGTTGAAAATTTATGTAAGTTAGATTATTTTTTCTATTTGAGACAAACCTTTTTATGGTCCCCCCCCCTACTTTTAAGAATATTTCGATGCATATTTTACCATTAAATATTGTTTTAGAATTTCTCAGACAGACCAGTGGCTTTACGAAAACTGACTGAAATCAGTAACCTTACTTAGCTAGGTCTAATACATATTATAGTTCAAAATATGATCTTCGAGTTTTCTTTCTTAGCAATTCGCAATTGCATATATGACACTGGGGTTCTTACCCTTTTTCAGCCTCGACCCAGAATCAGAGACGCGATCAACTTCATGACCAACAGATGTATTTCAAAATTAAAAATGCTTGGAAATATTCATCAAGTGCTAACTATATTCATCGCAGTGTTTGATTTCAATGTTAATGAAACTAGTGGCGTAATGAGTGGGTTCGTACAACTCATCTCGATCTATAGATCAAAGATATAGATCAAGCTTTGGGTCACCCCAACCAACGTTCTTCCAAGACTTTCTTCAAGCGAAATAAGACTCAATGGAGAACACTAAAAAAATTTAGGAAAGAGGATTTTACATAAAATATCAAAAAATGTCATAATTGAATGTCTTCCAGGGAAAAAAAAAAGGCATTATATCAGCTTTCGCTAAGCGTTGTTGAAAGTTAAATATTCAGATAAGAAGATTTAGATAAGACGGAATTCTTGACAATTCTCCTGTTTGAAAATCGGTTGAAAATTCGTTATAAGCGTACTTTGCTGAAATAAGCGTTCGTTATAAGCAATCAAAATAACAAAGATAAGCAATACAAAAGTCACGGGACAGGGGAAAACTTCGTTTTATACGAAAATTCGTATTATACGTGTTCGTTATAAGCGAGCCCGACTGCTATTCCATATATTACCTGACACACCGTCCGTGAAAAAATAGCGTTTCATCTAACGGGAGGGAATCGCTAGCGAAAATATGAGCACAACACAATAAAATAAAACACTTGCGATGTACACTGTACTTAGTTTCAAATTATTGGGCACATTTCCAATAATAAATAAACACCTTTGAAAACGTGCGTGAGTGAATTTCATGAAGTAGAGAGACAAATATTTTCTATAGCAGGCGTGGTGATGGTGACACTGACTCGATAGCATGATGGGGGGCCATTTTGAAGTTGTTTATCACTGTTCTGATTGGCGGCCCTACCTGAAGGTGGAAAAAACCCGGTATACCATAATGCTTACACTTCCTTTACGTAAAATTTATATACGACAATATAAAAATTTACATATCGCATGCTACGTGTAAACTATGGCCTATGTTAGAAGAAAAAATCAACAAAATGGAAATAAAACTCAACTGTAAATTATTTAAAAATTGCACGAGCAACAGAAAAACTGTAAAACAACATATTTTCTACGCAGTCGAGAGAGAATTTGTATTATTCGATATTTTTATCATTATGACGTTTCTCAAAAAATCGTCATGAAAAAACGTTGTAAGCGGGAAAACGGTTCAAACGAGAAATCTTAATGAGAATTTGTCGAGTTGGGGCCGCCCACGAAAAAAATGAGTCGTACTAAGAGAGAAAACGTTGTAAGTGGGAACGTTATAAGCTGGATCGACTGTGTATATAAGGTTTTATTTTAAGGATGAAAAAGTATGATATTAGTTATATAGTGATACACATAACTAATAATATTATATCATATAATTGATAAATAAAATCATAATTGATATATTATATCATAACTGACGTATTACCAAAATTGACATGTTACATCATAATTGATATATTATATACGATATTTTTAGCTAGTTATTTCCGGGTAGCAATGCATTGTAGAATTTTTGGACGTGATAAATAGACTCTAATATGTTTTTTTACTTTCAAAAAAATGCTTCGTGAACATTAAAAAAATTGGCAAATCTTCCAAATAATGGAGGATGAAATAAGTTTTTATATTGTTATGAAATTCCATTGTCAATTGTTACGGAAATGCGGTTACCAAACTCAAGCAAGAATTTTCGTCGTAAAACGTCATTTTTGTTTGACAATTTTTTTTCAATATTTCAGTCTATCATTTACGTCTGGCTCTATATAGCCGTAAATGCAAATTTTGTTCAAGATGCAAAAATTATTGTATCGCGTATCATCAAATTATCATCTGTTGCCTATTCACCAAAGTATGTAAATTCGTAAAAATAGATCGCATTCGACCGTGGACAACCAGTTTTATGCGGTAGGCCTGTAGCTTGTGCATGCTAGCAAAATTGGCATACCCGGTACTGCAAAGCAATTTTCGACACTTTTTGACAAACACTATGAAAAAAAATCGAATTCACAATGAATGTTTTCACTCTTTCCTGAATTACATCCAAACAAGAAACATAAGCCAATCAAACGTTCCCCAATGTGTGGGACGCAACCCCGTGGGGGGGGGGGGGGGAGGAATGTTAGAAAGATAGTTTCCAAAATAAAAATTGCCGCATTTTAACGTGTAAAAGGAACTCCTTTTTGCAAAATATTGAATCCCAAAAATAGGAGGGGGGTTTCCTATATATTGATGGTGTCATAGGTAGGCCTATTGCCTATATCTTTTCAACTTCTTTTCCAAATTTTAATCCCAAAAAATCTGGGGAAGGGGGAGAGGGTTCCTTACACACGTTAAAATGGGGCAATTTCTCAACGAAAACAAAAATATATCAAACCAATATGATATCTTAATTCTGAACTGAAGAGTATTTAAGATGCTGTAATAAATTCTACATCATCTACTGCAACAATCAATTTTTATTTCTGTGTAGAATTAATTAACATACCAAGAAGCTGTTTGATAGCACATGGAAGTGCAGTCAATGTCTAAAAAAAATCACCGTTGCCACAGTGGAGGTCATCTAAAGTTGGTTTTCTGTGGTTCTCAATTTCGAGGCGCAAATTGGAGCCGATTTCGCCCTTGAAGAAGTCTTGCCACAGAGAGCATCAGGCCTACTACTCTACGGTACAATTATTCAATCATTACACTTCACTCACAGTTAGAAAAATTCATGGCAGATCTACCCGTAACAAGCATTACACAGAAACAGGCTTCGCGTTGGGTTCAAAACACATACACTCACATTCCGGCATGCACCAATTCGTTTGAAATTCCGTAGAAGAATGTGTAGGAGGTGCATGCGCTGTTGAGTAGTAGTATTCAATGTCTAAACTTTTAACCCTAGAATACTAACACTGCCTGCCTATACGTCTACGTTTCTGAGGCGTAGAGTTAGTATTCTAGGGTTAATAAAGTTGGTTACGGCACATGAAGCGGAGCTGAAGGGGAGGTCAGAGATGAAATATTTGTCACGGGGGGGGGGGGGTTCGGGCTTCCAAAAAATTTTACAACTACTGGGTTATATAATGAACCCAGGTTAGTGCGACTGCGGGGATCAATTCCAATTGGCATATAATTATAACAACAAATTGTTAATAGGCCACACCCTCCCTCCCTCCTTCCCGAGTGCCTAAGTCAAAGTATTCGAACTTTCATTTGTCACCTTATTTTTCCACGTTAGGCTTCATAATTCGATTAGCAACATGGTCGAAAGAGAACAACTGTGGCAAAGATAGCTTGTACTAAGTAAGGCTGACTGTAATTTCAGTGTTTTCATGCAATTCCGTATCAGGAAATGTAAAAAGCTGCCCTGGTTTGCTATTATCATTGGCGCTGCATAATTTGCTTTGGAGATCGTAATTAGGACTGGTATTGTTACGCCACTTATTTTTCGTTTCCTATCTCTTTTCAGATACAGATGGAGTGAAAGGCAGGTTGGGATAGGGGGGGTTGAAGACCCAGAAGTATGATGGCTGAACGTGTGGCAGCTCTGGCATCACTCGGTAAGATCGTCGTCATTGAATATTTTCGTGATTTCACTTCTCACTATATTTTCACTTTGGAGCTTTATTTCTTCACAGCTCTTTGTGGCCCTCTTCACCACTTGCCGTGGTCCCCCCCCCCCCACTTCTTCTGATTTTCACCCGTGGCCCTCTTATAATATCCCAGAGCCACAAGGGGGCCATATGCCTGAGGTTGAGGACCATTACTCTAGAGCAGAGATCTTTATTGCATGGCCCATGAGCCAGTCACACGTGGCACACCGACGGAAAGGCTTATATAGTTACAGATTTTATAGAAATGCTGAAAAAAAAACTCAATGAAAAAAATGTATTCCAGAATTAATGAAAGAATCCATTTCTAATCAACTTTTAGAAAACATTTCGGAACGAATGAGACAAATAATTTCAGAGGTAATTATGAAAAAGTTTCATGGTTATTGAAAGAAATAATTTCGGAATTAATGAAAGAAAACGATTTCTTAATTATTGGAAAAATTCGGAATCAGTGGGAAGAAATTATTTCGAAATTCGTGAAAATTTATAACTTACAGAAAATATTTACCCAAGATTTTTACTCCCCATTAGGTAAGTTAGCGCCCTCTATTGGCTCAACAGCGAACAAAAATAATTAAATGGACTTATTAAAGACAACTTGAATACTTGAAGCCAGAATCTACTCTCAAACGTATTTATCTTAACCTAGTGTAACATATTCTCCATTAGTTCCAAATGTTTGATTCAATGAAAACATTATTTGTATAGTGGTTGATGTGTATCAACAGTTGACGTGTGAGGCGAAACATTAAGTGGAAAAAAGTCGTTGAAATTATCATATTAAGTGGGGAACTTTAACATTGTCTCCGTGGGAGAAATTTTAGCGAAGGAGGATTTTATCCGTTTAAGCGGGGTATCCGTTTATCCGATCGAGCTGAGCCGACTGTATTGAAAGATATATTTTCAGGATTATTGAGAGAAAAAAATTTATTTTCAGAATTGATGACGTACTTGATAAAAAATCATAATAACTTCACAACTAATGGAGATTCAATATTTGATAGAGAAATGAGATATTTCAAAATCAATGAAAATTCGTACTTAATGAAAAAATAATTTCAACATTGACATCACTTTCCAATTACGAAGTACAAATTTTTGTTGTAGGCTATTTAAAAAAAGGCGACCACAAGAACCCTCAAACCTCGATGATCAGACCCTACATATTTCCAGAAGACCCCCTCGCAACTGGTTTTTCCTAAAAGTGGGCGTTGCTAGGAAGTCTTTAGCCATAGGGGCGGTGGTAACTACGGGTTACAGCGAGATCTCTTTCTGAAGGCCCTCTTCTGTGAAGGGGGCCACCTCCCCTTTTTCCGGTATGGGTAACTCCTCTACGTCTTAAATATACGGTACGTATGTTACGATAAATCTGATAAATCGGTGGTTATTATGCATAAACGCCGACCGTTTTATTGAATTTGATAAATTTCCCTAAATTTATCACTTTTTCAGGTTACGCATTATTCATGTTTCTACATTATTCATGATACCCAAGTGTCAACGGTAAGTTTGATGAGTACTAAAAAATATCATTTTTACCGGCGATTATGCATAATACCCAAGTCGTTGGTAAATATGATATATCTTTACTAAATTCATCACATTCGCCGGTTATTATGCGCAATCGCTATCTCGTCTTTGTAAATATAATAAATGGGTGCCATTGCCGTGATAAGATTTATCATTTAAACATGAGAGTAGGCCTACTTGTTACTGTAGTCTGAGCTGGATGCAATGAATCCTGTAATTTACTGAATTTTTTTGTAATAGCCCCGAAATTGCTCCTATATTTCTGAAATCAAACCTTGATATGACGAACTTTCATTTAACTAATTCTTTGATTCAACGAATTTTTACGAGTTCTTGTGTGTGTATTAAATCAGAATCCAATGTAACAAACTCCTATTTAACGAACTACTATGTTCCACAATGGAACCCACATATAATTAACCCCTGTTTGACAAATTCTATAATTGGACCTCTCTATAACGAACTTTATCAATTTTTACGATCGCACTTCGATATTACGTATCAATTAAATTACGTTTCTATCAAATTATCATTAGGCCTACGTATAATTTCTTCAGCATTTATCAAATTTGCCTACGACGCATGGATATTAGGCACTGGCAAAAGTGACGAATTCATTAAACTTACCGAGACGACTGGTGATTATGCATAATTAACCGATTCATCATATTTCTCGTAACGGATGGCCTATAGCATTAGTTAACGTACATGCAATGAGAGGTTACCTCTTCAAATGGCCAGTTTTTGAAAAAGAGAAGGTGGCTCTTATTGAGAGGTTCTGCTAATCAGCCTACAGCACCGAGGCCAGAGGCGGCTCGAGCTTATCTACCGCCTTTGGTTTAAACCCTCATATGACGACCCTGAAGAAGACTCTTGCGAGAGGCTGATAGAGCTTTACCAAGAGGGGACCCTGGAAAAATAACATAATTATTTACCGAGTGCGGAATGAGCGTGGCCATACATCCCGCTTTCAGAGATATTGTACCGTTTTTGTCTTTTGATCTAGAGTCGTTCTTAATTATGCGAGAGATAACTCAATTCACATTACAGCTCTTTATGATGAGTCATCATTACTGACACTTATCCTGTAAAAGGGAAGTATAACGAGAAGACTTTTATTTTAAAAAAAGTTATATTTTTAAAGCCGTTTCTGGTGCGTCAGGGAACAGACAAATAAGAAGCCGAATTTTTAATTTGCCTTCATTTGACAGTTCCAGAAAAATTACTGGACGAGAGCATGAAGACGCACGCTTGTGATAGAGTGCATTCATGTTTCTGAACGTGTTTTTCCGCCAAAAGAGAGAGTGAGCACGAGATTGGCCGGAAGAGTGACTAGCCAGGGCCCGATTTCCGCATGGGCAAAATGAAAATTTTCCCAGGGCCCCCAAACTCATCATTGTATATATTTCACTTAAATTTTTATAAATTCGAAATTATATACAATTTTGGAAGAATTTTCCCTAAAACACATCATACTAAAGTGCCCATTTTTTGCAAATTCCACTAAATATCAATTTTAATACATGTATTATGCCAATCATTAATAGGCTTTATGCACAGCGTGTTCAAAAAAATTTTGCACTCTGTGAAAAAATTTAGCTGAGGAATTGTGTGGTGAGAAGCAAAATTATGAAACTCTTTGAGGGAAGAGAATACTAAAGACAAAAATACTGAAACCAACAGAAGCAATATCTACTCCTCGCCAGGAATATGTTTCAATGAGTCACAACGTTTTGTGTGATTCTTTAATTTCACATCTTTTTTTCTGTAAAATGAAACGATAAGAAGAAAGTTTGATGCTTGACCAACATGAAATCCTCAAACCTTCACGAAGATTCTATATATTTGCAAACCATGGACCTCCACATCCTGCAACAGGACCTATTGTCTATGATCTTTCGCGAGACCCCAGGCCTTACTTCTCACGGGTTTTTCTGTATTGAATTTATAGTGTGATAAAACAAAAAAATGATAAGTGTCCGTCCAAGCCGGAACCCTATCAGCCCCCACCCTTGTGGGATCCCGTGTTTGCAAAACTTTATGCATCACGTCTTGCAGACAATTTTTCAGGTAAACTACAACTGCAACAATTTTCATCTTTGGTTCAGGTTGGTGACACAATGTTAAATAAAGCTGGAGGTTTATAAGAGACGTTTCTTTAAATGTTGAGACAGCATTGACAATTCTTTTAACGTCTCCAATATCAAACTGTTCTGGAGAAAGCGCATTCTCTTTATTAAACCTTTAAGTGGCATTGACGAGATATCTCGCTTCCTTACAAGCCTCTTATTTTAGCATTAACAAGCCCATATATTTTGTGAAGTTGATTTCTCAATGAACGCTTTTCTCTTTACCCCTTAGTGCGCATCCGCTGAAAATCGGAAGAAGAAAAAAAACATACTTCATTGAAAAAGATAGGGCTCGGGGCTTAGTGATTTCTGCTGTTGCACTTAAAGGGTTGAAAATCGATAAAATCAACGGTTCGTCCGAGTCTTTTTTACAAGAAAAACTGTCATCTCTTTAGCTTTATTGTGTATTGAAGGTGTAAAATAACGCGTTATTACATTTTGATGACATTTTCTAAGATTTCGTTATTATTATAGCACGAAAAAGCATTTATTCCATGATTTTTTCATGCAGAATTTTGCATTTCATTTTTCATTTGAAATAGTGCATATCCTTTGTGAGGGACAAACGACATGTAATGTATTTGATATAGTCAAGGGTGTCCACCTATACCTCTTTTGCTCAGGGTCCCATTCGGGCCCGGTGACTAGTAGTCAAGAAAATTAATCTAGAATGGAAGAAATCAGCCTCTGGCCCAGGGATCACCGCTGTAGGATGTTGTTTCTAATTCATGATCGTACTATTTTGATTTTTTCTTGTCATCTCGAAGGGAAATTAGCTATCAATTGTTTCAAACTTGGTATGTCCTGACAGCAGGACGATGTGGTGGAAGGGGCGAATTGTGTGAGTTTGTTCGTATTTTACGGGACAGAAAATTTTCCCATGTTATTCGGCTATTGGGGGAGGGCGATCGTTCCCATCACCCCCTCCCCTATCCCGATTCACTTCTGAGTGAAGGCAGACATCTTCAGCTGCGAATGGAACAGAGGCACACATTCTTCAGATTCGAATGGAGGGAAGATAGACATCTTCAGCTGTAAATGGAGCGAAGGTCGCCATCAGCGAAGTTAGGCATCTTCAGATTCGAATAGAGCAAAGTTAGGCATCTTCAGATTCGAATAGAGCAAAGTTAGGCATCTTCAGATTCGAATAGAGCAAAATTAGGCATCTTCAGATTCGAATAGAGCAAAGTTAGGCATCTTCAGATTCGAATAGAGCAAAGTTAGGCATCTTCAGATTCGAATAGAGCAAAATTAGGCATCTTCAGATTCGAATAGAGCAAAGTTAGGCATCTTCAGATTCGAATAGAGCAAAGTTAGGCATCTTCAGATTCGAATAGAGCAAAATTAGGCATCTTCAGATTCGAATAGAGCAAAGTTAGGCATCTTCAGATTCGAATAGAGCAAAGTTAGGCATCTTCAGATTCGAATTCATTGGAGGCAGACGCCTTCAGCTGCAGATGAGGCGGGGCAGATATCTTCAGCTGTGAATGAAGCCGAGGTCGACTCTTCAACTACTAGTGAAGTCGAGGAAGAATATTTTCAGCTTCAGATGAGGCGAAGGCGTCTTCACAGTTACGAATGGAATGGAGGCAGGTATCTTCAGCTGTGAGTGAAGCTGAGGTAACATCTTCAGCTTCAAACGGAGCGGTGATAGACATTTTCAGCTGCGAATGGAGAAGAGGCAGACGGAGCCAGGGCGATGTGTAGGAGAAGCGACTTATTGTGTAGTTGCATCGGACCCACTCGTATTTTACGGGACAGACAAATTTTCTCCATTGTATTCGACTCTTGGGAGGGGTGATACCCCCCCCCCCCGGATCCGCGTTTGCTTGACAGCAATAGGCTACAGTAGGCTACTATTCTGAAAAGAGTGAAGCTGAAATTGTTCAGCATCTTTGGCGCCATAGTGGTCCCTTTTGGAACCAAAAAGAGAAAGACTATCTCTTCTTCTGTGGATTTTTTTTATTCATTTATGAAGAAGGGTCTGGTAATTTATTGCTGGAACACGAGGAGCGTGAATTGGTCTCTCTCTTTCACTTCTCCTTCCACGAGCACATGCATACTTATACACAGTCAAGTTGAGCGAAAAGCCATCTTTATTCATCACCACAGCCCATATCTACAATATTCCTCTTCTTCTACTACACTCTCTTTCTTTTTCTTAAATTAAAATAAGAAAAGAAACTAAGAAAAGGAGAAATCGCTCACATTCTCTTCTCTCCCCCCCCCCCTCTTTCTACAGCAGAGTTCTGATTGGCTGAGATGCCCAGACGCTATCGGGATGCGTCCTTCCATCATTGGTCAACTTTGCCAGACGCTCTTTTTCCTTAGTGGCCGTTACGAATTTTTTACTTGGGAGAGCACCATTTGAATTTTTTATATTCATAATTTTATTTTTCTTATATATATGCTATTATTACCATCATTTCAATTTTTTTTTTTTGTCGCTACTAAACGGCCCAGTAGAGAAAGGACCGTGTCCAACCGGTTGCCATTTCTAGCCAGTCCTCGTAAGGTGCGCGCAATTTGAAAACAAACTGACTTTTTTCTTTCTTTCGTCTTAAATAACACTTCTACTTAGAGTGCAAATTCATTGTCTTGGTTTGTTTCGTAGCATATGCATCAATATGTGTCTATTTTATTCCCATCAGGTGGAGCTTCGTGATATCCGTTAGCAAAAGCATGAAGTGAACCCGAGGATTTTATTTCGCAAGGTAAGTTTTGCACTCGTTCTCACAAAAAAAACCTGTAATAATTGGATATTGCTTCTTCATTTGAATGAAACACTCAAATTAGTAGATGAGAAAGTTTTTTGATGTAACTATTAACTGAATACCGTAATTATGAATAATCGTAACATTTATTCTTAGAAAATTCTGTATTATCATTTCATTCGAGCAATATCAGCAATTGTTGCTTGAAACGTTTCTGAGAAAACAACTGCGATTGTTGCTTGAAATGCTATTCGAAATCAATCGTAGCTTGCAACACACACCGAAAACAATCGTTGCTTGAAACGCTAGCAATGAAACAACTGGTCAAAGTTCTGATTAAAATGTTGTTCAGAATGAATCGTAGCTTCCAAAACATACCGAAAACAATCGTTTCCTTAAAAAACTGGTAGGGAAACAACTGTTCAAAATTTTGCTTAAAATGCTGTTCAGAATCAAGTGTTGCTTGCAACACATACCGAAAGCAATAACAGTTTGGATATACTGTTCCAAGAATATACCTAATTACTAGGGCTGAGAATCGATTAAAAATTTTAACTGGTTAATCAAAAAATTTTAATTGATTAATCGAATTTTAATCGAATATATTGTTTATGACTATATAATATTAATAGATGCTATAAAAATATATTTCATTCATTTCACTCACATATTCGGTACACGTAAAAAAATATAGTAGTAGGTTAAGCAATAAGGCTGCCCGCCTCACCCAATTTAATGTTCTGAACACAGTTCTGCTACGTAGTGAACTACTGTTCACATACAGTGGAGACAATGAGTTTTGGCCTTGTCTTCTGAAACTCCAATCAAACTCAGTTTGAAATTGCAATTATCAGTTTCCGTTGAATCTAATTTGATCAAAATATTGAATCAAATATTTTAAAACATGGTCACTTTTCCAAAATGTTCTGTATAAAACATGATTTTTATACATTATCTGATCGGTTTAATTAAGTTAATTCACAAACTTTTAATAAAAATGTTAATCGAATTGATCGAGTAACTTAACTAAAATTTTATAACTACGATTAACAATTGATCGATTAATCGGACCAGCCCTACTAATCACCTGCGTATAGTCGGCGAGCCATCTAAGAAGAGAGTTGTTTCTTAATGCTCTACGGGCAATATACAGTGAATCCCGCTAACGTTTTCCATAAAACCGCCATGAAGAAACGTTGTAAGCGGGAAAACGCTTTAAACGGGAAATCTTAATGTGAATTATACTTTGTGTTGAGACCCCGAAAATAAGTCGCGCTAAGCGGGAAACGTTATAACCAGGATCGACTGTATAACATGTTTTACCATTATTATTTGTATATTGCTCGCCGACAATATTGTTGCTTGAATCACTGTTTTGAAAAATCCATAAAAAAATTATTGCTCCTTGGAATAAAATATCGTACCACTCGAAAACAATCATTGTTTGAAACAATGCGCAGAGACAAAGGCGATTGAGACAATAATTGCTTTAAACACTGCTCACAGTCAATTATCGCTTTGAACACTGATCACAGCCCCGCCAATTGTCGTCTGAAACACTGTTTTGAAAAATTCGTAGAAAAATTATTGTTCCCTGGCTATAGTAGGCTATTCGAAAATAATCTTTGTTTGAAACACTGATCACAGATTATTGATGTTTGGAATGCTTCTCCTCAGAGAGTCCAGAGATTTCTTTATCGTTATAACATAGCATAAGGGCTATTGAGACAACCGAGTTGCTTCAGACACTGCTCTGGGCCGACGTAACGCATCGGGGAACGACCAGGGGGTGGGTCAAGGGAAGAGAGGAAAAAATAGAACTGGGTGAAATTTTCGAAAATTTGACAGGTAAAAGGGTCTCAGAAAAATCCCTTGGCCTGATAACCCATGGTGCTCTTTAAATGGCCCTGCTGCTCACAATCAGTCGAGGCAAATGTTGTTTCAAACACTGCTCATAGTCAATTGAGAAAATTGTTGTTTTAGGCATTGCATAAATACAATTGAAACAATTGTTGTTTTAAAGATGGCTCGCAGTCAATTAAAATAATTTTCGCTTTGGACACTATTTACAGTCAATTGAGGCAATTGTTGCTTTAAATAGTGCTCTCAGGAAATTGACACAAATATTGCTTCAAACACTGCTCACGGTCAATTGGCACAATTGTTGCTTCAAACACTGCTCACGGTCAATTGGCACAATTGTTGCTTCAAACACTGCTCGCAGTCAACTGGTATAATTTTTGCTTTAAACATTGCTCACAGTCAGATTTCGTTTGAAAAATTGGTCAAAGACAATTCTTATTTTAAATGAAGCTTGAGACTGACTTGGCATATCGTTTGAAAAATCAGTGTCAGTGGATGTGTGTTTTCTTGTATAGCTGAGGTTATTTCATATTTCAGTTCATTTAATTTCTTTATTCTGTTCATTAGTTCTTTCTCTTGCCAACACACGTCATCTGCATTTTAATGCATTTAATGTAGTTTACATAGTTATTTCTTAACACATAATTGAGAAATTGGTCGAAACGAATGGCAATGATTTTATTGCATTCAACTCAAATAAACGATCATCAATCGAATTGCATAACAACAGTAACTATCAAAAATATTCACCGCGTTTGAATTTTTTATCGGGATACGCGAAAAAACACAAAGAAGTCGTAGAAGAAATTTCGAAATTATCTTCTTTTATTATTTTCTCTTTCCCCAAACTGAAATATGCGACATGAAATTTACTATATATTTATTGTTTCTTTCAATTTTTCTTTTCATGAAGTATTTTTATAATATGCATATGACTCTCACGAAAGAACAATAACACCTACCTCAAACGCAATCTCCAGAAAGAAAATCATATTTTTCCTAACAACTGTTGTTTATTTTAAGTTCTATAAATATCCATTTGTGTGCGTGGGGATTTTGAGCCATAATTAATTTCTTGCAATTCTCAATTGAAATTGTGAAATCGATACTATTTTTAATCGTCTTTTTCAATCACACGTCCATATTCATTTTTCTCATTTCCGGAAACGTGAGAAATAGTGTCTTGCAGAAAACAAGAAGATTTATACGTATAAATATCAGCCATTGAATAAGTTTTTTAAAGATCTATCACATTTTTGCGACTTTCAAATTGATTCGATGGTGAGTTAAAAATATATATCTTTCGAATATTTTTAGTTAATCACTTCAAACGAAAATGTTAATCGTCAAAATCATATTTAAACCAATGTCAAAATTATTACTGTACTGAGATGTCTCATAAGAATCTGGTGAACTTGAAAATGATTGGAAATTAAATAAAAATAACTCTTTTCATTTTTTTAATTCTCTATCACCAATGATTAGTTTTTTCCCCTCATTTTTACCACTATGTTTTAAACAATAGTGCGGTTAATTATCACACGTGTAATTGACAATGTGTAAATCGGTTGTGTGACATGAATCGCCGATTAAATGGCGGTTTTCGGTTACGAAAACGTGTGCAAGAAGCTGTAAAATACCCACAAATAACAATTTTTTTTTTGGGGGGGGGGGTTTGCAGCAAAAAAAGTGGACTCTAGTTTCTGTTTCTGGAATTATTGATGAATTCATTAATTCAAATAAAACTTGAATTTATTATTGTTAAAGGGTTCTTAGGAACCTGGAAAGTGTCAAGGAAAATGTTAAATATTTAGCAAGAGTCAGGGGGAAAAATCTGAAGAAGGGAATAAACAAACTTGAAAAACATTTGAAAAGTTAGGATTTGGAATTATATTTCTGTCTTAGGATCGTTATTGTGTGTTTGTCAAAATACGTGAATCAGAACTTGGTCAAAGCTGATATCTCGTATGCCCCTCAGTTTAGAATGCTAAACCAGCGTAGTTTAATTACATATGTTGTTCTGATCGAATAAAATAATTCTTTATTTGATTCTCAACAATCATTAGCCTACTATCTGACCAACAGTCCCGTGATTATGCTTGAATTTTATAAATTTTTACATTAAGGTATCGAATACTTTTCTTGGCACTTTTCTATAAATGGGACTGGAGTGAACTTGAATAACGTTTTCCGATAGAAAGTGCCTCGTAATGGTGAAAACAATAATATATTTTGGTCTATGTCTCATTTTCCATTGAAAAGTCATTTTTATGTCGAATTTTAAGCAAAATTAGTGTAATATTCGAAACACGATTGCAAAAAAAATTCTATAACGATTTCATTTTCTTTTACAGCAGATTTAGCTAGTAATGATGCAGGTTTTGCATCAAAATTTGAAAGAGTGTATAATAAGGTCATAAGTTACATTCAAATCTATTGATGTGCGAGAGAATTTTTTAAATTCCATTTTACATATCGTGTATAAAACCCTGTAATTAGGGACAAATACATGTTATAGACCTTAGAGATTTTGATAGAAAACCGTAATATATGGCACCATTGGTAAACAAAAAGCGAGATTATAATGTCATTTTGCAGGAAAAAACCTACCCCTTCAGAAAAAGAGAAATTTTGAAACGCCCCCGACCCCGAGGAAATTCTGCATACGCCTATGGCACAGTATAATTTTAAAGCTCAATAGTACAATCTATAGATTTTCAGAAATCATGTTTCAAACTCAATGTCAAAAATAGCATTCTTCGTACGAGTTTAAAGTTTTTATTCACAGATTACATATATGTACACTATGTAAAAATGCAACACTAAATTGGTCGTAACTCCGGTTCCAAGCGTCATATAAACAAAACAAGGTCTGTTTTGGACTCTCAGAAAGTGGGGCTTTCATTAAAAAATAATAAGAATGAATGTTTTCTTCCAAAATGACGTTTGAAACGTAGTCGGATACCTTGAATCGCAAAGTTCGTCGGGGTATTGCACATGCAACTTGCATACGTTAGTTCAAAAATTTTATAGAAATCTCAAAACGTAGGATCGTGCCATTACTTGCATACTTTTCCATCATGATAAAATTTTTTAAACTTTTGCAAAGAGTTCATTCCTTGATTTACCTGGAAATTCTCCTGAATTAAATGTCAAGGAGAATACACATCCTAAAGAAACATATTTGCAATATCAACTGCTCAAAATATCAGCGCGAGATAAAAGAAAACGCTAAGAAAGTTGTAAATGAAAAAATATGTGTACTATTGCACATATAAATAGCTAAAAATAGCATATAATTGCTAAAAATAGCATATAATTGCTAAAAATAGCATATAATTGCTAAAAATAGCATGTAATTGCTAAAAATAGCATTGGTACGATCAATGCTATTTTTAAAAGTAATTTTATCTGCTAAAAAATGGTGCATTTCCTGTTAATTTTGTTGTTGCATCCGAAGGCATTTATTTGAAAATAAAAAGTTTGTTAAATTTTTTCCAATTAATTTGCCCGATTATATTGGATCTGATTTTGGCTTTTAACGGCACCAAGCGGTGCCGAACGAATTGCATACGTACATCTCTTTGTGCATCGTGAATCTCTTAGAATAGATAACTATATGATTTTGCTCTCCTGTCAATAGCGCACACCCTCTGTCAAAATCTGGCAACGTTATCGCGTTACAGCTTATATTTTTAATTGATTTATCCGTCTCAGGAATTTTGAACAGACGGATCAGTGAAAGGTACGTTTGTTTATTTTTGTGTCACGCGAGAGACAGGAAAAAGGAGGAGAAGAAGCAAAATGGAGCCGATGAAGAAGACTTACCAGGTGGCTTACTTCTACCCGTAGTTCCGAACTTGTGGTCACATTAGCCCACACAAGTTTGAGCGTACGGGCCGAAGTGAGCCATCCACCTCAGACAACGTGGCACACAATAGCCCTTCACTTGTTTGTTTTTTTTTTATTGTATGTATCAATATCCACTGTTATTCTTCTTGGAGCCCTCGTGTGCAGAAAATGACCGTAGTGCAAGAAAAATGATCAAATGATGATTATTCTTCTTGGATCAGGAGTGTACAATATCCGGCCCTTGGGCCAAGAGTTTCCATCTGACCAGCGAAAGTTGTTCCGGTATAAAAGTGTCAATACACGCAACATGGTAAACACCTATATAGGATGATCATATTTCTTTCATAGAAATACGGGATATGTTATTAAAAAGTTGTCAAGGCAAGTAAGGTTGCCATTTACCGCTAAAATTGCTGAGAAATTGCCAGTCGCGAAAAATGAGGGGAAACGCAAGTGTCAAAATGCATTCGCCAGGAAAACGTAGATATTTGATGAATATGTGGAGATGAACAAATTATTACGACAATAATTAATTGTGTTACTATTTTTTATCGTAGTTATAGTTTTTTTCAAGTTATAAAAATTATCTCAATTCTTGATTTTAAAAAGTCTCGTTGAAAACGGGAAAAAACGGGACATTTTGTAAAAAAAGTTGGACAACCAAAATTACGGGAATATCCTGTAAAGTACAGGTCATATGGCCACCCTTCATACGAGAGTCTCTGGCCAAGGTTGTGCACCCCTCGTCTTAGATTATTTTCATGCTATTACGGGTGAAGACTGCTTGTCTCATTTCGTTGACATCAATCACCGCATTATCTTCTTTTAAATTTTCTCCATCACGTTGTCAAATCGAAGACTCGTTATCGATCTTTCCAATGAAATCTCTCAATATTTGTCATCAGGACGTCCCTCCAATTTCCAGTTGTCATGATTCAGGGATATTCAAACTTCTTCAAGTCGTGAGCACCCAGCCCCGTCATTTATGGGGGGGGGGGCATGGGGAGGGCTTTGAAAATACACTAAAAATGGTGTATATATATATATATACAAATATATATATATACATACATTGAGTACATGTGCTTTGCCCCCCCCCTCCCCCCCGGAAAAAGTTGAAATGACGGCCCTGCTTTATGCACAACATCAGAAAAAGATCTCCAACCTGGTGGCTGCTCATTTTCAGACTAGTATAATGTGAATTTTTTAATGCAGTGTTAATGGGATTGTTTAACTAAGCTGCATATGTAGATCAAGACATCCCGAAATTGGGAGCAAGTAGCCTACTTTTTAGTGCCTCGGGGAGCACTGCGGTGCTTTCGAATCACCGTGTAGAAAATACCTGTTTTAGTTCTTTACACTATAAAATAATGAGGTAATTAATTCACAAGTTCGTCGTGATAATTTCGTTTTTTAATTGAAATTAATTGTTATATTGAAATGTTGTGTGGGATGGGATACGACTGCGGGAGCGTGTCAAAAGCTCTCATGTATACTATGTCATGTATACTCAACCCATGGCCCCGGGCCAAATGTAGCCCTCGGAATTATCTGATGTGGCCCGGGATCTCAAGCCTAACTCTGTAAAAATGAACTACGTGGAACATTTACAGATCAATTGAGTGACCTGCAGCGTAGTTCCACGTGAATTAAGTGACCCCGCGGTATATTTTCAGATCATTGAATGGGCCTCGACACAGTTCTAGAGCACTTAATCAGCACGTGGTACAGTTTCACATCACTCAAGTGGCCCGCAAAATATTTACAAATCACTTAAGTGACATGTGGCATAATTCCAGAGTACTTGATCGGCTCGTGGTGCATTTTCACATTACTCACACAAGTTACCCGTGACACAGTTCCAGACCACTCAAGCGGCCCATGGTACATTTCCACGTGACTTAAGTGGTCCGCGGCACATTCTCGGATCGCTTAAGTGACCCGCAGCAGAGTTCAAGAGCACCGAGAAGTAATATGCGGCACATTCGCAATTCACTTTAGAGGGCTGCGACACGTTTGTAAACCAAAAAAAGTGGACCACGCTTTCCTGAAGGCTGAGTACCCTCGTATGCAATTCCATGAAATGCAGTGGATCCCACTTATAATGTTTTCCAAAAAACCGTTGTGGAAAAACGTTGTAAACGGGAAAACGCATTGAATGGAAAATCTCAATAAGAATTAGAGTTGAGACCACGAAAATAAGTGTAATAAACTAAGCGGGATCGACTGTATGTGCTTAAAGTATAGGCCGACCTACACTGCATTTTCTTACTCTTAAGCGTTCAGGTATTGCCATGCGTGGAATTAAGCACGTTGGGCTGAACTTGGTGATTTCTCCGAAATGCTTCAGTTTTTCTGTTGATGCATTTTTTTTTGGGGCTCTAAAAAGGCGCATCTACACCCTGATTTCTTATCTAATGATGTGTGAGCGCTTTCGCATCTCTCTTTTGACGTCACGGATCTTCGGTTTCTCGCACCACGTGTTTGTTACTTTCGGTAAAATAACAATTCAGTGCAAAAAAGAAATACCGAAAATATCGATAAAAGGGTTGAAAGAGCGCTCGTTATAATCGAACAACGATTGAAGTAAATCAGGTACTTGTAGTTCAGCCGTTTCATCATAATACGCCATACATGTTCAACCCAAGGCCCATGGAGTAATCTGAAGGTGGCCCGCGACCGGCTTTTGTAAAATTGAGCTAAGCGTCACGTTTCCTGATCACTCGTGTGACCTGCGGTGCAGTTCCACATCACTTGAGCAGCCCGTAGTATGTTCCCAAATCGTTTAGGTGCCTCGCGGCACATTTAAAAACCAATCAAGTTACCCGTGGTGCATTTCAGAATCCCTCAAGGGACAGACAGCATATTTCAAGATCTCTGCAGCAGTTCTACAGCATATAAGCGACCCTTGGCACATTTACTGATCATTTAAGTGACCCCCGCAACACATCTCCAAATCACTCAAGTGACCCGCTGCACATTTTCAGGTCACTTAAGTGACCCGCGGTGTATTCTTAGATCACTTCAGGCACTTACTTAAATGGCCGGTGGCACAGTTTGAAATCCACAGTTCAGTCGAACTGTGTAGGTCACAGCATTACAGATAATTCAGGTGGCCCGCGACACAACTCCAGATCACTTAAGTAACCTGGGACGCTTAATTAAGTGGCCTACGGCGAGTTTTTAAACAAGTGAAGTCGTCCGCACTGTCTTATAGGTTGAACACCTCTGAACTTCGCAATCTTGCCTGCAACTAACCTGTAGCATTATGCACACACCAATGTCTCTAAGGCAGCTCTAGCTCTAGGCCAGGGGTCCTTGGGAAGTCTTCAGGGGTCTGTAAACTTGAATTAAAAAACAACTAACTCATTCTTTTTTGTGAGGGCAAACAACCTGCCTTTCTGAAAGTATGAGGACAGTCGACGTAGGCCACTTTTTTTTACAGTATACAATGAATATTATATTATTCTGAGAAGGTGTCCATGGCCTTAATTTTGTTGGTGCGAGGTGTCCGTTTCCCTAATCTTATTAGTATCAGGGGTTTCTCATCCCTCTTCGGAACAATGGCTGGAATTGCCTATGGACGATAGAGCCTGGGCTTTGTTCGATTCAAAAGGGAAAAGGTACCAGGGGTCCACAGCCTTGACTTTATTGGCATAAGGGTCCGCGGAACGTAAAATGCTCTTGCTCTGAAAGTAGTAGTAGATGGTATTAAATGGTAAAAATTTTGGCAGTCAGTGTACATTCTGAGTAAACTTTCTATATTATCATCTCATTATACATAGTTTAACAAATTTAAGAGATAATTTAGTTCAAAGCCCGTTTGTTTGATAAGACATGGTAAAAAGTTCACGATTTCCACCAGGTGACAACATTTGGGTTGTTATGATAGTGTAGCGCATGTTTCCCAACATTTTTTGTCCCATCGCCCCCTTCTTCCGAAATTGTTTTTTCCCATCGCCCCCCAACGTAATCTAATTCATAGGATCCTATGTTACACCCATAGCTTCTATCGCCCCCCCCCCCCCTGGAACATTCAGGTTAACGCCCACGTTGGGAATCACTGGTGTAGCGCATGTTCGGTTTAGTACACCCAGACACTTCTTCCATCGCTCTATCTTCACCCATTCAAAAGTTATGAGCACTTGAAGATCTCATATACAATGACATATTCGCAGCCTCTTGCAATCGTTTTTAACCTCTAAGGATCATTTCGGGATGCCCGGGAGCAAAAAGTATGAATATTTGAGGGAAATTTTCCACATAAATCTTGAATAACTCCTGAAATATGGCAGATAGAATCATGAAAGTAACGTAGTAGCATAGCAATACGAATACGCGCCAAATGATAAGAAAGGTTAACTTTCTTATCATTTCTAACTCCACCTGGTGGATAATTAAGGAATTTTTCGTGCTATCTTGAAATCTAAGCAAGACTTCTAGTTGATGAAAAACTTACTTTATTATGAATAATGTATATGAAGACATTAAAAAAAATTAGTGTACCTACGAGTCAAGGGTGATCATCACTCGGTATTTCGATGCTTAAGTATGAGTTATTAAGCCTTTGTAAGGCTGTGTATGTCTGCATTCTCTCTGCAAAGAGAGGGGTCTGTGGAAATGAACAATCTCCTACTAAAAAAAAAAAGCTGCAAAAAGTCAATGATCACATAGGTATGTTTTATGCAAGCTTACGAAACTTTTCTTTGCATTTGTACAAAAGCAGGGCCCAACAACAAACGTATTGACTTTTTATTCCCCAAATCAAGATAGACTATCTTGGTAAAGGATTTGGAGTTGCAAAAGCAGCTGCCCATGGGCTAAATGACTTTTGAAACAGTATATCAATTGAAGAGCTCCTTTGATGCTAGTAGGGAGAGTTGCTTTGGAAAAATGTGAAATTTACCTGAATACATACACAACAATTAAAAGGGAAGAAATTAAAGGTAGGTCTATATTAAAAAGTGTTTTACGTGAATAAATATATTTCGTATTTGCTCTGTACTTCATTCGAACATATTATCGAGGTTACTTCGAAAAGAAGTTCTGCCATTCAAGTACCAATAGCTTCACGGAGCACCAAGAAATGTTTGACGGAACACAGTTTGGGAATCATTGCACTACGCCAGTGTTTTTCAACCTGTGGTCCGCGAGCACTTTTTAAGGGGCTCTCTCTAGAGGACTCATTTCCATTCACTTCCATTGCATGACCGACACATTTTATGCTGTGAAATTATAATTTATAATTTTTTTTATGGTATGCAAATTATCAGAACGATACATTTTGGATTTTATGGAAGGGGGTAGGCGTCTCTTAACTGTCCTTCCGACGCGGGAGGGGGGGGGGGGTGTCCTCGGATCATTGACGCACCACAGAATCCGCGATATCAAAAACGGTTCAGAAATATTGCTCTAGGCCAACTTGCCTTGGAAGATCGTTTGAGAAGCCATGGTCGTAAGATGTGTGTTTTCTTTCCCATACATGAAGAATGTAGCGCACAGAGGTTGGATTTATGGTTTTTGCCGACTGTGGGCTAAACAAATTTTGCCGCCCTTCACCCATTTTAGTCTGATTTTCTGGACCACTCATTTCTCGAATTTGCCGCACTGGGCCTGCTTAGCCCCCTTTTCTACCCCCATATCCCTAAATCGTCTTTTGGTCACCACGCATTTTTGGCTACTCTTGATTGCTCACTGACCTGGTCTCTTGCTCTCTAGATCACTCTTTTTGGGTACAACACATTCTTGCAATCTCTCTAGGTCACTCTTTTTGGGTACAACACATTCTTGCAATCTCTCTAGGTCACTCTTTTTGGGTACAACACATTCTTGCAATCTCTCTAGGTCACTGTTTTTGGGTACAACACATTCTTGCAATCTCTCTAGGTCACTGTTTTTGGGTACAACACATTCTTGCAATCTCTCTAGGTCACTCTTTTTGGGTACAACACATTCTTGCAATCTCTCTAGGTCACTCACATGCCTGCAAACTCTCCAGGCCACTCTTTTTATCACTCACTGATCCTTGCTCTGTAGGTCACTCACATGATTGAAAACTACCTAAGTCACTTGGTCACTCACCAGACCGGTTTCTTGCTTTCTGAGTCAAATCTTTTGACCACTTGGAAGGGTTGAAGATGCCTGACTTAGATGCTTCTAAACTCTCTGGGTTACTCTAGCAAGGTAAGAAGCAGATTTACGCCGCCTGTAGGCTACACAAATTTTGCCACCATTCCATCAATTTTCTCGACTACTCATTCATTCCTCAAAAACCACCCCTTCCCAATTTTAGCCTCCTTTCCCCCGTAAATACACTTCTGGTAGCGCATACAAATTTTTGATTTGCGATATTCTGATGACCGTCTGAAGATCAACTGGAAGTGAGAGATCGAATCTACTTGGAATTTGCTCGAACTGCAATAAATTCGGAAAATAAAATAATCGTTGCGTTGGTTCCTCACATATGCGCTTGCTAACTTTGTTTACAGAAACTCATCGAGGAACGTCCACGATATCATTTAAACGAGATGCATGTTGAAACCTTTTAAAGTTTGAAACGCTCGAGCCAAACAAGTCGGATACGAAGGAAGCCACTCGACATCGTATGTTAAGAGAGTTTTCTCTATGAAAAGACTTTTCATCGAAGAAGATTCTTTGAAGCAAAAGGAGTGACGAAATCGGCGTTTTCAATACCCAAAACGGCGTATAAGGCGCCTCCTCCTCTTTCTGTCGGTTGACCGCCTCGTTCGTGTACTAAGGCTTCTGCAATGTGGCTCAAGCTTCTGTGTGTGTGGCCTACATTGTCACTCACCGAGAGATTTTCATTTAAAACATGCCCAAGTGTAGGGTTTCAAGCCTCTTTCACAGAAAATAAATTTTCGTCGAGTGGAAGAGGATCTTCTCTATTCTCTACCACAAAACCCCACCCGTTTTGTCCGAATTTCCTAATGAATTTCATCAGACACATTCGAGTGGCTCCGGTTGTCACAAAAGTCACTCCACCCTGGAAAAGAGACAATTTCGGAAACATTATCTATCACTACTGTTTGTATTATGGTGAGATAATAATAATTTATCGTTGAGCTTCTGGAATGGAGAATTGTTTTCAAAATCATCGTTAGGAAATCCGTTGCGGGGGAGCTCTATTTTGGGAAAACCATTGTAGTGCCAAGTTCAACAATGTGACTTCTAGATCACTTTTCAACGTTAACAACCGCAATTTCTCCGGTCTTCTCACTTATTAGCCTACCTTACCACAACAACATAAACAACCCAAGCTACATCGCCAATAGTGTTCGCTCCAGAAGGTTCTACTAGATATTTTTCGAATCGAACCCCATTTTGATTAACCTTTTGACGTACAAAGTTTTGGCAAGAAATTTGTATTATCTCTATTTGACGAATCGGTGATAATAAGCCTTATGCGCACGTTATGAAAGGAAAAAATAGGAAAAGAAAAAATATATATATATAAGGAAAAAGTACAATAGATAGAGTAGATAAGAGAGTATGTTTAGAGTCCTCTTTTAACCCTCACCCTACGTGTTCTCTTTCGCTCTTACATGTATATAGTAAAAAGATACATTGTGTGTGTGGGAAAAAAAATCATGAATAGGAAAATGTAGAAAGAAAGGAAGGCAAAAAAGAGCAACTTCCCCTTAGAGATAGGGTTACTATAAAGATTCGCGATGATGAAGAGAGACGAAAGAAAACACAAAGAACTTGTTTGAATTTATTTCACTGATGTTTCGACGTAATATTACGCCCGTGATAGTAATGAGATTAAGCCATTCCATAGGACAGAGGTTCCTAACATTTAGCGTTCCACAGACATCTTTTACTAATAAAATTAAGGCCACAGACCCCTGGTAGCAATAAAATAAAGGCCACAGACCCCTGGTAGCAATAAAATAAAGGCCGTGGAACCCTTGTAAATAAAATGCATAAAAGTTGAAATACAGGCCACGACCCCTCGCATCGCTAAAATGAATTTCACGAATTTTATCGATAAAATGAATGAAGACCCATGGTCCCTCTTTTACAGTAGAGCCTCGATTACCCGGTCTAATGGTGGGGACCCGTAAAAACGGATAATAAAAAGAAACATCTAAACCGCCGGAAGTAAAAAAAAATGATTTAAAATAACAAAATTTTATTAAACTAAAAAAATTTCGCTTATTGAATGAGAGGCCACGCTACTAATAAACTGGGTTCCATTGATGGCAGAAATGAAAAAAAAATTACAAAAAAAGCCTCGATTATCCGGGCTGAAAACTGGGGAAGGTGATCACGGACAACCGCAAAACACTAGTTATTCCTTTCCTGTGTCAGCCATTCTGCACAGTTATAAAATCTGCTTCGAGAATAACGCAAGTAAGGAATATAGCGCTGGCCCAGCCGATGAGCCACGCGCTCACGTGATCGCATCCGAAGTTACACCATTCTTGTACCTTATCTTTGAGTTGCAAGAAAATGCAATACATTTCGATTAAGTTGCCGGCTTTTCTTGTAATTGGCTGTAAATCTTCGAGTGCCGATCGCCCCAGAACAATAATGTCCGCTTCTTATGTGTGGACATGGGAACTGCCGTTTCAGCACGTTTTCAGGCTCTGAGAATGTGGGGGGGGGGGGTGGTTTTGTAAAATGTGACTGAAGAGAGAAATCCAGCTCTACGAAATCTTACATAACCAATGCAGGGGGGGGGGGACCACCAACAACACGGTTAGAAAAGAAAGAGCTGAACATGAAATTTTCGGAGCACGGATAACCGAGGTTCTACTGCACCAATGAAATGCAGGACGATATTGTTAGGAAACACTGATGCAGATGCGACCATGGATTTCATATTGGTTCCGAGTGATGCCATAAATTTTTCTTCCGACAAAGAATGGTTATTGATGATTAAACACTCGCGTTAATTATGAATTAGCGTGATCATTACCATCTCAGAAAAATACAAGCAACAAACATTTATGCAGCTATTGCGATTAAAATTTCCTTTACTTTGCGTCCTATAGGTATTACTCAGGTAATTTTGACAGCAGCAGCAGTAGCAGCAGCGAGAGTGCATTTTCCCTACACTTCAGCCCAATTGACTTCAAGCTCTTATGCTGAAGCTTTTGGAAAGCTTAGATCCATGATCGAAGAAACCGGTGATTTTCTGAGTCACGTGGTACTTGATCTACCAAATCTACGGTACGTAGAGGACAACGAATCTATGTGGCTATCTCATAGCATATTGATCCGATAGCGAGTGGCAAAAATCACTCCCTCCTATAGAGAGAGTGTGAGAGAGGGACTTGATGATCATTTTCACGCGGATGCCGTTAATGAACCCGAGGGCGTATAACGAGGTGTGCATTAGTAGATGTTGGTGACAGATAATTTGAATTATGACCAAAATTTAAATTCCGCCGAAATTGAAGCTCGTTCTGAAAGTTAATGAAATTAATGTGCGCAGGAAGGGTGGAAAGTTTGGCCAAGTTCAATTTTGAGAATTTTCTCGAATATAAATCCGCCCGCCCCTTTCGTAAGGCAGCCTCTGGATTCCCGTGGTACAACATACCGAAAATTTTGACTGTAAGGGAAGAGTGGGGGGGGGGCAATGGGGTGGGGGTAGACGATGGACGGTATTTTATGGTGACCGCATTGCGCCGGTCAAGCGCAAAAATCGAACGCTTGCACCGTTACGAAGTTATTCCGGTTCCTCGGACGGCGACCAACAGCTATTGCAGCACATTTTTACGCCACCTCCAAGTCGGTTGTGTGTGTGTGTGTGTGTGTACATGATTTTGAAGCGAGTGGCTAAATTGAAGTTCATTTCGTTCTGCAAGTTTTGCTGTTCGACGTGCGATCTCTCTCTCTCTCTCTCTCTCTCTCACCCTCTGTCTTGGAAGCGTTTTCTCTCGTATCGAGTTAATTTACGACCGACACGTGTTTGGAAAATTTTCATAATTAAGTTTCTGAGGGGTTCGATCAATGTATATTTCTTGTTCACGACGGAGTTTTCTAAATTAAAGTGTTTTCAAGTTTTCTAATAGCTTCCATGATACCATTCGTTAAGAATAAGATGGAGGGGTGGAGGATTACTTTCGTTGCCACAAATCACCGAGAGAAATAATACAAGTTTTTAAAGTATTCAAACGATAAAGCACGATCGCAAAAAAGTTCACATTAAACGTCTGAATGATCTCGTCTTTGAATTTCCGAATTTTGTGCCGCTTTTAGAAACACTAAAAACTAAATTTAGTATTTATTATTACTACACAAATACAAACATAGAATGCACAAATATTAATACAAACAAACATTTTGTGACCTCAATAAGGAAAACGTCCTTCGATCAGGTATAAAGAGTTACTTATTTTTTAGCAACAGCTCTGTCATTATTTATATTAAATATATTTTACACTGTAGTTTTGTTAACATGCTTTTTAATAAAAGTTGAATATTAAATAACTTATTGTGAAGATACAGTCAAACCTCGTTAGTGCGTCACCCGGTTAACACGTCACTCCGCCTACCGGGTCACTTTTTGGAACTCCCAATTGTAATTGGGACAGCTATGGCTTACTCCGCTTAACGAGTCACTCCGCTTACTAAGTCCTATTTTTGCTCTCCCACGAGTCACTCATTAACGAGGTTTGACTGTATTTCTCTTTATTATTATTGCAACTTTGTGGAACATTGTTTTTATGTCTGCTTACAATACAGTCATCAAAACGATTTCGTGATCTATACGTCTAATGAAATCAAAAATTATATGATTTATTATCATTATTAAGTTGACTTTCAGTGCGAAAATGTAATAAATATCTTATGGGCAATGTGTAGAAGCTATTTTTATATAATTTTCCATTCGGTTTTAACGCTTTAGATTCTTTTTCTCGCAAGGACCAATTCGTTCAAAATATTCCGATTATTCATCATTCAATTGTGAAAATTTGATAACTCTGTGCATAAAATTTTGCCTTAAGGATAAAGTATGGCACATTGTGTGTTTTGGAACTACCTATTACCATTTGAGATCTTTCATTTATTTATCCAGTAGGCCTATACAAACCTGTGAAAGGTTAAAGAGCTCTGACTTCACTAGGTTCACAATAAAAACAATCAGTGTAGTTAGAACGAAAAAAGCACCGACAATATATCAGTAAAAACAAAAAAATTAATCACACACACGAACATATGCAAAGGAGAAAATGCATAAACAATGACACTAATAAAAGGTTTAAAAAATCCCCCACAACAAGCAATAAAATAAACGTGTACGTAAATAAAATTCAACGCATGATGAAAAAAATTACCTTAAAAAAAAAAGCATATAATTGCTTATCACTTTAAATCGAAATCAATAGAACTGAGGACAAAAGCCAGCAACAATATCAGTAAACAAAAAATAAAAAAGATTTCACTCAATGGGGGGGAAAAGTACGTAAAAAGATGTGACACCTATATTTTTATAAGTTTAAATGAAGTACGTGAAAAAGACCGAACACACAACATACAATAAAAAAAACATGCGATACAATAAAATGAGTTTTTTATTGGTGTATATACATGTGTACCCCCTCAGAACCATACTATCATGTGTTCATTTGAGTGATTTTACAGTATGAAGAGAAAACAATTATTGTTTAACACGACTTATTTTCGTTGTCCCAATTCCAACTGATTCTCATTAATATATCCCATTTAAAGCGTTTTCCCGCTGTTTTTCATGACGATTTTTCAAAAACGTTATAAGCGGGATCCACTGTGTATATATTATCTTATATTTCCGAAAAAAAAAAAAGTTCTCTTATAATACTCTCTCTTCCCCAGGCAATGATTGCATAATTATGCATTGAATCTATCCATTGAATCATTCAATATATCCATTCGTAAAACAAATCGCTTAAAAAATATTCATTCATTTCAAGTTCATTTGTTCATGTACGTGCGTAGGTGGTCTTTCAGAGAGCTTTTTGTCATATTCAAGAGAGCGGAAAATGTTTTCGTTATTAAACACCATTATTAGAAATTAATTAAACGTCAATTATCCCAAATTTCGGATGAGGAAAAACTCTTAATAAACTGTCGAGTGGCAATGTTACCAAAATTTTAGCCTTTTTTTCTCACCACAAAATTTTCAGCAAAAAATTCTGTGTATGTATATATATACGGGGTGATTATAAAAAAACTATCCCGACATATGGTACATACATCAAAATACCTTATGTCAAAATTTCATTCAGTTTCTGTGAATGGTATGATAGTTAGGGGTCCATATGTCGGGATAGTTTTTTTTATAATCACCCTGTATATATATATATATATGCAGTGGATTCTGTTTATGACATTTTCCAAAGAACCAGCGTGGAAATAATGTTGTAAGCGGGAAACGCTCTCTAAGAGGGAACGCTATTAGTGGGAAGGACTCCATTTGGAACTATTAGGACTCTATTGGAATATGTTAGGTATTTACGCATGTGTAATTTTTCGTATGAATAGAGGCGCAAAATTTCTATTTTCATTACGAAAAATATATAGTCATATTCAGTAACATATAATATAACAACTTGTTAGTCGTTCCCGGGCAGTATGGTACTCGAGCTCACTGGGTTTGGGGAACCACTGACGTTTTCTAATAGTATAGACCTATTTTTCCCCCATAAGACGATTTCGAAAAATGCGAAATACAATTTAAAAATATAATTATCCTACTGGCTGAAATTTTGAACCCTTTGAAGATATTTCTAATGAATTTAAGCAATAAGTACTTAAATTTATAAAATTGTGCACAAAAACATTGAAAATCAATGAAAAACATGAAATAAAACCAAAATTAATTAGTTTTTAAAACTAATTAAATTAATTTGAAATAAATTAAATGCTTAGCATTTCATAGTTTGCCACCAGTCGTACTCTCAGATATACTTTACACATAGCAGATACGCAGATGAATTTTTCCTCAATATTCCGTAAATATGAAATTTCTTCGAAATGTTTTTGTACACACCCTAAAATATAGCAACTGGATATTTCACGTAAAATCTGCGCGTTCTGACGCTCAGCGTTTTGATTAGAATAGTCAATCATTCTGAGATAATGTCGTCCTCCAATTTTTAGTGATTTTCAATATTTATAAATGTAGTTGAGGTACCTATTACTTGGATAAATGTGAAATATCTTCAAACGAACCAGATCCAGAAAAAAATAATAATACAGTAAAACCCCTCTTAACGGACTGTCACCCATCTTTTACGGCCTAAATAATGATTCTGCAGTGTATAATAAAAGCACGTTTTCAAACCCAATATGGCTGCATGCATCAAGCGTTCGTTTTGAACTACTTCATTGAAAACAAACTGAAACGGAAGAGAGGAGGAAAGCTGTTTTCAGCTTTTATTGACTTCAAGAGCTCATTTTATTCAGTGGACCACCAAATTCTTTGGTCAGTTCTCCAAGAGTTTAATCTTAGTGCAAAATTTGTATCTAGAACTCGAAACCTGGCCATCACGGTGGTTTTTTTTTTTTTCAATTGCTCGATTTATCGCTCGGAAATATTCATCGGATCTTACAAGCCATTTTGATTCAAAAATGGTCTTTTAATAAAACTATCTCATAAGCAATATCATTAAATTTTTAATTTCATTGTATGTGCGCAGACTGAAGAGTTTTGTTCTCGCAGGAAGTGAACATGTGAATGAGCCCCGAGTATTTATTCAATGACATAAAATTATTTTGTGCTGCATTCATTCCTTAATATATTTTTTACTTAAAGGATTTTTTAATGCATATTCAATGTAGTTTTTAATGTTTTTTACTCAACTTATGTATATTTTTTTAAATTTAATTCTTTTCAAATGATTTCACTCAATTCACTTTTTAATGGTCTCATTTTATGCTTTTTTTAATGTTTTTATTTAATTTTTTTTTGCATTCAATTTGATGTTTTTATTTGACTATTTTTGATGCCTTTTATCACGAATGTATTTAATTCAAAGTGCAATGATCTCTATCATTTTTATTTATTCATTTAATCTCTCTCTCAAATTGATGGATTGTCCCACTCCTTGGTGTTTGTTATATAGTCAATGACACCAAATGCCTCACAATAAAAATTCTGCCCGTCTGTTTTTCAAACCCCTGATTTACGGACCACCCCTTTTTTACGGACGAATTTTTTTGTCCCACTTGTGTCTGCAAAAGAGAGGTTTCACTGTCTTTTCATCGGTATTATCTGTATACTGAACTTCACAATCAATTTTCGAAGCTACAGCCAGACTGAAATTTGACGGATCGGTATGACACTGCTGTTTATGAACACTTAAAATAGCTCACTTATTTCCGCAAAGATATGTTGCCTCGTGATCGAACGATATGTGAAGCTGGCTTCCGAAATCAACTTCTAATTCTGCGGTAAAAACAACTGTGTCATAATAGCACCAATGCATTCCACCTGTGTTGCAACCGGACCGAACCGAAAAATTCTGTGGTGTACGTCGCTGGACTTTTTCCTAAACTTCAACGACTTTCAGGCGTGGCAGTATGTAAATTATACAAATACAACGCCACAACACGCAAAAATACCCAACGAGGTGGCTGAGAAAGAGAAAAAAATTAGAAACCCCCACCTGGGTGCCGTAATTTCCCTCATAGGGCATATATATTTGAAATCCATGCATAAAAATCACAAAAATCAAAATATTCTGTGCGGGCTATAAACTATGCTGCGTATTATCTGAGAGAGATGTTGGAATGTATGTGGTGTGGAAATAATGCACGAAAAAATGTGTATGTTACGGTTAACGTGATAAATTCGATTATTGCGCATAAGAACCGGTTATTATGCATAATTGCTGGCCATTTTCGTAAGTTTAATAAATTTCGCTAAAATTTGTCACTTTCACCGATGACCATGCATAAGCGTCGTTGGTGAAAATAAACCGTACCAAGTTTTTTTAATGTAATTTCAAGTTTTTATTATTATTATCACATTTCTCGGTTAGTATTCATAATCGCCATTTCGTATAGCTAAATATGATAAATCGGTCCCATTGCTTTGATCAGATATTATTTTAGATGACCGTACTTGTTAGCCAGAATCTGAACCGAATATAATGAAATCTGATTTAATGAATTTTTCCGAACACCCGCGAAATAACTTTTATTTTACGAATTCTGAAATCGGACTTTCGATGTAATAAATTCCCACATTTAACAAATTCTTCGGTTTAAAGAATTTTTACAAGTCTTTTAGGCGTATGTAATCACACGCCAATATAACAATCTTCCTTTTAACCAATTTTATAATCGGACGATTTTAATGACCCCTGTTTGATGAATTCTACAATCGGACCGCGATACAATGAACTCATATTTAACAAATTGATTGTAGCTCCAATCACATTTGGGTATTGCGCATAATTACCAGTAAAAGCGATAATTTTTTTTTTGGCATTCATCAATTTCACCAACGACGCATAATCGCTGGTAAAAAAGTAATATTTTTTTTGGTATTCATCAAATACAATAATGATGATTGGGTATTATGCATAGTCACAGGTAAAAATGATAAATTTATCAAACTTACCGAGACGATTGGCGATTATACATAATAACCGAATGCCATTTCTCACATTTACCCCCGTAAGATATATGGCGTATAGATTCGAATAGAAGGATTGACATTTTTTGTCTTAAAAAGCGTGACTTTACAGGCAGGCAGGCTCTCAGCTTCATTCTGATCACGACATTTGACGCGAACTAATACATTTTTCCCCGCTGATCAACTGGGAGTTGAGATTTTTGAATCAACCCAAGTGGGGTCCCCGGTCAGCGTGATAGTGGTTATATTTTTCATCAGAAGACCACACCCATAGTGCGTCGAAGTGCATTAGGAATTTAGTATTTTTTTCGTGTTTGCCTTTTTCGTTTGTGATTTCTGAGGACTTAACAGGCACTCATGGAAATAGTACATGAGATTGTGTTGAGACCTGTTGCTCGCGAACACCATGGTGCTTCCCGAATCACCAAGGGTGCTCGTGTTCAATTTTTTGCTCGCGAGCACTTAATCAACGCTTTTCAGTTAAACACTAAAAATTCACTGTCAAGGATTACGATTATGGCAGAATTCAGTCATACGTATGTCAGAGTCGTGTAAGGGTTAAGTTCTTCGTTTGATGACGGTCATATAGGCAGTGCTCGCGACTCGAGAAAAGTTGAAGACCACTGCTGTAGTTGTCCAATCCCCCGTCTGTGAGACCTTAACACGCCCGGTCTATGTAGAAATGGAACCTATCGAAAGGAAACAAAAATTTTCGAGTCATTTTAGACGACGGAGAACGAGAAAAATTCTTAATGACATTCTCTCATTGCACTCGGAAATGAGAAAATGCAAGAATTTTTGTTGCTTGGAATCCGAGGCACGAATTCACTCGCCAAGAGAAAAGAGTGTTAATGTCGTTGCCTTCGTTAACGAGAGCACCTTCGTGGCCGCTCGCTCCTTTGTGCTTTCTTCGGAGAAACATATGGAAGGAGCCACAAACTCTCCTTCTCCTCGTCGACCTCATTAATCTTGATTTCGTTCGTACCTGGATCGATCCATTTTCGGCCGGCTGCAGTTTTAGTTTGCAAGGGGGCAAAGAGTGCAGCAAGTTGGCTGGCCAAAAAGGTGCGCGGTTGTCCGATAACAGCCGCAGCAATATAACCCATTTCCCTCCACCTCGCAACCCTAACCGAGGGTTTTCTTCTCTCCGGGGTGTGTTAGTTATTTTGTGCTTCGCAGACTTAGCGACCCGTATTTTATCGACGGAATTTCAAGAATTGCGCTTTTCTGCCATGGTCCGTTCCGATGTATGTAACTTGTGTGCGGCGCTCGTCGTATCGAGCCAAACGTCGACGACTTGGCGACGCGTGTCATTGATTCGAGGAAGATGTGATCAATCATGGAATACGATCATCTCGATTGATGACATCGTGTTCCCGCTTATAATTAGACACCAAAGTCACGTGGCGGCACCAAAAAAATGGAGACAATCTCTTTCGCTCCGCGTCTCATTTTATTTCTCGTATCTGGTGAATTTTCGTATTTTTGCGGACCAACAGCGGAAATCATTGAATTTATTCGCTTTGAAGGCGATGGGAAGAGAAACTAGACACATATATATTAACCCTTTGTGGTCCAATGTCAAACGCGGATTCAGGATGGTGTGTCGGGAGAGGTGAGCTGTGTAAGTTCGTTGTTTCGTCCCGTATTTTATGGGACAGACAAATTTTCCCATATAATTCCGCTTTTGAGAGGGGAGATCGCCTCTGGATCTGTGCCTGAGCGAAGGCAGACATCTTCAGCTGCGAAAGAAGCTGGGGCCAGAAATCTTCAGACTCAAATGGAGCTGAGGCAGACATCTTCAGCTGCGAATGGAGTGGAGGCAGGCATCTTTAGCTGTGAATGGAGCGAGGTAGGCGGATCCAGGGCGATGTGTCGGAAAAAGGATTTATTATGTATGGACATGGGATCATTCAGTATTTTACTGGACATACAATTTTTCTTTTATTATTAGGTTCTTGAAGGGGCGATCGCCCCCTCTGTACCTGTGCTTGTCCTATGTCGAAATGGAATCGACATAAGGAAAAACTGTACTCCATTGTTAAAATGTCCCCTTACGATTACAGGAAGGTTTTTTTTTCATATCTTATAAGACAGGGAAGCTGGGGAGGGGCGGCCCTCAATCGTGCTTGCGGAAAACACAAACTAATAAGTACCAATGAAGTACCAAAACAGAAAAAAAAAACCTCTGAACCGCAAAGGGTCGATACAGTGGTTCTCAAAGTGTGCGCTGTGGATCCTTGGGACTCCGCCAGCCATCGTTAGGGCACCGTGGTGAGCTGTCCTTATTAACGTGTGCCTATCCAATACCATGAAGTGGTATCGACACGGGCATTTTTAAAGGAAATGCTCGGACACTTACGACTGTCTTTCGGCACGCATTGCAACATTTAATGCCTCGGGGAGTGCAAAAAAATGCAAAGAGAAAAAAAAACGTGAAAGAAATTTGTTTTTTTTTCTCTATAATATTTCATTTATCATTCACGTGTTGTATGTACTATATGATTACGAATCGAATGACGCCATCGAATGAATTATTTTATTTTTTTCTTTTATAGCGTAGATGGCGAGACGAGATTAACAGCGAAAAAACCCCACCTGCCACACATCGAACAAACAGAAGAAAAAAGACGTTGTTGGCGTGCTTTTGGGGTGAGGTAGTAGGTTGTATAGTTAGAATTACACCAAAACTTGGCGAACTGTACAACTTACTAACTTTCCTCGCGAGCGCGCGTTATCGCCAATTGGAAAGGAAAGATGCTGCCGAAAATGCGCCATCGAATGATGAATGGAATCGACACAAAAGAAGAAAAAGCAAACAGTCGATGAATATGGGAATGTGTGTGAGAGCCGCTCGTTCTTGAATTCGTTGCAAAATTATGTTAAGTTTAATGTTCTGTTGCATGAATAATATTGTAAGAGCTGTAATCAATTAATTTCAATAGTTACAAAATTTTCGGAGCTTCTAAAATTAGCAACTATTCGGAAGAATATGAGATGTCATGAATTTCAAACTTTAAATTTATTTCACTGATGAAGTAGTCATTTATTTTTACATACAGTTGAAAAAAAAGAAGAAAAAATTGAGCCAACTTGGCCAGGGTAAAAATTTCATGCATTCTAATGAAATTATTTCATTATCTCTTCATTTTTTATCACAAATTCGAAAAAAACAGAAAAAAAAAAAAAGAATTGAGCCCACTCTCTCTCTCTGGTTAAAAATTGCATGAAAGCCAACAGGCTTATCGAGATTGGGAACCGTTGATTTACTCTAGTGCAGCGGTTCTCAACCGGTGCTCCGCGGAGCTCGAGGAAAATAAAATAAATCAGTAAATTTGACAGATAAGTAAAAAAAAGAGGTCTGTGGGGGTTCACACCATAAAAATTATATACAAAAAGGGCTCCTCGAGTCAAACAGGGATCCGCCATAGAAATTATACATTGAAAAGGGCTCCGCGAGTCAAAAAAGGTTGAGAACCGCTGCTCTAGTTAGTATTCGAAATGCCGCAAGGTGCTATATTGGAAGCAACATCTCCAGCCTGTTGCCCGCGAGTATCGTGGTGCTAACGAAATCACAAAGGGTGCTCGATGATTCCGTTCAATTTCGCACTCACGAGACACCTCGTTGAAAACGCATTGAATGATTAGTATTATGCTAATCCTTGTGAAAAAGGGTTTAATCTAAAGCATAGATTTTCAACCGGTGTCCCGCGGAAAATGAAACGTCACAGAAACCTTAAAAGATCCCGGAACCCGGAGAACTTACAAAAAAAAATCTTATTACTGATACTTGTAAAGCTGTTCTTTGTTGAAATTCTGAAAAAATAGTGTCGTTTAAAAATTCCAACCATTTGTAGTTTCAAGGAAATAGTCATTTTCTGGATATTATACCGAGGTAAACTCAGAAAGAAAAGTCATCTGTCTCCGCCGGGACTCAAACCCAGACTCTGTTGCAAACCGGGCAAGCATGCTACCATCTACACCGCTGTAGACACGACCCTACCTTCCTCATTTCACGCACTGTGGTGCGAGGCACTGAAGTAGAAGCATTAGTAGCCTCTCTTAACTTCAGCAAACCTACCGTCCCACTTGGGGTCCATTTGCTAAGAAAGGCTACTAAACCTCTACTTCAGCGCCTCACGCCACAGTGCGTGAAATAAGGAAGGCGGGGTCAGAGCCTGAGCCAGGCATAAGGCGACGAGGCAACCGCCTAGGGCGGCATGCTTACAGAGGCAGCATTTTTTTTTATGTCGGATTTGTTATGATGGTGTTTTCACCCTCGCGCGCATATTTTCAGCCATCGAAATAATTGTGAGAGGTAAGTCCGTACCTCAAGGGTGGCAAAATACTATTCGCTTCAGGCGGAAGAATTTTTAGTACCGGCTCTGGGCAGGGTCTTGTCTGCAGTGGTGTATATTGTAGCGGAGACAGATTCTTTCTGAGTTTACCTCGGTATAATATCCAGAAAATGGCTGTTTCCTTAATATATTGTGCCTGAGAAAAATCCGTCTGTATCTCGCTCTCATTTGCAGCTTCATTCCAGTAGTTTTTCTCTCCCGACCTCGGTCACGGACTGAAGTCATTTGAACAGTGAAAAGAAATTCAAGAAAGACATCGCACTACATTTTTTTTCTATCACCGTGTGATTATCACTGCATTTGAGTGATGTGCTAGGGTGGACAGAGCTCAGGCCCCTCTAGGTTTCAGTCACTATCACTGTTATTTGAGTGAAAGCACTGGAAATTTTGAGACTATACCCCAGATAGCATAAATATGCTTTTACTGACCAATCGAAGAGATTATTCAGTGTAAAATATGACATATTCAAAATTCCGGCGTACAGCCCCATAACCATGAAGTGTTCCGCGAGAGCTTTTACGGTAGAAACCTCTGAGCTAGAGCATATGCGAAAGGGGGATAAATGATTCTCAACCAGTGTGTCATGGCACTTTAGTGTGCCTTAGACTTCGAGATAACACAGGCTAAATATTCAAAGTTCTAATCTCATTCTCAAATGTGATTCAAATGTGATTTGTTTTCAAAAATAAGAAGTTTATGGTGATCCGATTAACGCTATTTTGAGATTAATTTTAAATTGTGTTACAAGTGTAAGTTAATTTAATTACTTTTTACTCTTATATAATTATTATCTTATTGCTTTGCGTTTTTACACTGAATAATACACAAGACATGAATGTATTTAGGTTCACCTCTTGAATGTAATAAATGGTTGTTTTTGTTGTTTTCTAAAACTGTTTTATAATTGTTTTTCTCTTTATCGTCAGCTTGACTTACTTCCGAATTTCTCATTGGTACAAATCATGTCTAAATGTTGTTGTTTTTTTGTTATAGCAATGATTCGTTTTGTTCCTGAAATGTGATATTTGGAAGCAAAATAAGCTATTGCTGACTATAATATTGTCTAGAAAGGTATTGCTTCAGAGAGACATAAAAGAAACAATCGTTTAAATCTTAAAAAAAAAAGTGACAGAATTCTTCTTATTTATCTAAATGAAACATTTGACGATAAATTGTTTGCAAAAATACACTGTTAGCTGGAACATTATTGGAGAACGATGCTAACCAGTGTATTCTTTGGAAAAGCGTTGCTGTCTGTATTATTGTTTGAAAGACTAGTTTTTCAACCAACGCACAAGGAAAAAAAAGTTATTTTTTAACGCACTATTTCAAAAAAGCTCTGCAGGTGGAATTATTATTGGAAAGACGTTGTTGGCTACTGCATTGTTTGAAAAAACGTTTGTGGTTAGAAAGCATTGTTTGAAAAACGTTTGTGGTTAGAAAGCATTGTTTGAAAAACGTTGTTGGTTACTGCACTGTTTGAAAAATATAATTGGCAAATGCATTGTTTGAAAAATATTGTTGGCAAATGCATTGTTTGAAAAATATTGTTGGCAAATGCATTGCTTGAAAAATATTGTTGGCAAATGCATTGTTTGAAACAAAGTTCCTGGAAGTAGTAATTTCGGAAAGACGTTGATGTTTGCTAATTCATTATTATGTAAACCATTGTTGGCTGCAGCACCGTTTCATTAAACGTTGCTGGCAGGAGAATTATTTGGTGTCTGCTGGAGAATCGTTTGATAAAACGTTTTTGGTTACAGTACCGTTGAATAAACGTTGTTGGACAGTGAACTGCGTAAAGAAATAACTTTGTTGGCTAGTGCATTGTTTGAAATACGAGCTTTATTTCAAATAATTGTTCGCAAAAAGGGCTTTGTTCGAAGAATATTTGTAGCATTAACACTGTTTAAAATCTTCAGTGAAAGAAGTGAATCAACTGTTGAATTTTTTTTATCTTTTTCGAAAATAATAGCATAGTAGAGAAATTGAAGTACTTGTTTTTATGTGAATAGTAAACGAAAATTTTGTGACGGGGATTTTGTGAGCTATCTGAACGATCGTGGTAACTTAACATGTTGATTTATTTGCCTTCCACTTGATCGCGATATGCGTCAAATTGTTCAAATAGAATTTTGTTTGCATCGTGCTATGTGTATTTTTTTGCTAGAAGGTTCGGTAGGTAATCGTCGATATTTGCCCACAGCCTTCTTAGAAGATGGCAACAGCTGCAAAGGAAAGAGGCGAACCCTTTTCTCCCACGTTCCTAATAGCACTGTCAGGTGTTTTCGGTGACGATGGGGTTCGAGATTCTCCTTTCAAAAAAACAGTTCTATTCTCAAGTGTAATCAAAAGTGGGTCACAGCCAATTTTTTCTTAAAATCTATTCTTATACAGCATGTAAAATGCTGGTACCTGGAAATTGTGTTAGTGGTGGAAATGGGTTAAAAAAATGAAGGCTTTTCTCACGGTGATGTCCATTGAGATGAAAATGTGCACCAAAGAATTTTTTCTCGCCCCCTCCCCTCTATAAAAAACTGGTAGAAATCCATAAATTTGGTTACTACTGACCGCCTCGGTCCGTTCTACCAACTGATATCAAAGAGTCTTTTCGACAATACTAAAAAAATGTGATACTGGTGAAAATAACATTGAAAAGACGTTGTTAGCTACTGCATTGTTAGAAAAACGTTATTGGTTAGTGCATTGTTGGAAAACGTTCTCAGCTGCGGCATTTTTTGAAAAAAAAAAGTTGCTTGCAGTGGTAATTTTTTGGAAAGACGTTGATGTCGTTTGATAATTCATTCATTATTTGATGGCTATTGTTGGCTGGAGCACCGTTTGAGAAAACGTTGCAGACAGGAACATTGTTTGAAAACCGTTATTGGCAGGAGCATCGTTTGAGCAAATGTTGCTGGAGCTGGAGAATTTTTTGAAAACCATTTTTTTGGCTAGAGCATCGTTTGAGAAAACATTTTGGTTCTAAGTAATATTAAAAAAACGTCGTTGGATAGTGAACTGAAAAAGCTTTGTTGGCTAGTGCATTGTTTGATAGACAAGCTTTGTTTAAAAACATTGTTCGCAGAGGGCTTTGTTCGAAGAATATTTGCTACTGAAGAACTGTTTGAAATCTTCTGTGTGAAAAGTGAATCAACAGTTGAATTTTTTACCTTTTCGGAAATAAAAGTACGTACGTATTTTCATGTAAATGGTGAACGAACGAAAATTTTCTGATGAGGGGTTTTGCCAGCTGTCTTAAATTTGTTTTCCTCTTGATCCCAATATGCGTCAAATTGTTCAACTAGAATTTTTTTTACCATCGTACGATGTGTATTTTTCCTACTAAATTATTTTCACAGTTTGGGTTTTTGCGATAGTTTTTGTACGTTTTCCCATTGGCCTGTTTGTCGAAGGTGATTTTTTTTGTTTTGATCACTCGAGACGTTGAATCACCAGCGTTTGCTTGTCATCGTCGATCGGCGGCAGCTGCTCAAACAATTCTTCAGTCGCATCCTTAAGCAAAAAAAAGGATTTTGACCGAATCTTCCGTAACGTCCAGTCTGTCTTTCCTTTTTGGATAGAATACCTGTGGAATTTAGAACAGCTGCTTGTCTGTCTGTACGTCATGTGACTTCCGCCTGTGATAAGTACAGTGAACCTCGTTTACGGCTTCACTGTTGGAGTTACATAATATTCGATGTTCTGTTAGGACAATTAAGTTTGGAAGACTCTGGTCTATATACATCTGTTATTGCATTGTTTGAAAAACGTTGTTGACTAACGCATTGTTTGGAAACGTTGTTTGATATTGCATTGTTTGAAAACGTTGTTTTATACTGTACTGTTTGAAAAACATCGTTGGTAACCGCATTGTTTGAAAACGTTGTTAGATACTGCATTGTTTGAAAAACGTTGTTAGATACTGCATTATTTGAAAAACATTGTTTGACATACTACTTGTTTGAAAAACATTGTTTGACGTACTACTTGTTTGAAAACGTTGTATGATACTGCATTATTTGAAAAACGTTGTTTGATACAACATTATCAAGCACCATTTTATTGATTGGAATAACGTTGGTCAATTGTAATATTGTCGGTTATAACCACTGTACAGCGGCTTCAATATTGGTTAGAGTAATGTTGAAAAGCTGTTGGGGTGGTTAGTGTATTGTTGGAAAAACGTTGTTGGCTGGCTGGAGGCAATGTTTAGAAGATGTTGTTGGCTACTGCATTGTTTATAAACTGCATTTTTTTCTGAAGCAATATTGAAAGGACGTTGTTTTGGCTACTGCAAATAACGAATTTGATAATGACGTAATCGTGGTTTAATTAATCACTTGCATCTTTTGTTGGAGTTTTCTTTTCCTAACTAAATACTACTGGAAGTATTTCTTTTGACATTCGAAGAAATCAAGTAATGTCCTTAACTGTAAAATTCTGAACGACCTTAGACGTTCTGATGTATCTGATCCTCGGATATTGAAACCAATTTTTTTTTAATCTCCGTTTTTTATAATAACACGAGTGAAGATGCAACATGTAGTTTTCCCATCAAATTCAGGTGGAATTTGAACTGTTTTCAGGGTCAGAAAATTTTTTATTAACGAATTTCCCATAACACCAGAATACTGCCCGCACTATTGGTGAAAACATTGTGTTGGACCCGTAAGACCGACTCTTTGAATAAAACCAGTTCTGATGTTTCTTTTTTGGAGGTGGGGAGGGTGCTTCTCACCCGATGAGTCAAGAAACTTCCGAATTCAAATGTCTCCACAAAATATTAAAACTTTGGGCAGATTTTCCATCCAAAGCACTTTATGCTGATTACGGAAAAAAATTATCTTTTACATTTTCTTCTATTATTTTAGCTTCACTCTTCAAAAATGTAGAATGATGTTTAAACATATTTAAAATGCAATGAACTTCATTCATCACGAAAGTAACATTGACATATAATTCTCAATTAACAACTTTGTTAGTAGCCTACTGTATGGTCATAAAAATCATGCTTCATATATTTTTTTTCTCTCTTCCTTTTTTAGATAATGTAAGTAAAAAAACGTTGCTGGCTTATATACATTTTTTTTCTTTAATGTTGTTAGCTAATGCAATTTTTTTTAAAAAAAAAACGGTAACTAATACATTAATTAAAATTTTTGGCTAATACATTAGAAAAAATTTTGGCTAATACATTAAAAAAAATTTTTTTTCGCTGATACAATTTTAAAAGAAGTTGTTGGCTAGTACTTATAAAAAAACGTTGTTGGCTATTACATTTTTTTAAAAGAGTTGTTGGCTGATAGTTTTTTAGAAAGATGTTGTGTTTGCTAACACTTTTTAAAACAAAACGTTTTTGACTAACGTTGTTAAAAGTTGATAATAGGTCATTTTTAGGAAAACGTTTTTGGCTAATATGCGTTTCATTAAAAATATATTTTTGAAGAACGTTATTGGCTATAATGTATTTTTTAGAAAAATGTCATACTTTTTTGAAAAAGTGTTGTTTAATACAATTTTTAGAAAAACGGTGTTGGTGATACATTTTTTTGGAAAACGTTGTTGGCCTAGTCTTTAATTCTTTTTAAAACTTCTTTATTTAAAAAAATATTGTTTATTTTTTAAACGTTTTTGGTGAGTGCGCTGCTTAAAAAAAACACTGTTGTGTCTATTTTGTTTTTGACTTTGTTAGGACTTTGTGTGTCTATTTTATTTCACTTTGCATTATTATTATTTTGAAAGGGTTGTCTGTCGCGAAAACGTTTTCGGCAATCACGTCGTTGACAGGGAACGTTTATCGATATTACATCGAAATAAGAGCCCGAATTTTTCGAACGAAGCTTGTCTGAGAGGAAACGTTGCCATTGAACGAGTAAAAACGACGTGAGTTCGGATCGAAACTGGGTCAAGACACGATTCCACAAAAAAAAAAAAAAATGAAGGGTTACTTCCCTACAACAAAGAAAAGGTGAAAACTTTTTTCAAAAAAAGGTGTTTCTTTTAAGGTGGCGAATTTAACGGTTCACCATCATTAGCACGAGCTGCAGGAAAAAAAGAAGAAGAAAGAGTTAAAACAGGCGCCGCCGCAATGTTTTTAATGGAGCAGATGATAAATATCTTCGCGCTAAGGTTACTTTAGAACAAAAGATTATTACTATTATTATTTATTTTTTTTGAAAACGATTATAATTATAAAAACTTCTGTTTCCTGTAATGATTATCGAAGAAGAACTGATAATTGAAAAGTGTTCGATGAACTTGTTGAAGTGGCACTTTTCGAACCTTTTTAAGGGCAAACCGACATCTGTTTCGATACGTGTCTAGAATTAGAGATGGCCTCTTTTAAAATCATGTTTGTTTTACGAACATTTCTTTTTTGGTAACAAACGGCGTTTTTTAATTGATTTAATTGAACGTTGTTGTATTCGCCGGAGAAAAAAAAGGATTATAATTACATTTCGTCTTAACGGGTGGGCCAACGGGGCCCTTCAGTCAAACAAGAGCCCAAAATATTCAAATTTTCGTAGTTTTCACTAATATTTTTTTGGCACGTGCATTTCGCTTACGTATTTTTCAGCTTTTCTTCACACTTCTTGGAAATTCCCATTGGGTTTTCTATTTATTATGATGCTGAAATTACCTGTTTAGTTCGATTTTTTCTTCTAATGTTTTGGATAGTTCGAAGTTTGATTTAGATATGTCCTCATTTGCACAAATTGTGTGTTTTCTCAGAATTTCTGGCTAAATTTTAATCGTTTTTCCCCCTTTATTTCGTGGTTTACTGATCTTTTCCAGAATGTAAGATGTAGCCAACATCATAAAATTAGAATTGAATTATAAAACTTTGATAAATTTTTTTATAAAACTTGAAAAATGCAGAATGTAACCAATAGGCTTACCGATTGATTTTTTTTTTTTAAGTTTTGTAAAAGATCCTTCCTTAAACTTTTACAGTGTAATTCTGGCCTAAGAAGTGATGATTTCATTATGGCTCCCACAAGGATGGGGCTGATAGGGTTTCAACCCCATCCTTGTGGGATGATTCTTTTTTTTTTACATTATAAATCGACCATTTCGGGACCCATGAAAACCCTGGTCTAGAGGCCCGCAAAAGGTCCCAGCCTAGGGGGTCCTGCTGCAGGACGTGGATGCCATGAATTTTGTTACCAGTTTCAGACATTTCAGATGGTGTTTTACTGAATCTTTGATGACTTCATTAGCATCTGCCAACTGCAGATGCAAATGCTATTACTCAGGAAGTATATTTGTGTGAGTGTGTCTGTGGGGTAATTTTCTCCTCAGACAAAATTTTTAAAAGCTGGAGTGTTGAAATCCCATTGGCTTTTCTGGTGAAACTTGAAGATTCGTCTCTCTATCACTATTTGTTTATTTTGGAACATCGAAGTAACAATTTTCACAATGTCCAAACGAGGCTTATGCGCTTGTTCAACTCTAAAAAAATTGTGATCTACTTACTGATGTGGACGAGGTCAAAAACTAATCTGAGAAAACAACAGAGTTAGTTCTCTATTGCACCACTTGCAGAAACTACGGACATGTTAGAAAAAATAAGGCTGTTAAAACTCAAAAAACGTGTCTTTGATTCTCTAAATCAACTTGAGGATTTCGTGAAATTTTTATGAGCATCCAGAAGAAAAACACAAATTAATGAATGAAATAATTTTCGTTATCGTTCACGTTTCATTCAAACGCTAGTTGCAAAGAAGCAGAGAAAACTATCAGAGTAAATGATGGCATTCGATATGGTTTCCATAATTATTAAGAGCTTTTGATTTTTTTTCCAAGTATAGTCGGTCCTGTGTTGATGAATTGGATAATTGAATTTTTTTTTGCTGTTCCCTTGCGATTCGAATTAACCAAGTTCCACTGTATGGTACCCACTGTATCCCCCACTGTATATGTACGTCTCTCTTTTTATGCCGACTTTCCTCTAAAATATAGACTATACCAGAGCCACTCTTAGGGGATGTGTGGTAGCACCGGGCTCCACGTCTTGGAGGAGGCTCCGTACTTATGGTAATAACTTCTTTCGTAAATTCTGAATTTTCATCCATTCAAGAGAGAGAAATTTCTGAATTTCTATCAATTATGTGGAATTCTGAATTTTCGCCGCAATTCTGGAATTATTTCTTTCACCAATTATGGAATTACTTCTTTATCCATTTAAAATATTCTTTGAAATTTTCATTAATTTTTCTTTGCATTAATTTGCATTTAATTGTGTCTTTTTTTTCTTTTTTGGTATGGATATTTTTTCAGCATGCGGCTGGGGGGGGGGCGAGGCACCTGTAGCCTCGCTATTATTTTCGCACGTTTGGTAAGGGCGGCCCTGGGCTATACACAAAATTGTAGTTACATCCTGAATGAGAGGAGTCTCGGAAATTTCTCAAATCAGTTTTAGAAGTACATTACATGCTCGCGTAATAAAATCGGTTCGCTGCTCGTGCGTTAAAATTCCCAATCGTAGTAGCATTAATCAAATGTTACTGCACTCATTTCCGAAAGGTGTCGGATCCGATTTCGATCTCCTCATTGTATACCTTCTTGAAAATGATGTCGGGTCTCAACAAAAGCCAAGAAAGAGACGAGTGCGAACAAGCCTTGTCTCCCCCCCCCCCCCTCCTAATGAACAGATAATGTCTTTGGAAGTGTTTCGCGTCCATTATGCAAATTAACAAGCGCATTATGCAAATTTGTGGGCGTTCGCTGCCGCCGATTTAAATAATCGAGCTTTCTTCTCCGAGAGCCGCGTTTTAATCGATGTTTTTGATGGATTGTTTTCGATCGCACCTCACGATATATTACCAAAAGCTTTAACGGGTAAATACTTTTTTTTTTGGCTCCCGTTTTGGCTCGGTCACACCGGTAATTTGAAGCCCCCCCCCCCCCCCCCCCGTGTTATTTTTTGCAATACGAGCACCAATACTTTCATGTTTTACATTCGTAATTTTATGTCTTAACCACACGGTAGGGTTAATGTATAGTTTACATGTTATCATTATAAGCCTTCATTTTAATCATTTGGGACGCGTTGCCAACAAAAGGGTAATAAAAAATAAACACAGTGTTGAAAACGTGCTCTTTTTCTTTGCAAAACACGTGAACATTTTCGTTGATGTATTAACGGTTAATATTCTTGGTTTTTATCGGAAGAAAGGCTGCTGGGGATAATTTCTTCTAATTTCAGAGTAATAACTTTTTTTGTATAATTTATGTTTAGGTTGTGGCAACGAATCGAAACATTACTTTAAAAATCTTCGTCAATACCAAGATGCTTCTAATCGAGCTTATTTGGCTGAAGCCGACGAGACTCAATTATTTTCATTCGGAAAACGCAAATTATATTTATAACCTGATTTTGATTTCACGTCCCTTTCAGACTCCGAGCATTCGTTTCTTGGAATTTTTGAAATGTTTTTGCATTTTTGATACTCAAAAATGCATTAAAAACATAAATGTCAGCAAATCTTTGTAATTTCATTTGTTTTTCTTTTATTAATTAATAATTTACCTCGTTCAATTTTTTTTCAGCCAAGATGATTCAGGGCGTATTCATCTTCGCATACAACTTTTTCCAGGATTTTAATGCTAAATTTCATGTGATAAGGCAATAAACATACCCGACCCGACCGAAGCCATACGGAAAACTGATATTCACCGTCGCGACCGTAATCCCGGTCTGGCACTAAACAATCCAAACTATAGATTGTAATTTGAAGCACTTGATTTTTAGGTCTAGTCTTGGCCAATACATCTACATATTACATTCTACCAATTTGTGGATATTAAAAAAATAAATAACTACCCTCACCCTACGTGTTCTCTTTCGCGTACATGTATATCAAGGGTGCTCAACCTTTAGGAGGTGCTGGCCACTCCATTACTTTGAATACATGTCGCGAGCTACTTAAATGATCTGAGAATGTACCGCGGGTCACTCGAGTCATGTAGAAATGTTCCGTTGGTGGATCTGGAACTGTGTCATACTTCACTGAAATGATGTGTAAATACGTCGCAGATCACTTAAATAATCTGTAAATGTGGCTACTGAATAATTTTTACAAAGTTATGCTTGGGATCGCGGACCACAGGCTGAGCATATACGATGCATATAATAGAAAGATACATTATACGTGGGGGGGGGGGAAATCAGGAGTATAATAAAAAAATAAGCAGTAAAAAATAAACAACTTTGGTTATCATAGGGTTACAACAAAGCTTCACGATAGTGAGAAAAGAAAAGACAGAAATGGATTGAGTTTATTCCACTGGCGTTTGTACGAAATATTTCGTCCGTGATCGCAAAGGTGGTTAAACCCCCTCCCCAAAAGTTCAACTTTAAGGTGCCAAATATAGGTGTTCATATTCACCTATTTCTAACTCAAAGCTTACACAATCCTTCAAATCAGGGTTCTGACCTCCCTGAGGTCAGCCTCAAACTGAAACACAAAAACACATGCGAGTCTTTAGGAATCTTCTGAGTCTTATTTTTGCATAAACAAGGTTGCCATTTGCTCCCGAAATTTTAACAACACTCATCAAACAATTCCAAACACCCAGAATTTACAGGCTGAAAACCACACTTTTCTATAGTATTAAGCACAATGATTTTTAAAACATTTCTGTGTTCAACATTAATTATATATATAATTAAATTGATGTTTGAACGTCAGGGGGGTCTCATACCTTTTAACGTGGTCACGTGGTCGAAAAACCTCAAGTACAAGGGTTCTTAACCATTTTCAGCCGCGACCTAAAATCAACAACAAGATCAGTTTCGTCACCCGTGAGACTGTTTTTTCAAAATTGCTGAAACCAGTGACACAATAAGTGCATTTGGAACAGGACGGAAGACCCCGAATCAAGTTTTTGTCGTGACCAATAGCTCAAAAACCCTTGTCTGTAAGTGAATTCATACGACCCATCTTGGAATCCCCGGCGAATCAAGTTTGGGTCGAGACCCATAGCTCAAGAGCCCTTAGCTGTAAGTGGACTTGCGTGACCCTTCTCGGAAGCCCCGAAAATCAAGTTTGGTCGCTCAAGAATCCCTGGACGTTAATGGATTTGAACGACCCATCTTTGGTCCCATCTCTGCTACTCAAGTTTGAGTCGTGACTCGTAGGTTAAAAACTCCTGCCCTATCATTAAAAATATTATTCAACCATGAATTCATTTAAGACTTAGTACATGCACATATTTCCGATTTTATATGCTATATTATGCCCAGCACAATCTTCTCCACACACCTCTCTAATACTCATTTTTTTTTTTATTTTCCAATTATATTAGGGAAAAATGTATTATATTAAAACAATTTGCTCATGTGTGATGAAATAGCATGACAACACTGTACTTGAATTTAAATTTAAGTATTTGCAACGCGTTACATTGAGGCACTATACATATTTTTTAACTTTTTAAATCATGAAAAGACTTAAAATTTAAATATGAAAAGTGAAATGTCTAGGAAAATTGCTATTTTTTTCACCAAAATCTCATTAAATCTGTGAAAGAATAAAAATTTATAAATTATCAATCGCAACTCGTCATAATAAATGCATCCACCAATTGCACAAAAACAATCTCGTTAATGGAATATGTTTTCCATTTAGTAACCTTTGGTTGTGAATTGAGAAACCCTGCACCATATGTAATACTCAGTCTCCACATTAGGCATTTCTCGTATTTTAGCGTGTATAAGGAACCTATTTTTGCCAAAAATTGGGTACCAAAAGTAAGGGGAGGGATTTCTTATACAAAGGTAGTATTATGTATAGATATTAACACACTTCTCAATTCCTTGCAATTTACGATGAGAGTGACTCTGGTGATGATAATCAACTAGTTGATTGTCCGATGAAGTGATGAGGAATTTTTGGGTTTCTATGATCAATAAAATATATCTTATTTTTACATCCTAAAATAAAACAAAATCTCTGATGAAAACGTTTTCCAAATTTTAAGCCAAAAAATCAAGAGGTTCCTTTTACACATTAAAATATGGTACTTCAAGTGCGGGTAAAGCCCTCGTGTAGTAAAAGCACTTTTCTCTACAAGAAAAATATTAATCCATGAAGTTAATTCGGTCTCGACAACCTTTTATGTTAGGCTAACATTTTTGTACATTTCTTGCTAAAAGGATAGCCTCAAAACATTAATTGATTGCTGATAACCTAGTTTTTACTACTTTTAGGATATTTTTCTTAGAGTCTAGATTTTTTTTAACTTAAATTTTAATTTTATGTATATGTAATAAATTTTTAAAATTTGGGTTCAAGTAAACCCGGGTTTGGATAACTTGGACCCAAGCTACATTTCCCATTAAATAAACAACTTAATTAGGTAATGGGGAAAAGTAGGAATTGGAAATAAAACCTCGAGAGGTATTTTTGTTGTAAAAAATTTATGTAACTTGATATTGAATTTGAAAACACGCCATAAATTCTATGAAAGTTGTTGAATGAAATATTTTATCATCCCTTTATACCTTTGTAACTAGCCCTACTAAGGATAGGTAAATGTATTAAAAAGCTATACTTTACATTGTAACTGAAAACAACAAACAACTTAGTTACTTAGTTTTGGTGTGGACTAAAACGATTGAATATCCAAGTCTGTTCAATGAATCATTTTTCAATTCCCCCTTTTTATAGAAACCTACTTATTTTAAAGTGGGCTGAGATGCGTCTTTCTGATACATTTCTCCCGCTCTTAAGGTATTTGAATAATCTTCTAATTCGTTTTAGCTGTAAAATCCGCATACTTTCTGCTACCAGGATACCTCTTGCAATTTCAGAGCACTTTGTTTTCAGATCTGCAAACAAATGCACATGAATCGTGGCTAAATCAGTTAATGGAATAAAATTGACAAAAGGTGATGATATCAATTATTTTCACGGTGAAATTTGAAAATGTATAATTGAACATGTAGCTAGGCAAGAAATGTTCCCAAGTAACTCAATTTTTAGTTTATCATCATACAATTCATTACTTATAAATTTCTCTGTGTTAAGCGGTTCTCTATCTAGCTAAAAATATTGTTATTTTCTTAAGGAATATATGCAATATATGAAATGTAAATTTCTCTTTACCTTGCCTGTGACTGCAGTGTATAAAAAGTGAAGTTATTTGTTTTTTTATATACCAAAGCACCATAACCCGAACTAAGAAAAGGTGAGAAGAGCAGGAACGCAGTTTAGAGCTCCTCGAGCACTAACTACCTCTTGAGGAGATGTGGAATCATATCTACATTTGAATAACAGCACACCCAGGAGTGATTTAAAACATTTTTTTTGTCTTACTTTCAAATAACCCCAGTTTACGCTACATAAACACAGATTTTTGGTGTTCAAATTTCTTGCTCGTAGTTTGTTTATTGTTTTTGCCAATTTATTCATTAATTTGTAGAATTAAATTTGAGAAAAATATGTATTCTTAATGATTAACAACAAGATTTGTTTTAATTACTAAGCCGTCGGTTAATTGAAATAAAAAAAATCCGATTTAAATTTAAAAATTCAGATTTTTTTCCATACTCTGTTTTTGAGGCTTTTTGACCTGATTGGAAGCGAGACACTTCAGCGTGACGCACAAGAATTCTCAAAAATAGGTTGTGTAACAACAGCTGATGCGCTATGAATTTAAAGTTGTTTTATTTTGTTTTTTCTATGCATAAGTAGGACTCGACTATCATTTTCTTGACAATAACCTATATGGGGCCTACATACTATACATATGATTTTTTATTGAATATGAAACTGGCGAACGATGATATCGACGTAAATCGGAATAGATGTGTGACCGAAGAATCGATTCATGGAGAAATGGAGACTTCTGCAGAGAATGCCGTCGACGCACGTGGACGCAACGTGTCCCCTTTCCAAATATCCTTGTGTCTCGAAACGAATATTCCACGAATGTAAGATCTTTCGTTCAATAAAATTTTCTATGGGAAATGAATTTCGTCTGGTGTCTTCTCATTTGCTCTGAAGTAGTTTTCAATACGTGTCTCATCCCCCGTCCCGTAAATATTACAACAACAACAAAAAGACCACGAAAAAAATACTAAGTGATTTTTTCAATTAAAATGATAAAAATTGATCAGATAAAGATTATCAGGATTCCCTTTAAAATTCCGATATCATCGATATTTTATCATCCAATATCGTAGTCGTAGAGTTATCGTGTTCAGTCAATAAGGTAAAACACCTCAGACGCGATCTGCCCTCTTTTACGACCAAAAAAACAACTTTCCTCGTATAATAAAAGCATTCACTTTAAACCCCTGATGAACGGTCACCCCCTCTTTTACGGGTGAATTTTTTCTGCCGCCGGTGTCTGCAAAATAGAGGTTTTACTGTACTTCCAACGATAATGAAATTAGAAAAAACTAAACGAATATTTTTTTAACAAATTCAAGCTCAACTACTGTTTCAAATAAGCTTTTTATGGTTCGACACTTATAATGTGAGTGACCCCCCCCCCCCCCCCAAAGGAAATAACTTTGATTAATTTCGCTTTTAAAACCCAGTGGATAGTCCGACTGAGTAAAATTTGGCAAATCAAGGAACAGGTATAACGTCTACGGTTATATTTTCGTCGGTACAGTACAATATGGCTTCACGGCACAGCTTAGATCAAATGCCCTGTTCCCCGCTCCCTGAGACCCTAACTTGTGAAGTCAAATGTCTCCCAAGTTAGATGCTCAGGTCATGGGTAACAGGTTTAAAAAATCATCGTTGGAGCACCTTTAAGACCGAAGACCGCAGGTAAGTCGCGTTTTTTATGTGTACAGCCCGTGGAAGAAATACCTACTGCATGTATAGTCGGTCGGACTGTAGATTCCGGATGAGGCAGTGGTTTTCAGACTTGGACCACGTGTCGCTCCCTTGCCCTGGTCATCGTTTCTACACGGCTCTCCCAATTGTTATAATATCTATAACAATGAACCACTTCAAGTTAACGAACAGGCTCGCACACTTTAACTCATAACATGCTCAACCCATGACTCGCGGATTCATCCGATGTGGCCCACGACTTCAAACCTGATTTTGTAAAAATACACTAAGCGGCACATTCTCAGTTGACTTAAATGGCCCGAGGTGCAGTTCCACATCACTTAAGTGGCCCGCGGCACATATCAAGATCACTTAAGGGACGCGGCATATTCACACAGACCTCTTGAATGACCCGCGGCACAGTTACAGATCACTCAAGCAGCTAGCGCCACATTTACAGATCACTTTAGTAACCCGCGACATATTCACAGATCACGTGTGTGACCTGCGGTGCTGGTCCAAATCAATCAAGTCGCCCGTGATACGTTTTTTCAAACCAATGAAACAACCCCACTCTCCTAAAGGGGGTCGAGCAACCTTGCTTTCACGCTTTGTTAGATCGTCTTGAACACGCATTCGTCGTGGCATTCATTTTATGTTACAGTAAAAGCCCGAAAACTGGTAACACCAAGGTTTCACCAAGGCGAGTTGGTGAAAGCCCGAGTATTACGCTTGTGAACATTTTCATTTCGGACTTCCCTACGAAGTCAGACACATTTTTAAATGAATCGATTAAACTTCAGTTACTGCCATTTATTAATTGATCGATAATTGTGATTATTTATGAATTATAATTAATACTTAACAAGTGAATTAGGTAACTCTCATATGAACTTATTAGTTCCATGAAAATTTTAAAAAAATTTATTTATTTATTCCGAAAAAAAACAGTAAAAGCCCGTTTTTAATGAATCAAACGTAAACTTTTGTTTTGGCCCGCATTAATTATTAAATAACTAATTCAATTAATTAAACTACTAATAGTTGTCCATCACAATCAATTAGTTAACCATTAATTCATAACAATTGAACAACTATAATTGTTAATTAATAAACGTAGAGAAATAATAAATTCATGATTGTCAATTGATTAATTGAAAAAAATGGGCTTTTTAATTTACTCCGAACAGTCTATGAACTTAAATCCATTAATTCATACATTTATGATAAACTAACATAGCGTCGGGAAATAATAATTTTATGTTGGATAATTAATCCGTTTGTTAGGTATTAATTATAATTATTGAATAATTATAATCATTAATTAATTAATAAATATTAGAAACTAATATATAAGTTGATAATTTTTGTCGCACCACGGTCATTTTCTGCAAACGAGCGCTAATTTTTTTTAGACTGGGGCCTACAATTTATTGCCGATTCCGAACGGCAGGCTTGTTTTTTTTTATACTCATCGAGGGGTTGGTACGCTAACCCCTCGATGGGGGACTCCCTGCGGTAGCAATTTTTTTCTGCGGCCACGTCACAGTTTTTGTTGTACCCCGGTGTTAAGAAAGTTTTCTGACGAGGACGAACCGGGTATCGACACCTCTAAACATCCTTTGGTACTTTAAGCGAGTATCTTATCGACCTGGGCTACCGTACCCTATCTAAGTTGATTATCACTGTTGACTTCGTTAAAGTGAAATGAAAATGTTTGCAAGCGTATTTCGGGCTTTTACCAACCCGCCTTGGTAAAATCTAGGTCTTATCGGGAAATCCTAACACGTATTTTTTTGCCAAATTTACATCATGAAACATCGTTTCTATCTTCTGAGTACGAAATCAAGCATGCATTCTCAATTGTTTAAGTGAGAACCATGACCTTCTTTTCCCCAAGGGTAGGTCTTTCTGGGCTCTAGCACGGGGATCCGGGACATATCTTATTATTTTTGTTTTGTTTTTTTACACTATAAAATCATTATAGAGGAAGCCCACTAAATATCTCAGTCATGGGCCCCCCATATTCTAGATCCGGGATCTTTTGCGACCCCCCCCCCCCCCGATCAGACTTTTCACGGGCCCTTCTATAGCTAATTTATTGCGTGAAAAAGCCAAAAAATGGTGAGAATTATCCCGGGCCGAAGTCTAGAGCCCTGTCAGTCCCGCCCTTGTGGAGGCCATGATCTTAGTCCAGGGAACCTGGCTCTAAGTTGTGGGGGAAGATCATGCGTGGGCACCGAAATTCTCAGGGGAAAAGGATTTCCCCGTGAGAATTTCGGCGAAAAATTAAGAAACTTTATTCCAATATTAAATATACCCCCCCCCCCTCCCCCTCCCGCGATAGTGGACGCATTCTCTTTTATTTCACCTACACAGACCTGTAGTTTCTCTGCGCGTAGAATTTCGACATCTCGATTTCTGTGCGAAATGACAACCTAACATCTTAACGTGCTACATTATACGATATATGGAATTTTTTTCTGCTCAGCAAAAAAAACTCAGTTTTCTTTGATGAGCAGAGGGGAAGGCACAGGGAAGCATTCTCAGTCGCTTTCAGACTCTAAACGTCAATATTTTGCAAACTTATTCACCATGAAAAAAATGGTGCCTTTCTTTGTTATTTTCGCTTATGACATATAAACGGGTAAAAATAATATTTTATCAGTAAAAATGCGTCTTTTGGAAAATATTTTAAATAAGTGTGAGGCCTACAGTATATATGCTGTATACGTATATATTATAATGCATGTAAAACATCATTAAACTGGAGCTGCTGCTGTCACCTATCGCATAAAAAATACAACTGTTGTGATTCTTCGACTGAAACTGAGATGAACGGTTTTTAATTAATGCGCCGCATCGAAAAGGTCAATAAAGCATGATATTGATAAATATTTTTTAAGCAATGGTATCAGTTGAATTGTCAAGTTTGATTCAAAATTTTAACAGGTGCTATTTGTATGTGGTAAATTAACATTAGTAAGATAAGCATGACTTAATGCAAGGGATTTTTCGCCGAGTCCTGCCTTCAGGACAATTTCAACGGCTTACCAAAGGCCGGGCAGGCTAATGAAAAACCGTGAGGAGATAATCTCACGGGCCGATATAAGTTGAGAAAATCCGCTTCGAGTTTTAACACATATTTGCAGGTAAATCTCGTAATTAAGAAAATGTATCGTTTGTCAATGCGACAAAATTTTGAATTAGTCACGAAATTAAATCTTTAATTTCGCGGGAGAGATAGGAAATGCCGGCACAACCGCCCACGGGTTAGTAATTTTAGTGAAGAGACTTCGCTGTATGAAGAAAGCCAGAGAGATTGGTCCAAATTCCAGAGAGGACCAGTCACTCTTTCTTTCTTTGTAAGAAGCATATCTTAAAATCTTGCTCATGTTACTAATGTTAATTTACCTCACACAAACAACAACTGTTGAAATTTTTAAGCAAATTTGACACTTCAATTAATATTATTGTTCAAAAAATATTTATCAATATCATACTATATTGACATTTCCTCTGCATTAATCAAAAATCGGTCATTTCAATCGAAGAATCACAAAAGTTTTACTTTTTATTTAATAGGTGACAGCAGTAGTTCTGATTCGGAAAGTTCGTGTTTCTTACTTGGGATTATATCATATAAAAATGTTTATTCAATTCTTCTTGCCGTATTTTACTTGCAAACCGTTTATTGTAGAGGGAATACTTCCAATTAGAAGAAGTATCCAAATAACGTGTAGAACTAAGATATGTCACTCACATGTTGCAAGAGATTGTATTTTATACGAGCACTTTGCCCTCAAAAACCCAATTAAAAACTTGTTGCCCTGTCTTTCTTGAGGTCACCAAAAAAAATCCACGTTTCTAAGTGAAATTATTCGCAGAGATATTTGAATTCAAAAATCGAGGGAAAGTTGAAGAAAAACAGTATCAACTAACGGGTTCCCAATTTCGAGGCGCGAATGCGAGCCGATCTCTCCATTGAAGTCTCGCCACAGAGAGCAACAGGCTTACAACGATACAATTATTCAATCATTACACTTCACTCATAGTTAGGAAAAACAAATGGCAGCACTACACATAACAATCATTACGTCAGGTGTCACTACACATACACGTACATTCCAACATGTACCAATTCGTTAGAGGTTCCGCAGAGGAATATGGACGAGGTACATGTGTGGTTTAGTAGTAGTAGCACTCCTGCCTAGTTAGAGCTACTTAATTCCTGCCTAACTTTACCATTTTTGTGTTTTTGCTCCTCGTTAGTAGTAGTAGTATAAACTAACGGACACACACACAATACTTCTTTCTCTGGTTTTTTTTTTTTTCTTTCAATCTGCTGATTTGTTTTAAGAGAGACACTATCTCGGTAAAACTTAAAATAAAGAACAGCTTTGCGAGAAACTTTTCTTTTTTGAAAGCTCTTCGGGTTCCGGGATTTTGAGAAGGATTTTGGTAGAACATCAGTTGGAAATCCATGGTCTAAGAACGACAGAAACACATTTCCATATATCGCAACACTTGAGGCTTGCACAGTAGGTGCAATAAAACAGATTCGTGCGACTTTCTCTTTTGGCCAGGCGCAGTGTATATAAACACGAGTTAATACTCCACTAACAGTATCATTAAAAACTTATAATAGCAAACTTTTAAAATGAGAAACAGAATTAAATGTCTGGAGTGACCCCCCCCCCCCGAGTTGATTAAAATTTCGTTTTTGCGGGCCACGGTATTTTATAAATTAATGCAAATGTGCCTCGAGACTAAAGTGTCGAACGTTTCCCAAAAGTGGGCGATATACAGTGCAACTTGGTTATTTCGAACGCGGTTAATTCGAATTTTGAATAATCTGAACTTTTATGAACTCTTCCCGAGTTTTGTATCTATTTCACGTTAAAATTTCTTGTTTAATTCGAACATTTTTCGAATGTTTCGGATAATTCGAAGTTAAAGGTGGGAAAATCACGGATTTAGTAAGAGGAAAGATAGACAATTTGGAAAGATTCTTCAATTAGTCAGACTTTGCTTCGACCAAGTTATTGAACAATTAATCTTTACAAACAAATAAAACTTGAAAAAATTACTGTTTATTTTTTTCAAAATTTAATGCCCATTTCAACATTTCTCAGCTATAAGGGATCGAGAATGTGTATCGCTTGATACAAATTATGTTCAACCTATAGATCAAGGGGTATCATTCGAAATCTGAAACGTTTTTACCGTCATTAACATCATGGAAGGTAGGAAAATACAAAATGTAATAAATAATGTTATTGATATTTGATTGATAAAATATGTTATTGGAATTATAAATTTCGCCGATGCCATACGAATGACAAGTAAAATTTGGAAAACAGTTTCAAAACTGATGATCATGACCCATTTCGGTAAATAAGACTCTTTCGAGCGTAAAGTCAAAAAATTCTACATTGATGCCGATCCCATAATAGTGGAATAAATTAGCAGCTAATATCAGTGTAATTATTACTGTACTAGCTATAATACCCGGAGCGTTTTTCTGCCCGGATTTTCTTGTATGAGGCTTTTTGGATCACGTGATATCTTCCTGCTTCTTTGGGGGATATACAAACCGTGTTTAAGCTAACCAATATGACGACTTCCTGGCGACTCATGAAAGAAACCAATCTAGATTCAAGAAACGTAGAAATGAATATATATTTTTTCCTGTTTTAAGAGTTTAAGAGGCGCTACGTATTTTGATCCCCCCCTCCCCCCCTCCCTGAACACTTCAAGTTATTGATCTCTGCCTGTTTCTGCGTCAAAAAATGCTTAATTAAAGCTGTGGAATTTCTTCGATGTACTTTTTACGGGCCCATAATTAATTTTAAAGCAACCTAAACTATATGAATTTATGCAGTTGAATATTAAAAGGCAATAAGGAGAGACATTAATGTTCACGCTTGAGAAGCTTACAGAAATCGAGAATTTTTTAAATTATTGATGTGGCGGAAAACCCCCCACTAAATTTCCGCATTTCTACGGTAAAATCGGCAATTTTAACACTGATTTCTATGGGGATCATCCTTTGCCTTACCCTCAAAGTAATGGCGATGATGATTATGACGTCTATTCAAAAATCCTCATTACTGGGAGGATGGAAAAAAGTGGCAAAAACCATTATAAAGGCACATAAACTATTATATACACATACTGACAGCATTAAAGACGTGACAAACCATAGTAAAGGCATATGCAAATGCTAAACGCATATTTGCCCTGCTCTGACAAACTTTTAAAGTAGCCTATCGTTCAAGTCGGGTCATGTTTGGTATACATGCAAAATTTGGCGACGATCGATCTGAAATTGTAGATTTGTATAGAGAACACTCATACAGAAAATCAATTCTATATATACAAGATATACAGAAGACTGGATGTTGCGAAGACATCTATTATTTGAGATGTTAATTTTTTAAGGAAGGGAAAAACTCATCTCTGCCTCTACCGAGAGTCCAACCCGGGTCCCTCGATTGCCGGACGAGTGCGCTAACCACTAAGCTACAGAGGAGATAAAGATTTTCCTTCGCTAGAGCGTATATGTGCCGTACGGAACCGTGCAATGGACGGTGAACCGATCAGCTAATAGCTCATGGACGACGAGCCACCAGATGGCTATATACAGGGTGATTATAAAAAAACTATCACGACATATGGGCCCCTAACTATCATACCATTCACAGAAACTGAATGAAATTTTGGCATAAGGTATTTTGAGGTATGCACTCAAGAATGATATGGAAAACAACAGTGTCACTCTAACAGTTACGGTTACAGTGGGAAAATTACGAAAATATCAAATGGCAACACCAAGTTTTTTGTATTGGAATGCGATCTCCATTGTGAAAAACCCTAAATAGCGTTCGAACGGCAACTGTAGCATGAAAATCACCGGCGGTAGATAGGCTAAGAGTGAGGACAACCAATAAGGACAGAGAAGCAGCATAAAATAAAGCATTTTATTGTGCTTCACAAATTTTCCACATGACCTCGTGGAGGACTAATCAGGCTGGGATCTCAGCCGAAGAAACGGTGTGACGAATGAAACGAACATTAATGCTCTGGTGCACGGCAAAGTCCTTTTTACTTTTTCCTTGCCTAGCTCCGGGGATTTTCGTTCTACAGGTGCCATTCCAAGGCTATTTAGTGTTTTTCAGTATGGAGATCGCATTCCAATACAAAAAACTTGGTGTTGCCATTTGATATTTTCTCACTGTAACCGTAACTGTTAGAGTGACACTGTTGTTTTCCATATCATTCTTGAGCGCATACCTCAAAATACCTTATGCCAAAATATCATTCAGTTTCTGTGAATGGTATGATAGTTAGGGGCACATATGTCGGGATAGTTTTTTTATAACCACCCCGTATATGACATGAATGTCGCTCTCCACTTGTTAATACAATATGTACAGAAGACTGGATGTTGTGAAGATATTTATTATTTGAGATGTTAATTTTTTAAGGAAGGAAGAAACTCATCTCTGCCGGGAGTCGAACCCGGGTCCCTCGATTGCCGGATGAGTGCTCTGACCACTAAGCTACATAGGAGATAGAGATTTTCTTTCGCTAGAGCGTATATGTGCCGAAAAGAGCTACGTCGCACCGCCGGGTCACTTGTCGAACCTCTAGTCACCAGATTCGTCCCGTCGCGCGGATCTGTCCAGGGTTCTTCGCCGAGGACTTGAACATAGGTAGACAATCACACGAACAAGGATTCGAGAACAAATACTCGCTTTTATTTACATGAGCTGCTAAAACTACTGCTAAACTAGAACAGCCTTCCGAACGTCTTTTCCCTTCGAGTTCTACTTTCCGAGTTTATTTTGAATCTCGTTCTTCTATTATCACAATCACATGCCACGGGAATCTTGCATGCGTTAACCAAGCCTTTTCAAATTCTACCCTTCGTAACATTGCCCCCCCCCCCTCCTGAAAGTTGCACGTCCCGGGCAATGCAGTCCTCAAATCAGTGAGTCCTCCGTAGTCCTTATGGTAATAAGTAAGTCTGATGACATAGACAACCTTGAACTTCAGTGTCCTTTGAATCCATATTACGATGATGTCTAGTCTCTTCCTAAGACGACGGCGTCCTTCCCATGAGGTCTGAAGTTTCGGACACCGTCTCTTCCTGACACGGTGACGTCCTTTCCATGAAGTGTGGAGTTTCTGACATCCTCCTTTCCATGAAGTGTGGAGTTTCTGACATCCTCCTTTCCATCGTTTTGGACACCCTCCTTTCCGGAGCTTCGGGCACCACTCTTCCTGTCGTTTCGGACGCCTTTCTATCCGTCGTTTCGGATGTCCTTCATTCCGGCGTTTCGGATTCCAAAGCCAGACAAGGTCTCTCTCCTTGAAGTCGTGAGATGGGGCCTTCGCAACGTAGCAAACTCTCATCTTCGCCGGGGGCCGATGTCGATCCTGTCTCTGGCGATTCGATGCACATCCTCAAGGTGCTCCTGGAATTCCTCGACGTATTCTTCCATACGAAGAGGAGCATCTTACGGTCGCCCAAACAGCAGGTCACTCGACGGCTGAAGATCCCATCCTATGATCATCTGTGACGGTGAGAATCCACTGCCCTCGTTGACGGCACTCCTATAGGTCAGCAAAAGCAGCAGTAACTTCGAGTCCCAATCTTGTTTGTATTTCGACACGAACAACGAGAGGTGATTCAGAAGGGTCCTGTTGAATCTCTCCACCATTCCATCGGATTCCGGATGAAGCGGAGTAGAACGCGTCTTTTCCATTCCCAGAAGTTCATCTCAAGGGCACATCTCAAGGAACACCGCTGATGTAAAGTTTCATCCCTGATCGGAATAGATCATCATGGGGACTCCGAATCGAGACACCCAATTCTGCACCAACACTTGTGCTAGAGTCTCGGCCTCCTCATCGGGAACATGAAATGCTTCCGTCAAATTGGTGAAACAGTCCATCACCACAAGTATAGACTTGTTACCATCGTGGGTTTCAGTTAACGGTCCTAAGATGTCTAAGGCAACTCTCTTGAATGGCGCACCAACGTTGTAGCGTTGGAGTCGGCCACAAGTTCACTTCGGAGGTCTTTTCCGGCCGGCACAGGTGTCACAGTTCTCACACCACTTCTCCACATCGGTCCTGAACTTGTCCCAATAGTATCGCACACGAATCCTCCGTACCATTCTGGTGATGTCGAAATGTCCATCAGTCGCGCTTCCGTGCGACCCTTTCAAAACTTCTTTCACACGGCCTTCGGGTATGATGAGTTGCCATCTGAAAGTCTTTCCAGCCTCTGACTCCCAACGGCGGTAGAGCATGCCGTTCCTCGTCTCCAAGGAGTCCCAGAGGGCCCAATATCTCTTTGTGGTCGGACTGGAAAAAACGTCTTGCCACCCTGGTCTGTTCCCAGTGGATTCCTTCCAGTGTATGACCACTCGTACGTCCGGATCTTCCAGTTGTGCCTTTCGAGTGTGCTCGTCACTCCAAGGAAGTCCTGAGACTGTAGCTGCCTCACAATAGGTTCTGCAGACCTTTATTTCCTTTCTACCTTGAGACAATGACGGCAGTTCCGTGGGCACGGTTTCCTCGATATGGCAACGGCATCTCTCCGCGATGCTCCCTCACGATGCTGGATCCTTCTCGTATGGCTACCCGGCCTTCTCAAGAGAACGGCTCCGATTCCACCATCGTCCATGCTCCCATCGGGGATTCCTGCTTCTGGAACAGCCATCACTTTCCGCCGAAGGACTTCGTCGTGACAACCTCCAAGTAGGACGACGTTTTGTTCTTTCATTTTAGACTACTGGTCACTCCGAATGTACAAAGACAGTCCATGCTTCTTCAGGAGGTCTAGTCCGAGGATTCCCGTGTCCTGGATGTCGGCTGCGAAGACGGCATGACGGTAGGTGACCGACACCAACCTCGCTGAGACTTCCAACTTTCCACGCACAGTCACCTTCTCTCCCGTGACTGTCTGTAGGGTCAACGACGGTGCCACGTACAGAATTCGCTGCTGGAATCTTCGATCCAGGTCTCTCCAAACGATTCTGACGTTGACTCCAGGGTCGATGTCCATCTGGCATGGAAACTCAATTTCCTTGCACAGTCTACGCTCCCCACCATGCCGCTGTGAGCCATGGTACACTCGACTTAATGCGCTTCCTTCACAAGCAGTGGCGATGGTTTGCCTCACACCTTGACAGCAGCGATGGATGTGTTGACGGCGGCGATATTGGACTCCATGCTAACTTTCATCTGGACCATCATCTCCATCAGCTGCTTGAACTGTTCTCCCGTCTCGTTCTTCTCCATACTCTTGTCGTGACCATTCAAGTCCTTGCAGCGTCGCTCTTCTGACACCAGTTTTGGTACGTCACGCCGCCGAGTCACTTGTCGAACCTCTAGTCACCAGATTCGTCCCGTCGCGCGGATCTGTCCAGGGTTCTTCGCCGAGGACTTGAACATAGGTAGACAATCACACGAACAAGGATTCGAGAACAAATACTCGCTTTTATTTACATGAGCTGCTAAAACTACTGCTAAACTAGAACAGCCTTCCGAACGTCTTTTCCCTTCGAGTTCTACTTTCCGAGTTTATTTTGAATCTCGTTCTTCTATTATCACAATCACATGCCACGGGAATCTTGCATGCGTTAACCAAGCCTTTTCAAATTCTACCCTTCGTAACAATATATCGATTAATCCTATGTGAATATTGATGATTAAGCCTCTATTTGAAGTCATTTTATCGATACAGTAGGCCTTTAGAAAATTGGATAATTCAAACTTTTTTTCCAGACTTTCGAATTAACCAAGTTCGACTGTGGTAGGTAGGTACGTGTACAACGTAGGATCCCATTAGTGATTCGTTCAGAAAGCGAGGTGAGAATTTCTTTTATGAAAAGGGGACGGTGGGTTATATACAGGGAGCTTCCTTCTTGTAAAGGTTTTGCGTGTGGTCTTCTGAACATCATGGGTCCCTGTGCTAAGTGGTGTTCTGAGGGCCCCATACTTAGTTTGAAGCAACAACTTAAATATTTACATACTTACATTTGAAAATCATTATACAGTACCAGATATCGTGTAGGCCACCTCTCCTCCCAGGGATATAGCGCCACAGAGAGGTCATAATATGGCCCAGTGGTAGAATGAGCCCCGTGGTTTAAGATAGCAGCATCATTTCTACGGACAGCTTTGCTGGATTTTGAAAAAGTAGTAACATTTTTGCCCCACCATATTTCACAATTCAAAAAAGAAGTTTGGCAGAATTCATATTCATTATCGGTAGGCTATTCAACAAGCGT